>NC_090325.1:60802403-61427403 GCF_035084215.1 Heptranchias perlo | reverse complement strand
TTATTAAATCAATAGCTGGTGCAATATAATGCACTGGTGTTAGTGTTATTTACTGTATCTTTAAATGTGCAAAAGCCAGTCATGCATTGAAACAATTTGCACACATTGTAAATGTAAATACATTTAAAGTGGATAATTGATCAGATCAAATACATAAGGGTTGCTCATGCAGCATTTCACTGTACCTGAGCTGTTTGAGAAGGACATCCAACAAAAAATGGTTCACATAAAATGAACCCAGAAATTCAAACAGAGAACATGTGCTTTTATACATGAATTTCAACACAGATTGTGAAAAAAATCCAAAAATAAAACTGTTGTAGATTTTCAAATTGTGCTTTGCCATTTGAACAGGATGCATGGGTTAATTTCCATTCTCTTAGAATTGTCTAATAATATGAAAGTAACTCCCCAATGAATTTTAACGGAGTTCCTTTTAACAGTCAGATTAGTTGACAATATTTAAACTTAGTGCATAAGTACACACTCTAAACTTTGGTTGCCATCTATAAAATGATTTTGTCCACCTCTCTCTCTTCCTTTGAGATGCTCCTTAAAACCTACCTCTTTGACCAAGCTTTTGGTCACTTGTTGTAATAACTCCTTATGTGGCTTGGTATCACATTTTGTCTGTTAACGCTCCTGTGAAGTGCCTTGAGATGTTTTACTATGTTAAAGGTATCATAGAAATGCAAATTGTTGTTGCTGTCCCCCCGCATATTTTTGGTATATTCCAATAGCTTACTGCTGGGCCTGACTCCATTGTACTTGATATGCCATTAACCTAGTCACCTGAAGTCTGCATTCACTTTTTTTTGCATCTGGAAGTCTGGGACTGTCCCCCAAAAATTGAAAGAAGCATCATCCCAGCTGTCTACAAAGGGAAAGGCTCACCAAACAAATGCACCAAATATCACTTATTCACTGTGCTATCAGTTCCCAGAAAAGTTTTCACAAGTATCATTTTGCAATGACTACTAGTCAATCAAGTCGTCAAACCACAGCAATCTGGCTATATTATCAGACATTCAGCTATAGATGCCGTGTTGTCCCTCTCTTCTAACAGCTGAGCCATTGGTTCTCTCAGCAATTGTGCATGCTTAAGTGGACCTCAAGTCAATGTTTGATTCAGGAGATCATGAGGTTTTATGGAGAATTTAGGAAAGTGTTAGCACAGCTGGCCTCAGCCTCTCCTCAGTCTTATCAAAGAGCTTCACATGAAGACAATCACTATAGTTCGGGTTGCTATTCGTATCCTACCGACATTACATCTGGTGTTAGACAAGGATATAGCCTCGCACACATTCTCTTCTGTTGTCAAATGGACTTGTTTTCTATAACATATTGAGCCTCCATTAGTATTGAAATAGATACATTCTGTTTCTGCAATCTATCGCTTGATGATAATATGGTTCTGCTTACCAACACATCTTCTACCATCTCTCTCATTTCTAGCCTTTAACAAAGATGAAATTGGAAAATCTGGTTTTGGGACCAGGAAAACATTGACATTTCCGGAGAATCTATTATGACATTCACTCAGTTCATCTATCTGGGCTATTGTGTTGGTCTTCAGGCAGATACACCCCTGAAATAAAGCATCATATTGGAATTGCTGTTGTTGCTAAGAGGTCACTAGCTAGAATATGGAGGGGCAGTCACATCTAGCTTCGCTCCAGATAGTTTCAATATGTCTGTGCTCTCCATCCTACTCTGTGGCTCTAAAGCATGAGCTGTTCCGTCTCTGTTACATTCCATAAATGGTGCACACAGAGTGTAATGGCATGAAAAAAATGGGATGATCACTGCCTGCCCACTGTGTGCTTGATGCGCATTTCTGCCTAAGATTTTATTGGATACCGGAAGCTTCTACCAGAAGTAGGCCAGAGGTTCATTAAAATATTATAATGTTGCAGAAGTGACATCATTTATATATCTATGTCATTTTCTGGTCTTTATACTGGAAATACATAACTTCATAATTTCACCCATGTAAATTGGGTGTGCAGGGTTGCACTTTTCAATGGAAAGGAATTTAAAGGGACTTGTAGCAACTTTCAGGAGCAATTGTGATTTTTTTTCTGTATTAGCTTTTTTTTTGTAATCAACTCTATGGATAAAGAAGATTTATAGAAGAGCTATCAGTGCATTCATTTTTGAAAGCAACCCACCCCTTGGGTCAATGGGTGTTCCCATTTTATTTGTGTTACTTGAAGAAAATTAAGAGAAGAATGCAGGGATGAAAGGCAAGCTAGATTGCACCATAGGAGGTCTATGACTACCTGCCATTATCTTCTTGATGGCATATATAGAAAATGGTGAACTTACTGGACTTGTTTGAAGAACAATGTATGCACAGATTTCAGTTCACCAGGGTGGCTGTGACAGAGTTGTGTCGTATGCTGCAAGCTGACCTGGAGCCAACCTCGAGGGCAGGTGCAGCACTGACAGTGTCTTAAGCTCATTTCAGGGTTCGACAGGTCAATGCCCTGTGGGTGGCGGAGAGGGCCCAGGGGCTATGTGGCCGGGTCCTGCTCCGACTTCTTGTGTTCTTTAGATTTGTGGTTGGGATCAGATCAGCCATGATCTTATTGAATGGCGGAGCAGGCTCGAGGGGCCGATTGGCCTACTCCTGCTCCAATTTCTTATGTTCTTATGTTCTTATGACAGGGGACATCAGTAACATCAATCAATCAGCATTCCACAGATGTATTAAGGTGATGCATTATTTGCCAAAACGAGCAATTTCCTCTCTTACCCCTTGGACAATAGGCGACAGTAGGAGAGGTCTTAGCTTTTTTTCTCAAAATGGCAGAATTTCACAAATTTATGAGTGCCAATGATTTTATGCGTGTAATCCTACATACTCCTGTACATAATAGTGGTGCATTCATGAACTACAAAGCGTGCCACTCTGTCAATGTCTAGTTTATCTGTAACCACCTGCACAATATCTTCCTCGGCAGCAGTTATGATGCCTTTGTATTAAGGAAATCCACTGTGCCCCTATTATTGGATCCAGAGAGAAAAGTGCAAAATTGGCTCCTAGGGGATGAAGGATACTACTGTAGCCCTAGTTCGTGAACCCTCTACACCTGAGCATAGGTATAATGATGTGCATGCATCCACAAGAGCCATCATTGGGCACATTATAGACATTGTGAAGCAAATGCCTTCACAAATCAGGGGGCACCCTACAGCACAACCTAGCTAAAATTTTCATCATCATTTCCTGTGTATTCCATAACTTTACAGTGCAACTGGGAATCAACATGGATCATGTGGAAGGAAGAGGTAGGCCCTAAGCCTCATTGAGGAAATGACTTATAATAGACTGAGGAGACTAACGACCAATGTTTGCCAGCCACAAGAACTGATGCCTGTCAATGAGGAGACCTTCTCATGATTACATATTGACCCATTACATGAAGTCCTCCCTACATCTTCACCATGCCCTCAATAAATGCACCTTCACCTATATTTTTGCCAGAAAACAAGGAACTGCCAATCATAACATTTCTGTCAAATAACAATATCTAACACCATAGTAAGTGGGCAGTGCAGAGTTTCATGTGGATTTTGGACTCCTCTACCGTTACCTCCATGTGGTGAAAGGAATTAGGCACACTCTCCAATGGCTTTGATGTTCAGAAAGCAACCTTCTTTTAAAAGCAAGTCCACTGAGGTCCAGATCCCGATCCATGTTAGTGGTGGATGGACATGTGCTGGACCTCTGGATAACAGGGTAGTGCTCATTCTGTGCAACCACCACCTGCTCCTGCTGACTTTTTTTACATGCCTCTCCCAGTGCACTCTCCTCAAACTCACTATCAATATCCCCAGGGCTGCATGTACCTGTGCTGCTGCTTTAGTTGGTTAGATTGAGGGATGCAGTGTGCTGTGAGGTGCAAGTTTCCTCCATTTACCTGGCCCCTAACTCAGATTCACGTGGCACACCTATAGAAAGAACATAGGAACAGGAGTAGGCCATTCAGCCCCTCATGATAAGATCATGGCTGATCTGTGACCTAACTCCATATACCTGCCTTTGGCCCATATCCCTTAATACCTTTGGTTGCCAAAAAGCTATCCATCTCACATTTAAATTTAGCAATTGAGCTAGTATCAATTGCCATTTGCGGAAGAGAGTTCCAAACTTCGACAACCCTTTGTGTGTAGAAATGTTTTCTAATCTCACTCCTGAAAGGTCTGGCTCTAATTTTTAGACTGTGCCCCCTACTCCAAGAATCGCCAACCAGCGGAAATAGTTTCTCTCTATCCACCCTATCCGTTCCCCTTAATATCTTATAGACTTCGATCAGATCGCTCCTTAACCTTCTAAACTCTAGAGAATACAACCCCAATTTGTGTAATCTCTCCTCGTAACTTAACTCTTGAAGTCCGGGTATCATTCTAGTAAACCTACGCTGCCCTCCCTCCAAGGCCAATATGTCCTTCCGAAGGTGCGGTGCCCAGAACTGCTCACAGTACTCCAGGTGCGGTCTAACCAGGGTTTTGTATAGCTGCAGCATAACTTCTGCCACCTTGTACTCTAGTCCTCTAGATATAAAGGCCAGCATTCCATTAGCCTTATTGATTATTTTCTGCACCTGTTCATGACACTTCAATGATCTATGTACCTGAGCCCCAAAGTCCCTTTGGACATCCACTGTTTTTAACTTTTTACCAGTTAGAAAGTACCCTGTTTTATCCTTTTTTGATCCAAAGTGGATGACCTCACATTGGTCTACATTGAATTCCATTTGCCACAGTTTTGCCCATTCACCTAATCTGTCAATATCCCTTTGTAATTTTATGTTTTCATCTACACTGCTTACAATGCCACCAATCTTTGTGTCATAGGCAAACTTAGATATGAGACTTTCTATGCCTTCATCTAAGTCATTATTAAATATTGTGAATAATTGAGGCCCCAAGACAGATCCCTGCGGGAGTCCACTAGTCACATCCTGCCAATGTGAATACTTACGCATTATCCCTACTCACTGTCACCTTTCGCTCAGCCAATTTCCTAACCAAGTCCGTACTTTTCCCTCGATTCCATGGGCTTCTAACTTAGCTAACAGTCTCTTATGTGGGACCTTATCAAATGCCTTCTGGAAGTCCATATAAATAACATCCGTTGACATTCCCCTGTCCACTACTTTAGTCACCTCTTCAAAAAATTCAATCAGGTTTGTCAGGCACGACCTACCTTTCACAAATCCATGCTGGCTCTCTCTGATTAACTGAAAATTCTCGAGGTGTTCAGTCACCCTATCCTTAACTATAGACTCCAGCAATTTCCCCATAACAGATGCTAGGCTAACTGGTCTATAATTCCCCTCTTTCCCTCTCTCTCCTTTCTTAAAAAGCGGAGTGACATGTGCAATTTTCCAATCTAGAGGGACAGTTCCTGAAGCTAGAGAGCTTTGAAAGATTATCGTTAGGGATGGAAACCATCTGGTCCTGGGGATTTGCCACTCTTTAGTGCTATTATTTTCTTCATTACTGTTGCTTTACTTATGTTAATTTTATTGAGTCCCTGTCCCCGATTCAATGTTAGTTTTCTTGGGATTTCCGGCATGCTATCTTCTTTTTCTACTGTAAATACTGACGCAAAGTAATTATTCAACATGTCCGCCATTTCCCCATTGTCAATGACATTATCCCCATTTTCAGTTTTTAAGGGGCCAACACTGCTCCTGACCAACCTCTTTTTCCTAATATAACTATAAAAGTTATTCGTATTCGTTTTGATATCCCTTGCAAGTTTGTTTTCATACTCTCTTTCTGCAGCTCTTACTTTCTGTTTTGTGACCCTTTGTTGATCTTTGTATCTTTCCCATTCGCCAGGATCTGTGCCATTTTTTGCCTTTTTGTATGCCCTTTCCTTATGTTTTATACTGTCCCTTCTTTAGTTGTCCATGGCTGTTTTTTTTGGAGTTCTTGCCCCTCGGGTATAAACCGATTCTGTATCTCGTTAAATGTTTCTTTAAACATTTCCCACTGATCATTAGTCGTTTTACCCATTAACAGATTTGCCCAGTTTACTGTGGACAGTCTCTGTCTCATCCCATTGAAGTCGGCCTTACCCAAGTCTAAAATCTTAGCAGCTGATTCACTTTTTTCCCTTTCAAACACTACATTGAACTCGATCATGTTATGATCGCTATTGGATAGATGTTCACGCACAGTTAAGCTGTTAACTCAATCTGGTTCATTACTCATTACTAAATCTAGTATGGCTTGCCCCCTTGTTGCCTCTAGGACATACTGCTGTACAAAACTATCCCGGACACACTCAAGAAATTCACTACCTTTCTGACAGTTGCTCGTCTGCTTTCCCCAATCTTGGTAAGGTTAAAGTCCCCCATTAAGATCACTATGCCTTTGTTACACGCTTGTCTAATCTCTGCATTTATACAATCTAGCACTTCAGAGCTGCTGCCAGGGGTCCTATACACAACTCCCACTATAGTCTTGGATCCTTTCCTATTTCTCAATTCAACCCATTCGGTCTCTGTTGGCTGCTTACCTCTCGTTATATCCTCCTTTATCATTGAATTGATTTAATCTCTAATCACTGAGGCTACTCCTCCCCCTCTTCCATTTTCCCTATCTCTCCTGTAGACCTTATAACCCGGTATATTTAGTTCCCAATCCTGACCATCCTGCAGCCATGTCTCAGTAATAGCTATCATGTCATACCCTCCAATTTGAATTTGAACCTGTCGTTCATTTAATTTATTCCTTATACTCCGTGCATTTGTATATAGAACTCTTAGTCGGGCCATACACCCTAGCCTGACCTTTAGCTTTGATGCTGGGTTAATTGCCTTATGCCTTCTAGTTTTCACTTTATCTGTAGTGTCTAAAGTACACTTTCTTTCTGCTGCTCTACGCTTTTCCCTTTCACTTGTTCTTGAACAACTGTTTGTACTATTTGTATTGTAAATTTCCCCTGGGTCTTACCCTCTCTTCCTGCTCTCAACTTTACTCCCTTCTGACACCACGCTAAGGTTCCCATCCCCCTGCCACTCTAGTTTAAACCTTCCCCAACAGCACTAGCAAACCACCCCCACGAGGACATTGGTCCCGGTCCTGCTCGGGTGTAACCCGTCTCGCTTGTACAGGTCCCACCCTCCCCAGAACCGGTCCCAATGTCCCAGGAATCTAAATCCCTCCCTCCTACACCATCCCTGCAGCCATGCATTCATCCATTCTATTCTCCTGTTCCTATACTCACTAGCACGTGGCACTGGTAGTAATCCTGAGATCACTACCTTTGAGGTCCTGCTTTTTAATTTATCTCCAAACTCCTTGAATTCACCTTGCAGTACCTCATCCCTTTTTTTACCAATGTCGTTGGTACCGATATGGACCACGACTACTGGCTGTTCATCCTCCCCCTCCAGAATGCCCTGCAGCCGTTCCGTGACATCCTTGACCCTAGCACCAGGGAGGCAACATATCATCCTGGAGTCACGTTTGCGGCCACAGAAAGGCCTATCTGTTCCCCTTACAATTGAATCCCCTATCACTATAGCCCTGCTCTTCCCTCCTGTGCAGCAGAGCCACCCGTGGTGCCACGAACTTGGCTCTTGCTGCTTTCCCCTGATAAGCCATCTCCCCCAACAGCATCCAAAGCAGAATATCAGTTTGAGAGGGAGATGGCCCCAGGGGACTCCTGCTCTACCTGCCTAGTCCTTTTACTCTGCCTGTTGATCACCCATTTCCTTTCTACCTGCGTAATCTTTACCTGCGGTGTGACCACTTCACTGAACATGCTATCCACGATAGTCTCAGCATCGCGGATGCTCCACAGTGAATCCACCCGCAGCTCCAGCTCCGAAATGCGGTTTGCCAGCAGCTGGACACACTTCCTGCACACATGGTCACCAGGGACACTGGTAGTGTCCATGACTTCCCACATAGTGCAGGAGGAGCATATCACGGGTGCAAGCTCTGCTGCCATGATTTGCCTTAGATTTACACTGCGTTCACC
Organism: Heptranchias perlo; assembly: GCF_035084215.1. Classification (NCBI taxonomy): domain Eukaryota; kingdom Metazoa; phylum Chordata; class Chondrichthyes; order Hexanchiformes; family Hexanchidae; genus Heptranchias; species Heptranchias perlo. The sequence continues at coordinate 61,419,395 of NC_090325.1, read as the reverse complement.
TCTCACACTCTCCTCCCGCTCTCGGTCTCTCCTTTTATACTGTGCTCACCTCTCGGACTCTCTTCCCGCTCTTGGACTCTCCTTTTACACTGCGCTCACCTCTCGGACTCTCCTCCCCCTCTCGGTCTCTCCTTTTATACTGCGTTCACCTCTCACACTCTCCTCCCGCTCTCGGTCTCTCCTTTTACACTGCGCTCACCTCTTGGACTCTCCTCCCGCTCTCGGTCTCTCCTTTTATAACTGTGCTCACCTCTCGGACTCTCCCCCCCGTCTCGGTCTCTCCTTTTATACTGTGCTCACCTCTCGGACTCTCCTGCCTTACGTGCGACGTCACACTGTAGTTGTCTCTTGTTGCAGGTCTGCTGCTGCTTTTATCCCCACTCTCAGTCTTCTGCTGCTCAGGTTAGGAAAAGCAAGGCAAAGCAGCACCTCCTTCCCCCACTTCACCGAACTCCCACACTCACCAAACTCTCAGGTGTTCACTCTGTGCTCCACTGCACTCCGAGAAGGGGGAACAAGTGTTAAGATAATATCCTGATGACAAATTGAAGGCTGTTAGGGTAAAAATTTTAGTCAAAGCGAGACTGAAACTCTGGACAAGATTCCAGTAGGTGGGGCAGAACCTGAATCTGCTGGATTTCCACCCCACACAGTTCTCCCACAAATTAAGACCACCCCTGTTACACCCTGGGGACATATCTGGGGATGTTCCTGGGTTACACCAGGAAATCTGTCCAGCTTGCCTCTGATAGGTCCAGTAGGACCCATGTCTGTGGAGTGCAGGTTTAAGTTCTATTGTGGGCCTTAAGAAGGCCCCAAGAATGAGGAGAACAAAGCTAATCAATTCCAGTTGGCTCTCTACTCAATAATTTAAAAAATAATTTCAAAAGATATTTTTGTCCCTTAACTTGGGCCTTAATCAGGCCTGGGGTGACCTCTTTCTGTGCAGCATGATGTCGCCCTGATTTTCCTCTCCTCAACAGAACAAACACCTCTGATGCACTGCTCTGGGCATAGGACTCTTTGCCCATGTATTATAGTGATCCTGTCTAAGGGGTTTTGGATGGGGTCAATGACAGGCCAAAGCAGCAGATAGATGCCCCATCCTGTAACACTTGCACCCTGCTAAAGGGTTCTTGAATTTTTTTACCTGTCATATTCCACTGAATGAGTGGCATGGAATTATTTTTCATTATGTGCTTTTTTGCAGTGAGTGGATGAATAGGCTGGGAGAAAACAAAGAAGGAAAAGTTTGGGGCAAATCCTGAGCTGGGGCCAGGCCTCCAAATTACCATCTCCTACTCCCTTAGAATCATAGAATGGTTACAGCACAGAAGGAGGCCATTCAGCCCATCGAGCCCGTGCAGGGTCTCTGCAAGAGCAATCCAGCTAGTCCCACTCCCTGACCTTTTCCCTGTAGCCCTGCAATTTTTTTCCCCTTCAAGTACTTATCCAATTCCCTTTTGAAAGCCACAGTTGATTCTGCTTCCATCACCCTTTCTGGCAGTGCATTCTGGATCACAACCACTCGCTGTGTAAAAAGGTTTTTTCTCATGTCACCTTTGGTTCTTTTGCCAATCACCTTAAATCTGTGTCCTCTGGTTCTTGACCCTTCCGCCAATGGGAACAGTTTTCCTCTACGTATTCTGTCTAGACCCCTCATGATTTTGGACACCTCTATCAAATCTCCTCTCAACTTTCTCTGCTCTAAGGAGAACAACCTCAGCTTTTCCAGTCTATCCATGTAACTAAAGTCCCTCATCCCTGAAACCATTCTAGTAAATTGATTGTCTTTCTGCCCTAGATCTGCTATGCCACCTCCTCAAAACAGGTAAGAGTATGGAAATTGGTGCTTCTTATCCTGTACGATTTCTTCCTTTCCTGTTCTGTGCAGTCTGACCAACTGGCATTGGTAGGAGTATGTACAAGAATCCCCATGTACCAGCATGAGGCTTATTGTGATATGAAGATCAGAAGATGTATTATGCTCATACAATAGAAAGAAGAATGTATCTGGGGAACAGCAGTTGAGTATGTTAGGTAAAGGGCTGTTGGTTGGATAGGGAGGTGCTGTAATGTGTACCCAGATGCATAATGGACAATTATGGACAACTATCAAAGTACAGTAAGATTGAATGGGAGGGAAGAAACTATTCATGCCATTCACATTTAATACATTCTATTAATATAAGGTTACAGTGGGTCTTTTATCTTGACATACCCATTGACATCATTAAAATACTTACAGTACTGCAGCTAGGACAGCTGTGCAGTGATGTTCACATTCCCACTCACCCCTCCATTCTGCCAAACACCCTGATCTATTCTCCTTGTCACCTGATGACCAGCTGGAGGAAATAGTAGCTTCCTCCCCTGGTGTACTTGATCTCACAAAATTTGTACCCCCTATCTGAAAAACGGTACAGACGGTCTGCTGCCTGCACATATTTCTGAGTACAATCTGATTTGCAAATTGTGGGTGAGCTCCAAGCAATATTGATATAGCTGGGTTTTTTTATGTTCATCTGTGACATCTTCCAGTTCTGATGGAAGGTCATCGACCTGAAACGATAACTCTGTTTCTGTCTCCACAGATGCTGCCTGACTTGCTGAGTGTTTCCAGCATTTTCTGTTTTTATTCTTGCTTACTTTCATTTTGGCCTTCACTGCAGCAGTGCCCCTTTAAACGGCTACAGGCCTTTAAAGCTTGCAACAGAATATCATTTCCTGCCCACTGATGGGCTAGCTACCAATCAGATGTATTAATCATGCCTGGAGCTCTTCACAATGTGAGACTGAACCCAGAAATGCAGGGAGGTTCATTATACAATTGTCGGGCACGAGTTAATATTGTGCCACCTGATATGTAACCGAAGGTGGGACTGCTCGAAAATCGGTCTCAGGAAGACACTGGAGGTCAAAATGGACCATAGCTTTCACTGTGATTTAACTAACTAACCAATTGTTCATTGTCAGTGGCTCATGCCTTCACTAAGCTACTGTTTAAACTTTGAACATTTCAAAAAATCATTGGGACAGAGTGTATTTTTTAAAAGCCTCCTGTATCCAATGTGTTTATTTTGATATGTTTAGTCTAATTTTATTTAGAGACTTTGAACTGACTATTTTCTGATTTTCTTCCCTTTTTTCTCCTTTTGCTGGGGTACAGTTCCACTGGAACCATCAGCTCTCTGATACCTTTACCCAATTGGTCTTGCTCCGATGTGAGTTGTGAGTGTACACAGTGGGGTGGAAAATCATCTGGGCCCATTTCAATAATTTGGGTGAGCTGCCGCACCTGGCGACAGACAGCTCGCTCATTGCAGAAAATGAATTTCAGGCTGCTTGCCTCGCCGGCAGCAGCCCCCAGATAAATTCCCGAGTCGGGAAGAAGGGGGAGGGAGACCGGGAGGGGAGCCGATCGCAACCGTCAGTGGCTGTCAGGAATGTTTTGGCGCAGGGAGGAGCACTCCTTTCCACCTGGCATGCATTTAAAACAGAATGTACTTACTTTTTTGGTGGCAGCCGCTAGCTAGGCCGCATCCACACCTTGAAAACCTGAGCAGAGCAGACCCAATGCCTGCTCTACCCAGGGCAGCCCAATTTCGCTGAGCAGATCTAAACCAGACATTAGGCCCTTCATTTCAATGGATTTCAAAAGGGAAGGTCATGCTTGACTAAGCTTATTGAATTCTTTGATGAAGTAACAGAAAAAGTAGACAAGGATGATGCAGTGGATGTGATATACATGCACTTTCAAAAGAACTGCGATAAAGTACCTCATAGTAGACTCATTACTAAGGTCAGAGCAGGTAGAGTCGGGAAACAAGTACCAGAATGGATAGCAAATCATAGATTCATAGAATCATAGACTGATACAGCCATTCTGCCCATCGTGCCTATGCCAGCTCTTTGAAAGAACTATCCAATTATCTCAAATCTGTGTCCTCTGGTTACCAACCCTTCTGCCACTGGAAACAGTTTCTCCTTATTTACTCTATCAAAACCGTTCACGATTTTGAATGCCACTATTAAATCTCCCCTTGACCTTCTCTGCTCTAAGGAGAACAAACCCAGCTTCTCCAGTCTCTCCATGTAACTGCAGTCCCACATCCCTGGTACCATTCTACTAAATCTCTTCTGCACAGTCCCTTGACATCCTTCCTAAAGTGTGGTGCACAGAATTGGACATAATACTCGAGCTGGGGCCTAACTAGTGTTTTATCAAGGTTTAGCATAACTTCCTTGCTTTTGTACTCCATGGGCCCGATGTTAGCAGGGCTGCGGGTTCTCGGCGGGGGTGCTATCGGGTGTGTGGGTAAAGCGCCCGGTGAAATTAGTCAGTTTCCCGCACGATTGTAGCATCCAATCCACTAATTGGATCCACTTACCTGCTCCTCCGGGTTCCCCACTGCTGATCTGTGCATGCGCAGTAAGCTCTGTCAGCTGGAGGAGCTCTATTTAAAGGGGCAGTCCTCCACTGACAGATGCTGCAACAAATAGCAAAAATTACAGCATGGAGCAGCCCAGTTTAATGATGCCTAACTCCAGGTATCAATACATGGGGTGAGGAGGAGGGGGAGGACAGAGATCTTCCTCGCAGCGTGCGGGAGGAAGCGGCCTGCCTCTGCCACCAGGAAGGCCTGGCTCGAGGTGGCAGAGGAGGTCACCAGCGCAACCAACATATCGCCCACCTGCATACAGTGCAGGAGGCGCTCCAATGACCTCAGTAGGTCAGCCAAAGTGAGTACATGTAGTCTTTCCCCTACACTCCGTCTGCCACATCACTGCCCCCACCCCACATCTCCTTCAGCACTGCCAACACAACTCTGTCACATCACCCCTCATACCCACTCAAACCTCATCCTCATCTTACCTGCACCTACTCACCTCGCCAGTACTCATCCCGCCACTACCACTCAACCCAATCCTCATACAATCTCATGGCTCTCTCTCATACTCACCCTCTCGTGCATCTCTTTCACGGCCAGCCTCACTCAACCTGCCACCACCTGTGCTGCAGCCACAGGGCATGCATCACATATGTGCAGTCGGCAGCGTAAGGCAAATGTGTCGTGAGCATGAAGGGGATGCACAAGGGTATCTGAGGGTTTGTCATGGGTGTTACTTACATTGAATTTCGGACCAACTCACATTACATATTATATTGGCGCCACTACTGCCATGTCTTCGCGAATCCTGTCTGGTTTGTGCAATAATGCCCTCTCCTGAGGATCACTATGAGGACCCACAACTGATGCCACCCATTGTGTCACTGCAGAGTGGGTGTAGGTGTATTTGCAGGGCTCTTTTGCGCAGACGACTTAGAGACATCAGCGATGTCCCCGGTTGCACCCTGGAAGGATGCAGAGGAGAAGTTGTTGAGGGAAGTGGTGACTTTGACAGCGACAGGTAAGAAGATGGTGCTCGGGCCAGCCAGGAGCAGCTCGGCATGAAAGAGGCTGCAGATGTCCATGACTACATGTCGGGTGACTCTGAGCCTCCGTGTGCACTGCTGCTCAGAGAGGTCCAGGAAGCTGAGCCTCGGTCTGTGGACCCTGTGGCAAGGGTAGTGCCCTCTGCGATGCATCTCTCTCTGTGGTAGCCCTCCCTCCTGCTGTACAGGTGGATGTGTCACAGCACTCTGTTGTGTAGCTCCACGTGTCAGAGGTGGACGGCGTGGATGGCGAGGCTGGTGAGGCTGGTGATTCTGTTCGCCCTCCGAGGAGGTCATGACTGCAGCTACGGCGGCCCCCATCCGCAAGATGTACATCTGAGGGGGTGCGCAAGGTAGGTACATGTCTCTGGACCCCGGGGTAAGTGTGCAGGTTGGTGACTTTGACTGTCAGGAGGAGGGTGGTGGAGGGCAAACTTTGTCCCAAGTGACAGAGTGGCCTCCTGCAATGGGTGAGGGTCTCCCCCACCCCCTACCTGTCAAATGGACCTTTGCAGCTGCCACAGGCTGACAGCTGCAACACGTCCATTTGACCTGGGAGTGTTTCCTCCAGAATGGGAAACAGTCCCAGTTTGCTCTAAAATCCCACATAATCCCTTAATCAGGTCAGTTAAACATAAGAACATAAGAACATAAGAAATAGGAGCAGGAGTAGGCCAATCGGCCCCTCGAGCCTGCTCCGCCATTCAATAAGATCATGGCTGATCTGGTCCTAACCTCAAATCTAAAATCATGTCCAATTTCCTGCCCGCTCCCCGTAACCCCTAATTCCCTTTACTTCTAGGAAACTGTCTATTTCTGTTTTACCTGAAATACCTAAATAAATACCTTCAAGTGGAACCCCGCTGGCTTTAATTGCCTGCGGGATTCCCACCAGCGGGGGCTGCGCGCGCACGCCGGCGTGTCAGCGGGGAACCCGGAAGTGCGCGGGTTCGGGGCGGGCTCCGGTACCGCGCCGGGATTCTCCGATTTTCAGAGCCCCCCCGCCAGGAACGCACCCGATAGCGGGTGCTAAAATGACGCCCCATGCCTCTATTTATAAAGCCAAGAATCCCATATGCTTTTTTAACAGCCTTCTCAACTTGTCCTGCTGCCTTCAAAGATTTGTGTATGTACTCCCCCAGATCTCTCTGCTCCTGCATGCCCTTTAAGTTGTACCATTTAGTTTATATTGCCTCTCCTCATTCTTCCTATCTCACTTCACACTTCTCTGCTACTAACTACAACAAAAAAACAGAGTAGTAGTAGTAGTTACTCAGACTAGCGGAAGGTGGGAAGTGGTGTTCCATGGGGATCAGTGCTAGGACCACTGTTGGTCACCATTTACATAAATGATATGGACTTGGGAATCGGAAGTACAATATCAAAATATGCAGATGATATCAAATTGAAGAGTGTAGTTAATACTGAGGAAGAGTGCGACAAAATACATGAAGACGTTAACAAACTTGCAGAATGAGCATGTAAATGGCAAATTAATTTTAATATAGATGTGTGAGGTAATGCGTTTTGGTAGGAGGAATAAGGAGGCCACCTACTCCTTGGAAAGTAAGAGGCTAACTGGGGTACAGATATACAAATCATTAAAAGTAGCAGTGCAGGTTAACAAAGCCATAAACAGTGCGAACAAAACATTGGGATTCATGTCTAGAGGAATAGAATTCAAAATCAGAGAAGTTATGTTCAATTTATATAGAACCTTAGTTAGATCACATTTATAGCACTGTGCAAAGTTCTGGTCTCCATATTATAAAAAGGATATAGAAGCACTGGAGAAAGCGCAAAAAAGATTGAAAAGGATGATACCAGAAATGCGAGGGTACAACTATCAGGGAAAGCTGAACAGGCTGGGGATCTTTTCACCAGAAAAGAGAAGATAGAGGTCTTAAATTTATGAAGGGGTTCGACAATGTTTCCACTTGTGCGGGAGTCCAAAACTAGGGGCCATAAACATAAGATAGTCACTAATAAATCCAATAAGTAACTCAGGAGAAACTTCTTTACACAGAGAGTGGTGAGAATGTGGAATACCCTACCACATCAAGTGGTTAAGGTGACTAGCATAGATGCATGTGTCCACTGGTTACCTGACCCATCTGCCACTGGAAATAGTTTCTCCTTATTTACTCTGTCAAAACCATTCATGATTTGGAATACCTCTATCAAATCTCCCCTTAACCTTCTCTGTTCTAAGGAGAACAACCCCAGCTTCTCCAGTCTCTCCACATAACTGAAGTTCCTCATCCCTGACACCATTTTAGTAAATCTCTTCTGCACCCTCTCCAAGGCCTTGACATCCTTCCTAAAGTGTGGTGCCCAGAATTGAACACAATACTCTAGCTGAGGCCTAACCAATGTTCTATGAAGGTTTAGCATAACTTCCTTGCTTTTGTACTCTATGCCTCTATTAATAAAGCCCAGGAACCTATATGCTTTTTTAACAGCCTTCTCAACATAACTGCCACCTTCAAAGATTTATGCATGTGCACCCCCAGGCCACTCTGTTCCTGCACTTCCTTTAAAATTGTACCATTTAGTTTTTATTGCCTCTCCTCATTCTTCCTATCAAAATGCATCACTTCACACTTCTCAGCAATAAATTTCACCTGCCATGTGTCTGCCCATTTCACCAGCCTGTCTGTGTCCTCCTGAAATCTGTTACTATCTTCCACATTGTTTACTACATTGCCGAGTTTCGTGTCATCTGCAAATTTATACTCTCTATACCCAAGTCCAGGTCATTAATATATATCAAAAAGAGCAGTGGTCCTAATACTGACCCTTGGGGAACACCACTGTATACTTCCCTCCAGTGTGGAAAACAACCGTTCACCACTCCTCTCTGCTTTCTGTCCCCTAGATAATTTTGTATCCATGCTGCCACTTTCCCTTTATCCCATGGGCTTTAATTTTACTGACAAGGCTATTATGTGGTACTTTATCAAATGCCTTTTGAAAGTCCATATACACAACATCACCCACACAACCCTAATCAACCCTTTCCGTTACTTCATCAAAGAATTCAATCAAGTTAGTCAAACACGATTTTCCTTTAACAAATCCGTGCTGACTTTCATTTATTAGCCTATACTTTTCGAAATGCCGATTTATTTTGTCCCGGAGTATTGTGTCTAAAAGTTTCCTCACCACAGATGTTAGGCTGACTGGCCTGTAATTGTCGTGTTTATCCCTCTCCCCTTTTTAGTTCAGGGGTGTAACATTTGCAATTATCCAGTCCTCCGGCACTGCCCCTATATCTAAGGACAATTGGAAGATTATGGCCAGAGCCTTCGCAATTTCCACCCTACTTCCCTCAGTAACCTAGGATGCATCCCATCTGGACCGGGTGACTTTTAACATAAAAACATAAGAAATAGGAGCAGGAGTAGGCCATAAGACACCTCAAGCCTGCTCCACCATTCAATAAGATCATGGCTGATCTTCTACCTCAACTCCACTTTCCCGTCCTTTCCCCATATCCCTTGATTCCCTTAGTGTCCAAAAATCTGTCAATCTCAGTCTTGAATATACTCAGCCACAGAGCATCCACAGCCCTCTGGGATAGAGAATTCGAAAGTTTCACAAACTCCTGAGTGAAAAAATTTCTCCTCATCTCAGTCCTAAATGGCCGACACCTTATCCTGAGACTATGCCCCTTAGTTTTAGACTCTCCAGCCAGGGGAAACAGCCTCTCAGCATCTGCCTTCTCTGAATATTATATGTTTCAATGAGATCATCTCTCATTCTTCTAAACTCCAGAGAGGAAAGGCTCATTCTACTCAATCTTTCCTCATAGGACAACCCTCTCATCCCAGGAATCAATCTAGTGAACCTTTGTTGCACCACCTCTAAGATAAGTATATCCTTCCTTAGATATGGAGACCAAAACTGTACACAGTACTCCAGGTGTGGTCTCACCAAAGCCCTGTACTATTGCAGCAAGACCTCCTTACTCTTGTACTCCAACCTCCTTTCAATTAAGGACAACATACCATTTGCCTTCCTAGTTGTCTGCTGCACCTGCATGTTATCTTTCTGTGTTTCACGGACATGAACACCCAAATATCTCTGAACACCAACATTTAATAGTTTCTCACCACTTAAAAAATATTCTGTTTTTCTATTCTTCCTACCAAAGTGAATAACCTCACATTTCCCCACATTACACTCCATCTGCCACCTGCTTGCTCACTCACTTAACCTGTCTATATCCCTTTGCAGACTATTTGGGCTCAATTTTAAAATGGCACCGAGGGGTGGCAAACCTGAATTAAAAAAACTTACCTTTTCCGATGCGATCGTGATGTAATTAATGGCGATTAAAGTTGTTTCCGGATTTTGTGCCCGGCAGCCAGGATGATTGACAGGCTGGCTGCTGACAGGAGCTGCAATGCCGAGGTGAGGGGGGGTGGCGGGGAGGGAAAGAGAGAGACAGAGATGTCATCCGGTGCTGGAACAGAGAGTGGAGGGCCCCAAAAATGGGGAGTGAGAGGGGAACATCAGCGGGGGGAGAGGGGGCAATCGGGGGGAGAGAGGGGGAGATCAAAGAGGGAGACATCGGGGGAAGAGGGGTACATCAGAGAGGGAAACATTGGATATCAGAGCAGGGGGGTGCAGGTGACATTGGTGGAAAGGTAGGTTTATTTTGTTTTTTAACCTTGTGTAATGGTTTTTTATTTAATTTATTTACTTTATTTTTGCCTGATCTGGCCCTTCAGCGTGAACCGGAAGCTGTGAGAAAGCCGCCCAGGTAAGTTTAAATTCGGTTTAACTCTCTACCATGTCAGAAATAATGTACCTTAAGTACCTCAATGAGGTACATTTGGTTCTTTAACTATCATCCCACCCACTTTAATTGCCAGCAGGACTTCCGTATTCGGGAAGTGGGCGCGCACACAGGCGCGTCTGTGGGAAACCCAGAAGTCGGTGGGTTGGGGCCAGCTTCCTCAACCACTCGGGATTTTCCTGATTTTCGCAGCCCCGTCATCCCCAATGCACCCGCAATTTCATTTGAAAATCGGGGCCTTTGTGTCCACCTCACAGCTTATTTTCCCACCTAACTTTGTATCATCAACAAACTTGGATACATTATACTCAGTCCATTCATCTAAGTCTGGAAAGAGAGGATGTCCAGGAGGGGTCAAGGGCAGAATCTATTGGTTAGAGTTAAGAAACAATAGAGGTGTCATTACACTACTGGGTGTATTCTATAGGCCACCAACTAGTGGGAAGGATATAGAGGAAAACATTTGCAGGGAAATTACAGAGAGGGGCAAAAGCTGTAGAGTAGTGATAGTGGGGGACTTCAACTATCCTAATATAGACTGGGATAACAATAATAATATAAGGGGCAAAGAGGGGGAGGAGTTTTGAAATGCATTCAGGTTAACGTTCTTGACCAGTACATTTCAGGCCCAACGAGGAAGGAGGCATTGCTGGACTTGGTTCTAGAGAATGAGGTGGGCCAAGTGGAGCAATTGTCAGTGGGGGAGCATTTAGGGAGCAGTGATCATAGTATCATAAGGTTTAGAATAGCTACGGAAAAGGACACGGACCAATCTAAAATAAAAATACTCAATTGAAGGAGGGCCAATTTCAGTGGGATGAGAACAGATCTGGCCCTGGTAAATTGGAATCAAAGACTGGCAGGCAAAACTGTAATTGAACAGTGGGCGGCCTTTAAAGGGGAGATGGTTTGGGTACAGACTAGGCACATTCCCACGAGGAAGAAAGGTAGGGCAACTAAAGCCAGAGCTCCCTAGATGACAAAAGAGGTAGAGAGTAAGGTGAAGCGGAAAAAGGAACATATGACAGATGTCAGGTTGATAACACAAGTGAGAACCAGGCCGAATATAGAAAGTTCAGAGAGGAAGTGAAAAAGGAAATAAGAGGGGCAAAGAGAGAGTATGAGAATAGACTGGTGGTCAACATAAAGGGGAATCCAAAAGTCTTCCACAGGCATATAAATAGTAAACGGGTAGTAAGAGGAGAGGTGGGGCCGATTAGGGACCATAAAGGAGAGCTACTCATGGAGGCAGAAGGGATGGCCGAGGTACTAAATGTACTTTGCAACTGTCTTTACCAAGGAAGAAGATGCTGCCAGAGTCTCAGTAAAGGAAGATATAGTTGAGATACTGGATGGGCTAAAAATTGATAAAAAGGATGTACTAGAAAGGCTAGCTGCACTTAAACTAGATAAAGTCACACGGTCCAGATGGGATGCATCCTAGGCTGCTGAGGGAAGTAAGGATGGAAATTGCGGAGGTACTGGCCATAATCTTCCAAACATCCGTAGATACAGGCGTGGTGCTAGAGGACTGAAGAATTGCAAATGTTACACCCTTGTTCAAAAAAGGGTGTATGGATAAACTCAGCAACTATAGACCAGTCAGTTTAACCTCGGTGGTGGGGAAACTTTTAGAAATGATAATCCGGGACAGAATTAACAGTCACTTCAATGAGTGTGGATTGATTAGGGAAAGCCAGCACAGATTTGTTAAAGACAAATCCTATTTAACTAACCTGATAGAGTTTTTGGATGAGGTAACAGAGAGGGTAGATTAGGGCAACGAAGTTGATGTGGTGTATATGGACCTTCAAAAGGCGTCTGATAAAGTGCCGCGTGGTAGCCTTGTCATCAAGATTGCAGCCCATGGAATAAAGGGGGCAGTAGCAAAATGGATGCAGAATTGGCTAAGTGAGAGGAAACAGAGAGTAGTGGTGAATGGTTGTTTTTCAGACTGGAAGGAGGTATACACTGGTGTTCCCCAGGGGTCAGTGCTGGGACCACTGCTTTTCTTGATATATATTAATGACTTGGATTTGGGTGTACAGGACACAATTTCAAAATTTGCAGATGACACAAAAATTGGAAGGGTAGTGAACAGTGAGGAGGATAGTAATAGACTTCAGGAGGATATAGACAGGCTGGTGGCATGGGCGGACGTGGCAGATGAAATTTAACGCAGGAAAATGTGAAGTGATACATTTTGGTAGGAAGAACGAGGAGAGGCAATATAAACTAAAGGGCACAATTCCAAAAGGGGTACAGGAGCAGAGAGATCTGGGGGTATTTGTGCACAAATCGTTGAAAGTGCAGGGCACATTGAGAAAGTGGTTAAGAAAGCATATGTAATCCTGGGCTTTATAAATAGAGGAATAGAGTACAAAAGTATGGAAGTCATGATGAACCTTTATAAAACACTGGTACGGCCACAACTGGAGTATTGTGTCCAATTCTGGGCACCGCACTTTAGGAAAGATGTGAAGGCCTTAGTGAGGGTGCAGAAGAGATTTACTGGAATGATTCCAGGGATGAAGGACTTTAGTTACGTGGATGGACTGGAGTCATTCTCCTTGGAACAGAGAAGATTAAGAGGAGATTTAATAGAGTATTCAAAATCATGAAGGGCCTAGACAGAGTAGATAGAGAGAAACTGTTCCCATTGGTGGAAGGTTCAAGAACCAGAGGGCATAGATTTAAGGTGATTGGCAAAAGAACCAAAGGTGACATGAGGAAAAACTTTTTTACGCAGTGAGTGGTTAGGATCTGGAATGCACTGCCTGAGGGGGTGGTGGAGGCAGATTCAATCGTGGCCTTCAAAGGGGAACTGCATAAGTACTTGAAGGTAAAAAATTTGGAGGGCTAAGGGATAGGGCGGGGGAATGGGACGAACTGGATTGGTCTTGCATAGAGCTGGCACGGATTCAATGGGCCAAATGGCCTCCTTCCGTGCTGTAACCTTTCTACGATTCTAAGTCATTAATATAGATTGTAAATAGCTGAGGCCCAAGCACTGATCCTTTGCGGCACCCTACTAGTTACAGCCTGAGAACTTCTAGCATTTTCCCGACTACTGATGTCAGGCTAACTGGCCTGTGGTTCCCTATTTTCTCTCTCCCTCCTTTCTTGACTAGCAGGGTTACATTTGCTACCTTCCATTCTACAAGGAACGATCTACTTTGAGTACTGACAATCTTTTAATTTTTAATGGCAGCATCCTCTTCTTTAGTGAAGACGGATGCGAAGTATTCATCTAGTGCCTCAGTCATGCCATCTGCCTCCACAAAAGATCTCCTTTTTTGTCCCTAATTGATCCCAAGCTTCCTTTGACTACCCTTTTGCTATTTATATGTTTATAAAAGACTTTTAGGTTCCCTTTTGTGTTAGCTGCTAATCTATTCTCATATTCTCTCTTTGCCCCTCTTATTCACTTTTTTAGATCTCCTCTGTACTTTCTGTATTCAGCCTGGTTGTCTACTGTATTATGAACCTTGCATATTTCATAAGCTTCCTTTTTCTGTTTCACTTTAATCTCTGTATCTTTAGTCATTCAGGGAGCTCTAGCTTTGGATGCTCTTCCTTTCCCCCTTGTAGGGATGTGTCTACTCTGTACCTGAACCAACTCCTCCTTGAAGGCCTCCCATTGTTCAATTACTGTTTTGCCTACCAATTATTGATTCCAATCCACCTGAACAAGATCCCCTTTTAACTCGCCCCTCCAGTTAAGCATTTTCACTTTGAATGTTCCTTGTCATTTTCCATAACTATTCTAAACCTAATGATATTATGATCACTGCTCCCCAAATGCTCCCCCACTCAAATATGCTCCACCTGCCCCGCTTTATTCCACAGAACTAGATCCAGCACTGTTTCCTTCCTGGTTGGGTTGGAAACACATTGTTCCAGAAAGTTCTCTTGAACACATTTCAGGAATTTCTCCCCCCTTTTGCCCTTTACACTGTTACTGTCCGAGTCTATATTGGGATAATGGTAGTCCCCCATTATCATCTTGCATCTTTCTGTAATTTGCTCGCAAATTTGCTCCTCTATCTCCGTCCCACTATTTTGTGGCCTATCGTATACACCCAGTAGTCTAATAGCTCCTATATTGCTCCTTAATTCTAACCAAATAGATTCCGTCTTTGACCCCTCAACTACATCATCTCTTTCCAGTGCTACAATAGTTTCTTTGATCATTACTGCCACCCCCTCCTTTCTTTCCTTCCCTAACTTTCCTGAATACCTCGTACCCAGGAATATTAAGTACTCAATCCTCCCCTTCTTTGAGCCAGGTCTCTGTTAATACCACTATATCATAGTCCCATGTGACGACTTGAGCCTGCAGCTCACCAACCTTATTTACCAGGCTACGTGCATTTACTCACATGCACTCCAATTTCATAAGACTAGCTCGCATTTGTCTGTTCCCTCCTATTTCTGAACTATTCTTTACTCTAGTGCTACTTGTCCTTCCCAGTCCTCTGTGCACCTTGTTTCTCCTCTCTAATGTTTCCTCCTGGTTCCCATCCCCCTGCCCAATTAGTTTAAACCCTCCTCCATGGCACCAGTTAACCTCCCCGTGAGGACATTGATCCTAGCTCTGTTGAGGTGCAACCCGCTCATCTTGAACAGATCCCTCCTGCCCCACAATTGGTCCCAATGCCCCAGGAATCTGAAGCCCTCCCTCCTGCAACATTTGCTCCAGCCACGCGTTAACCTGTCTTATCCTACTATTCCGATACTCACTAGTGCATGGCACTGGGAGTAATCCAGAGATTACTATCTTTGAGGTCCTGCTTCTAAGCTTCCTCCCTAGCTCCTGAAACTCTGACTTCAGGACCTCGACCCTTTTCCTTCCTAAGTCATTGGTTCCCACATGGACCATGACTTCTGGCTGTTCCCATTCCCTCTTCAAAATGTCCTGCATCCTCTCAGTGATGTCCTTTACCCTGGCACCAGGGAGGTAACACACCATGCGGGACACACGTCAGCGGTTGCAGAAACGCCTGTTTATCCCCCGACTATCGAATCCCCTATAACAACTTTTTTTTATTCCTTCATGGGATGTGGGCGTCGCTGGCGAGGCCGGCATTTATTGCCCATCCATAATTGCCCTGAGAAGGTGGTGGTGAGCCACCTTCTTGAACCGCTGCAGTCCGTGTGGTGACGGTTCTCCCACAGTGCTGTTAGGAAGGGAGTTCCAGGATTTTGACCCAGCGACGATAAAGGAACGGCGATATATTTCCAAGTCGGGATGGTGTGTGACTTGGAGGGGAACGTGCAGGTGGTGTTGTTCCCATGTCCCTGCTGCTTTTGTCCTTCTAGATGGTAGAGGTCACGGGTTTGGGAGGTGCTGTCGAAGAAGCCTTGGCGAGTTACTGCAATGCATCCTGTGGATGGTACACACTGCAGCCACTGTGCGCCGGTGGTGAAGGGAGTGAATGTTTAGGGTGGTGGATGGGGTGCCAATCAAATGGGTTGCTTTGTCCTGGATGGTGTTGAGCTTCTTGAGTGTTGTTGGAGCTGCAATCATCCAAGCAAGTGGAGAGTATTCCATCACACTCCTGACTTGTGCCTTGTACATGGTGGAAAAGCTTTGGGGAGTCAGGAGGTGAGTCACTCGCCACAGAATACCCAGCCTCTGACCTGCTCTCGTAGCCACGGTATTTATATGGCTGGTTCAGTTAAGTTTCTGGTCAATGGTGACCCCCAGGATGTTGATGGTGGGGGATTAGGCGATGGTAATGCCGTTGAATGTCAAGGGGAGGTGGTTAGATTCTCTCTTTTGGAGATGGTCATTGCCTGGCACTTGTCTGGCATGAATGTTACTTGCCACTTATGAGCCCAAGCCTGGATGTTGTTCAGGTCTTGCTGCATGCGGGCTTGGACTGTTTCATTATTTGAGGGGTTGCGAATAGAACTGAACACTGTGCAATCATCAGCGAACATCCCCATTTCTGACCTTATGATGGAGGGAAGGTCATTGATGAAGCAGCTGAAGATGGTTGGGCCTAGGACACTGCCCTGAGGAACTCCTGCAGCAATGTCCTGGGGCTGAGATGATTGGCCTCCAACAACCACTACCATCTTCCTTTGTGCTAGGTATGACTCCAGCCACTGGAGAGTTTTCCCCCTGATTCCTATTGACTTCAATTTTACTAGGGCTCCTTGGTGCCACACTCGGTCAAATGCTGCCTTGATGTCAAGGGCAGTCACTCTCACTTCAGCTCTGGAATTCAACTCTTTTGTCCATGTTTGGACCAAGGCTGTAATGAGGTCTGGAGCCGAGTGGTCCTGGCAGAACCCAAACTGAGCATCGGTGAGCAGGTTACTGGTGAGTCAGTGCCATTTGATAGCACTATCGACGACACCTTCCATCACTTTGCTGATGATTGAGAGTAGACTCATGGCGATAATTGGCCGGATTGGATTTGTCCTGCTTTTTGTGGACAGGACATACCTGGGCAATTTTCCACATTGTCGGGTAGATGCCAGTGTTGTAGCTGTACTGGAACAGCCTGGCTGGAGGCGCAGCTAGTTCTGGAGCACAAGTCTTCAGCATTACAGCCGGGATGTTGTCAAGGCCCATAGCCTTTGCTGTATCCAGTGCACTCAGCCATTTCTTGATATCACGTGGAGTGAATCGAATTGGCTGAAGACTGGCTTCTGTGATGGTGGGGATATCGGGAGGAGGCCGAGATGGATCATCCACTCGGCACTTCTGGCTGAAGATGGTTGCAAACGCTTCAGCCTTGTCTTTTGCACTCACGTGCTGGACTCCGCCATCATTGAGGATGGGGATGTTTACAGAGCCTCCTCCTCCCCTTAGTTGTTTAATTGTCCACTGCCATTCACGACTGGATGTGGCAGGACTGCAGAGCTTTGATCTGATCCCTTGGTTGTGGAATCGCTTAGCTCTGTCTATAGCATGTTGCTTCCGCTGTATAGCATGCATGTAGTCCTGAGTTTTGGCTTCACCAGGTTGGCACCTCATTTTTAGGTACGCCTGGTGCTGCTCCTGGCATGCTCTTCTACACTCCTCATTGAACCAGGGTTGATCCCCTGGCTTGTTGGTAATGGTAGAGTGAGGAATATGCTGGGCCATGAGGTTATAGATTGTGCTGGAATGCAATTCTGCTGCTGATGATGACCCATAGTGCCTCATGGATGCCCAGTTTTGAACTGATAGATCTGTTCTGAATCTATCCCATTTAGCACGGTGGTAGTGCCACACAATACATTGGATGGTGTCCTCAGTGCGAAGACGGGACTTCGTCTGCACGAGGACTGTGCGATGGTCACTCCTACCAATACTGTCATGGACAGATGCATTTGCGACAGGTAGATTGGTGAGGACGAGGTCAAGTAAGTATTTCCCTCGTGTTGGTTCGCACACTACCTGCCGCAGGCCCAGTCTGGCAGCTATGTCCTTCAGGACCTGGCCAGCTCGGTCAGTAGTGGTGCTACCGAGCCACTCTTGGTGATGGACATTGAAGTCCCCCACCCAGAGTACATTTTGTGCCCTTGCTACCCTCAGTGCTTCCTCCAAGTGGTGCTCAACATGGAGGAGGACTGATTAATCAGCTGAGGGAGGACGGTAGGTGGTAATCAGCAGGAGGTTTCCTTGCCCATGTTTGACCTGATGCCATGAGATTTCATGGGGTCCAGAGTCAATGTTGAGGACTCCCAGGGCCACTCCCTCCTGACTGTATGTCATTGTACCACCACCTCTGGTGGGTCTGTCCTTCCGGTGGGACAGGACATACCCAGGGATGGTGATGGAAGAGTCTGGGACATTGGCTGAAAGATATGATTCTGTGAGTATGGCTATGTCAGGCTGTTGCTTGACTCGTCTGTGGGACAGCTCTCCCAATTTTGGCACAAGTCCCCAGATGTTAGTGAGGAGGAGTGCATTTGTTTCCCTGTCAGCCGAGCCTCCCACTGTGCCATGGATTTTCTCCTGACTACACTCTCCCGAGGTGTCAACACCTTCACCAGTATTCAACACTGAATACCAGTTTGTGGGTGCCACACTCCCAGGGGACTCCTGCACTGCCTGCCTGTTCCTCCTAGTCTGTCTGGCGGTCACCCACTCCCATAAACGGATATGTTGATAGGGTAAAATGAAGTAAATAGGATGGGAGGAACCTTGTGTGCAGCATAAACACTGGTATGTTGTTTGGCCTGTTTTTGTGCTGTTAATTCTATGCAATTCTATGTAAAGTAACATATGCAAGGGGCATAATGCTTGTTTCCGATGACCGCCCTTGACATATATGGCATTAAACATTTTTTAGGCATCTTTGGGGCGCAGGGCATAACCCGTGAAAAATTTTTGCCTCTATTTTCCTTCTGGAAAACAGGCACAATGATGACCAATTTCTCCCGCAGGGAGTGTTGGAATGCTTTATAACTGTAGGGAGCAGCAGGACTAAATACAATCCTGTATGCTCTCCATCACCTAGACTGCCTACTTCCACCTCTGTAACATCACCCATCTCCACCCCTGCCACTGCCCATCTGCTGCTGAAACCCTCATCCATGCCCTTGATACTGCCAGACTCGACTATTCCAACGCTCTCATGACCGGCCTCCCATCTACCACTCTCTGTAAACTCGAGCTCATCCAAAACTCTGCTGCTTGTATCCTAACTTGCACCAAGTGCCTTTCACCCATCACCCCTGTGATCACTGACCTACATTGTCTCCTGGTCCGTCAATGCCTCGATTTTGAAATTCTCTTCCTAGTGTTCAAATCCCTCCATGGCCTCACCCCTTCCTATCTCTGTAAAATCCAAGATCTCTGCACTGCTCCAATTCTGGCCTATTGTCCATCACCGATTTCCTTCACTCCACCATTGGCAGCCGAGCCTTCAGCTGCCTAGGCCCTCCCTTTGGAATTCCCTCCATAAACCTCTCTGCCTCTCTACCTCTCTCTCCTCCTTTAAGTCGCTCCATAAAATCTACCTCCTTGACCAAGCTTTATGTCACTTGCTCCAATATCTCTCTGTGGCTCGGTGTCAAATTTTGACTGATAATGCCCCTATGAAGTGCCTTGGGACATTTTACTATGGTAAATGCGCTATATAAATAATTGTTGTTGTTATTGTTGTCCTCACCCAACATCAACACATGCGATCTTTAAATTGCTTTTTCAAAACATTTTTTTGCCAATTCCTAGCCATTTCATATGTTATTGTCATGCATGTCCACAAGTTTAATTCACAACAAAAAATTGCTAATTGCAA
Organism: Heptranchias perlo; assembly: GCF_035084215.1. Lineage (NCBI taxonomy): Eukaryota > Metazoa > Chordata > Chondrichthyes > Hexanchiformes > Hexanchidae > Heptranchias > Heptranchias perlo. The sequence continues at coordinate 61,399,909 of NC_090325.1, read as the reverse complement.
CAACTTGCATTTATATAACACCTTTTAATGTAGAAGACCATCCCAAGGCACGCTCCCTGTGAAGCCATCAATTGTATCATTACCTATTTATCGCACTGAAGTGGGTCATCTACTTATCGTAATCACAAGGTATCCAACATATGAGGATATTTTCTTGAGGACAGCTTAAAATTTTCAGCATTTCAGCTCCACAACTGGACTCTATTCAGAAACTGTTCAACTGTGTCCACTGCACAAGTTAAACTGAGCATTTGACACGGGTGCATTGCAGATTTTGGCACTGCAACTATCAAATGTGCAGTTCAATTTTGCCAATTTTTCACAACTCAGCCTTTTGGCATCAGCAGTGAAAGTAGCTGAAAGAGGAGGCCCTGTACTATTAGTGCAATGGATCAAGTACAGAGGCATTGCTACCTTTATAAAATTTAAGTCTTGAAGGTGGATGTAAAAGATCCCATGGTACTGTTTCGAAAGAGAGCAGGGGAGTTCTCCCCAGTGTCCTGGCCAGTATTTATACCTCAACCAACATCACTAAAACAGATTATCTGGTCATTATCACATTGTTGTTTTGTGAGATCTTGCTGTGTGCAAATTTGCTACCGCATTTCCTACATTACAACAGTGACTACACTTCAAAAGTACTTAATTGGCTGCAAGGTGCTTTGGGGCATCCTGAGGTGGTTAAAGGCGTTATATAAATGCAAGTTTCTCATTTCTTTTACAAAAAAAAGATGTAAGATCTGATTTATCTTTTAATTTCTAATGAGAAAGAAGAGGCCAGTGACCACAGCTCCATGTTAATGTGCAGGCAATGAACTCTGCCTTCCCACCATTAAACAGTTATACAAGTGGGCAATATAACCACAGATGCCCACGTGTGGCACTGCTACAAATTCACTTAATACTGCACCTCTTAGAATCAAAGAAAGAACTTGGATTTGTAAAGTGCCTTTCACCACCTAAGGATGTCCCAAAGCGCTGTACAGCCAATGAAGTACTTTTGAAGTGTAATCACTGTTGTAATGTAGGAAACTGCCATATAACTGCAGCATTATGTTTATCTTTAACCCAACCTCAAGTTTCATTTTACCCAGGCCTCTTCCTTCCTCATATATATTGATTGAATTAAATATTTGTCCGTAACAAAGCCAGAGCTATGAAGTTGTAGATGTATGTGTCTAGTATAAATGGTTTGGAGTATGTAAAATTCTCCAGGTTCTTTTAATTCTAGCAGCATAAATAAAGAAATATAATTATTAGATTCAAAGGTTTGAATGCAGTGCCATTTTCCATTTCACAGCAATGTCTCCATGATCCAATTCATCTTTCATTTTTAAAAAACCTGCACCTGGGCAGAAAGGGCTGTGCATAAATTAAATTCATGGTGGTCAGCAATGTATGTTAAATTTACATGAAAAGACATCACAAACCTTAATCATATACTTGGAAGTTATGGATCAAATTGGTGATTCAAATGCATTAGTACAATAAATATCAAAATTTCCCCATCATTGCTGTGCAAGACAAATAGTGCACATTATTGTGCCAACGTTTATAAATACACTCGGCAAACAGTGTGAGATTTTGTTTCATATATATTGTGTAGACTGTTATAATTGTATTTAGTTTTCCACTAGAGCTAAATTCTGGACTCAACAAAAAGAGTTTGTTGCTGAATGAATAAATATGCTGCACAATGTGGTACTTAACCATACCGACTGGAAAGTTTCCAGGCTTCATTTCCTGTTCTGTGCTGGATGGCCTCCACTGAGACAGTGGAGGTATATTAGAGTTGGTCTTGATGTTCCTGGGCTATGGAGGGGGGAAATAATCAGCCAAGGCTGATCACTGTCCAATGGCTGTGGTGGAATGTCTGGATGTCAGCTGAGGGCAGGATCATGATCGAATAGCTTGTAACATTCACTATCTATGGTTACACTTGAAGAATGGTCACTTTGGCAGGGTACCTGGAGGGCTAGTGGTGTTCATGGAAACATGAGTTCTGGAGAGAATGGGAAAACATTGCAGGGAAAGAAATAGTTTGTTCTTTAAGTTCAATATTTCAGCTTGCTATGAACAGAGCATACTAGAGGAATGCTGCATCATTTCTACTATTCATGATAAGTGCAAACTGACCTTTTTATTATCAGTTTTGTTTTTTTCTATTCAACTAATCAATGACTGTTTGAGAAATACATTTTACCTCTACAGAAAATATAGCCTAGAAGTTTCTCAATCATAGCACTTACACTGTTTAATTATTGTAATTTTCCTTTTAATTACACTAACTTAGAAAATCAAACAAGACTCTCGCCAAATATTGTGGTTCATTTACATAATTACTACATGGCATTTATGTTAATGTACCATTCTGGATCATGGTTTTCTTCTGCCTTAGTATTTATTTAGTGTAATATTCTCTCTATATATAGGCATATTTTTTGTTAATCTCTCGATTTGCAACAATACAAATAGCACCAAGTTCGATGCTGTTGTAGAAAGGTCAGGTCATTGTGTTTTAAAGACATCTTAATTACATTAGCCAGATACCAACAAAGCAGCATTTAGTGAGCTAATTGCCATCTAAGGATGCAAATGGGTCTTCAGTTCTTATTACTGGTATGTTGAAATCAAACAAGACTAACTTCTCCTTAACCTTTAGTCTGTGGAATGAATCTCCAAGACAATATAGACATTTTTACATTTAAGTTCGGTCTCAGGAGACCGGCACTTAGATGGAGCCGCATGACCTCGGTACACTGCTTTTCTTGCCACTACTCCAAATCAAGGTCTATTGGAGGCTAGAGAGCCGCGAATGGTGACTAAAAGGGAGGGAATCCAAGTGACTCCAATGGCAGTTCATGAGACCAACGAAAATTAAGGTTTCCGACGCCATCGGGAGGATACATGTCCCATGCGTTTATATTAAAGAATGTTGTCAATTGCGGGTGAAGCATTGATGAATATAGATATCATAATTCTATATCTCGGCTGGCTTGTTACTGACTTCTAAACATAAGATAATACTTAGTTCTGATGTGTATGATGTACCCCAAAACTTAATAACAAGTCAATCTGATTCCGTTACATCATTTACGAGGCATTTAATATAATCTATGTTTCTACTGTACCGCTTGACACAAGATCAGGTATAAAGTGTCGCTACTTCCTTGATTACATAGAACAAATAGGAAGTATTTAAATTGGTCAATGACGATAGCACTCCTTCGATATAAACATGCCTTTTGGGATGTTGGGTATTAGAATGGACGGTAGGGCCATGCGTGTAGTTGAAAACCTAAAGTAATCATACTTCTGAAGTGATTTCTTCAGTTTGTGATTGCCTAACTTCTGACAGTTCCCTATTTATAGAGAGAGAAAGAATATATATATATAGCAATTTGGATCTATATATCAACGTGGGCCTTTATTACTTTTGAGAAAAAGTAATTGCAAAATATTGCAGAAAATTGATCTTCAATTAAGTTATAATTTGGGGTTATAAGTATAATTGACATGCCAATTTGATGCATGGTGCCTTCACTGTATACTGATATGCTTCCAGTGATGAGAATTATCTTACCTATTTATACTGGTATGAAGGCTATAATGACAGCTTGTGAAAGCTGATCCAATGGGACAAAAGTCATCATGTAAAGTAGCTGTTCAACTCTCCTGAGTGGCAATACAGTAACACAGCGAGCAGCCTGTGCTCTTAAGCATCTTCAGAGAGCAATTATTTTCCTAAGGCGATAAATATAGGAGGGTCTATTTCTGTTACAGTCTGGTTCTTTGTCACTCTTAATAGCTTTAATGTATCTTGCTACATATCTTTCCAGCCCCTTTTTATCGCAATATCCGAATGTCCAGCGCACTGTTAGGATGCAATGTAACACCACGAATACCGGGTTACTTAAACAATGATTGACTATTTTAAATACTTCCTATTTGTTCTATGTAATCAAGGAAGTAGCGACACTTTATACCTGATCTTGTGTCAAGCGGTACAGTAGAAACATAGATTATATTAAATGCCTCGTAAATGATGTAACAGAATCAGATTGACTTGTTATTAAGTTTGGGGTACATCATATACATCAGAACTATTATCTTATGTTAGAAGTCAGTAACATGGCAGCCGAGATATAGAATTATGATATCTATATTCATCAGTGCTTCAAAGTGCTCGATGGTGCTTCTCCGTTGAAACCCTGGGTTATATTGCTGTGAGCTGATCTATTAAAGCGTGCATTGCTACCTCTAACACGTGGCTTTCTTTCTTCGTATTTTTTTGAGCTGGCATTGCCTACTTAACCGAGTAATGTATTCATATGAGACAGGGAGTTTGTCTTACATGTGCTGTTCTATATTTAATGCGAGAGGCGCTATCATTAAGTGATATTAAAATAGCACTGATGACAGACGAGGTCATAAAGCATAATGTTTGCTGATTTTGTGTGATAAAACATCAATATGGTTTGCTTTGTAACTTTCCTTATGGAGAACTACTTATATAACACAGCAGATGACTTGTGGCGGTACTTTGTTTATTTGCTGTGCTAGGTGTAATTTAAATACCCCCTGTTGAATTAGTCCCATATTGCTTATAACAGCGTTTATTTTAGTTTAGCCCAACGGTCCTCCTGGTCTGCACATTTCACACTGACAAACATCACACATTTTACATGCGACTTTAAAGGGCTGGTTCATCTAATTATTTTACCAAAAAGCATATTTTAAAAAAAGTTACCCAGTAAATATTTAATCCCAAAACAGTAACAAAACGCGGATGCGAAAACTTGACTCGCCAATGGGAATAAACAACATCGCGAGAAATTGGCTGGATTTATTTTTTTCGGATGGGAGTGGGGCAGTCGTGTAGGAAGTGTATGTAGGGCATCGAGGCTACCCCTGGCCATGATTTCACACGATTGTAATAATAGATGAACTATATGCAATTGTCAGGAAGTCACGGGAAACTCCTAGTGAAGGCAGTTAACCAAGGGGAAAGAAAGATGCTAAAAATATTAATAGCATTTTCCATTCCGGTCAGAGATTCCCAATCGGTACAGTTTTGGGGGTGGACTCTGTAGAATACTCCTGGTTGTTTATTTATATTTAGAGACCCTTTCCTCTTGTAAAACGTCGCACAGAGAAATGTTCCAGGAAAATATGTATAAGAAAAACATTGTTGCCCGCGCCATACTTAAAACAGTTCCATTAGATCGCTCTCTGCTGCTTTTAGAATTTGTCCCTTTATCAGATGGTAAATACTAAATTTATATATTTTTTTCATTTTTAATTAATTTCACAAAGGGGTTGAGGCCACAGCCTCCGCGTTACTGTAGATTTCAGTGAGTGTGAATTTATTTATGGATTTGCTATTAATGATGGAGTGGCGGTCCCCGTTCACGTGGAAACTTTAATAATATTATGAATGCAACAGCTCTGCCTGCTATGATGTTAATGGCTTGGGAGAGGTTAGTGTCCCTCCCGTGCCTGGTTTGCATCTCCATACCTGCTGGTTCTATCCCGTTTCAAATAGCACATTGTATTCCTGACATATCAAAATAAACACCAGGTAACCCAACAGAAAGAGTCAGTTTAAAAAATACTCAAGGGAAAAATCCGGCCCACTGGGGCTAGGGGTAAATTCACATATTCGTAAACGTTTAGACAATATTGATAAGCATGCTAGATAATAAGGTTTACGTTCCGGCCACTGCTGGTATATGGCAATACAACGTGGAGAGAGGGAAATAGCTATCCTGATACCAACATGAAATCGTTCGATAGTTTTGTATAAGACAAGCTAGAAGTCACATTGTAATACCTTGGCTTTGATTCGGCCTGTATAGTAAAATACAACCTATAAACCGCTACCTCAACCACACAAGGGACGTATTTTACAGTAGTCTGATACGCTGTTGTGAACTGCTAATGTTGCACAAGCAGCTAATTATGTCCAATTACACAAAACTATAAACCACCTTCCCTCCCCCAGTCTGTGCTCTTATTAAAAGACATCTAGTTATATGCCACTTGCATTAGCGTCTGCGTTTGCGGTGTCGTGGTATAGCAACGACAGCTTTTAAAATGATCAAAATCAAATAATTTATTTCTGAAATATGTTCATATATCATTGCGTGCCATCAGGGTTGGTATTACAAGAGATTCGATGCTAATCTGACAAAGTTCCTATACCAGAGACAACGCATATTTAATACAATAATGTGCTTTGGTAAAGACAATATAATTTTATACTTAAAACTCACGTATTTGTTATTGCAGTTTAAAGAGCCACCCAATCCCTTTTTATGATGAAAGATCTGTGTTTGAAATGTTCTCAGTATTTTACAAAACCGTTTTTATCATAAGGCCTGCGGGCAGAGTTCAAGGTGATCCCTTTGTATGTGGGGGGGATTATTACAAAATAATTTTCATAAAGAAATCTTGATATTCAAAATGATGTTCAAAACAAATGTCAATACTCCGAAAAGCTTCACGGTACAAATTTAAAAAGCGGCTCACAGAATGTTGTAACTGCTTAATCTGACCAGTCGGTGGAAATGCAACGAGTCAAGTATATGCGGTATATTATGAGGTTGCTGCTCCATCATGAGTGTGGACAGGCATATTTAAAAGGTGGCACAGACCTCCCCTCCACCACCCCCCCACCACCCCAACTTTAAAAAGATCTGTGGTACCTATTACTTCACAGTACTGGACATTGTTTTAGTCAGAAATATACAGCAGCTGCCCCATCATTGTAAAGCAGCTGGTATGTGCAGATAATACAACGTGGGTCATGACGCCCCTGAGAATGTGCACAGTTTAGTCAAAAGAAGTAACTTAAAATGGGAAACATTACCAAAAATATTTAAACCGGTGGTCTAGTACGTAGTATTAATTTATATTAAAACCCCTGAAGACAATAAAATCCAATGTCTCATTTAATTCAATGTTTCCCTACACTCTCTGATTTCATGCCACTATAATAGGAGAATATATTTGTAAATGAAGTCGAGTTCATCTAGACGACTTGGTTGTTAATACAGGAAATAAAATTGAAATTGGTCAGTGAATCTTTTAGTGGGTCTTGAGGGAGGCTGAGAAGGATACCGCAGTTTATAGTCTCAGTATGCACATTTTAACGGTTACCGATATGTCAACTGACCAGAGCATTGTGAAATTGTTACCAAAGTGAATAACATTCTCTTGGTACGAAAGTCTGCCACTGACAGGGTCTGGTTGGGTAGCTGTGTCAGTGTGAGCTGTAGGTCCCCTTGTCCCGGAATGCCAGCTCCTAGCTCTGGGCATTGAGAGCCTCTGTGAACTGATTCCGTTCTCAGATAAGGAGCCGCCGAGAGTCCAGCTCTGTCTAGACGTGAGGACCTCACAAGTCAACTTGTTTTGATTAGGCTCAAAGATACACCAACCTGTTTCAAACGTGATCAGCGCCACCCCAACCCCCACCACACACACACACACACAGTCTTAAAAAATGGTAACAAGAAACAAAACACATCATCTTCCTCTTCCGAGGTGCAGTTTGCTCCCCTGGGGCCGTATATGTCACTGGGAGGATTTAAATGTTGTTTTCGCTTCTGTAAGATCTCCTTAAATATATAGAATATCCCGAGGCTACAAACACAATTAGCAGTTTCACAGTCTTAAGAAGAGGCGATTTTCGGAAATGGACACCAAACTAAAGTTAATGGTTCCCAACCAAACGACGGGAAGGGTATAAGTAACGATTTACTTTACTCATATATAGTCTAACGTTTTTTTTTAATATATATATACACTTTAGAAGAGAATATATTGGCCATTTCGATTTCTCATAACGTGTAACTATAGTATAAGGAAAGGTATTTTATTACATCACATTGAATACCAGTCAGCATTCTGAGCGTTCCATATATTCAAAAATTTAGCTTTGAACATTTTGTAGATAAAGAAGATCACAACAGCAACGTTACTGTGAAATACAAGGCTGGGATTTGGTGCTATAGAGAAACATCTTACAGATTGTATCCTCATTTGAATATCTGTCATTATCTGTCAAAAGCTTGGTTTAAAATGCTCAACACATAATTATGTTTTAGTTGTCTGTGGGTAATAATTATATATTTTTCAGTTAAATTAAAGAGCTAGGTATGGGTTTTAAGTAAACATAACATTGATCACATTAGCACGGGGCTGACTTCAAAAGAACACGACTTGCGGTTCACAGCCGAAGGTGGGAGGAGATGTAAACTGTTTTAATGCTGACGAATTACAGTAAGAAATAATTAGGAACATTTAATAGAAGTACATGGAAATTGAAAGACCCCTCACTTCCTTGTTTTATGTTGGATACTTTTTTTCGCTTGGTTGGGAAGCCTCGTATTTTGAGTTGTATATAAAGGGATCGTTCATCAAATGCTCGGACACCAAGCTGTAAAGTTTGTTTTTCTGGCGCCTGAACTCAAACATTGTCATTCAGTGGCTTGTTCCACTATCAGGACAAACAACACTGAGAACAGGAACCTCCACCAGAAGAACCCAGGCAAGTTCGCATTGGTCACTAGGAATAGAGGCATTTAAAAAAAATGTTTGTACAACTCATTAACAAACTTTACAAAAACATTATTTTCATAAAGCGTACATCAACCCGAGCATATTTCTAAACACAATCGACCTTAATAAATCTTCTACAGACGGGTTGCCTGAACGTTAATACACATTATTCATTTGGTTAGTCGCGCTCTTAAGCTTCTGTTTTTGAAGCCCTTGACAATCAAAGGCGTGAAGTTTCTTGATATTTCCAAAAGTCTGTATTTAACGTGTACAATCGAAATAATGCAATTAAGATCAATTTAAATATTAATCCCATCCGCTACCTTTCCAATCACAATTGTAAATAGTTGAAACAATTGTTTATTCATTTGCAATAAATCTATTTCAATGCTATACATCACACTCTTTGTATACAGAGAGGTTATATAATGTTAGAATACCGCAGTTATGAAGTGCAGCAAAATTTGCCTGAGTTTTCGGTTATTGCTGAATAATACAGCCAGCACTGTTACCCCCCCCCCCCCCAAAAAAAAACACATTTTACTTGAGCCCACACATTGTTCACAATATACACTTTCTTGAATTTTGCTACCCAAGAGTAGGTCATCCAATCATCTAAAGTTCTAATGAATGTAGCGAAGTTTCTTTCTTCCGCATGCCTTAAAGGAACGGGTTTCCTTTAACTCCTGTCATTATCTCGCCTTTCCTTATCCCCCGATTTAACAATAACTTCTGAACGTTGATCACCGCCGAACAAAAAGCAGTTTGGCAATTTCTTCACCCTGCTTTACTGTAGCTTCACTCTGCTGTGGCCGTAATTCATTACATTATGATTGGGAGTAAATTAAGCTATTGGGGTAAAGAAGGTGGACTTGGCATCTAATGTGCTCTGAACCGTGAATTTAAATTGAAAATACTGCAAGGGGCAAACTAAATGGACAAAGAAGGTCAGGAAGATAAGCGCAGACCGGATGGTTAGTGAGGGAGCAATTGTCTATTTTGATGGCTCATTAGATTGATTCAGTGACTATCGAAATCATACTGATAGGCATTCAGTTAAATCTGCCTACTACTGACATACGCAATGTATAAGCCATTTCGAGCTGCCAGGGGCAAAATTAAAATGTATGTAAATGAGAAGTATGAAGATGGGCTGACGAGAGAAACTATCCGCCTGCCTGCTTAGAACTTCCGTTGCTGATTTTTTGTTGTTGTTTCAGTGTGTTTGTAACAGACCTTTGGGAACATTTTTAAAATCAAACTTTATTCTGGTTTTATTTGCTAAATTAACATGTTAACAATCTTCGCGTTGATGTATTACGTCTCCTGTATAGTATAAGAGGATCTAAGTGATAATCTTTATGAATTTAAACCATGACTTTCAGGATTGATTTTTTTAGGAAAGGAAGTTGCCAGACTCTTGATAAAAATCAATTGGCCCCAGCAGTTGGGAGAGATTCTGCAGTGATGAGAGCGGATGTAAGTTCCCAATGACTCTGCTGTTTCCTAGTAACTGATGCCATCACAACCATGTGTTCACAAAATATTACGATAACAGTCTGTTAAAGGCAACGCTCAACCAGTATCTTTGTGGTATCATATAACTACAACTTGGTCCATATCAATCTATAGTTTCACACAAGAAAACGAACTGTGGCGTCTAATTCTGAGATAGAACTATTTGCCCGCCGTCAATTTAAATGGTCGCTTGTTTATTTAAAGGTGTTACGTGTCACGGGAAGTGTCTTGTTAACCAGATAGCCACAGATATATAGCAGACGCTGTTCCTATCCTATATGTTTGGCTCAGAAGTGTTTACCCATATACAGAAAGAAAACAACACATCAGCAGCACTGAATGTCAAGACTTCCTTTTATCAGACACACCGCAACCCTTATAAAGGAATCATATCAATAGACATACTGTTATAATAACCGCCAACACGTTCTACTTGCCAATACTGGGTCTTTCCAAACCTGCTGTGCCAAGCTTACCACAGCCAAACTTACCAGCACTGATCAATCGACATTTGTGCTCAGTTGCTAGTAAAACGATGAAATACAAAAGAAGGTGAAAAGAAAATAAGTGGTAAGGATATTATTTCTGAGTAACAGTTTAAAATTAAAAAAGGACTTGGAATAAAATTTTATTTATTAATCATTCTTTATCTTTAAATTAATTAAATTAATTAAATGCGTTTTTCAAAGCTATCACAGATATGTTATCTTTACTGTTTTCTAACAAGGAAAATGCACAGAAATAAATATTTATTGCTTCCAGTCTTTAAAAGATTAAAATTGCCCCCTAATTAAAATTAGTCATGTCATCTTTAGGTAAGTACATTTAAGTATAAAGGAATTAAAAATTGATTTAAAAGCAATTAACTCTCCAAACTAATTTATCAAAATGTAATGGCAGAATCTGCAAAGGGCTCAAATGATTTTTCAGTTATCTCAAAGTTTTTATTAGTGAAATAATCTTGAAGGTATATTTCTACATATGGCGGGTTTTTTATTTTACATAATCTTCAAGAAAAGACAGGACACATAAAATTAGACATGTTTTCCAAAGACCACAGTACATCTTTTACTTCAGCAAACATAAAATGTCAAAAAGACATGAAAAGTGGCAAGTCTGTCGACAATAAATAATAAATTATTTATAATTTTTGCAGTACAAGAACAAACAAAATGTTTCTTTCTGTGGCTAAAACCATTGTTGGTAACTGTTTTAACCTAGGAGTATACACATCTTTGGGAGAATTCTGGACGGACACGAGTTCACACACAAATCCCACGAAGCTGTGGCAAAAAGAGGTATACCTTGTTGCAATGCTTGAGCTTTTAATTAAAAAAATGAAATATCAGTAGTTGCCTTCATACTTTAATTGCAGGGATTGTAATCTCATGAACCAGCTACATGCTAATGATCTAGGATCCAATAGTCCTTAGTTATAGGTCAACTAAAAGCATTGCAAAAATGCAACTATACCTTTCAGAACTGATCCTATAGGACAGTCACTGAACTATTTAGACTGTGGTACATTCTGCATGTCACGATTGTCTTTCCAGTCCACTTTTTGCAGATGTATAGGACTCTTCTGGGGTTTTTTTTGGCAAAGCTGACCCACTGATGTCCTTTCTAGGCAGCACCATTGAAGATGTTGGGACTATAGTCTCTCCACTGGATCATCTTATCTGTTTGTGTTTGCAACACATTCAAATCACATCCCTCAGGATCACTCGAATATACATCCTTTTCTATATCTTCAAAAATGTCTTTGCATGAAGTCCCGGATGCCTCGGGAGTCTCTTCTATTTGCACTTGTAGCCAGATCCCACTCTAGTGTCTGATTGTCATCACAGTGTTGCTAGGGTACAACATTGGTTGTTTGAACACAGAGACTTCGTGCAAACGGATGATGGCTGCTTTCTGATCAGACATGGACCAGGTTGCATGAACTTTTTTTTTAAAAAAAAGTGTGGGCCAGAGAGTTTTGAGGGTCCAGGGTTCCTCGTGGCTCTCTGTAGGGCTGCACTGAGAGTTCAGGCTCCTCATGCCTCTATAGGACTCGCTACCATGCTGTTTGGTGTGTCAGGGAGTTGGGAGGACATGGACGCTACTTCACTTCCAGTGGAGTTAGAACCTGGCCCTCCCTCTGAAAAATTAACCTGTAAAAATCATAGCAAATCAATGATCTCCAGCCTCTTTAGAATGTTGTTATTAATCCAAAGTCATACATATCAGAAAATTACGTTCATTAAAAAATATATTTTTGACTTTTGTAACTATGGTTGTACAATGGTTTGCAATAATTTTATCATTAATGACAATCAAATTACAATAAACAGAAAGCGCTTTTTGCCAAGTTACCTTTAAACTGCTATATATCTCTAAGTTGAAAACAATGGCAAAGCATATAATTGAGGTCGCATAGCAAAGCACAGGTAGGCCTAGTCGCATTTCCCAGTGCAACAACATTTAATGGTGTAAAATGGTACATTTTTTTCCAAAAGTACATTACGAATTAATATATTTTGCAGCAATTCATTATTTATTGTAAAACATCACATATCTGTTTAACCCCTTGAGTACCACACTTTCTTTGCAATTTGAAGCAAGAGAATGTTTCCTGCCACCAAATATATATAAATATATATTACATGAAAGTGCAGTGTATTCCCAATAGGAAAGGCAGGACATATTTCTATCATTTTTTTGGGACGCCTTGCAAAGGGGCTGCTACTGGCCTCAAACAGTTAAACTGAAATGGGTTTACAAAGTTGAGACATTTTATTGTACATCACATGTGTTTTGCATACACCTTTATACCAATATTTTTACTTAAGTAACCCAAACATATTTTATGTTATGTACCACAGGGAAGCACAATTTAGACTATACTTTAATTCAGCACAGTAACTGTGGGTTTGCAATACTTTAAGAAATATAAAACAGCCTGTGTAGTACATTCTAAACAATTAAATTATGCCCAATTATTCAGTGACCAAACTGCCATCACTGTGATCATATAAAGCTGGACACCTTATATTCACCTTTACAAAAGAGTTAGGTGAAATAAAGTACCATCAGCTCCATTCTTCACAGATAATATTTATTCAGAAGGCTGGTGGAAGGGGTTTCCTTATTACCGATCCGGCCACTTTTAATAACACTAAACCTAAAGCTGAGAAAATGTTGCAACAGCATCCATTTTGTTTCATATTCATTGGCTGTATTTTAAACAGAAATCTGCTTATCCCATGGTTCAGTTACCCTGTCTTCAACCCCTTGGGTTACCCCCCCACCTCCCCCCTTCATTAAAATGATCAGTAGTGTTTTGAATCTGAAACATTTGATTTAAAATGTCTATTTGACAATATTTGTAATAAAATGACAGAAGTGTATGTTTCAGACAACAGTCATCTTCAGTGTATAATGTTAAACACAATCTATTTGAATCTGTGGATGAAAGCTTGGGTAAACAAAATAGTTTTTTTTCCCCTACATTCTTGATGGTCGTCAAAACGAAAATACTACGGCTGGCAAAAGAGGGATTCTGCAATTTTTATATCCATGAATTGTCTATATATGGATTGGTGTGTAGCAGGTCCCCTGATTGCAGTGATTTCTGGTGCAGTCTGTATTGTGGTGGTGGTGATGGTGTTCTGCATGTTGCTGGCACTCACCAGTTGCTGAAATGCAGGCTGTTCTATATCACTCTGCAAAGCGAAGTCACTCAAAACTTTCCAAGGCGGTTGGTAACTCTGCACCTCCACTGGATTGGCTTGCAAACTGCTGTCATGTCTCTCAGGGCTGGCAGCTACCATTGGGGTCCCTGTCATCCCCTGGATATTCTTTAAAAAAAAGCCAATAGTATATTTTATTTCATTTTATTAACACAGTACGCATCCATCTTTCTTTCTTTAGTTAACACAGCATGAACCTCAACATAGCCTTCTTAACAGGGCACTATGTAATGTTAACACTTTAAAATTTCATGTTAGCCAATCCCTGCCACCCAGCAAAATTGCAGCATAAAATCTGAGCTCTCCCAATGCAAGTTGTCGTATATTAGCCAAATAATTTCATATGTGAAACAGTAAAATGGTGAATTACAATACTAAATATTCAATGCAGGAGCCTCTCATGATCTTCAAATTTGATAATTCATGCACAAAATAGACTGGGAAATGCTAATGATGTGAACAGCGATTGTAGCCAGTACAGGCCAAGAGAGAAGCACAACCACAAGTTTGTAATATATTTAAATAAAGGCCATTTCCAGATTTGGAAATATGATAGTCATTCACTTCAAAAACATCTTTGATCTGTTTAAGGTAACCCACTACTATTTGGTTTTCGATACAAAGAATAAAGGGGGTTGCCCTAAATCTAGTGGCGCTGGATAAAAGACAAACTTCTAAAAGAATTGCATTTTAATTGACCCACCCAACATTTCAAAAGTCCAGAAAAACACAATGTATTTTTTCATCTGTATTAACAATTCCATTAATTTTAAAAACGGTACGTTCACGCTATACATACAGTATTACAAAGTAATTCGGATGCACCAAGAATGTTAACGTGAACTGGAAGGATATTATTTAACTCAAACATCAGTGTATTTGAAATGGGAAATAAGGACCGTTGCATTTTTATTAGTAGAAATGTATCATTCATTTTGAAAAAGTTCAGGTTTTAAACATGATGGGATAGCTAGTAATGCTTTCAACCGTTTGTGTTACAGCTTGCACGGAAATAGCCACTTTTCGTGACAAAGCTTCCATGAAAGTTTAAGAAGGCAGGAGCACTTACTGTTTTGTCGTTGGGTTGTTGCTGTTGCAGTTGTTTCATTAGGAGACTCCTCTTTTTGTCCTTGCAGCGCTTGTTTTGAAACCAAACTCTAATGACACGGGGGCTCAAGCTTGTCATTTCCACGAGCTGCTCCTTCATGAGCGCGTCGGGCCGAGGGTTCGCTGCATAACAAGTCCGTAACGTGTGGAGCTGCTTCTCGTTCAGAACTGTCCGCACCCGAGTCGTCTTCTCCGGCTGTTTGTGAACGTGCGGCCTCAAGGCTGGTTGTCGGGCAGAAATGGGCTCTGCTGTAAAATAGGTCAAAACAGGCAACAGATCCTAAGTTTGTTGAACAGCATGATGGGCAACAGAACCATGGTCTAATGTTTGTTCTGACAATATAATTAAATCTTAAAACGATCTTCGAGCCATATTAATGGGATTGCGTGAACTGATTTGCAATTAAAGCAGGCCTTAAAAAACAAGCGTATTTCGAGTTTCTCGGAGAATCTGGTCTTAAATGAAACATAAGGTCTGAGGTGACAATAAAATCAAGTTAAAAGTAATCGTAGAACTGTCCGGCATGACTTCCAAAACTGATTAAACTGCATGAGGCCGAAAAGCCAAAATAAATAAAATCTCAAATATCTCTAGTATACGATAACGCTACACTAGCTGTAGGAGCCAATTAAATTTAAATGAATCAGAAACAATTGTTTATAGGTCTGGGTTTCAGGTTCGGCTTCAACGGAGGCACCGCATTCTTTAGTTATCTGAATACTAATTACAGCCAAGTCCATTCAAATGCAATTCGGATATAAGCACATTGCTGATATTAGCGACTCTGTGGAGGACGCCAAGCCGTGAGTGACTTGTCGCTTTTGCTATAGTTGCCGGTGTTGTATGCAAGTTTGTATTGCAGCAACTTTGTTTTGCATTATGTAGAGCTAGACTCCACGCTCTATGCAATCAGATATGTGATGTGATAAACGGGGCTCCCGCAAAGTTTCAAGGGTGTGATCAGAGAATTACAGCGTTTGATGTGTTTATGAAAGGTTCTGTGGACCGTGCAGCAGGTAAAATTAGATTTTCAAAAGTCCGGCTACAATCATGTTTCCCTGAAATATGGTTCTCTGTAAAAGAGATCTAAATGGAAATGTTTGAATAAAATTTTCTATATAGCAGTACTGTATTTAAGTGTCGTTAGTTTATGATCATAGATCAATATAATTTTTCGTTTCTGAAAAGAAACATACTGCAGTATATTTAATAAGATTTAATAAAACGGACAACGTGTTATAGTACATATAGCGGGAGGGGGGGTATCCCTTTAACTAGGTTATTAAAGCTTGTAAAAAGGCACCAGATCGTGTTGTGAAAAATGCAATTCAGCATTATCAGTGGGGTGATGTAATTTGATATTTAATGTCAAACATGTTACTTGAACAAAGTTACATTTACATAGCATATATATTTGCAATTCTGGGCAGCTCCGAAATACATCCTGCTGCAAAGAACAAAAAGGAATCCAGCACTATCGCTGCGTAACAATAAGATCTAATATTTACACTGGAATGAAATATCAATTTCGACAGACGCCACTTGAAAAGTCTTCAAACATATAATTATGTAGATTCCAAATCGATTCCCTTTCGGAATGCAGTGTATTTTAATAAGGGCAAAATGTATTCCGATTATTTTTGGCGGAGGATGAGATCTAAAAAAAGGACCGTACAAAGCCCTGGCTGACTACAAAAGACTACATCAGATAATATGAGTGATATAAACTGATATATCAATTCATGAAGACTGCTTAAACATACTTGGATTATAAAGGAAAACCTTTAAACATATCTCAAATCGGAAACATATCTCATATCGGGAAACCTTAAAACATATCTCAAATTCTAAGGTTAGTGGCAATGTCTTCATTTACATAAACATCAATAGGAAGTTGTACTTATAAAGCATATGCATTGATTACAAATATATTACTAGAAAATGGTTCTGCTATAATATTTTAACTCTACTAATGTTCATTTGTCTACTTCAAATTCATGGGAAATCTTTACAAAATTGTATATATAAAGATGGCATCTGATTAACTCATTTGAATAGCGATGGGAACATTTATAATAGAAACCAGGTTTCCTCAAAACTTTTATCTCGAACTATTGACAATTAAATTAGTTCAACTTAAAACAAAAGGGTAACAGGAGACAGTTCTTTTCTCGAAATAAAAGTTTTAAAACTAGTTCAGACATTTATCATGGAAGGACAGCGTGTTCAAATTCACATTCCCTACATTTGTTGTTTGTAATATATCCTGAATACTATCAAACATAAAATACACAATCGGATACAAAATATATGACACTAGCTGAGTTTTTCGCCTGTACAGAGCCCATTGTCAAGATCCAAACCATACATTCCGGTATGTATTGAAGCATTTCATTAAACATTCAGAAATTCAAAATGTGAACTTTACAACACGAAACTATTTACGGTTGTACATCGTTTACACGTTAAAAAAAAGTTCAAAACATTGCACAGAAGTAGGAGGCAGTGTGTATAAAATAGTTGTTTTCACTACATGACGTATGAATGGACTCTCAAATAAAACCGAGTTTTGAAAGCGTACATACCCGCCATCTGTAGGGGTCTGTTGCCATGCATGGGGCTGAGGGGGTCTGGGCCGATCGAAGCCCTCTCTACAACATCGTGATCAGCCCGGCAGAAGAGTCCGTCTTCCCGCAACGCGAATTCATCACCGGGGATGAGCTGGCGACTGCACGCCACACAGCGGAAGCAGTCGATGTGATACACCTTACTGCGAGCTCTCATCACGAAGTCATTCTTACTGAATCCTATATTACACTTTGCACATTTAGTTCCGTACAATCTGCAAGTCAAAAAGCACCAAAGACTTTTACTAAAGGGTCGAAAGTGCCTCCAGTATGTCATACACTTTAATACAAAGAGATAAGGTGATTTTAGACCTAAGAAGCCGACACACAATTATTTTTGATTTGATTCTGCAGTTTCTTTTATAACATACAAAATCCAAACCAAACGATGGACCAAATTATACTTCATATTAATCCTAATGTGAAATATCCGAACATTTTAACCCTGAACACGTCCCCTAAACCGTGATACAATTCTGCATAACGTGAAAGCTTTTAAAAATAATAATTGAAGCATGCATTTCATAATCCATAAACATAAAGGTAGCTGGCATATTGTCTAACGTGAAGATACATCGTTTGTTTACATATTTTCAGATTGTGTAAATTCTAATATGATTTTAATCCTTGCATATTGTTTAGTCCTATTTGATATCGTAAAGATAAGATTTTCATTTCTTATCCAAAATAAAAATATTTTTTTACCCAAACTAAAAATGTCATTTTGGAACATTTCTTAATAAAACGTCACTATTCCAATTGGTGATAGCGTATTTTAGTTTGTTTTCAGTGTACGGCAACCGTCTTCATTTTACACTTGATTTCCTCAGTTTAGTGGAAAATAATACAAAGTGTTTTTAAATCAATGGTAAAAGCCGTGCAAATCAACACAACAGCTTGCACACAATATATTACACTGGAAGTTTTGATACTGGTCGAAAATTGCTATGTTGTAAAAGATCACATTGTAGTACAGTAATTCTCCATATGACAGAGCTCATAGGAACTGATTTGCAATTTCAGTTCACATGCCTCATTTCCAATCCACAATAACAAACATTCGGAAATACACAGACTAAACTGATGACAGCGATGGGTTTTAACGAATTGCTGTCACTCGTAAACAGTTAAACAACCGCTCCAGTGATAAACGTTTTTAAAGCTCTGATTTGTGGATAACAGAACCAGGAGCGGCAAGATTCACATATTCTCAGTACACAGATGTTTGTGCTTACTAAAGGAAACAGTCGCATTATCTAAATATGTCAATTGTTTGCTGCCAAATAATGGGCAATTTGATCTCGTCTACTTCGCCAGTTGAGATAAGATAAGGTAAAAAAGATAGGAAGACAGCTATCGAAGGGTTAATACTGGGTGGGGGGGGGGGGTATTTAGAGACAGCGCAAGGACAGCATAGATTAATAGAAGTGGAATATATGCTATATTTTAAAAATCCAAGATCTTCACTCACCGAATATAGTCTCTCTTGCAGTATGTTTTGCCATCCCTAACGAAGCAGGTACACGTTTCGTCCAAATACTGATTACACTCTGCACATTTTAGACAAGCGGCATGCCATTCCAGATCCGGAGAAACTCGAAGAATATACTGATCATGAATCTGATTCCCACAACCAACACACAGTGAAATAAGCCGTTTTTCTGTAAGTTGATATGAAAATGGTGTGAAACCGATCAAAGGCTTGGCTTATTCTATCAGACATATATTCGACTATAGTTTTTTGATATAGCTGTTCCATTTACTGGATAGATCTAAAGATATATTTCAGGCTGTTTTGTAACATGGTGTTGTCCAAAATAAGAGATTACAATAACTGGAATTCAGATAAATGTATATTTTAGTACTAAGCGAGTTACTTAACAAATACTTTAAATCAGCAGAAAAATAAACTTCCATTTTTGTCTTAGCATTTTCACACTGTTTTCAGCAAAACGCGTGCATGGGTAGGTTTCTGAATTCATTTTTAAATAATTATGAGGAATATTTAGAAGCATGCAAAACTTTTTTAAAACTATGAGCTAAATCTATTCAATGTTAAAATAGTCCAGAATTAGCCCATGCATTATACTATTACAATCAGAATTTTATTAGCAGAAAAAGTACAATTATTCTGCAGTATCAAATTTTGCTTATCTTAGCAGAGATCCTGAATAATCAGACGTGTGTATCTGTAATACATCTGACAAGTCTGAAAGAAGTAATCCAAATGCTCAAAAATTGTTTGGCACTATTTTACTTCAACTCTACCCTGCTACGAAGCTATTTTGTTCACACGTATCGCCAGTGGTGGGAATACATTTAACAATTTAGATTCAATGCAAGTCTTTTCATCTTTTACCTGAACCTTGAGACCATTACTGTACAACATACAAAATAAACCCAAATACTAGGCGGAGTAATTAATGTTCAAGAGCAATTTTTAAAAAGTCAGAGGTAACAGTAAAGTTACAGCTACAGGAGTTGACCTGCGAAACTAATCAACTCCTAGCACCTGAATCAGATCCTCGAAATGCAACAGCAATGAAGAAAACTTACTTTTGGGTGGATCTCCCATGTCTCCCATTTCTTGTTATTATGTAAAAGTTTTTTTTTCTTTTTTTTCCCCCCTTGGAATTTTTTTTTGGGGGGGTGGGGGTTGAGAAGGGGGGGTGGGTAGGCAGGGTCCTTGGTTATATCCACAGAGTAGGGCCGGTTAGGAGGTGTGCGGTCGGAACGGCTTGTTGCTGCCAGACACTGGGGATGGGGTTGTGCAGAGACGCGGTGTGCGCAGTACTGCCGCTCATGCTCACTGCTCCTTATCTCTCACACACTCTGCCTACGCTTCCTCCAGCCCCTCGCCATTGGTCTGACGTAGAGCGTGCCTGACGTCAGACGCACGCCGTCTCCCCCGTTTCCCCTCCCCCTCTCCTATCTACACCCCCCACCCACCACCACCATAACCACCCACCCACGCACCGATTGGTCCAGGGCTCGACCCGGGCAGCACCAGCTGTTTGCATTGTCTTTGACGGAGAGGCTGCGAGTGTGTGCGCGCCGGGCTCCAGGGCTGCTGCAGCTTCCTATCGCGTAACCTTTGGGCGCTCCAGCTTTCTCCTTTCTTGTCCCGACTTTTTTTTTTGCTCGCTTTTTCTTTTTCTTGCTATTTACTTCGCCTCTGATTCCTGATCTTTTACTTCTACCTTGCTTCTTCCCTTCTTTTAACGTCCCCTTTCTATTTGGCGTTTTGGTACACCGATTCATTCAGCAGCACAGTACCTGTATTTGTACATTGTTGATGGGGGGGGGGGGGGAGGCGGTGGTGGAGATGTTTGAGCTTTGGCCATTAGCGTTCATTACACCTGAAAGATTCAACGTTATTGTTGTTATTTTAGATTTGTTTAAATCGCAGAGTTAAACTTTCCACGCTATAAGTATCTCGAATCCGAACTCATTTGCCTGATGGAAATCAATTCCAGAATATGGTTTTCAGCACAACAGCCCATGAGATATGGAAATGTTATTTTACAAACATATGTTTACAAAATCCTGTTTGCAGGGTTGTAAGTAGGATTACGAATTAGTTATAGTAATCACACAACTGGGTGTATTTTTTATATCTTTTTACTGCGTTATGTTTAGGTGTTTAGTGAAGTGCAGGGCAAGGTCAGTGTGCAGCAAAAGGGAGGCCAGCTCTGTTATATGTGATACTGCTTCTAATGCAGACACAGTATAAACCCAAACAATAAAATGCGACTACAACTGTTTTCAATTGACTGTTTTACGACTTATATCTTTTCTTGAACAAATAAATGCGAGGGCAACATATGCATCTTGTTATACCCAGGGTTTCCACGGGACAAGTTTATAGTGAAACGCTCACTGTAGATAATCCATTGTCTTAGTTCTTTTCTGGAGAAGGTTGTGGGGAGTGCTTCAGGACAGGAATGCGATGTGCAGCATAAGAACTGATCAATTCTCTCGAGTTTGCACGTCCGAGGTTTGCCAATCCGTATTAAGTGCCACGTGTAAGAAAATTGCAGTAACATTAAGGTAAGAAAGCTGGCATCAAACTGAAGATTATTGCTACTCCATACTTTTCTACAGTATCATTTAAAGGCGAAAGTACGGTTTAATGAAAAACAATAAAAATAATGGGAAAGTACTTTGCAAGAGCGATGCTGCTTCCAAAATATGAGGGTGTAGGAATTTTAGCTTTTAAACTCACACCTGGGATACGCAAAAAGCACCTCGATAAGAGCACGTTTGATTGAAATGATACCAAGGGTAACATTGAGTCTGAATATAGGAATAGATAATTTTACTGATATCCGCGATTTAGCAATTCAGAATTCATGCAAAGGCTGGAATAGTGTTCTGGAGCAAAACGGTCCGGCGTGTTCACAACATAACCTGTTAATTTCTACAGTTCCACACACAAGCTTTAAATGCCCTTTTAGATGGGACATGAATTCATTAGCCTAGGGATCTACGCATTTGACCGCCCCAACTAAATACAAGGAAGGTGGAAGTATTGCTGAAACGAATGGAAACCCTTTAAATCAAATGGACAGCTGCAATTCTCTGCACATTTTGAATAATACTGTAACCATTCTTATATATGTGAATGATTTGTCAATGAAATGGTCTGTTTCTGTTTAGAGCAAATTCATGCTGGCTAATGCAAGCACCGAACAGTCCGCTTTCTTTAACAGACGAGAATCACTAACATTTCGCCAGCACCTTTCATACTTGTGAGGCCATATGCCTACTAACGCTGTTCCGTTGTGCACACTTTTTTTGTGTGTGACGTGCAAAATAGACAAGCTCGCAAACAGTCCATGAACGAATAACGAAAAGACTCAGCGCAATCCTGTCAGCAAACAGAGCAGTTACGTTTTAAACTCTTCGCAGCTAAGATGCATGGATGCCAGTAAAAAGAGACCAATAGACACAGGAATACTGAGCTGAAAACAGAAACAGGCTGAAGCGCTGGACTATGAACTGTCCATCTGTGCATCTTCTGCCCTTGAAATATGAACACTTCTAACGAGCTTTACCTCTGATTGCCTTTTTATACAATATCAACAATGCACATTAGAACTAACTTAATTACCCAAGGCTTTTTAGATATGGGCTAGCGATTCAGAAGGAACACACGTGGCTAGCACGAGCGGATGAAATCGGTGGGTTTTTCGATGTTTCAGCTGTGCGTAAACCTAATACGTAATTACTAAGAATAATTGCTGATAATAGTCCTAATCTGACAAATAAACACGTGGTTTAGCGGAAGCCTATAGTGACAGGCTCCAGCTCAGTAGGGAAGAAAACAAAGCGGTTAACAGTTTGTCCGCTGTCACATTGCAGCAAATTGTCCGAAAAGCTTGCGCTTTAAAGCCACAATATCCCTGTCCCAATGATCCACTTGTCAATTTCAGATCAGTTTCCTATTCAAAATCAACCAGCCAACCTGTAATTGCTACTCAGTCGGAATTAGAAGCGGGACTCGTTAGTAATTATGTTTCAGCAAGTAAATTAACTTGTTTTAAAAATGGAATACAGTAATTAGAAAATACCAACTAATGGGAGGATTCTTGAATTTAGTTTTCTTTACATTTCGATTTCGAGGTATCACAAAACTACAGTCTGGAGCTTTAAACTGATTGTACGGAGATTAGGCCCTTTAAAGTATAACCATATCTGGCGATAGCAACAAAACGACTGATATTGTGACTGTGAAGCATTAGTTTGGAATGGATATTATTCTGGACCAAACAACGTACATCTCAGTGTTATTTGTCTCACGCCAGTTTGCGAAAGCACCAACGGCCTTCTGTCATGTTAGAAACCAATACTATATTACAGTTAATCGTTCCTAAATTTACAAATTGACAAGATAAAGACCAAAGACGTTCGGTTTCTGAAAATACTCTGACACGAGGAATGCTCCATGGGAGCTACCTATGAGCGCTCATCCGTTTAGTTCTCTTTTCTGGATATCCTTTCCAACATCCATCATTTAGATAAGAGTAGAATTTCCACTCACCCACCCACCCAGGGGTTTGCCTATATTAAATTTGCTGAATATATATGTTATTCTATTGGCAGCGCTAAACTGTTGCTATCACTTGTGAAACATATCACACGTTGTTTAATGAATCCTATATTTTAATCAAATTTCTGCCAATTTAATTTCATTCGGTAAATTAACATAAACTAGAGAACTAAATTCATGGTCTAAATAATTAACGATAAATGCTTTAAATCTTGACTGGTAACCAATTTATTGTTCAAGCTGTAATACTGGATGGTTTGAAATCGTGCGTACATTCATGTTGTTCCTCCTGGTCACAATAGACTGATCCCACGATTGTGTCATGGCTAACTTTCAGCCACTCTGCTCACATAATCTGTAGAGCTCATAATATCATCCAATGGAACAGTTCACATGAAAAGAGGGGAACGATTTCATTTTGGCAATACGTTTTACTGCAGATTGCAACTTTTGTAATGAATGTTTTAATAATGGTTGTCTTTTTTAGGTTTTTTATAATAAACTTCATGTTTTAATTAATTTAAACATTTCCACAAAATGTCACGGGTATTCTAACAACACAAGCAAATCTGTGACGCATATCACACCGCTGTGTGTGCCTTTACGGGGTTGGTGATGGTAGGGGAGGTCAATCAAACCCCTCTCTATGACGATTTATTGGCTTTAAACCTACCACGGCCTATTTGATACAAGACGCGCGGTGTGATCGAGTCCTGCCTTAAAATACCCCAGAAATCCAGCTATACAACCGATATAATTGCTCCATGCCCTCATATTTGTTTGATAAATAGTCTATGTTTCAATATGCAAGTAAGTTGTTTTGCCAACAAGATGGGTAATCTGCACAAATTATAGCCGAATGTGTGCGCGCGCCAAAAATGCGCACGGGAGACATTAAGCATCCACCTTAACATGTGGGCACGTTTCAAGTTTCAAATGTATGATTTCGTTTCTGACTACGAGGCACACGTTGTAAAATAAACAACCCGCCATTTACATGCCATATGATCATAAATATCAGTAAGAGTGATATAGAATTGACTCGCATGTGCCGAATTGTAAGTTGGCCAGACAAACGTTTAATGAAAGTTTCATGATCTGGCGTGGAAATTTCATCCAGTGGATGTACGCAGAACCGGTCGTTATCCAAGCCATAACTCACAGGGTATCAAAGACAAGTTCTGGGATGCAACATCCACGTTTGCTTGCGCGAAGGAAAAATACACGCATACACTTGATCGAAACCCAATAAGCGTGTTCAGACATTCGCATCTGATAAATCCATATACTTGCCAACAATTGCACTAGCAACCGTCTAATACTTAAATACCGTGCTGTAGTGCACCGCGGCTGAGGGTGGCCACAGATAACCCCAGCCTTTGACACCGCAACCAAAAATATGATTTTCTTGCAATTATTTTACAGTATCATTACGTCATCTCTTGCTGTGAGTGTCCCGTTCGAATTCATTTTCTTTCAAATTTTATTGCAATAAGCTGCTTATGTGTGGCCTCTTTTAACTCTACGCAGGAGTACTTGGTATGGTGTTTTTTTCTTCTGTAAATGTATCAAATTAAGCTCAAATTGACATATAGAAATTGAAAAGGGACCCTGTGGGGTTAATCACACTCTGGTATCTGTGTAGGAGCATGTATGACATGTATGTGTGTAAGTCAATTTCACCCAACATTCAACCAATTCTTTCATTGGCTTATTTGTTTATAATTTTAGAAACGAGGGAGTAATGGACCATTTTTGAAACACTTGCAGCTGTAGAAATCGTTCGAGTAAGGCACAGCCAAACATATGTACGCGGTTCCCGTTTTAAAAAGATATGTATTAGAGAGCGCGGTAGAAAGGCATACCGAATATTTTTGCCTTTCTGTCTTGTAAATCTGACTAGCTACTTTCCTTTTTGTAGTTAGTGACATTTCTGCATTTAAAAAAAATAGAAATTAGTTGCACGCTGCACTTTCCTCGGATCACATCAGTTTCACGCTGCACATTAGATTTGCTGGTGTGCAGTTTTGGGAGGAGAGCAATTAAATCTAATCTTCCTGCTGTTCAATTAAGTCCTTTCAGGGCGATTCACACAGAGGACAATATATTCCTTCCTATTTAAAGCCAGCGCACGTTGAAAATGATATAGTTTGTGTAATGGGGTTGTTTCACCCCAAACAACTGTGCTTTTGGACAGCGATTTTTTTGTATTATTAATGTTTATCTCTCCCGGTGTCGGTCTTGTATGTGTGCTTGTGCGTGCTCCCTCGCCCGCTAAGAATGGCAATTGCACTAATTTTGATTTCTCTGAATATGAGGCTGTATATTTAGCTGGGATCGGAGTTGAAGGTGTGAGTGTGGAACTAAAGTGTGAAGGTCTCGGCTCCAGTGTGTCAGGAATCTGGTGAGGAACGACGGCCATCGAGATCAGCTTAGAGAGCATTTTAATCTTTGTTGGAGTAGATTTTTCTCTCGTTTCAGCTATATTTTACCTCCCCTATAACACCGACCGCTCGTTTCACTGAACATGCAACGAACATTCGTATTTTAGTCATTCTTTTGGGAGGTGGGGGGCGGGGGAACGGGCCATTTCCCTTTCCAACCGCTGGAAGCTATAGCAAATCACGCGTGTGTAGCACAACCAAATGATCAATAGGCTTTCACCACATGACATCAGAGGGTCAGATCAGCTTTTTGCGCAATACAGAAGAATTTTAACTGTTAGTACTCCAACACCAAACCTTTGTAAGTGTTATTATGCATTTGCATACGCCTTCACCAAACATTATTTCGTATATGATACGAAGAAATGGAAATATACGTCCCTATGATACATTTAACAGATTAAAACGCTAAAAAAAATAATATCTGCAATTTAATCTGCGTGTAAATAAAATAATGCCATGTAATTTTTGCAATTGTTTTCAATAGCGCTTTGGGGCAAGACACTCCTTTCCCTAGTAATGCAATATTTCTTGGTGTTAACGCATTACAATTTATTGTAAAAAATATAAACCGAATTTCTAGCGGGTTTGAATAGACAGATCAGACACTCTGTTAAAATGCAGTTGAAGTTGCCGATCAGTATGGGGATGGAGTACAACTAGTCTGCAATTTTGTTGGAGTAAGTACCTAACAGACGTTCTATCTACGAGAGAAGTTGATATATATTCAACCTTTAGTTCTGTCTTAAATACACAATTAGACATAATGGGTCGGCGAGTGATAGTAACTGTATTCTCAAAAAAAGTGTATTTCTATTAAAAATAACCGAGTGGGAGTAAAACATTTCGCTGTTACCATGAACGACAACACAGAGGACTCTTCTTTAATGTCGTTATTATAGCTTTACGATTAAATGTGCCTTGTTCAAACAAGCGTGTTTCTAAATGCACTGCATCAAAGCCCACAGGAGCTGGCCTTACTTAAGCCAATCTATAAAACCAGCACTGAAAAACATTTAAAATATGCTTTTACGAAGATCACATATATAATGATTTAATTTCGGGCTATTTTCTATTATATTCGAACTGTATAGTCCAGGCCTACTCGAAACTAATTCAACAATAAATCTTTTTAATTTTTGCTGCCAGATGAATGAGGGAAGTTAACGTAAACTAAATTACAGCAGCAATACAGAGGAAATGTGCTGAGGTATGAATTCTACTCCGGAGGAAAAATGCGCCAGAGAAATCAATCATCAAATTTATTGGATTCCCTGGAGGTTTCTTTATTCTCCAGAGGTGGGCGATCTTTAATCTCATGGACCTTGACTGCTGAATGTGTAGAACAAATGTACCATATTAGCACTAAATCTATTGAGAGCGGTCCGTACCGCCAACTGAAAGCGAGCAGCTTGGAACCTCAGCTTCAAGTCAACAGAATGCAATTCATTAGCCCACAACCTGCTTAAAGAGACAGCATACCTCCCTTCAGCTAGCTGACTCGGCCACTTTACACATCGTATCCAATCCACACACTTTTCTCGTTTTTATATACACTTGCATATCGGTCATTATGTAATTCCCTGTCTGTGGATGTATTTCTCCAACAAATTTATTTGTCAAGTCAATGTTATTTGTAAGATTGTGGAAGAATGTATCATTGCACCATGTGTATAAAGACGGAAATGATCAGAAGTTAATGCTATGAATTCGATATTTCGCTTTAAAGTTATTAATATTTAGATTTAAATAATAACGAATACTGGTCAAAGCCTATTCATTGATAAATTATGATTTATAAAATTGATATATTTTCTTTATGAAATAATAATGAATACTAGTGAGAGTCTATTAATTGATAAATTATGATTTATGAAATTGATATTTTTATGACATTTAACAGACTAGAAAAACAGATTGAGGCACTAGAAGCACAAACTTTAGAACGCCAGTCAACAGCCATTAAATTGTATCTTCCATTAAATATTCCATTTATGTACAGTTGTTCAAGCTGCAATCGAAGAAATATGCTGGCAGTTTATGCATATATCCTGTAGTGCGTTTTACAGTGTTAACTTTATATTTTGTATTTCACTGGATTTCTCCGGGTTATATACGGAAGTAAATAAATAAACTGGCTATGTTATTTCTTTTCATTATGTACTAATATCAATTGGTCATTAGCGACAGCATGTAAGGCATTCATAATTATACATTTCTATTCAGGTGTTGTAAAACGGTTTGTAGGGGAATATGTGGAACACAAAAATAATACAACTTCTGACAAACAGCCGGGTTGTGATCAAACAGGAGAGAAAACATTTGGTTAAATTAATATTTTAGGAGACATGCTGATCGAACAGCCAACATTGCTTTCCTGACTTCACATTTTGTGTATGCATTGGTTTCGACCTGTGGGTTAATATTGACGCAAGCACCTCAACTTGGGAGCCATCTGGGGTCACAATAGCCATTTAACGAGCGAACTAAAGTTGTTTACAAAGTGGGGGACAGCCATGCTGAAGTACAGCATGTTTTGTCTGGGATTTATGAGCCATCCGGCTCTGTCTGAGTACTGCCTGTGATGGGGGAGGGCGACCACGTGACGATCAACCATTGAATATGAAGGGTTTTTTTCTGAAGTAGACCAAATGTTACTATAGAAACCTAACAGTATTATTGAACGCAATGTTACAAGGATAGCACGCTAATTATAGTTTATGTATCCGGTTGCAAAATAATCGTACTGCCAATTGCACAGATATTGAAAATTAACAAATTATACGGTGTATCAACTTATTTTGTTCCGTAATGTAACTTGAAAGGGGGCGCTGTACTTCAATGAGTACAATATTTGCAGTTGTCATGTCAGAATTTTGTATGGTGCGGCACTCTCCCAGCTCCAAAATTATAACGTATTGTTTCCTATATTAGATGGAAGTGATACTTCAAAGTCTATCACCCTGGCTGTAGTAAACCGAATATAAAAAGGTGATGTATATAAAAAGTCAATGTGTTCATTATTTGATCATCTTTAACTGTATGTAGGCGGAAAGTTGTCTCAGTTTTTTAAAACTCTGGCCTTAGAGCTCGACTCCTTAAACCAAGATGCAATCGATTGATTGACAGCTGTCAATCTGAGCGGTACATTCAAAATGCCAGCATTACTAGAATGTGATCGGAGAATACCGATTCAACAACATAGCAATCAAACATTTACAATATTGAATGTTAAAGTCAGCTGAATACTAGTTCCTAAATGTATTGGCAGCTTATTTTTGTTAACAATGTCTCACATTGAAGTACGATGACATAAAAACAATAACATTTCTCCGATTAAAAAGAAAGTAAACTGCTTAAATGACATCGTACAAAATAACACACAACAAATTAATAAATTGCATGTTAAAATATAATTCTTGTATTCTTATCCTAAGATCAGACTATCGTAAAGACACTCCTATGTTCTGAACAGAGAAAGAGAGGGGCGGCTAAAGACAATTTCACTTTCTTGGCCACCCTCTCTTTTGTTTTAACTTCTGAGACGACGAGCTTCAATGTGAGCATGTTAAGTGACTTACTTCACAATACTGAAAGGGAAATGGAACAGGCTGCACTTACGTGGGATTGACAGGTACGGGACCTGGTCCAAATTTATGATCAGACCTGTTAATGCGAGTTTTGTTCATTGCATACATGGCGGAGTAGATGTTGAGATAAGCCATTCTGCGGTGCTTTCGCTATAAAATAGTTTAATATTCAAAAATTGTCTGAAGCTCGGTTTAAGATGAAGCGTATTACCTCAAACTATCAGATGGTTTAAAACTCTACACCCACTTTAGACATTATATACAATGTAGAATGTTTAATGAACAGATACTTGTTTAAACCTTTACATTTGTCACAAATTGCAACAGTTGATGTGTTGAACTGGACTATATAGATATAAAACGTTCTATGCAGCATCACGCTAAACATTACACTTATACACTAGTCCACTATGCAAGTTTCAAGTTCTTTCTTTGCACTGAATAATTTCTATACAACAGCGTGCATTATATAGTATTGCGTAACGTACAACGGGGGTTTATATCACTTTCCCCATTTTATTTAATCTTAACACGGCGATGCATTTCATACGCGTCAGCAATGGCAACCAATGAGGAGATTAACTTGAAAACAATCGCGGTCCCGTAGTTTGGACACTAGTTAGTATTAGGGTTGCCCAACTTTGCCTTCATAAAGTAGTTGTCCTTTTTTGCATTAACACATAGAGCTTACCCGCAATCACTGGTTCTGCTATTCCCTTCTAATAATACTTGCAAGAGAATTTAAGGCAGTAGTTCCTGTAAGTTGGAGCTGCAATTCTAGGTTTAAAAGAAAATTATCTGCCGATACTTCATTCGTAAGATGCCGAAAGTATGAGGTAATATTATCTTTATAAAAAAAACTAAACAAAAGAACAAAGAGGAATTGAAAGGAAGGGGCTGTTGTGTTACCCAAGCTATTAGAAATGACCCAACCTTCCCATTTTATTACCATATTAATCGTAGTAAATTACTTTTCAGACGTTTAAATGTGTCTAAATGGTTCCACTTCTCCTGTACTGAATCGCCATCCTACTGATTACCGCTGTATATTCGGACATCCTCCAAAACACCTTTGTGAGAGTCGTTTTAACCACACAGGGTCTCGCTTTGTGCCTCCGTGTATTCAAATATATTGATTTTAAAGTTTTATAATTTGTTCAAGGACTTCAAATGGAAAAGGCTGCTGCAAACTAGCATGCAACCTTTATTGCAAGAAATCGACTTCATAGAAAATTATGCTCCGGAAACAGGGATGTGTGCTTTGGAAACTGAAAACAATGAAGTTACGTCTTGACATTTTCTAAGCTTCTCATCATTACAATCTAAGTTAAGCAACACACACAAAGTTGAATCATCCATTTAATTAAGTGAAACACAGTAAATCCAAAATAGCAAACTCACTTTGTGCATGTGATCTCGATACAGTGGGATACATAGTACCGTAAATGTCCAGTCTTTACTTGTAACTGAACTCTCACTACTGCAATTCTGCACTGCAAGGGATGGAGCTTAGCTGAATCACAGGACGGCTGATTACATAATAATGCATAGTTCAATAATGACTAAAACCACAAGATCTTATCTTATAAAGCGAGTAAATAATGTAAACAAGTGAATTGAAATAAAAGACAAGGAACATATGCTGTTCCCTCTCAGGGAAGGAATTGAGATGCTGATATTTTCGTAAGCGAAGCAACAGCAGTCACCTCATGAACATATTTTCAGGTTAATCCAATGGAAATTGTTTCAATATGTTGCGAGTCTGGTATATGGATCTATCCTCAGGTCAGCGATATTTTATGAGATCGTTTTATTTTAAGGGAATCTTTTTTTTAAAGAAATGTAGATAGTGGCAATGGGTGTCATTATGTTTTAAGAAACGCTGATTCCTATAATGAACATCTCGATGTCCAAGGGAGACACGTGGAAAGTGTGTGTGTGGGAGGGGGGTTGCGAATTACGTTTTAAAGCGATTAGGCATCCTGCAATAGAAGAAACATTTTTCTTGGCAAGTTATATACG
Organism: Heptranchias perlo; assembly: GCF_035084215.1. NCBI lineage: Eukaryota > Metazoa > Chordata > Chondrichthyes > Hexanchiformes > Hexanchidae > Heptranchias > Heptranchias perlo. The sequence continues at coordinate 61,368,255 of NC_090325.1, read as the reverse complement.
CTATTTAAATTTTCAGTAATTATACTTGTCCCCTTTCACTGGAAAGTCTGTCAGTAAAAATGACCGTTAGGACGCAGAAGAGTTTTAAGATGTTTTCTTACGACGTGGAGTGAAAAAGACAAGCGTTCGATACACTAAGATACAGGACTGAGACTGGTGTCTGTAGATTGTGGCGTACGGCTTGCAGATCCCAGGTATACTGGCAACTTCAGCTCAAGTTTAGCAATAAGCGAGGTCTGTGCCCACGTGCAGCACAAAGAGTTCATCTCCTGTCTGGAGAGCACAGGCAAGCACATCCACTTCCTAATGACATTAAGAATATTTGAAAATAACTTTATAAGGTTTTCAAGAGATCCAATAGATCATCTGGGCACCTTTAAGTTGTGGTTTTGGATGGGGCTGGAGTTAGCATTAGTATTGCTTTAAAATTTATATTTATAAATAATTACTGTCAATTTTTATAACATTATTTCTGTCTTACAAGTAGTTGCTCCTGACCGTCAGTAATAAAAACAGCATTGCCTCATGCTACCATCTGGTGGCAACGGGATAAGTCTATTTTCTGCCCAGTTCTGTTGAGTTTCAGAACATCATTGTTTATATAGTGAGTGCTGATGGCATATTTGGGGAACTGTCTGTGACCAGTTACTGTACCCTCATAATTCTTAACAACTGCTCGATTCCCTCTTTAAATATTATTGGGCAAAATTTCAGCCAAAAGATTTGGTTCCACCAATGGAGAGCAAGCAGAGGTTGCAAAATCAGAAGTTGCAAAACTTGACAATCCCTGCTTATAACGTGCACCATGCAAAATTCGATTCTTGGTCTCTCACCTGGGCTGTTTACTCCCAAAATGTGAAAAAGCATTATTAGATATTAAAAATACATGCAAATGAATACATAAAGGTGCAGCCCTAGTTTTCCCAGATTTCCAGCATAGAGGCTGCTTAGTGCTAAGTCCACCCATTTAAAGTGGGCATTAAAGGTCATAGAATCATAGAATCTTACAGCATAGAAGGAGGCCAGTTGGCCCATTGGACCTGTGCTGAATCTTTGAAAAAGCTGTCCAATTAGTCTCACTCCCCTGCTCTTTCCTCATACCCCTGCAAAATTTTCTCCTTCAAGTATTCATCCAATTCCCTTTTGAACGTTACTATTGAATCTGCTTCCACTACCCTTTCTGGCTGTACATTCCAGATCATAACTTAGGAACATAGGAACAGGAGTAGGCCATTCAGCCCCTCATGCCTGCTCTGCCATTTGATAAGATCATGGCTGATCTGTGATCTAACTCCATATACCTGCCTTTGGCCCATATCCCTTAATACCTTTGGTTGCCAAAAAGCTATCTATCTCACATTTAAATTTAGCAATTGAGCTAGTATCAATTGCTGTTTGCAGAAGAGAGTTCCAAACTGCTACAACCCTTTGTGTGTAGAAATGTTTTCTAATCTCGCTCCTGAAAGGTCTGGCTCTAATTTTTAGACTGTGCCCCCTACTCCTAGAATCCCCAACTAGGGGAAATAGTTTCCCTCGATCCACCCTATCCGTTCCCCTTAATATCTTATAAACTTTGATCAGATCACCCCTTAACCTTCGAAACTCCAGAGAATACAACCCCAATTTGTGTAATCTCTCCTCGTAACTTAACCCTTGAAGTCCGGGTATCATTCTAGTAAACCTACGTTGCACTCTCTCCAAGGCCAATATGTCCTTCCGAAGGTGCGGTGCCCAGAACTGCTCACAGTACTCCAGGTGCGGTCTAACCAGGGTTTTGTATAGCTGCAGCATAATTTCTGGCCACTTGTACTCTAGTCCTCTAGATATAAAGGCCAGCATTCCATTAGCCTTCTTGATTATTTTCTGCACCTGTTCATGACACTTCAATGATCTATGTACCTGAACACTTAGGTCCCTTTGGACATCCACTGTTTTTAACTTTTTACCATTTAGAAAGTACACTGTTCTATCCTTTTTTGATCCAAAGTGGATGACCTCACATTTGCCTGCATTGAATTCCATTTGCCACAGTTTTGCCCATTCAACTAATCTATCAATATCGTTTTGTAATTTTATGTTTTCATCTACACTGCTTACAATGCCACCAATCTTTGTGTCATCCGCAAACTTAGATATGAGACTTTCTATGCCTTCATCTAAGTCGTTAATAAATATTGTGAATAATTGAGGCCCCAAGACAGATCCCTGCGGGACTCCACTAGTCACATCCTGCCAATGTGAGTACCTACCCATTATCCCTACTCTCTGTCGCCTTTTACTCAGCCAACCTCCTATCCAAGTCCGTACTTTTCCCTCAATTCCATGGGCTTCTATCTTAGCTAACAGTCTCTTATGCGGGACCTTATCAAATGCCTTCTGGAAGTCCATATAAATAACATCCATTGACATTCCCCTGACCACTACTTTAGTCACCTCTTCAAAAAATTCAATCAGGTTTGTCAGGCCAGACCTACCTTTCACAAATCCATGCGTAATTTTTTTTCTCATGTCTCCTCTGGTTCTTTTGGCAATTACTATAAATCTGTGTCTTTTGGTTACTAACCGTTCTGCCACCTGAGCTACTTAATCCCCACAGAATGTGAAAAAAGCTTTATTAGATATTGAAAATATATGCAAATGAACGCATTAAAGCACAGCCCAAGTTTTCCCAGATTTCCAGCCTGGTTGCTGCTCAGTGCTAAGTTCACCCATTTAAAGTGGGCATTAAAAGTCTGCAAGATTGTTGGAGTGGATCTCTTAAAGTTACAGTATGATTTGTTTTGCAAATGCCATTTCATTACAAGATATGGGACTTGCTTCCAAAGCATCACATCACAAGATTTCATGACAAAGGATAAAGAAGGTCAAAGAAGGCATGAGAGGTGAACTGACCATATATACCATAATGCCAGCAACCATAATTGCAGGCACAGTTAACTGACAATGAGGAACTGCCTCCACAGACTTCAGGTCAGCAGAGACGTACTCGCACAGTTGATCTACCTGCTGCCACCTCCACCATGAGGATGGCACTGCTAATGGCAAAAAACTTTTGTGATGCTGTCTCTTTTAGATTAACATAGGAATAATGTGCAGTATCAGCCTATATGCAGCTCACATGCATCAAACAAATGACTGATGCATTGTTGAGCAGGGAAAGCACTTTCATCTCCTTTACCATTGAATGGCAACAAGAAAGAGAAAGAACGAACTTGCATTTATGTAGTGCCTTTCACATCCTCAGGCTGTCCCATGCCTGTCCTCATCTCAGGCTTCATAGTCAATGAAGTACTTTTGAAACACAGTCACTGTTGTAATGTAGGGAAATGCAGCAGTCAATTTGTACACAGCAAGGTCCCACAAATATCAACAAGATAATTTGTTTTTTAGTGGTGTTGGTTGAGGGATTAATGTTGACCAGGGCACAATGATAACTCTCATTCACTTCTTTGCATATTGCTATCCAAATGAGAGGGTAAGTGGGGCCTCATTTTAACATCACAGTTGGAAGATGGCATCCCCTCAGTACTGCACTGAAGTATCAGCCTAGATTACATAATCAAGTCTCTGGAAGGGGACTTGAACCCACAACATTCTTACTCAGAGGTAAGAGTGCTACCACTGAGCCAAGCTGACTTAGCTACATGATGCATATTCAATTGCTGACACACTGGGTGAAATGTTACTGCTGTCTAATTTCATCATACTGTTCTAATTCATAAAGTAAAGGAGTCACTGATGGTATTCACGTGGTCAACTGCACAGCAGGATCCTGCTCCACTGGCACCACTAATTGATCCTTCTCAGCTGTGTAGCATTGTGACTTTCCCACTGCTACCGCCTTATGGTCACTATCTGCATCCTCCAGGATATATGTAGCTATGTTGTTGAGAGTAATGCAGAGTGCTGTGAGATGCTGGCTTGTTCTGAGCAATTGACAGTGCTGGCAGACTGTCTTCCAAGCCTGCAATAACACAAGAGTAACTATGTGTTAACTGCTGGCTCCGAGAGACACATTCAAACAGAGTTTGCATTGCATGACACCATGTGTGCTTCTTATGGTTGCATGTATATCTGGCTTTCAGAATGTGAGAAGAAGAACAATACATAAAAAGAACAGGATGGGACTAGTTCTAAGCTAGGGAAAGGCCTCTGGTTTCATCTTTTGTTACTCCCTCGATGCAAGGATAGCCAGCGTGGCTTCCTCAAGGGATGCCAAGAGCTTGTGATTTCTGGACTCTGCTCAAATTCAGGTCTATTCCCTTGTATCATGGGCCTTTTGTCCTCAAGCAGTGAAGTAGTCTAGAGATGTGGTAAGAGGTGCATACAGTGGACACATGCACCCAACCTGCAATCAGTTGTGTGTGTCAATAACTAAACATGCATCATGTAGCTAGGATATGTTGGGAGGATTTGCTGTGTGAAAACCTTTTAATCTTTCAATGTGACAACAGTTTTAGATTGAATTGTGTTCTATATGTGTCCTCTGCTCTTGTATGGCTATGCATGCCATTAGGTTGCAAGGCACCTCTAGAGGGGTGAACAGTAAACACTTAACAGGTTTTGTGTCAGGTGTAATTGGGACAGATATTTGTGGAAGAAGCTGATGGGTAACATTACTCACATTTCCTCAGTCTGCAATCTTTTTCCACATTAGCAATCAGGGTACTCTGGGTTTTTCAAAGTGCAAACACCTTGGGCTCGATTTTAAAAGGGCAGAGGATGGAAGTGGGGGGGGGGGTCAATGGGCCCACGGCAAACCCGAATAATAAAAACCTACCATTCCCCACGCAGTCGCGACTTAATCGGTGCCCCTAAACTTTGTTTCCGGATTTGCCGTCTGAAAGTACAGTGGGCGGACTGCGCACCCGCATGACAGGCTGTCAGCTGGAGTGTCTGGATTTAAAGGACCATTGCTCCAGTGGATTTTGCTGGAGCAAAGGGCGTGAAGACCCAATGGAGCAGCAAAGTGGCAAGGCTGCTCCAAGATTCAGTGATGCCTCACTTCAGCTACTACTGGCCGGGGTGAGGAGGATGAGGGAACTATTTTACCCGGCAGACAGGAGGAAGTACCCTGCCTCTGCCACCAAGAAGGCCTGGCTCAAGGTGGCAGAGGAGTCACCAACAGCAACAACATATCCCGCACCTGGGTCCAGTGCAGGAAGTGCTTCAATGACCTAACTGGGTCAGCAAAAGTGAGCACACTTACTGGTTCTCCTACATTCCGTGATGCATATCAACCACCTCCTCCCCAACTCATTCTGCACTGCCAAGACTACTCCATCACATCACTCCTCACACCCACTTAAGGCTCATCCTCAACTTACCTGCACTTCCTCAGCACTTCCTCACCTCCCCATTTGTGACCCCACCACTATCACTCACCCCAATCCTGATCCAATGTCATGGCTCTGTCTCATACTCACCCTCTGATGCACCTTTTTCACGGTCAGCCTCACCCAAAGCAATGCATTCATCAGTTGGCCACGTCACCATCACTCACTAACATGTCTGTACTTTCTCCCCTTCTAGAAGAGAGCACTAAATGCACATGAGAGGGCGAGGACACCCCACAAACATCTGGTGACACAACTTTAACATCCATCACACACAACATGAATTGATGTTAACAATGTTGAACACCTCAGTATGCTCATCGTAACATGACACATCTGTGATGATGCTTAATATTGCCGTCTGTTCTCTTACAAGCCCTTCAACGACCGCAGTGACGGCAGAGAGTGATTCCTCAGAGAACCTGCTGGCCTCTGAAGGTGCACCGTCACATCTTAGCGAGCTATCCACCAATGCAGATTCTCACACCTCGGTGGGTCCTAGTAGACAGTTAGTTGGATTGGCACCTGGTGAGTCACCACACACAAGTGAGCACAAGCAGACACTGGTGGCGGGGGCAGCTGTGGAGAGTCTGCATCGTTGGGTGCACTCCTCTCCAGGGTCTGCTCAGCTGGACACAGATGCTGAACCCCGGGGGCCATCCTTTAAAAGGAGAATGATCGAGGGACAGCAGCACGTTTGCGAGGTACTGGAAAAGGTGCCACGCACACTCTCCATGATGGCCCAGAGGATGGAGGAGTCCAACTCCTGCATTAGTAGAATGATGGCATAGTTACGGGAGGGACATGAGCAACTGTCTGAGATAATGTTGCACGTAACTGCAGAAATGTCTGAGATAGTGTCACAGGTAAGTGCGGGAATATCTGCGATGGAGAGAAGGCTAGCCTCTGTTGAGCTTCAAGCACGACTCACAAATGAGTCCATTCAGGCCCTGACAACAACTGTTCAGACTCACGGTGAACAGCATTCTGCCGCCTTAAACAAGCGGACAGAAACTTTACAAATGGCCTTCCAAGGAATTATACATGCTCTCCAAACTGTTCTCCAGCAGAGTGGTTGTAGTGATGTGGGCTTGGCTCAGGAGAGGGATGATGGCAAAAGGGTACATGAAAGTGGGGACATCACTCAAAGCGCTCCCACGTCTCACCTGTTGCCCCCCTCTCAACCAGTACCCACAATGCTGCCTCCTCTCCAGGTGGCCGAATCTGCCCCTGTACAGGTGCAGGTGGAGCAGTCTTTCGAGGGGCCCTCACGGGCTCCAAAACCTAGAGGGCGTAGGCCAAAAGCATCTAAGCAGTCTGGCCATGGACATGAGCAACCTGCCACTACCTCTGCTGCGGCCACGGGGGATGCACCATGTAGAAGCGGTAGGAAGGGAAAGGCTAAGGATTTGTGATCACGAAGGGTATGCACAAGGGTGTCTCACAGACTGTCACGTTTTTCATTGATATTTGGTTTCTGTTAAAGTCACATTAAATGTTATGATTCTCACCACTACTGCCACATCTTGCCCATTCTTAACTGGCTTTTGTGATAGTGCCCTTTCACGTGCTTCACCATGAATGGCGACACTTGATGCCACCCAGTGGGTCACTTTACAGTGGGTGTATGTGTAGTTGCAGGACTGTTTTGTGCAGGGGGTGGGGGGGGCTGGTGTTGGCGCTGGTCTTTTCAGGTGGTGTAAGGACTGGACTCTTCTCACATTCTGATCTTACGAGAACCGTTCACATATGACTGACTCCCTGGCCTCACGAGCAGTCAGGTGAGCCGCTGCTCTGCTCATGGGTTCATCATCCTCCTCCTCCTGCTGCTGCTCCTCCTCAATGTGGATGGCAGATGTGGATGGTGGGTGAGGGGATGGGGCCTCCTCAACCGGTACCCCTCTTGTTGCGCCATGTTGTGCAGGACACAACACACTACTATAATGTGACCCACTCTCGCAGGTGCGTATTGAAGCGCTCCTCCAGAACGATCGAGGCACCGAAATCACATCTTCAGTAGCCCAATTGCATGTTCAATTATAGACCTGATGGCAATGTGGCTGTCATTGTATCAACGCTGTTGCTCACTGATGGGGTTCCTCAGAGGTGTCTTGAGCCACATGTGCAGAGGGTATCCTTTGTCCTCGAGGAGCCAGCCCTTAAGGGTATTTGGTGTGTGGAAGTGGCCCGGGATGTTGGATTCCCTCAGAATGAACAAATTGTGGCAGCTGCCAAGGAATCTGGCGCACACATGAAGAAATCTTTTGCGGTGGCCACAAATGAGTGAGTGTTGATGGAGTGATAGCCCTTCCTGTTGATGAACAGTCCTGGCTCGTGTGGAGGTGCTTGTATTGCTATATGGATGCAATCGATTGCATCCCGTACACATGGGAAGCCAGCCACGGAGTAGAATCCCACTGCCCTCTCCTTCTGGCTGAGGTGGTCCATGGGGAAGTTGATGTATTGCAAGGCCCTGCGAAACTAACAGTCGGTGACCTGCCTTATGCACTTGTGTGCAGACGACTGAGAGACCACGGTGATGTCACCGTTGGCACCCTGGAATGATCCAGAGGTGAAGAAATTGAGGGCAGTGGTGACTTTAACTGCGACGGGTAATGAGATGCCGCCAGGCCCAGCCGGGAGTAGCTCGGCATGAAGGAGGCTGCAGATGTCTGCAACCACCTGGCGACACACTCTCAGCCGCTGTATGCAATGCTCCTCAGAGAGGTCCAGGAAGCTGAGCCTCGGTCTATCGACCCTCTGACGAGGGTAGTGCCTCCTGCGATGTCGCTCCCTCTGTTGTTCCCCTCTGTACTCTTGTGCAGGTGCCTGTGGCACAGCGCTGTGTCGTGGAGCTGCAAGTGGCGGAAGTGCACGCCGTGCCTGGTGAGGATGGTGATGTTCCTCGTCCTCGGATGTACTGGTGAATGCAGCAATCGCACCCCCCCCACCCCCCACAATCCTGATGGTGTCAGTTTGAGGGGGTCTGAAAAGTTGGTAAATATGTGTGAACAGAATAATTCCGAGTGGAAACCAAGAATTTTCAGTCTAAGCACAAAGATCTCCCAATCAAAAGTTTGTCTGAGAGAACTAGGTGCCCTGTGCAATAACTCACCTTTTATCCCCATCTGTCAAACAGGCATTTAAATGTCCAAATTGCTGCCGGCTGAAACACAATTCGTTCCCCGTGTCATGTTTCACACAGCACAGGAAACACGCCGAGGACGCGTTGAAATCTCTTGCCTTCATTCTAAATTAGATTCATGTACATTTCAAGTACTTCAAGTACTTGAATTGCTTGTTTAAATATCGTAAACCGGGGGGACTTCCGGGTTCGGGAATGGCGCGCGTACCCGGATGACTCTGGATTGCGCGCGTTCTTAGACGTGTTGGAGCCCGGGATTTCTGCCCGCTCCTGGAAATCGCGATTTTCTTCGTGCCTCTGCCCCCAATGCACCCACAATTCTGTTTTAAAATTGAGCCCCTTTTTAGCTTTCCCATGCCAGGCATTTCAGGTGACACTTCTCTGCAAAGGGTGCCCTTAAGTGTCAACCAGGGCAACGGTCCTTTGCTTCATCGCATGTATCAGCACATCAAGGACACCACCATAAATATGTCCATGTGCACTTCCAGAATTCTCCACTGGTGAGAAATGGTGTAAATCTTTAAACCCCTTCCGTTCAGTTCACATGAAATGGGAGTTTAGTTCAGGGGATTACAATCTCCACCGTTTATACCAGGTGTGTTGGTGTCAACGCAATTTGCCCGCCATATGTGGTGGCCAGTGTAACCAAGATATTTTTAAAAAGCACGGAGGGAATCTTCATCCTCCATTGCTCCACTTCCTGCTCTGTCTAAATGCCCCAGTAATGATCTAAACAGGAGAGAGGGAGAGAGATATAACGGTCTGGTCAGTTTCAACAACAGCGTGAAGAGCTGAACGGGGCTGAAGTACACAGCGGTCTGGTCAGTTTCACCTGAAGGTGGCGGGACTTAATGACAGGTATTCACACTTTAATGAGCTGCAAACAGCTGCTTGGACTGCCCAAAATAGCTGGCCCGCTTAATACAGTTTAAGCAGTACCATTGTAATTGACGCCTACGGTAATAGCAAATGGTTAGCGCCATTTGCTCGATATAGGCAGCTGTTTGGGATAAATGGGGACGGAGTAAGTCATGGGAATTGTAATTGCCCTGAATTTCTAAAGTTTAAAAAAAGATCTACTTATTTAATTTGTAGGACTTGAGGGAAAATTTTAAACAAGACATTTTCTCCAGTGACCATTGCAGTCACAACCATTGAGGTTCCTTATTAATTTCATTTTACTGTCTTAAATATTTCAGATGAAGAAAGATTCTGCTTTTAGGTGCAAAATGCAAAGAAATGAAGGCTGATTTCAAAATATTTCTCCTGTGAGTGCTTATTGGGTTGGGAATTCTGGCATGTGTCACCAACAATCTTCCATCCATTACTGGACAGAAATTGTGGACAATCCGTGCCCAGATTCCAGATATGAACTCCCTGCCAGAAATGCAATTTCATAAAATCAGCCCCGTGAAGTCAACCAATTAAAAGATGCTGAACATTCGGAATTGTTAAAATGCAAAATGCCTTGCTTCACCATATTCTTAGCCTTGTGATTTCTCGCTCTTTAATATATGTAAAACTTTGGCAACAGTTTCTGTCTGCAAAGAATACAGGCAGACACAGTCCACCACCAATCAATATGAAGTTCCTCAGGATATGAAATATTTTCAATTCTGATCTTGATCCTTAAACTATTTATCATTGAGATTGCCTGTATCATAGACTGACACATATTTGTATTGCAACTGATCCCAACAAATAAATAAGGATTGAATCAATTAGTTTAATAACTGTGATTTGCTTTGCTGCTGCAGTGCTTTAAGTACCTCCAGCAGAGCTTTAAAATTCTTGCTTTGAGCATGCACAAGCAGCCCATTGAGTGGGCAACAGATTACTGTGCATATTTAATTAATCTCAAATTCAGAAGCTCAGGCAAGAACAGCCAATTGCAATAAATTAGGTGCATGTTTCACTCTGCACCCATCCTGCTAAAAATGCACCCATGTCCGAATATTTACCCTTATGCATAGATCATATTTTTCTGGCAAATATTTGAGCTCCATGCTGAAGTGTGGAATAAAGGAAAGTAAACAAACACATACCAACTTCTTCCACTTTTTTGGGAAATTAGGATTTTTAAAATAATTGATATATTTTTTGTAAAATCTATCATCACCCACAGACTACACTATAAAGCAATCAGTTGACACTGCAATATGGTGAAGCAACAGGGGTTCTTTACTCTAGGAGGTAATTCTACAATATGAACTATAATGAAAGTATTTTGTGTATTTAAGCCATCCTGCATGAATAGAAAGAATTGCTGTGATGAAAAAGGTTACATTTTGTTTGTCGTCAAAATATTTGGGCTCCTCATCTGCTTTTTTGTCCTTTTTCAATTTATCCCATGATGTGTTACCTTTATACTACTGAAGCTGGTGACTCACACTGTGGTAAAGTTCCTTAGGCAGAAGCAGCCTTCTGGTACCTCATCCAATCAGCTGTTATTTATGGGGTAAGTCTGAACAATAAATGTTGGTGGGTTATTTGACTGTGGGAGGCATCCAACACTATCAATACTTCTGTCCATAACCAAACAATCCCAGTCAAGGTAACTGAATAGCATTCAGGAAAAGAAAGCCTAGCCAGAATTTTTTTCTTTTGCCTAGGAATTTGGTAGGAATTCCCCGACTGCTATTCCAGATAAAATTGGGTAACTCAGTACAGTTTACAAGACTTTTTCTGGCCTAAATGGCTCACTGCCACATTACATATTTACCCATGCCTGCTTCATCATAGATATCAACCAACAAGTACGAGGCCTCCCTCCTGTCCCCATCTCATCCAATTTTTTACTGAGTAAAAATGTTATGTACTTTGGTACTGAGCCATTGGGAGCCCTTTTTCTTGTCGGTCAATATTCCTGAATATCCAAGAAATACATATTAATAATAAATAACATTTTTATGTATTAATTCATGCAGCAATTTATAAAAAATTGTGTCTTAAGAGGTTGGGGCAGTTTGGAAAATATACAAAAATATATGGCTATATTTGATCGAAACCTTAGTTATTCATCGAATATAGCCAAAATTTTGCAGAAGAAGATTTTGCATTCCACTGAATGTTTATTTCAGTTACGAGCACAAGATTCTGTGAACAACAAGTAGATACTTGGGTTATCCAGTATGTTCCTTTATAATCCAGCCTCTGTAAATGTCATTTATCCACTTTCTTTTGCTGGTTTTCTTTAAATGGAAAAATAAAACTTTAAAGTAAAATTATTATTGCATTAATGTTCTAGTATTATAAATCTCTAATTCATTTTAGATGTTCCTGGTAAAGTGTTGTAAACCAGTAATGAAGAACAAACTATAGTATGATGGTAGTGACACAGTCTGTTACTCTGTTAGACTAAACAAAATGTAAGCAGAAACACATAAGTACCTTATATCATATAAAACAATTACACTGTCATATGAATAACCTTATATTACGTGGAACAATTATACTGTCACATGGAAATAATTCCATCCCAATCCTGTTCTATATAGACTTGACTTTTGTGTTATACTGATTGGTTAATCTATGAATTGTTCAAGCAAGTGCTGTCTCTCATCACATTATTTCCATAACAGCAAAAGGGTTTGTGCCTCCCCCAGGAAAGAAGAAAGTATCCAATCAAGATGCAATAAATTTGTTGTAGTGTTAAGATTTAATTCACGAGCTCCTAAAAGGAATCATTTGTCTGCACCACTGGATTTTCTAAACAACTTCAATATTTCTATTAACTTCCTCTTTACGTGATTTCAAGAGACACTATGTTGCTCAGCTTTACTCTCCTTAATCTGTTAGGTTTAACAGACTCTAAGCCCCTCCATCACAATTAAAATGTCACATGGACTAGCCGTATATGAAACCATGGCATTTGTCACACAATGTCCTAGAACTCAGAACTAAAGGCAAACAATAAGTAATTAGAATTTTACTTGGAAACTTCCAGAATCTTCTATGCCATTCCATAACTGAAGTAAATAATGAAACATCTTTCATCAAAGCAACTGCATATACACAATTACAGTAAATGTTTGCTTCTTAATTGATTTTATTTTTGCAGGATTTTGTTTAATTCAATGGCTGTAAGGTACACCTTGGAGCTGCTATAATAACTCAATGTTCTAAATACTGAAAATAGTTTTGTCACTGCAATTTTTCCCCTCGTGTCTTGAGGATGCTGATTCACACTGGAGTATGGCATCATTGCATCATGTACACGAGTCCCCCTTTTGCCCAAATTGCCATTTTTTAATGTTTATTTTTGAAATCATTGTTGCAATAAATGACTATGCTGATAATTATGTTACAATACTGAACTACGAACAAGACATGTGCATTCAAATGACAGGTTGAAATGACATTCAGCAAACCACAAGAGAAAGGTTCAGGCCTTATTCCAAAGTATGAAAATAATGCTTCAGTGGTTCATATTGATGGTTTGAATTCAATGATGGGTGTTTATAATTTTGTACAATAAACAGTAGTGAGTTTTCCTTCCAATGATTTCCCTTATTACGTTGTTATATTTCCAGTGTCATATAAAGATGCTGGGGGCATTTTTATCTCGTTATCACCCCGATTTGGGACGGTAGCGGAACAGTAGAGGTACAGAAATCCGGTGGAAATCGGTTCCGCCAGATTCCCGCTTGTTTGAAGCCCGACTGGGTGGGCATTTGAAGCTCCCACCCGAAGCCGGGGGGAGCCTTGATAGCGAATGTGGAAGGAAACGGGGAAGGGCCCCGTGCTACTTTCAAGCCGAGGGCTGGACGACGAATCTCCAGCGCCCCAATGAAATCTGACAAGGACGACGCCTCGGGTGGAACTGCAGGCAGGAGGGCATTTAAAAAGTCCATATGCTTTCAAGGTAAGTGTCTTAGACCTTTTAAAGGCCAGTCTTGTAATTTTTGTTTTTGTTTTCAGCTAGCACTTAGACTTCGTGAGCCTTCGTGACAGGTAAGTTATTTTAATTTGCCTCGTTCTCACCTTATTGGCACCAGAGGTTTTACTAACAGGAATCCTTCAAACTGACATGTTTAGGGGTAAAAGGGACCCGAGTGAGGATGCTAGGCAGGTCAGGCTGCCCCACAGGTGCTCTGGGCTATCCTGCACATAACTGCCCGCACCTGCACCTGTACCCCAATATATGCAGGGAGAGGGAGCAAACTTCACCTTGGAAGATATTGTTGGTAGAGACTTCTTCCCATTGATGGCTGTACTACAAGACTCCCGGTGCTATCACGGTGAAATGTGAGTGCCTGTCTTACCGATATACTGGAAAGTTCTTCAGAAGCACCCCAATCATAGCATGCCATGTTTTACATGAAAGTAAGCATGGCTCTTCAGCCATGGAAAAGATTGCTGATGGACTGACTTGGAATTCTCTATCGCGGAAGGCTGTGAATGCTCAGTCATTGACTATATTCAAGGCTGAGATCGATAGATTTTTGGACTCTAAGGGAATCAAGGGACATGGGGGTCGGGCAGGAAAGTGGAGTTGAGGTCGAAGATCAGCCATGAACTTATTGAATGGTGGAGCAGACTCGAGGGGCCGAATGGCCTATTCGTGCTTTTATTTTTTATGTTCTAAGCATTTTAATGCTCTCCAGGTGCTTTCTAAATTCTTGTTCCCCTCCTTGTGACACTCCCCTTTAATTATCCCCATCCCTTTCAATTTGATTTAAATGCAATCTTTGTCTCACACTAGTAGCATTATCCCTAGACTCAGTGGAGTTTGCATCCTGGAGTTGTGAATTATTAAAAAAATAAGGTTAGACACCAGAATTGAGTATTATTAGGACTTGAGATTTTGGTGGGCATCGAAGCAGTGAGAACTAGATAAGAACTTCTCTACATCTGAGGACGAAAACTTCTCTCATTGATTGATCATTCAGTGAGTGACATCAGAGGTGATGTTTGGCAGAAGCGCATAAATTATAAAAAAATTTCTGCACTTTCTGATGCGAAAAGGTGCACAGGATGCACATTACTGTTGGCGATGAAATAATGCAAATGCTAATGCCCTCGTATCAAATTCTTCTCTCTGCGGTTCTAATGGAGGTACTAACCTGTTTATTTTAAATGAGTTGATGCCACTGTTAAAATAATGGAGAGAAGAATTGGATTCAAGTGCATTAAGTGTTCATACGATAACATTGCCCACAATAATTTCCAAGCTATCATTTTTAGAAAATATATAACACAATAAAATAATTTATATTTACAAGGCATAAACCAATAAAGAACAATAAACATCTATTCTGGTTTTATATTATCTTGATAAAAAAATAGAAATCTGTTCTAATTCATAATATTAACAATCTTCATGACATCTATTTAGAAGGCGTGTTCCTCCTGTTCAGACTGAGGGTGTTCTATCTCACAAAATGTAAGTGTCCTGCACTAGAATGGAGTGCTTATTGTGTATTTTGTTTTGTAGCTCTGTCCGTGAAGTATTACCAGTTCCAATTGCTTTTATGTAACACATTTCTCAGACAACTGCAATTACATATATGTATATAATACCACTTTGTTAGCTCTGTGAGGATATGAAGGAGGGTGAAAAAGCTGACAATCACTGACAGTTTTTTTTTACAGAATACACAAGATATAGCTGCATTGAGGTCAGAGGACAATAGTGTTCAGCACTGTTACACCTTTACATGATTCACTTAAGACTATTAAGAATGCACTTTAGCCAGTCACTTTCAAAATTTTGTCTCCAGGGTATAGTTGTATTACATCTTTGGACCACAGTCTTCAATATGACTGTCTACGATGTAGTCGTAAAACCATTTTCAGTGGTGATTTCAGCAGAGTAGATGACTGAGATAATATCATGTACTTTGAATCATGCCTAGGGCACACAGAGAACTCCTAGGGTATGATTTGTGTGTTTTTAACACTGCTTTGTGACTTCTGCGATGATGCTGTCTGAGTGGAAGATGACCTGTACAACCTTTGAATGGTGGGGTACTGGATTATAATTTACTAAATTAATATTATTGATTTATTGGTAACAAAATCCACTGCATAAAAGAGGTTTTGCAGATAATATTGGATTTAGTCTGATAAGAGACATTACTTTTCCATGAGTAGATTTGTCGTGATCCTATATTCCTTAGTTTTTCTTAATAGGAAGACAAAATGGTCTCTAAATTGATCTTAACTGAATGATTGCCAATGTTTTGGTTTGCCATGAATACAAGAGTATCAACATTGTTGAGGGTTTACTTTATGTTTTGAAATGTTTTTTAAGTTCCTGTGAGAAATTTAATGGAAAAGCATGTTAAATATATTACAGAGTAGCTACATAATGTTCCTGTACCACTGGTCCTTTAAGTCTCAGGATATGATCTAACTGATAAATGTAATCAGAATTACGATTATATTTTCCCACAATCCTTTTAATTCTTAATTTCTTGGTGAATGTTTGTGCTTCTATAGCTGAAACCTGTCAGCAAGATTGTTCCTTATTTACCATCCGGTGTTAGTATCAAGGAGGGTGTATGGAGTGAGCCCTAAAGGTAGCACCTCTGCAAGGTAGACAACTGCACCCAGAAGGGTGGTTTTACTAACAGTTCGTGCTGATTCACCCAGCTTTCACTAATGGCTCCAAACACCACACCTTGCCTTGGTTGGTATGCTAAACCTTGTGAGAGCACCTTGTCTGGAAGGGAAGGTGGTATGCATCAGGAAGGAGTAGCATTAGTGTTAAAATCAGTTGCAAGTCAAGAACTCATGTTTTTCTATCCCCTTGTATGTTAAAGGCTAGATTCAGGACTAAAGTCGGAGCAGCCACGATCATGCAGGAATATCCATCAACAACATCTGATGAAGAGACAGATGACTTTTATGAAGACCTCCAAATGGTAACAGAGCAGCTCCAAGACAAGGCATGTTACCAACAATAGAAGACTTCAAAGCGACGGTGGGATCTCACAGTGTGAATGTATGGGATGGAGCTATAGGAAAGTTTGGATTTGGTGAGGAAAACATAGGAGAAGAACAGTTACTTTCCTTCTGCCTAAATAACAATCTGATGGTGGCGAACACATTTTTCTATCAAAGAAAGCCACAAAAAAGGTGGACTTGGTTGTCGCCTGATGGACAGACAAGAAACATGATTGATTTCATCTCTGCAAATAGAAGATGGAAATCAAGTCTTCTGTCATGCAGATCCTCTGTGGCCGATGTCGGCTCTGACCATAAGTTAGTCTTGGCATCAGTAAGGTTGAGAATGAGAGCTGCTGGAAAAGCATTTCCAACAAAAATCTGGGATCTGGACAAACTGAAAGAACCTGACACAGAAAGAAGTACAAAAATGTTGTGGAGAGAAACATCGTATCTGCAATTACTGAAGAAATGGATGTAGAAGTGACATGGAACACCATCAAAAATGGAATATTCAGAACTGCAGAACAAGTATTGGGTCTCAAAAGTAACAGTAAGGAACATAAATGGATAACAGAAGTCCTGGAATTGAGTGAAAAACAAAGAAAGCTTAAGGCGAACATAAAAACAGACCCTAATACGAGGACAGAATACAACAGGTTAACCAGAGAAATAAAGCTAAAAGCCAAGACAGATCAGAACAACAGGATAATGACAGAAGATTACGCAAAATGAAATGAAACACAGCGGGTGTGTCGGAAGATAAGAGAACTAAATATATCTTACAAACTTAGATTGGCTACAGTAAAAGACCAAAATGGTCCGATAATTGAGGATGAACAGGTGAGGAGCAAGCAGTGGAAAGAATACTTTGAAGATCGATACAATGTACGGAGAATGGTGGATGAATCAGTTCTGGAGAAACCGTCCTGAACAAATGGAGGGGAATTGATGCTGGATTTCTTGGAAGACGAAGTAAAGATTTCTGTTGACACTTTTGAAACAGAACAAGGCTCTTGGTATCGATGATATAACAGCGGAGTTGTTGCAGGCGAGAGAGGAATATACTATGAAAATGATGCAAAGGCTGTTTAACAAAATTCATGAAGAAGAACAAGTACCTGAAGACTAGGGAAAAGTGATAATAATACCAATCTTCCAAATAGGAGACAAGAGCGAATGTGGAAATTGCAGGGGAATTAGCTTACCGAGTATACCCGGAAAAGTATTTACTAAGACGCTGCAAAGGAGAATGATAAGAAACATAGAAGTGGTACTGAAGAACAAGTTGGTTTTCAACAACATGCATTGTTACAACAATTTCATAGATTTTAAGACTGTATGGCGAGAATGCTGGGAGATTGTTTCCCCTGGCTGGAGAGTCTAGAACTAAAGGGCATAGTCGCAGGATAAGGGATCAGCCATTCAAGACTGCGATGAGGAGGAATTTCTTCACTCAGAGGGTTGTGAATCTTTGGAATTCTCTACCCCAGAGGGCTGTGGATGCTGAGCTGTTGAGTATATTCAAGGCTGAGATGGGTAGATTTTTGGACTCTAGGGGAATCAAGGGATATGGGGATTGGGCGGGAAAGTAGAGTTAAGGTTGAAGATCAGCCATGATCTGATTGAATGGCGGAGCAGGCTTGAGGGGCCGTATGGCCTTCTCCTGCTCCTATTTCTTATGTTCTTATGTTTTTAGAAGTGATATGGCATGTCTTGAGGATGTATGGTATTCCTGAGAAACTTGTGAGACTGATAGAAAACATCTATAACAAGTCCCAGATGATTGTTAGAATGGATAGGAAACTGACAGAATGGTTTAGATCAGCAGTTGGAGTGAGACAAGGATGCATACTGTCACCCCATTTATTTAACCTCGTACTGGAAACAGTAAGGAATCTTGCACTAAAAGATGATATTGGAGAGGTCTCTTTATGTGGTAAGATTTTAAACAATCTCAGATTTGCTGATGACATTGACCTTTAAGCAACATCTAAAACAGATTTGCAGATACTTACTGATAAGGTGTATGCGGAGAGTAGAACATTTGGATTACAGATTAACACAAAGAAGACAAAGGTCATGTCATTTGGGAAGCATCAGGGGATGCAGTTGAACAGGTGGAAAAGTATGCATACTTTGGTGGGTTCGTGCTTGGGGTAATTCTAACCTAATTCGCTGGGCGGGAAACCCACGGGATCACATGGAATGTTGGTTTTACACCCTGCCCAATATTGCTTTCCATTGACTGGGGTGTAAAACCAATGTTACATTCGATCCCATCAGTTTCCCGGTGGGCAGGTTAGGTTAAAATTGCTACCTCTTCTGAAGAAGACATCAAAGGGGTGATTAGACTTGCTCCTACTGCTTTTGGAAGATTAAGCAGGTTCTGGAAGACCAAAGATATTTTGGTAAAAATGAATGTTAGAGTTTGTGAAGCGATGGTTATCCTCATATTAATATATGGATCTGAATGCTGGGACATGAGAAAAGTTGATGAGCAAAAGATACTAATATCAGAGATGAGTTGGTTGAGAGGAATACTGGGAGTATTCAGGATGCAAAGAATCAAGAATGTTATATTAAGACAAGAAACAATGCTTATACAGAAGATCTAAGAAAGTTGATTGCAATGATCTGGGCACATTTCAAGATAAGAAACAGTTAGAATATCTTTCATGCGCATAGAGGTACATGGAACAAGAAGCTGAGGAAGACCAAGGAGGTACTGGACAGACAATGTCAAGAGTGACTTGTCACAGAAAGGTATGTAGATGACTGAAACTGCCAGGCTAGTTGAGAACCAACACCACGGTGTGAATTCATTTGGCCCCATCGTCGCTGTTGAGCTGACGAACAGGAATTTAGTAGTGGTAGTCAGTATCCAGCACTCCAAGACAAGTATGGTAAAGGCCAGATGTATGGTGCAGCTGCAGTGTGCCCAATTGCCATTGGGAAATCAGCATTACAAACAGTTGTGGCTCCCACTTCCTTCAGGATCTGGTCCTGGCATGCAAGTGCATCTGCATCAAGCAGAAATACTTAGCGTTGGGGTAACTGAGATGGTGCTGAAGGGATTTCTGACAGATTACATCATCCTGCCAGTCCTGCCTTTTCTAGTGATATCTACATGGAGGGGAGTGGATGCAAAAACCGCATGTCCCCATTTCTGGAAGAATTTGGCTGTGTTTAAAAAAAAGTGTGACCTGGTGAAACTGTCACTGTGTCCCCACAGGCCCAGGAATTCTGGGCCCAGTACATTTAACTACTTTTCTGAACTAAACTGCCAAGATTTGTTTTCACAAACTAGTTATCAAAAGTTTGGTAGGCGATCAGGTACCATAAGTTTCATCAGCCCACTACCATCCACATCTACACCTAAGTGCCAAGAGAAAGGACTGTGGAACATTAACTCCATAGAACGGTACTTCAGCTGTAAGGTGCTCAATAACTTTCCATGTCACCCAACATCTTTTCCAGACATCGGCCCCAATAAGAAACATCTGGAACTGGAATATTTATTAAAAGTGGCACTGAATTTTCCAGTTTTAAGATGTCTCGTGAGTTCAGTCAAAAGCAAAGACACATTATAAGAATTCATATTTGTTTTTTCTTTCTTTCTTTCAGATATCCTTTGTATGGACTTTCCTGTTCTTCCAATCTACATATATGGCCTATGAACAATACAATCGGCCTCTCTTAGCTGATCATACTGATGAAGAGACCACTCTATTGGTCAATCATCCAATGACATCATGGAGGATCAAACAACAGAATTGCCTTCACAGTTTTGCTCTTGATTTTGAATGCGCAGGTACTCATCCTCCAGCCTGCCCTCCTCAGAAAGTCAGGTGGCCATATTACAAGATACAAGTTAAAATGAAGAAGGCACTTTAACCTATTTTGATCTTGAATACCAACCTTACCATACAATATCATAAAGTAGACTATGGGATTGGACGTTGGACCCAAGGCAGTAATGCAATTGGAATCTTGATTGGGGTTGGGAAGGATTGAGGATTGGATAATCAGGAAATGCAGGGCTGAATTGGATCCCACCCGCTGATTGCAACAGAGGTTTGCAGGATCTGCAGTTGGCTCAAGGACTGTATAATGAGTATCTCTGGTCTATACATATCCTGTTCTGTAGATTTTGAACACAATAGATAGAATTTAAATTCACTCTGCCTGCCCATAACCGGGCGGAACGGGAGTTAAAATCCAAGTTTGTTTCCTGCCCCACTGCTATTTTAACACCGCTGCTTTCTTGGGCAGCTGAGGTGCCCACCTGACTCAGGAGGTAGCTCCATATGTACATGCAAATTAGATAGAACCCTGATGCTACTTTAACAGCCTATTGAGCGGGGTGCTCGCTGGGGATATCCCGCTTAGTAAAACGTGGCAGACACCCCGCGATTACCCTGTAAAGTAAGTGCAAAACTCTTCTTTGTGGGGTTCAGAAGAGCCGAGTTGCTCCTCTGGGCTTCACAAAGAAAGTTTGGGTTCCTACCACCCAGGGCTCCCCCTCGCTTCCCAACCACGGAACCCTGCCAAACCCCGCACTACAACTTACCTGATTGTAAGCCTGATGGCCCGATTGTTTGTAAGCCCAAAGACAGTTGTCTCTGCATGCCCATTTTGGAAAGGCAGCTGTCTGGTATGTTAATGAGACCCAACCGGGCCTCCCACTGCAGCTCCCAGGTGGGCAGTCCACACATCCTGCTGGCTTCCCACCCAGGAGTTAAAATTCCCCCTAATACTGTCAATCCTTCAATTTTGATGTAAGCAAATTCTTAGAAAAATCTTAATATTATTTATACAGCACAAAATTTGTCTTTGATTTTGTACCAATATAACTAATCTCTCTTATTTCTAGGTCTGATTTTAAGCAAATGTGTTATCTGTCTCAATTTTGTAAATGTAAAATTATTTAGTTGAATGTAAAATTACTATTTAGAGAAATTTTTGTAAGTCTAATTGAGACTTATACAAATTTAGATAATATAGATGACGTTCTTTGCTTTGCACTTATTTCCAGGGTGGAATGTAAAGGAGAATGGAGCAAACACCCTTTGCATTGCCTGGGTACTTCCAGGGGTTTTCCCTGGGGAAGGGGATGGAACACTTGCATACAATAGGTACAAGCATTGAAAATGTATGCAGAAGTGACACCATAATGTCTTCCATCTCATTTTCCTGGATCTCCACTTGCTGGACACCCTAATGGATGTTCGCCAGCAACAAATGGGTCTCACTGCTTTTGCCTAGCCCCCTCTAACCAGAGCATTTCAGGGGGACTGGCAGCAAACACATGAGAGGTCTAAAAGGTAATTAGCTTACCTTTATCAATGCCAGAAGGGAGACTGTTGGGGTTGGTGGCCTTCCTGCTACTGTTTGTGGACAACAAGCAGAAATTCCCAAAGCCGGTGTCCATTACTGCTGCTGTTTGGTTTGCAAGCCTGGAGGTTGGATTTCTCCCCTGCTTCCAGGTGTGAGGCCCTGCCAAGGAGCAGATCAGTGCCAGGAAAATGTGGGCCTAATAAAATGGCCTACATGGTTTTATGAAAGGGAAATCATGTTTGACAAATCCATTAGAGATTTTTGAGGGTGTAACTAGCAGGGTAGATAAAAGGGAACCAGTGGATGTCGTATATTTGGATTTTCAAAAGGCATTCGATAAGGTGCCACACAAGAGATTGTTGCACAAGGTTAGGGCTCATGGGATTGGGGGTAATATATTAGCATGGATTGAGCATTGGTTAATGGACAGAAAACAGAGAGTAGGAATAAATGGGTCATTTTCGGATTGGGAGGTTGTAACTAGCAGGGTGCCACAAGGATCAGTGCTTGGACCTCAGCTGTTTACAGTATATATCAGTGACTTAGATGAGGGGACTGAGTGTAATGTATCCAAGTTTGCTGATGTCATAAAGCTAGGTGGAAAGTAAGCTGTGAGGAGGACGCAAAGAGGCTGCAAAGGAATATAGACAGGTTAAGTGAGTGGGCGAGACGGTGGCAGATGGAGTATAATGTGGGGAAATGTGAAATTATCCACTTTGGTAGGAAGAATAGAAAAGCAGAATTTTTTTTAAAAATGAGATACTAAGAAATGTTGGTAGTCAGAGGGATTTGGGTGTCCTTGTACATGAATCACAGAAAGTTAACGTGTAGGTACAGCAAGCAATTAGGAAGGCAAATAGTTTATCAGCCTTTATTGAAAGGGGTTTGGAGTATAAAGGTGAGGAGGTCTTGCTGCAATTATATAGGGCTCTGGTGAGACCAAACCTGGAGTAGTGTGTACAGTTTTCATCTTACCTAAGGAAGGATATACTTGCCTTAGAAGCGGTGCAATGAAGGTTCACTAGATTGATTCCTGGGATGAAAGGGTTCTCCTATGAGGAGAAATTGAGCTTAGAAGAATGAGAGGTGATCTCATTGAAACGTATAAAATTCTTAGAGGGCTTGACAGGGTAGATGCTGACAGGCTGTTTCCCCTGGCTGAAGAGTCTAGAACGAGGGGTCATAGTCTCAAGATAAGGGGTCGTCCATTTAAGACTGAGATGAGGTGGAATTTCTTCACTCAGAGGGTTGTGAATCTTTGGAATGCTCTGCCCCCCTGAGCCACTGGCAGGACCTTGTACCTATTAGAAAATTGGGAGGAACTGCCATTGGTTTTTTGTCTATTGAAAAACAATTGAAGGCAAATCAGAATTTTTCCAATAAGATGCCTGTTGTGTATGAAGCTTCACCAGTAGCATAGAATCTTGGAAAAATGTATCCAATGAGTGAGCTTCTAACATTACTGTTTATTGCTATGGTTTTGATCTACTGACCCTTAAAGCTCTTAATATTTCAGCAGTTACGGCTTGTTGTGAAACTGTAGATGGACAGTTAGGTATGTACTACTAGGTGAGCTTGTGCCCACTGGGAGCAGAATCGAGATCATCTCAAACTGAATTCAGCAACGAATGTTGAAAATCATTGTAGAAGTGAGCTTCAGAACTCTTTCCTAGGACAAGTTCATGTTCTAGTAGCCAGAGATAAAGTGCAATGTCTACACTTAGTAGAGATGTACGAGGTTACTTTTTTCAAGACTATGTTCAAAAAACAGAACAGGTTAAAATACGTGGGTGAAGAATCATTTCTGGCCTTGCTCATAGAGGTCAGTTAGAGTCACAGGTAAATAACCAATAGGCCAACAGTGGGATTTTAAAAAAATGTTTTTAACACTTTGTTTCTACACAGCAAGAAACATTTCATTTAATTTTATTATTTTACAGTGATTAAGCATGTTGTATAGTACATTAAATTAGAGTTAATTATACACACAATAAATTCCACTTATTCACTTCTACTATCACTTTTGACGTACTGTTTGTGTCATTAGTTACTTGTGCTAGTCTCTGTTCTTTACATCAGAGTCCTGTCCATTTATTACTTAATAATGGAACTCATATTGTCACCTCCTGCTTATTGTTACTTCTTTTTTTACATAAAATCTTTACCCATGCATTCACGTTATTATAATTTTCTTGGCATACCAGTCATTGGAAACTCTCTTTAACTTGACAATATAACAAAATTTCACTGCAAAATGTGCAATTTTATTGCAAAATTATTAAGCCTGAATTAGGCTATGAGGAAAATTACCTAACATTGCAGTAAAACTATGTTATTGTCAATAATACATCTGAGACAAGGTACACAGGGGTATCAAGCTTTTAAATAAAAATGTATTGTACCTTAGAATGAGTCACGCGATATCACTTCAGTTAGGTGTCACAAAAGTGATATCAAGCCAACTCCATGCTATCATGATAACTTAGTGCTGACTCTCACTCTCTCCAGTTAGATTCCCCTCATTGCTAGATTCTTCAACTAGACCACAGCAAATTTTGAAATGCAAAGTAAAGACATAGCAGAGTGCTTGAGATCGTAATACATTTTGAGGTAAGGATCATGTTTATAAAGATTCATTGTTGCAATTCACAATGTCACCCTAATGCCTTGATGTCTCACTGCCTTGTAACATACTGCTAAGTAACTTCTCATTTGTAGTGAGTTTCCTGATTGAAAAAAAGTTGAAATTCCGCTGGATAACATGAATGTGTAATTAGTGCTTTTCACAGATCCTGATGCTGAAGTGCGTTGGAATATGGTCCTTTCACTCTTAAGAACTAAGTTTGATTCTCATCCAGACTGATGCATTCTAAGTTTCCTTTGTTTGCTGTTTGTAAGAGGTTTGCATGAATTAAATTTGGAAAGTCTTAATCTACTTCCTAGTGGGCCTGCTTCAGAGCACAACATTGCTCATAATTTGGCACAAGTTGAAACTCAATCTGACCAAATTCTTCGCCACCCACTATGGGAAAAATCTAGCCCAAAGGTGCTGTACGGATGGCTGATATTGGAAATTAAAAAAAACAGATTACAGTAGGGGATACTCTTGTAAGGTTATGGTTAAGACACATTGGGGCAGATTTTCATCTTTACCCCTTGGGCGTTAAACATCGCTTGGATGGAGCATAACGATTGAAAATTGGGTAGGAAGGATTGCACGCCTGTTAACCTGCCTGATTTTCATTTAGTTTAAATGGAAGGAAAATCAGATGGGCTCTATTCTCTGCATGAGTTCCTCCCCACTAGACTTTCCTCTGCATTCTACTCAGGCGATGCTTAATGCCCAGGTGGTGAAGATGAAAATCTTGTTTGGGCAAGGTGGCTGAGTTTTACTCTGTAACTAACTATTATATATGACCAAGAATTGCCCCATTCCCCAGCAGTGTTTCAACTGAATGAGTAAAAAAAGTAGACTCTCCTCCAAAAAATGATCACCCCACCGAAGTACAGACACAGGCACAGATCCATCCATCTTAGATCAATGCTGCATAAAATAGTAGAACTAATTATCAGGAGTAAACTTGAGGATTATCTGCACTACAACAACCGAGTAAATGCAGTCAACTTGTCTTTAAGAACATAAGAAATAGGAGCAGGAGTAGGCTATACGGCCCCTCGAGCCTGCTCCACCATTCAATCAGATCATGCCTGATCTTCAACCTCAACTCCACTTCCCTGCCCTACCCCCATATCCCTTTGTTCTCCTAGAGTCCAAAAATCTATCTATCTCAGCCTTGAATATACTCAACGACTCAGCATCCACAGCCCTCTGGGCTAGGGAATTCCAAAGATTCACAGTGAATCTTTCTGAGTGAAGAAATTCCTCCTCATCTCAGTCTTAAATGGCCCTTATCCTATGACTATGCCCTCTAGTTCTGGACTCTCTAGCCAGGGGAAACAACCTCTCAGCGTCTACCCTGTCAAGCCCCCTCAGAATCTTATATGTTTCAATGAGATCACCTCTTATTTTTCTAAATGCCAGAGAGTATAGGCCCATTCTACTCAACCTCTCCTCATAGGATAACCCTCTCATCTTGGAATTAATCTAGTTAGTAATTTAGAAGGGGAACATCCTATCTGACCAATTCCCTGATTTTGTTGAGAAAGTGATAACCCAAGTGGACTGTGGTGAACCCAATGGCTTAGACTTCCCAAAGACATTTGATAAAGTTCCACGTGAAAGGCTACTAATTAAAATCAAAACTATGGGGAATCAGAACAAAACTTGGGGAATGGATAAGAAATTGGCTGAACAGGAGAAAATAATGGGGTAGATTTTTGTCCTCACCACCTGGGCAGTAATCTGGCGGAGTGGATTGCCTGCCCATTGTAGAACATGCTCAATTTTCATTCCATTGAAATATGTCAAATATTTTAGAAACCTTCATTGAATGTTATAGTCCTGTCAGATCTCATTCAACTCAAGTCAGGATGATTCAAGCTGAATGTAATAACCCTAAAGTTCTTAATGAGGACTATGTTTGATTCAACGTGTGCTATGGTGGACTGATACCCAAATTGAACTTGAGTTTAGTATCCTATTCATGTCACTATGATCATTAACACAGCACTAAAATTCAAAGATAAAAGTGCTAGCATAGTTCCATTTCTTGATATCATGAAAAAAGAAAGATTTCCAAAACATCGCAGTTCCACAATGAACCAACATTTTTTCAATTCTACGAAAGCACCAATGCAATGAACATATTTAATCTAATTTATCATAGTATCCTGTGGTTGCCTTATTTAATTGCTAAAATGGAATAATGATTATACCTTGGTTATTGAATGCACCATTGTGCAACAGTTTATAGTTTAAAATTAATAATAAAAGAGTAATGTAGAAATCATTCATGCATTTGTGCATTAGGAGATATCAGTCATTTGGCAGTAGCTTGAAGGGCAAAAGTTTTTATCAACAGAGCATTGTTAATGGCAAAGTAACCAGTTATGAATAGATGGCTGTCAAGTAAGGTCCCAAGCACTGGAGAATAGGTGACAACATTGTTGGATGTAGGCAAGTTGCAGCATATTTCCTGCTGCTGTCAAGGATAGGATAACAGACTGTGGGGCTAAATTTCATCCTCCCCCGTTAGGCGGGAACAGAGTGGTAGCACGATGAAAATGGCAGCATAGCACTTACCGCCCTCTTCCCACCAAAGTCCTGTCTCCGCAACTTTGGAGGGGACTTTGAAATAGGTGGCCCAGGCACTCATCGGAAACAGGTGGGAGCCTCTTTAGCCCATGCAAATCAGGGTCTTATGCTGTCAATATCATGCTGTTGCAATTTTGAAGTACCAATGGGCGAAGCATGCGCCGTGCAAGCTCTACCTATTAATATTTGGTGTTGAGCTTCCTAAACAGCTAGCCTTAAAGGGACCACTGCAGACTACAAAAAAAATGTTGAATAAAAGGTTTTAAAATTATTTTTGTGTGGGGGCCAGGAGGAGCATTAATGCATTTTAATGCTTCTTCTGACCATAAACCCTTCCTGCACCCCCCATCCCCCCTGCCACCCCCCATAATGCATGACTTCCTACTGCCATACCCAGGGATCATCTCTCCTCATTAATTTATCTGCATCAGCTGCTCCAAAAGTGTGAGCAGCTTGCTAACAGAATGAAAATGGTTTGGGCTTCTGACCACTTCCCTTAGGCAGGCGGTGTGCTCATCTGTCCACCTACTGCCCAATGGGAGCAGTCATTTCGAAATCGACCCCTAAGTACCAGTGAATGGTGTCCATTGAACACACAGCCACAGTGTAGGGAATGAGAATCCTGAATTAAGAGATACAAGATCGCGGAGAGCCTAAGGAAGGGAGTGAATAGAATCTTGAAAGAATCCTGTTTGCGTCTGCAATTAATTCAATTTGATCCTTATGCACCGTGCGTTTGTATAATGAAAGTTTATTTGGGCCACACAACCTAACCTGTCCTTCTGATCGAATGTTGTTTTTCTCCTACATTTCTTAATATACATATCATATATATTAACTGCTTTTTCAGGGAATCCATCCATATACCAGCTAATCTACAGAAGGCAAAATTCTGATCTTTAGTCTTACTCAAAGGATTGTTAATTTTGCTCTGATGTCCTCCAACTCTGCAATCACAATTTCAGTCAAATTATCTGCTTGCATAGACATAATTTATGGATTTCACCATTTTAAAGATCTAGGTTTTTCTTCTGTTCAAATTATTTTCACCAAATTTTCCAGACAGTCTTCTCAAAAGCTGGATTCACTTAGCCCAACCTCCGATGGCATTTAATAGGCTGTTTCAGCAGGCTCATGCAGCTGAGTAAGACAATCTGAATCACATTCAGTTTCATGTAGAGTAATGTCTTGGGTTACAGGCAGGCATAGTACTTGTACAGAAGCTATATGTTACTGGTCTACATTTTTCTACTTTGAAGCAACATCTCCGCCCTTAAATTTTCTGCCAAGAAATTACATGTCTGGACTAAAATATAGCAAAGTACAGGATTTTTAAAAACTCTGCAGCTCATTTTTCCAGTCTCAAAAACTAATACTGTACATCTCAATCACTCACATCCTCAAATATCTATTCACAATTCTCCCTTAATTTTTCCACACTACCTGCCTTGCTCAGCAGACCATTCCATATGTTCACAACCCTCTGTATAAAATAACTAAATCTAAACTGTCTTTGTACCTTCCCTCTTCTAAGCTTCTGACCTAGTTTTAGCAATCTCAGACATTTTATTGGGGTTCAATTTATCTATTCCTTTAAGAATCTTGGATAGCTAAATTATATCTCCGCTGACATGTCTCTCCCCAGAGCATCAATATCAAGCTCTTCAACGGGTGTCAGCCTTGGCTCAGTGGTAACACTTTTGCCTCTAAATCAGAAGGTCACGATGTCCCATTCTAGAGACTTAAGCACGTAATCCAGGCTGGCACTTTAGTGCAGTGTTAAGAGAGTGCTGCACTGTCGGAAGTGCTGTCTTTCAGATAAGGTGTTCAACTGAAGCCTTGTCCAACCTCTCAGGTGGATGTGAAAGGTTCCATGGCACTATTCAAAGAAAAGCACTCTCCTGGTCTTCTGGCCAATATCTATCCCTCAGCCAAATACCTAAAAACAGATGTGGCCATTTATTTTTGTTTGTGGGAACTTGCTGTGTACAAATTGGCTGTCGCGTTTCCTACATTAAAACAGTGACTACACTTCAAGAGTATGTACTTAGCTGTAAAGTGCTTTAGGACATCCTGAGGTCGTGAATGGTGCTTTATTAATGCAAGTTCATTCTTCTTTCTTTTTTACAGGTCAGATGCATTAAGCTAGATGTCAGTTTAGTTCTCTTTTTAGCACTGCATCCAGTGCCTGGATATCCTGGCTGTAGTACAGTGACCCAGATTGTACACTGTGTTAACAGATGTTAAGCTAACTGGTCTATAATTCCCTGGTTTCCCTTTTTCAACTTTCTTAAACAGCAGAGTGACATGTGCAATTTTCCAATCTAAAGGGACAGTTCCTGAATTGAGAGAACTTTGGAAGATTATAGTTAGGGTATCTGCAATGTTAACACCTACTTCCTTTAAAACCCTGGGATGGAAACCATCTGGTCCTGGGGATCTGTAACTCTTTAGTGCCATTATTTTCTTCATTACTGTTAATTTGCTTACGTTAATTATGGTGAGTCCCCGTCCCTGATTCAAAATTAGTTTCCTTGTGGTGTCCGGCATTCTATCCTCTTCCTCTACTGTAAATACTGACACAAAATAATTATTTAAATTGTCCGCCATTTCCTTATTTTCATTTGCAATATCACCATTATCAGTTTTTAAGGGGCCCACAATGTTCTTGACCACCCTTTTTTCCTAATATAATTGTAAAAAAACTTTGTATTTATTTTGAAATCCCTTGCAAGTTTCTTTTCATACTCCCTTTTTGCAGCTCTTACTATCTGTTTTGTCACCCTTTGCTGTTTTTTGTATCTCTCCCAGTCACCAGGATCTGTGCTATTTTTGCACTTTGAATGCTTTTTCTTTTAGTTTTATGTTGTCCCTTACCTCTTTTGTCATCCATGGCTTTTTTTTTGGCAAGTAGAGCTCTTGCCCCTCAGGGGTATAAACTGATTCTGTATCATGTTAAATTCTTTTTTGAATACTTCCCACTGATCTTCTCTCATTTTATCCATTAACAGATTTGCCCAGTTTACTGTGGACAGTCTCTGTCTCATCCTGTTGAAATCAGCCTTACCTATATTTAGAATCTTAGTAACTGATATGGGTTTCTCCCTTTCAAACACAACGTTGAACTCGATCATATTATGATCGCTATTAGATAAATGTTCATGCACCGTTAGGCTGTTAACTAAATCTGTCTCATTACACATTATTAAATCTAATATGGCCTGTCCCCTTGTTGGTTCTAGGACATATTGTTGCTGAAAGCTGTCCTGAACATACTCAAGAAATTCGCTACCTTTTTGACATGAGCTTGTCTGCTTATCCCAATCAATACGAAAGTTAAAATCCCCTCATTAAAACCACTCTGCCTTTGCTACATGCTTGTTTAATCTCTGCATTTATACATTCTGCCACTTCACAGCTGCTACCAGGTAGCCTAGACACAACTCTCACTACAGTCTTAAATCCTTTTCTGTTTCTCAATTCTACCTACAAAGTCTCCACTGCCTGCTTACCTCTCATCATATCCTTTCTTATCATTGAAGTAGTTTCATCCTCAAACACTGAGACTACGTCTCCCCCTCTACCAGTTTCCCTATCCTTCCTGTAAATCTTATAACCTGGAATATTCAGTTCCCAGTCCTGAACGTTTTGCAGCCATGTCTCAGTAATGGCTACCATGTTGTACCCTCTAATTTGAATTTGCGTCTGCAATTAATTCAATTTGATCCTTATGCACCGTGCGTTTGTATAATGAAAGTTTATTTGGGCCACACAACCTAACCTGTCCTTCTGATCTAATGTTGTTTTTCTTCTACATTTCTTATTGGTCTCTCCTGATTTAATTACTTTACATCCTTTCGTTTTTGCTTTACCTGTGGTGCCTAAAGCATAATTTCTGACTATCACTCTACTTTCTTCCTTTTCGTTTATTTTAGAATGATTATTTATACTACCTTTTCCACCTGAGCACTTGATTTTGAACACCTCTATCAAATCTCCCCTTAACCTTCTCTGTTCTAAGGAGAACAACCCCAGCTTCTCCAATCTCGCCACATAACTGAAGTCCCTCATCTCTGTTACCATTCTAGTAAATCTCTTCTGCACCATCTCTAATGCCTTGACATCCTTCCTAAAGTGTGGTGCCCAGAATTGAACACAATACTCCAGCTGAGGCCTAACTAGTGTTTTATAAAGGTTCAGCATAAATTCCTTGCTTTTGTACCCACTGCCTTGATTAATAAAGCCCAGGATCCCATACGCTTTTTTAAGAACATAAGAAATAGGAACAAGAGTAGGCCACATGGCCCCTCGAGCCTGCTCCGCCATTCAATAAGATCATGGCTGATCTTTGACCTCAACTCCACTTTCCCACCCGATCCCCATATCCCTTGATTCCCTTAGAGTCCAAAAATCTATTGATCTCAGCCTTGAATATACTCAACAACTCAGCATGCACAGGGGTAGACAATTCCAAAGATTCATCACCATCTGAGTGAAGAAATTTCTCCTCATCTCAGTCCTGAATGCTTGACCCCTTATCCTGAGACTATGCCTCCTTGTTCTAGAATCTCCAACCAGGGGAAACAGCTTTTCAGCATCTATCCTGTCAAGCCCAGTCATCCCAGGAATCAATCTAGTGAACCTTTGTTGCACCGCCTCTAGGGCAAATATATACTTCCTTAGGTAAGGAGACCAAAACTGCACACAATACTCCACATGTGGTCTCACCAAAGCCCTGTACAATTGCAGCAAGTCTTCCTTACTCTTGTACTCCAACCTCCGTGCAATAAACATAGGACAAACAAAGGACAACATACCATTGCCTTCTTAATTGCTTGCTGTATCAGCATGTTAACTTTCTGTGATTTGTGTACAAAGACACCAAATGTCTCTGAACACCAACATTTACTAGTTTCTCACCATTTAAAAAATATTCTGTTTTTCTATTCTTCCTCCCAAAATGAATAACCTCACATTTCCCCACCTGTCTATATCCATTTGCAGACTCTTGTGTCCTCCTCACAGCTTACTTTCCCACCTAGCTTTGTATCGTCAGTAAACTTGGATACATTACACTCGGTCCCTTCATCTAAGTCATTAATATAGATTGTAAATAGCTGAAGCCCAAGCAGTGATCCTTACTGCACTCCACTAGTTACAGCCTGCCAACCTGAGAATGACCTGTTTATCCCTACTCTCTTTTCTGTCCGTGACCCAATCCTCTATCTATGCTAATATATTATCCCCAACCCCATGAGCCCTTATCTTGTGTAACAACCTTTTGTGTGGCACCTTATCGATGACTTTTGAAAATCTAAATATTCAACAGCCACTGCTTCCCGCTTATCTCCCCTACTAGTTACATCCTCAAAAAACTCCTGTAGATTAGTCAAACACAATTTCCCTTTCATAAAACCATGTTGACTCTGCTTAATCATTTTATGATTTTTTAAGTGCCTTGTTACCACTTCCTTAATAATGGATTCCAGCATTTTCCTGACTACTGGGGCATCATTTTAGCACCCGCTATCGGGTGCGTTCCTGGCGGGGGGGCTCGGAAAATCGGGGAATCCTGGAGCGGGTCCGGAGCTCGGCTCCAACCCGCCCACTTCCGGGTTCCCCACTGACGCGCCGACGTGCGCGCGCAGCCCCCGCATGTGGGAATCCCGCAGGCAATTAAAACCAGCGGGATGCCACTTGAGAGTATTTATTGTGCTATTTCAGGTCATTAACAGACCTGATTAAGGGATTACGTGAGGAGGGGTGGGATTTCACAGACAACTGGGACTGTTTCCCATACTGGGGGAAACACTCCCAGTTCAAATGGACGTGTTGCAGCTGTCAGCCTGTGGCAGCTGCAAAGGTCCATTTGACAGGTGGGGGGGGAGACCCTCACTCATTGCAGGAGGCCACTCTGTCACCTGGGACAAAGTTTGGCCTCCACCACCCTCCTCCTGACAAGAAAAGTCACCAACTTGCACACTTACCCCGGGGTCCAGAGACATGTACCTACCTTGTGGACCCCCTCAGATGTACATCTTCCAGATGGGGGCCGCCGTAGCTGCAGTCATGACCTCCTCGGAGGGCGAACAGCATCACCAGCCTCACCAGCCTTGCCGGCCACGCCGTCCACCTCTGATACGTGGAGCTCCACAACACAGTGCTGTGACACATCCACCTGCACAGCAGGAGGGAGGGCAACCGCAGAGAGAGATGCGTCGCAGAGGGCACTACCCTCGCCACAGGGTCCACAGACCGAGGCTCAGCTTCCTGGATCTCTCTGAGCAGCAGTGCACACGGAGGCTCAGAGTCACTCGACATGTAGTTGTGGTCATCTGCAGCCTCCTTCATGCCGAGCTGCTCCCGGCTGGCCCGAGCACCATCTTTTTACCTGTCGCTGTCAAAGTCACCACTGCCCTCAACAACTTCTCCTCCGCATCCTTCCAGGGTGCCACCAGGGACATCGCCGACATCTCTTAGTCGTCTGCACAAAAGAGCCCTGCAAATACACCTACACCACTCTGCAGTGACACAATGGGTGTCATCAGTTGTGGGTCTTCATTGTGATCCTCAGGAAACGGCATTATTGCACAAACCAGACAAGATTCGCAAAGACGTGGCAGTAGTGGTGCCAATATAATATGTAATGTGAGTTGATCAGAAATTCAATATAAGTAAAAACCATGTCAAACCCTCAAACACACTTGTGCATCCCCTTCATGCTCACGACACATCTGCCTTACGCTGCCTACTGAACATATGTGATGCATGCCCTGTGGTTGCAGCACAGGTAGTGGCAGGTTGAGTGAGGCTGACTGTGAAAAAGATGCACGAGAGGGTGAGTATGAGATAGAGCCATGAGATTGTATGAGGATTGGGTTGAGTGGTAGTGGCGGGATGAGTACTGGCGAGGTGAGTAAGTGCAGGTAAGATGAGGATGAGCTTTGAGTGGGTGTGAGGAGTGATGTGACAGAGTAGTGTTGGCAGTGCAGAAGGAGATGTGGGGTGGGGGCGGTGATGTGGCAGACGGAGTGTAGGGGAATGAGTAAGTGTACTCACTTTGGCTGACCTACTTAGATCATTGGAGCGCCTCCTGCACTGTATGCAAGTGGGCGATATGTTGGTGGTGCAGGTGACCTCCTCTGTCACCTCAAGCCAGGCCTTCCTGGTGGCAGAGGCAGGCCGCTTCCTCCCGCCCGCCGGGGGGAAAATCTCTGACCTCCCCCTCCTCCTCACCCCATCTATTGATACCTGGAGTGAGGCATCATTAAACTGGGAGCAGCCTTCCCCCTGGGCTGCTCCATGCTGTAATTTTTGCGATTTGTTGCAGCATCTGTCAGTGGAGGACTGCCCCTTTAAATAGAGCTCCTCCAACTGACAGACCTTACTGCGCATGCGCAGTCCGCCTGACGCTCAGATCAGCAGTGGGGAACCTGGAACAACAGGTAAGTGGATCCAATTAGACTGCGATCGCGCAGGGGGGCAGACTGATTTCGCCGGGCGTGTTACCCACGCGCCCAATAGCCCCCCCGCCGCGAACCCGCAGCCCTGGTAACATCGAGCCCAAGATGTCAGACTAACTGCCCAGTAGTTCCCTGTTTTCTCTCTCCCTCCTTTCTTGAATAGCGGTGTTACATTTGCTACTGTTCCAGAATCTAGGGGATTTTGGAAGATGACACCAATACATCCATTATCTCTGCAGCCACCTCTTTTAGAACCCTAGGATTTAGAACATCAGGTCCAGGGGATTTGTTGGCATTTAGTCCCATTAATTTCTCCAGTCCCTTTTCTTTACTGATATCAATTACTTTAAATTCCTAACTCTCATTGGACCCTCGGCTCCCCACTATTTCTGATATGCTTTTTGTGTCCTCTACTGTGAAGACGGAAACAAATTATTTGTTTAAGGCCTTTGCCATTTCCTCATTCCCCATAATAATTTCTCCTGTCTCAGCCTCGAAGGGACCCATGTTTACTTTTGCTACTCGTTTCTTTTTACATACTTGTAGAAGCTCTTACAATCCATTTTTATATTGGTTGCTAGTTTACTCTCATTCTATTTTCTCTTTATCAATTTTTTTGCTGGTTTCTAAAACTCTCCTAATCCTCAGGCTTACTACTCTTCTTGGCAACACTATAAGCTTCTTCTTTTAATCTAACATTATCCTTAACTTCTTTAGTTAGCCATTGTTGAATCACTTTTCCTGTGGAGGTTTTATTCCTCAATGGAATGCATATTCATTGAGAATTATGAAATATTTCTTTTAATGTTTGCCATTGCTTATCTACCGTCATATCTTTTAATCTCATTTCCCAATCAATCTTAGACAACTCGCCCCTTATACCTATGTAATTGGCTTTCTTAAAGTTTATGACGCTAGTTTCGGACTTAAGTACGTCACTCTCAAACAGAATGTGAAACTCTATCATATTATGATCACTCTTCCCCAGAGGATCCCTTACTATGAGATTACTAATTAACCTTGTCTCATTACATAAGAAAAGATCTAAAATAGCCTGGTACCTGGTTGGTTCCATGACGTATTGTCCTAGGAAACTGTCTCGAATGCATTCCATGAACTCGTCCTCCAAACTACTTTTGCCAATTTGATTTGCCCAGACTATATGAAGATTAAAGTCCCCCACGATTGTTGCATTACCTTTGTTACAAGCTGCTCTTATTGCTTGATTCATACTTTGTCCAATGTTATATCTACTGTTAGGGGGCTATAATCTACTCCCACCAGTGTTTTCTACCCCTTGTTATTTCTTATCTCCACACATACTAATTCTACTTCCTGATCTTCCGAGCCAAGGTCCTTTCTCACTACTATCTTTATGTCATCCTTTATTATCGAGGCTACACCCCCTCCTTTCCCATTTGTCTGTCTTTTCAAAAAGTCAAGTACCCTGGAATATTTAGCTCCCAACTTTGGTCACCTTGCAACCATATCTCAGTAATGGCTACTAAATCAAACCCATTTATCTCTATTTGTTCCTTCTGAACTTGTCCTGGCACCTTCAAAGATTTGTGTATGTGCAGCCTCAGGTCCTAAACCCCCTTTAAAATTGTACCATTTAGGTAATATTGCCTCTGCTCATTCTTCCTACCAAAATGCATCATTTCACACTTCTCTGTGTTAAATTTCATCCGCCATGTTTCTGCCCTTTTCACCAGTCTGTCTATGTCCTCCTGAAGTCTTGTACTATCCTCTACATTGTTT
The DNA here is from genome assembly GCF_035084215.1 of Heptranchias perlo. Classification (NCBI taxonomy): domain Eukaryota; kingdom Metazoa; phylum Chordata; class Chondrichthyes; order Hexanchiformes; family Hexanchidae; genus Heptranchias; species Heptranchias perlo. The sequence continues at coordinate 61,332,105 of NC_090325.1, read as the reverse complement.
ACTACATATCCGAGTTTCATGTCATCTGTAAACTTTGAAATTATACCCTCTATACCCAAGTCCAGACCATTAATATATATCAAAATGAACAGTGGCCCATGGCATACACCACAGTATACCTCCCTCCAGTCTGAAAAACAACCATTCACCACTACTCTCTGCTTTCTGTCCCCTAGCTAATTTTGTACCCATGCTGCTGCTGCCCCTTTATCCCCTGGGCTTTAATTTTGTTAACAAGTCTATTATGTGGTACTTTATCAAATGCATTTTGAAGGTCCATATACACAACATCAATCGTATTACTCTCATTAAGCCTCTCCATTACTTCCTCAAAGAACTCAATCAAGTTAGTCTATGGTGATCTTCTTTTAATGAATCCATGCTGACTTTCATTTATTAGCCAATACTTTTCCAAGTGCGCATTAATTTTGTCCTGGATTATTATCTCTAAAGTTTCCCCACCACCGACGTTTGCATGACTAGCCTGTAATTGTCGGGTTTATCCCTCTCCCCTTTTTTGAACAGGGGTGTAACATTTGCAATCCTCCAATCCTCAGGCACAGCCCCCATTTCTAAGGAGGATTGGAAGATTGTGGCCAGAGCCTCTGCAATATCCACCCTTGCTTCTCTCAATAATTGAGGATGCATCCCATGTGGACCGGTGACTTTTCTACTTAGAGTGCTGCCAATCTTTTAAGTACCTCCTCTTTATCTATTTTTATCCTATCCAATATCACTACTACCTCCTCCTTCGCTGCTACTTTGACAACATCCTCTTCTCTAGTGAAGACGGATGCAAAGTATTCAATTAGCACCTCAGCCATACCCTCTGCCTCCATAAGAAGGTCTCCTTTTTTGTCCCTAATCAGTCCCACCTTTTCTTTGACTACCCGTTTACTATTTATATGTTTATAAAAGACTTTTGGGATACCTTTTATGTTAGACACTAATCTATTTTCATTCTCCCTCTTTGCCACTCTTATTCCCTTTTTTAGATCTGCTCTGTACTTTCTGTACTAATCCTGGTTCTCTACTCTATTGTGAACCTTACATTCATCATAAGCCTCCTTTTTCTGTTTAATTTGAGGAAGTAATGGAGAGGCTTAATGAGAGTAATACGATTGATGTGTATATGGACCTTCAAAATGCATTTGATAAAGTACCACATAATAGAATTGTTAACAAAATTAAAGCTCATGGGATAAAGGGACAGTAGCAGCATGGGTACAAAATTAGCTAGGGGACAGAAAGCAGAGAGTAGTGGTGAATGGTTGTTTAATTTTAATCTCTGTATCTTTAGTCATTCAGGGAGCTCTCGCTCTGCATTCCCTTCCTTTCCCCCTTGTAGGGATGTGTCTATTCTGCAACTGAACCATCTCCTCCTTGAAGGCCTCCCATTGTTCAATTACTGTTTTGCCTACCAATTATTGATTCCAATCCACCTGGGCAAGGTCCCTTTTTAACTCACTGAAATTTGCCCTCCTCCATTTAAGCATTTTCACATTTGATTGTTCCTTGTGCTTTTCCATAATTATTCTAAACCTAATGATATTATGATCACTGCTCCCCAAATGCTCCCCCATTGAAATGCTCCAGCTGCCCCACTTCATTCCCCAGAACTAAACCCAGTACTGTTTCCTTCCTGGTTGGGCTGGAAACACACTGGGCCTGATTTTAGCAGGCCTGCGGGTTTCCGGAGGGTTGGGTTTCGGGTGCGTGGCCTCCGCGCCCGGTGAAATTAGTGGGTTGCCCGCGCGATCGTAGCAGGCAATGCACTAATTGGAATCACTTACCTGCTCCTCCGGGCTTCGCGCTGCTGGTCTGCGCGTCGGGCGGGCTGCGCATGCGCAGTACGATCTGTCAGCTGGAGGCTCTCTACTTAAAGGGGCAGTCCTCCACTGACAGATGCTGCAACCAATGGAACAAATTACAGCATGGAGCAGCCCAGGGGGAAGGCTGCTCCCAGTTTAATGATGCCTCACCCCAGGTATCATCAGATGGGGTGAGGAGGAGAGGGAGGACAGAGATCTTCCACCCGGCGGGTGGGAGGAAGCGGCCTGCCTCTGCCACCAAGAAGGCCTGGCTCGAGGTGGCAGAGGGGGTCACCTGCACCACCAACATATCGCCCACCTGCATACAGTGCAGGAGGCGCTCCAATGACCTCAGTAGGTCAGCCACAATGAGAACACGTAGTCTTTCCCCTACACTCCGTCTGACACAACACTGCCCCCACCCCACATCTCCTTCGGCACCGCCAACACTACTCTGTCACATCACCCCTCATACCCACTCAAACCCCATCCTCATCTTACCTGCACCTACTCACCTCGCCAGTACTCAGCCGCCACTAACACGCAACCCAATCCTCATACAATCTCATGGCTCTATCTCATACTCACCCTCTCGTGCATCTCTCTCACGGCCAGCCTCACTCAACCTGCCACCACCTGTGCTGCAGCCACAGGGCATGCATCACATATGTGCAGTAGGCAGCGTACGGCAAACGTGTCGTGAGCATGAAGGGGATGCACAAGGGTGTCTGAGGGTTTGCCATGGGTGTTACCTATATTGAATTTCAGAGCAACAAACATCACACATTATATTGGCACCACCACTGCCATGTCTCCGCGTATTCTGTCTGTTGTGTCCAATAATGCCCGCTCCTGGGTATCACTATGAGGACCCACCACTGATGCCACCCATTGTGTTACTGCAGAGTAGGTGCAGGTGTATTTGCAGGGCTCTTCCGCGCAGACGACTGAGAGACATCGGCGGTGTACCCGGCTGCACCCTGGAACGATGCGGAGGAGAAGTTGTGGAGGGCAGTGGTGACTTTGGCAGCGACAGGTAAGCAGATGGTGCTGGGGCCAGCCAGGAGCAGCTCGGCATGAAAGAGCCTGCAGATCTCCACGACTACATGTCGAGTGAATCTGCGCCTCCGTGTGCACTGCTGCTCAGAGAGGTCCGGGGAGCTGCGCCTCGGTCTGTGGACCCTGTGCGGAGGGTAGTGCCCTCTGCGACGCGTCTCTCTCTGCGGTAGCCCTCCCTCCTGCTGTACAGGTGGATGTGTCACAGCACTCTGTTGTGGAGCTCCACGTGTCAGAGGTGGATGGCGTGGACTGCGAGGCTGCTGGGGCTGGTCATGCTGTTCGTCCTCCGAGGATGTCAACGCACCACCCATCTGGCAGGTGTTGGTCTGAGGGGTTGTGCAGGGTAGGTATGTGGTTCCTCGCACTGGGGCTGCGGTGTCACGTCGGTCTGTCCTCTGGCTTGGCGGGGGGTGGTGGAGGGCAGGGGTTGCCCTACGTGACGCGGTGGCCTCCTGCGTGGGTGAGGGCTCTCCCACCCGCTGTGGAGTGCACCTTGGCAGCTGCCACAGGCTGCTGGCTGGAACACGACCGGTTGAAGGGAGACTGTTTCCCCCAGTGTGACACTGCGTTGAAGCTAAAATCCCACACTTCCTGTTTTGACAGCTGCTTCAGCTCATTTAATGACCTCAACAAGCAAGGTAAGTACACTCAAGTGGAACCCCGCTGGCTTTAATTGCCTGCGGGATTCCCACCAGCGGGGCCTGCACACGCAGCCCCGCACGTCAGCGCGGCACCCGGAAGTGGCCGGGATCTCGGCGCGATCCGGTCACGTGACTGGATATCGGGATTTTCGGGGCCCCCCTGCTGGAAACCCGCAGGAAACCCGACGCTAAAATCGAGCCCACTGTTCCAGAAAGTTCTCTTGTACACATTTTAGGAATTCCTCCCCCTCTTTGCCCTTTACACTGTTACTGTCCCAGTCTATATTGGAATAATTGAAGTCCCCCATTATCACGACTTGCATTTTTGTGAAAATTGCCTACAAATTTGTTCCTCTATCTCCTTCCCACTATTTGGTAGCCTATTATAAACACCCAGTAGCGTAATAGCTCCTCTATTGTTCCTTAATTCTAACCAAATAGATTCTGTCTTTGACCCTTCAACTACATCATCCCTTTCCAGTGCTTTAATAGTTTCTTTGATCAATACTGCCATCCCCCCCCCTCCTTTGTTTCCTCCCCTATCTTTCCTGAATACCTTGTAGCCTGGAATATTAAGTACCCAATTCTCCGATTCTTTGAGCCAGGTCTCTGTTATTGCCATGATATCATATTCCCATGTGGCGACTTGAGCCTGCAGCTCACCAACCTTATTTACCACACTTTGTGCATTTACGCACATGCACTCCAATCTCATATTAGATTGCCTCGCATTTGCCCCCTGTCTGATCCCTCTTATTTCTGAAATATTCTTTACTCTAGTGCTACTTCTCCCTCCCAGTCCTCTGTGCACCTTGTTTCTCCTCTCTAGTGTTTCCTCCTGGTTCCCACCCCCCCCTGCCAAATTAGTTTAAACCCTCCCCCAAAGCACTAGTTAACCTTCCTGCGAGGACATTGTGTTCCAACCCGTCCATCTTGAACAGATCCCTCAATACTGGTCCCAACGCCCCAGGAATCTGAAGCCCTCTGTCCTGCACCATTGCTCCAGCCACGCCTTAATCTGTCTTATCCTACTATTCCTATATTCACTATCGTGTGGCACTGGAAGTAATCTAGAGATTACTACCTTTGATGTCCTGCTTTTTATCTTCCTCCCTAGCTCCTGAAACTCTGACTGCAGGACCTCAACCCTTTTCCTTCCTATGTCATTGGTTCCCACATGGACCATGACTTCTGGCTGTTCCCTTTCCCCCCTCAAAATGTTCTGCACCTTCTCAGTGATGTCCTTTATCCTGGCACCAGTGAGGCAACACACTATGTGGGACTCATGTTGGTGGTTGCAGAAATGCCTGTCTATTCCCCTGACAGTCAAATTCCATCTAACAACTGCCCCCCGTGCATCCGAGTCTCTCCTGGTGCCATGGATTTTCTTCTGACTGCACTTCCCCGAGGTGTCAACACTCTCGCTGGTACACCAGTTTGTGAGTGCCACACTCCCAGGGGACTCCTGCACTGCCTGCCTTTTCCTCCTAGTCTGTCTGGTGGTCACCCACTCCCTCTCCGCCTGAACTCTCTGTAGCTGTGGGGTGACCATCTCCTGAAACGTGCTAGCCACGAAACTCTCAGCTTCCCGTAAGCTCTGTAGTGACATCAGCCGCCCCTCAAGCTCAGAAATTCTGAGCTCAAGCTCCAGCAGTTGGCGGCACTTTCTGCACATGTGGCTTTCCAGGATACACAAAGTGTTCTGGAGTTCCCACATGGCTCAGGATGTGCATGCGACAGGCCCCAGCTGTCCTGTCATGTTACCTAACATTTATTTAAACTGTTTGTTTAGCTTTAAGGCACTTTACTGTTTATCTGACACTAAAACACTAACCACTAAAAAACACTAACCACTAAGAACAGTAACCACTAAAAACACTAACCAATGAACTAAATACATACTGACTTACCCTCAGCTCTCCTCCTTGTTTTTTGACGTCACTGTTTGATTTTTTTTCTTGAGTTTTGATTCCTTGGCTCCTTTTATGTTCCGCTCAGTCTTAGTTTATATTTCTTTGTAAATCAGTTAGCACCTCCTTCCCCCTCTGCATCTAATTCCCACACTCACTAAATTCCCAGTTAAATGTCCTCCTCTGTTAGCGCTTCACTCCGTTAGAGATTCACTCTCTGTCTTTCCCAACCTCTGTGTTCAAGCTTTTACTTCTCCATATTAAATGTCACATGACACCACCTTCACCTGTCCAAATCCTTAAATAATTGGTTTTCCTGTACCCTACCGCCAGTTTGGTGGCATCTGCAAACAATCACAACTGGATAATTTTCCATTTGGTTCTTTGTAACACCAATATCTCGATTTCAATGTTTATTAACATTTCTTTTCTTCCATGTGAAAGTCCACCTTTTCTACTGACATCAGTATTTCACCACTTTGGTCTTAATGTTAAAGTCAGAAGTCAGGAATCTGGCGAATGCCATCCAATGTCTGAAGATGCCAAACTCCTGAAATGGCTAAACAGCCAATTAACTAGTGTATGTAACATCGAGCTACATAAGACTAGCTACTGGCGTCAAAAATCTTTGGAGAGGTGGAATGTTCCCGCCCGGGACCTCCACCACCAACCCTGCCAAAGTTCATCGGGTCAGTGGGGTGGTGCCTGACTTAACATGCCAAAAAGGCTGCATACTGCAGTGTACTGTACTGAGTCGGGAGGCGGGGTGTGGGGGGGGGAGTTGTCAGGAGGTCCCCCCCCAACACTCCCCCAAAAAGGTTGACAAACTGTTCCCTTGGCCCACTTTGTAAAAGAGCCTCTTTAAAAATATTTTACAAATTTACCTGCCTCAAACTTTAGAGAGTCATTTGCTAAAGCCCCAAAATTGTGACAGGAGTGCACTAGAAATGTTCTGTCCCTTACAAAGCCCCAAAATTATGGCAGGAGTGCACTGGAAAAGGTTCCATTCCTTACAATGTCCCAAAATTATGGCAGGAGTGCATTGGAAAGACCATAGATTTGTCTCAGCAATGCACAAGAAAAATCGCATCACAGACAGGTCTCTGTCCAAATTTATAGATATGGTCTTGGAGTTGAGGGAGGCATTTTTTGGCTAAGTGGATCAATAAGACTAGGCACCAGCATGCCTAAAATGATGAAGCTGAAAAAGTGAAGCCTCTGTCCAAGTCACTCATGACAAGGTCAGGAAGAACTGTAATGACTTGCAGAAAAGTACAAAGGTGAGCCAATGCTAACAGGTAAATGATTAGGCCAAGGGACAAATATAGACTGTGATATAATTTATGACAAGCTGGTTGTAATCTGAATGTCCCATTGCCATCACAATGTAACATACATACAGTTGAGATGAATATGCAAATATACTGCAAATGGTGCATTCTGACTTCAACAGATTAATAGCAAGCCTGTAAACTGCATCTTTTAATATCAGCCTCCGTGGGCCCTGGAAGCGAAAAGGTATCCGATTATCTTTAACTTGATAACTGGGGGACAGCTGGGAGCAGAAAGAGTGAAAATGAGTCAGAAGGAAGCTCCCAGCCTGGAAAAAAAGGAGATGGAACTTTTTAAGCTTCCGTCCATTTATACATAATTTCCCCTGCAAGTTTCAAATCAAACCCACTAACATTAACTTCCTCCTCTATAACCACTTTTCCGAAGATTCATTCCCTTGGAGGACAGGAACATGCCAGCTCATAGCAAAGACATCCAGGAGCCAAGAGTAGAACTTGTTTTTTGTGGAGGAGATTTTTATCTTTACCGCCTGGATATCAAGCAGCGCCTGGGCGAAACTCAGAAAGGAAAATCTGGTGGGGAGAGTCGCACGTTCCTCACACAACCAGCCCGATTGGTGGAAGGAAAATCAGGCGGGTTCTGTTATTGGTGTGTGAGTCTCCTGGCCAGATTTTCCTGTGCTCCACCAGGTGATGCTTAATATCCAGGCCATAAAGTCAAAAATCTACCTTTCCATCTATAAATTGTCTGGATATCAAACTCCCTACCTAGCTCAGGTTACTATTATCTAGGGTATGGTCTCTGTATTTCCTCTTTACTTGGGTTACAAGTATTGACATTGTAATTTTCTCATCTTTTTAAAAACAGAGTTTCTAGGCTTGTTACAGAGCCATTTATCTAACTGGAAGAAGTCTGAGGGCCCATAGAAACATAGAAAATAGGAGCAAGAGTAGTCCATTCGGCCCTTCAGGCCTGCTCCACCATTCGAAATGATCACGGCTGATCGTCTAACTCAGTACCCTGTTCCCGCTTTTTCCCCATATCCCTTTAGCATTAAGAAATATATCTATCTCCTTCTTGAATACATCTAATGACTTGGCCTCCACTGCCTTCTGTGGTAGAGAATTCCACAGGTTCACCACCCTCTGAGTGAAGAAATTTCTCCTCATCTTAGTTCTAAATGGCATAGCCCATATCCTGAGACTGTGACCCCCGGTTCTGGACTCCCCAGCCATCGGGAACATCCTCCCTGCATCTAGTCTGTCTAGTCCTGTCCATGAGTGTGATCACTTTGCCTGAGGATATTTTAAAAGTCGAGTCAGTACAGGTCATGTTTGACTTGCTGTTGCTGCTGAGCTAATTGAGGTGATCAGATATTAGAACCAACTCGGCTACAAGGGCATTGTTTATCTGGGAGACAGGACACAACATGGATACCTGGAGGATGCTAGATAAGTCCTCACGATGGGCCGAAGGGCCTCTATCCGTGCTGTATAACTCTATGACTAATTGCCTGAAATGCGCCAAACATTTTTTGGCACTTCCAGTAGCTTCGTAGGTAAATGAACTGCTTCATTTGATATTGAGCCAAACTGACTGGGATGTCCCAGGTTCAATCATGGTCTGTACTGAACTGGTTATCACAGCCAAGCAGCAGTAAGACTTCAGTGCCCCTCAGCTAAGGAGGGGAAAACATTAGACAAATTATTTTATTGCCCTCCAATTTTTCTCTTCCTCTTCTGAAGGTCCAGGCTAGTGCTGGGCTACATTTTCATGGGTATGGGCTGCTCTCTGGTAAATTGCACAAAGTGGCATCCCTCATATCTGAACCTAATGGCATGCTATTTACTAGTGGCATAGGAACATAGGAACAGGAGTAGGCCATTCAGCCCCTCGTGTCTGCTCCGCCATTTGATAAGATCATGGCTGATCTGTGATCTAGCTCCATATACCTGCCTTTGGCCCATATCCCTTAATACCTTTGGTTGCCAAAAAGCTATCTATCTCACATTTAAATTTATCAATTGAGCTAGTATCAATTGCCGTTTGCGGAAGAGAGTTCCAATCTTCTACCACCCTTTGTGTGTAGAAATGTTTTCTAATCTCACTCCTGAAAGATCTGGCTCTAATTTTTAGACTGTGCCTCCTACTCCTAGAATCCCCAACCAGTGGAAATAGTTTCTCTCTATCCACCCTATCCGTTCCCCTTAATATCTTATAAACTTCGATCAGATCACCCCTTAACCTTCTAAACTCTAGAGAATACAACCCCAATTTGTGTAATCTCTCCTCGTAACTTAATCCTTGAAGTCCAGGTATCATTCTAGTAAACCTACGCTGCACTCCCTCCAAGGCCAATATGTCCTTCCGAAGGTGCGGTGCCCAGAACTGTATGCATCACATCTGAACCAAATCTTATCCTCATCTGACATCCACGCACATTCATTATCCAGCTGGAGACATCGACAGTGAGTATTAACTCTGGGTGAGCTTTCCTTCCCTAGCCCAGGGGCACTGAGGCCATTGGTGCATCCCCGCTGCCACTCCAGTTGAATTCAGCTAATAGAACAGACAAGAAATCAAATCTAGAACCTTTCTGTATGGCTCAGTTCCACATTATTCCACATTATCAACTGAGCCATTGGAGGAGCTTAATGTAAACTAATTAAAGATTGAGTACAATGACAATATAATGTGGCATTAAAATATTTTCTGGCAAATAACTCGCTTCCGAATTATACCATCTAATCTAGTGGATTTTAAAGCTCTTTGGACAAAGTAAATATTGTATTATTTACTTCTCATCAATGAAGATTGGAGGCTTCAGTTCATCCAGTTCTCATACTCCTGTCTCCTAGAATATTAAACAAATCAAGATTAGATTGCCTATAAAGATGAAAGTGGACACTCCACACTAACTGGAGGGGATTTTTAACTTGGGCACCTAGTCTATCTCCAAAAGCACCAAGGCACTAAAAATCAGGTATGGACCCCGCATGCCCATTTCATGCACAGAATTCATTCGTCGCTAAATTGAATCAGGTCTTTTAAGCGTCCAGCGCATCTGCCTGAAATCAGCTGGCACCTATTTACACATGCTAATTAGCATTCTGTGCTTGTTTAAGACCCAAATACTTTTTCAAAATCTCCGGCATCCTACTTGATCATTTTAAATCAGTCACACAAATCATGAGTGGGAACAACCTGGCGGGCGCCATTTCTAGTGAAATCTAAAAGGATTATCAGCTGCTGTCAGGTAAATCACCGGTTAGCTTATTAGGAACATAGCCTGCTGATTTTAATTTTGGGGGGATATTTTGGCTGCTAGAACTGACAGTAATCTTTTGTGCAAGTAATTCTTCCTCCTGCTAACTTCCTCTACTAAGCCTCTAAGGCATTAGCAGAGAATCAGGGTGCTCTCCCAGTCAACATTTTATGGCATCCAATACAGAAACAGGCTTCAGCTCAGCTCCACAATGAGCACTGCACCTCCCCTTTAAGAGATGATCGCCACTAGGAACTGACGGCAGGCCTGCCCAAAACCCCCCCTCCGCCCCATGGTCCAAAAACCAGCATGATTTGCGCTGACAGCTCGTCCATCAAATTGAAACAAGACACAAACGTGAAAATGGTTCATGCCCTGCGCTGACATCATCGGGCGAGCGACAGGGTCACCCTGCCCACTTTGCACCCTTTTTGAGTGCAAATCTTCTCCAGTATATATATATATATATATTTTAAGATCCTGCAAGTAACACACATATTTATTTGGAATACAATCACATCAACGTTAAAATTATTTTTCCATGAAAATCATGGGGGTGTGAAATTGGACATGGGCAGAGTTGCAAAACAGGGGAAATCGCATCTGTCGCTCATTATAAGCTCCGCCCGATATTCCATCCCATTGACTTCAATAGAACTGAAGATTGGGCGTGTTGTATAACCGATGCGATTCCACCTGTTATGCGTCACCGCCTGTATGCAATTTCACCCCCCCATGAGCTACAAGTCATTTCCACAGAACCACAGATGGTAAATGGTATGATCGGCAAAAAAAAATCTTTCATTAACAACAGTTCACCAAGAATAGCGGACATAAAAACACATTCTGAGCGTGCCAATAGTTTGGAATAGTTGCTAATTTAGTATAAGACTGAATCAGTAGCCTCTATGCTGTACTAATCTATTCAGTCATCCAATCTTCACCACTCATCAGCTGGAACAGAAGCATATGTCCAAAGCCATTCTCATCATTCATTTTGCAATGCAGGGAGTTTATAAACATTTTGTACTAATCAAATTAAATAGAGGTTATTTATCATCAAGGGAAACAAAGAACATAGGATTACTGAACGCAACATGTGTTTTCCCACATACCATATATTTTCCAATAAAAAATCACATTTTGCTTTACTGTGGTAAGAAGGTTAGGAGGCCAGTAATGTCTTACAAGTAATATTTACTGTATTTACAAATATTTGAACTGTCCACATTTGTCTGTATAATTAATCTTTGCTCGACTCAATTTTGTTTTAACATTCTTGAAGACAGGAGTATGAGAACTGGCAGAACTACAGCTTAACAGATAAGAAGTAAACAACACAGCGATATGTGCTCTGCTCATAGAGCCTCAAAATCCAATACTCAGTGGTATAATCCATTCTCATGTATATCCATACTCCGTATGTAAACAGTTTCTTTAAAAATATGTAAAAAATGATCTTTATATCTTTCTATAAATCTGAATCTTTAGAAGTTAAATCTAGCACTCCCACCAGAAAACCACAATTAAAGGGAGCACAGGCTACAATGTTGAATCCTTTTCTCTGACTCATGGCAAGGCTTCCCAGTTGGGAGTGCTGAATTATTCCTGAGACTCCTATATAAACATAAAGGTCTAAAAATTACTGTTCGACAATATTAATGAATGAATACTTGACACGTTTGCATGACAATGGGCCAAATCTTGCTGGAGTGGGCCATCTCGCAGCGTGCTGTTAGACTTTTCCCTGCATCCTTCAGCTCGAATATAATTTGCAGTGTAACTTGCTTGAAGTGTGAGATGATGTTGGAGGCAATTGGGCATCTGGGACCTCAGTAAACAATGGGAGCAACAGTCTACCTCCTTAACCAATCAGATTTTAGGATTGAGAACGAAACAGAGGAACCACGGAGAAGGTGGGTGAATTAGAGTTAAATCAGGTACAGAAAGAGAAATAAAAAGAGGGAAAGAAAGATTGGATTAAGAGAGAGAGAGAGAAAAAAAGAGACAGAAAGGAAAAGTAAAAACAAATTACATTTGAATATTTCAAAGAAAAAATTACTACATGCAGGAATGAGTCTCTTCCCTTTCTGGGCCAGAGAGGTTGATTGGCCTTGCATTAACAATTCATACATCGCTAAAAGGGTACTTACGCTGTTAAGTATGAGCCCTAACTTTCTGCAGCAAGTTTAATGGGCAATTAATGTGCAAATCCAGCAAGTTCTTAAAAATAACGGGAAGGTTGAGTTGCCGTTTGTGTGAGTCAAAAGGCGGAGTGGTGTAAATCGACCAGCAAGCTATGGAGATTAGCAACTCACGACATATCTCTTTTCCCCCTGAACTTGCTAGCCGTTTTGTGCATTAATAACGGTGTGCGTCGTGAACTCACCATTATTTTTTCAGGAAGGTTTGGCCCATTATCTTAATACATCCCACGTGATTTTCAAACAGGATTCAGACTTGGATAATAGTTGTTTTCAGGGTCTCTATAGTAACAAAGTATAAGTTACTCAAAAGATATATAAAAAACTGCCCCTTCGCATCTAATATTACACATCTTAAAGTTTTTGTGTTTGAATCTGAGCGTGTTTGTGTTTGCGCTTTCAACCTTCAGCCATTGAATTTACAACTATTACAAATCTGAGTATCAAGTATATATTTTCTATAACAATTTGCACAAAGTAAGGTCTATAGGGACATTTCTTCTGTCTGCTATTTTTATAGAGATGTTAATCCCTTTAAAATGCATTAAATAATGGACATAGGAACTTTAATATTCCTTTTGGTATTTTTGATTTTTTTTCCTCGTTCTCCCTCTTAGCCTTCCTTATCCTGCTCTTAACCTCTTCTGTTACATCAAGTTACATCGAAACTACAGCAATAGAAACAGACCATTCGGCCCAACCAGTCTATGCCAGTGTTTATGCTCCACATGAGCCTCCACCCTCCCGATTACATCTAACCCTATCAGGATACCCTTTTTTTCCTTTCTCCCTCATTTGCTTATCCAGCTTTCTCTTAAATGTATCTATTCTATTTGCCTCAACGATTCCTTGTGGTAGCACGTTCCACATTCTTAACACTCTTTGGGTAAAGAAGTTTCTCCTGAATTCCCTAGTGAATTTATTAGCAACTATTTTATATTTATGACCTCTAGTTTTGGACTCCCCTACAAGTGGAAACATTTTCTCCACATCTACCCTATCAAACCCTTTCATTATCTTAAAGACCTCGATCAGGTTGCCCCTCAGCCAATTAGAATCATAAAATCATAGACAGGTTACAGCACGGATGGAGGCCATTCGGCCCATCGAGTCCATGCTGGCTCTATGCAAGAGCAATCCAGCTAGTCCCACTCCCCCGCCCTATCCCCATAGTCCTGCAATTTTTTTTCCTTTCCGGTACTTAACCAGTTCCTTTTTGAAAACCACGATTGAATCTGCCTCCATCTCGGGCAGTGCATTCCAGATCCTAACCACTCGCTGAGTAAAAAAGATTTTCCTCATGTCATCTTTGGTTCTTTTGCCTTAAATCTATGTCCTCTGCTTCTTGACCCTTCCACCAGTAGGAACAATTTCTCTTTATTTACTGTATTAAACCCTTCATGATTTTGAACACTTCTATCAAATCTCCTCTTAACCTTTTCTGCTGTAAGGCGAACAACCCCAACTTCTCCAGTCCATCCACGTATCTGAAGTCCCTCATCCCTGGAATCGTTCTAGTAAATCTTTTCTGCACCCTCTCTAAGGCCTTCAGGTGTTTCCTAAAGTGCCGTACCCAGAACTGGACACAATACTCCAGTTGTGGCTGAACCAATATTTTACAAAGGTTCATCATGACTTCCTTGCTTTTGTACTCTATGCCTCTATTTATAAAGCCCAGGATCCCGTATGCATTTTTAACCACGTTCTCAACCTGCCCTGCCACTTTCAACGATTTGTGCACATATACACCCAGAACTCTCTGTTCCTGACCACTTTCTTTTTATTTGTTCATGAGATGTGGGCGTCGCTGGCAAGGCCAACATTTATTGCCCATCCCTAATTGCCCTTGAGAAGGTGGTGGTGAGCCGCCTTCTTGAACCGCTGCAGTCCGTGTGGTGAAGGTTCTCCCACAGTGCTGTTAGGTAGGGAATTCCAGGATTTTGACCCAGCGACGATTAAGCAAAGGCAATATATTTCCAAGTCGGGATGGTGTGTGTCTTGGAGGGGAATGTGCAGGTGGTGTTGTTCCAATGTGACTGCTGCCCTTATCCTTCTAGGTGGTAGAGGTGGCAGGTTTGGGAGATGCCATCGAAGAAGCCTTGACAAGTTGCTGCCGTGCATCCTGTAGATGGTACACACCGTAGCTACGGTGCACCAATGGTGAAGGGAGTGAATGTTCAGGGTGGTGGATGGGGTTCCAATCAAATGGGCTGGATGGTGTTGAGCTTCTTGAGTGTTGTTGGAGCTGCACTCATCCAGGCAAGTGGAGAGTATTCCATCACACTCCTGATTTGTGCCTTGTAGATGGTGGAAAGGATTTGGGGAGTCAGGAGGTGAATCACTTGCCACAGAATACCCAGCTTCTGACCTGCTCTTATAGCCACAGTATTTATGTGGCTGGTCCAGTTAAGTTTCAGGTCGATGGTGAACCCCAGGATGTTGATGGTGGAGGATTCGGCAATGGTAATGCCATTGAATGTCAAGGGGAGGTGGTTAGACTCTCTTTTGTTGGAGATGGTCATTGCCTGGCTCTTGTCTGGCACGAATGTTACTTGCCACTTATCAGCCCAAGCCTGGATGTTGTCCAGGTCTTGCTGCATGTGGGCACAGACTGCTTCATTATCTGAGGGGTTGCGAATGGAATTGAACACTGTGCAATCATCAGCAAACATCCCCATTTCTGACCTTATGATGGAGGGAAGGTCATTGATGAAGCAGCTGAAGGTGATTGGGCCTCGGACACTGCTCTGAGGAAACATAGAAACACAGAAACATAGAAAATAGGAGCAAGAGTAGGCCATTTGGCCCTTCGGGCCTGCTCCGCCATTCAAAATGATCAAGGCTGATCGTCTAACTCAGTACCCTGTTCCCGCTTTTTCCCCATATCCCTTGATCCCTTTAGCATTAAGAAATATATCTATCTCCTTCTTGAATACATCTAATGACTTGGCCTCCACTGCCTTCTGTGGTAGAGAATTCCACAGGTTCATCGCCCTCTGAGTGAAGAAATTTCTCCTCATCTCAGTTGTAAATGGCATACCCCGTATCCTGAGACTGTGACCCCTGGTTCTGGACTCCCCAGCCATCGGGAACATCCTCCCTGCATCTTGTCTGTCTAGTCCTGTTAGAATTTTATATGTTTCGATGAGATCACCTCTCATTCTTCTAAACTCTAGTGAATATAGGCCTAGGCGACCCAATCTCTCCTTATACATCAGTCCTGCCATCCCAGGAATCAGTCTGGTAAACCTTTGTTGCACTCCCTCCATGGCAAGGACATCCTTCCTCAGATAAGGAGACCAAAACTGCACACAATACTCCAGATGTGGTCTCACCAAGCCCCTGTATAACTGCAGTAAGACATCCCTGCTCCTGTACTCAAATCCTTCGCACAATGAAGGCCAACATACCATTCGCCTTCCTAACTGCTTGCTGCACCTGAATGCTCGCTTTCAGTGACTGGTGAACAAGGACACCCAGGTCTCGTTGCACCTCCCCTTTTCCCAACCTATCACCATTCAGATAATAATCTGCCTTTCTGTTTTTACAACCAAAGTGGATATCCTCACATTTATCCATGTTATACTGCATCTACCATGTTCTTGCCCACTCACCCAATTTGTCTAAATCACATTGGAGCCTCTTTGCATCCTCCTCACAGCTCACATTCCACCCCAGCTTTGTGTCATCTGCAAACTTAGAAATGTTACATTTAGTTCCCTCATCCAAATCATTGATTTATATTGTGAATAGCTGGGGTCCAAGCACTGATCCCTGCGGTACCCCACTAGTCACTGCCTGTCACCCGGAAAAAGATCCGTTTATTCCTACTCTCTATTTCCTGTCTGTCAACCACTTCGCAATCCATGCCAATATAATCCCCCCAATCCCATGTGCTTTAATTTTGCACACTAACCTCTTGTGTGGGACCTTATCAAAAGCCTTCTGAAAATCCAAATACACCACATCCACTGGTTCTCCCCTATCTATTCTACTAGTTACATCCTCAAAAAACTCCAGCAGATTTGTTAAGCATGATTTCCCTTTCATAAACCCATGCTGGCTTTGTCCAATCTCGTTAATGCCCTCCAAGTGTTCTGTTATCACATCTTTTATAATAGACTCTAGCATTTTCCCCACTACTGATGTTAGACTAACTGGTCTGTAATTCCCTGTTTTTTCTCTCCCTCCTTTTTTAAATAGTGGGGTTACATTTTCCACCCTCCAATCCAGAGTCCTGCAGCAATGTTCTGGGGCTGAGATGATTGGCCTCCAACAACCACTACCATCTTCCTTTGTGCTAGGTATGACTCCAGCCACTGGAGAGTTTTCCCCCTGATTCCCATTGACTTCAATTTTACGAGGGTTCCTTGGTGCCACACTCGGTCAAATGCTGCCTTGATGTCAAGGGCAGCCGCTCTCACCTCACCTCTGGAATGCAGCTCTTTTGTCCATGTTTGGACCAAGGCTGTAATGAGGTCTGGAGCTGACTGGTCCTGGCAGAACCCAAACTGAGCATCGGTGAGCAGGTTATTGGTGAGTAAGTGCCGCTTGATAGCACTGTTGACGACACCTTCCATCACTTTGCTGACAATTGAGAGTAGACTGATGGGGCGGTAATTGGCCGGATTGGATTTGTCCTGCTTTTTGTGGACAGGACGTGCCTGGGCAATTTTTCACATTGTCGGGTAGATGCCAGTGTTGTAGCTGTACTGGAACAGCAGAATTGTGCCCTTTAGTTTATATTGCCTCTCCTTGTTCTTCCTACTGGAATGTATCACTTTTCATTTTTCTGCGTTACATTTCATCTGCCACATGTCCGCCCATTCCACCAGCTTGTCTATATCCTCTTTTAGGCTATCACTACCCTCCTCACTGTTTACTACACTTCCATGTTTTGTGTCATCTGCAAATTTTGAAATTGTGCCCTGTAAACCTAAGTCCAAGTCATTAATATGTATCAAGAAAAGCAGTGGTTCTAGTACCGACCCCTAGGGAACATTACTGTACACCTCCCTCCAATCTGATAAACAACCATTCATCACTACTTTCTGCTTCCAATTACTTAGCCAATTTTGTTTTCATGCTACTACTGCCCTCTTTATTCCATGGGCTTCAATCTTGATAACAAGCCTATTATGCAGCACTTTATCAAACGCCTTTTGAAAGTCTATATATACACATCAACTGCATTGTCCTCATCAAGCCTCTCTGTTACCTCATCAAAAAACTCTATCAAGTTAGATAAACATGATTTGCCTTTGATAAATCCATTCTGGCTTTCCCTAATCAATTCACACTTGTCCAAGGATTATCATTTCTAAAAGTTTCCCCACCACTAAGGTTAAACTGACTGGCCTGTAGTTGCTGAGTTTATCCTTTTTTGAACAAGGGTGTAACATTTGCAATTCTCCAGTCCTCTGGCACCACCCTCGTATCTAAAGATGCTTGGAAGATTATGGCCAGTTTCGCTGCAATTTCCACCTGTACTTTCCTCAGCAACCTAGGATGCATCCCATCCAGATCTGGTGACTTATCTACTTTAAGTACAGTTAGCCTTTCTTATCAATTTTTATCATCCAGTATCTTAACTATATCTTCCTTCACTGAGACTGTGGCAACATCTTCTTCCTTGGTAAAGACCGATGCAAAGTACTCATTTACTACCTCGGCCATGCTCTCTGCCTCCATGAGTAGATCTCCTTTTTGGTCCCTGATCAGCCCCATTCCTCCTCTTGCTACCTGTTTACTGTTTAAATGCCTATAGAAGACTTTTGGATTCCCTTTTATGTTTGCTGCCAGTCTATTCCCATACTCTCTTTTTGCCCCTCTTATTTCCTTTTTCACTTCCCTTCTGAACTTTCTCTATTCAGCCTGTTTTCTAGAGAAAAGAGCCTCCGCCTGGTCAGCCTTTCCTGATAAGGAAAGCTTCTCAGTTCTGGTCTCATCCTTGTGAATCTTTTTTGCACCCTCTCCAGTGCCTCCATATCCTTTCTATAATATGGAGACCAGAACTGTGCACAATACTCCAAATGTGGTCTAACCAAGGTTCTATACAAGTTTAATGTAACTTCTTTGTTTTTCAATTACATCCCTCTAGAAATGAACCCTAGTGCTTGATTTGCCTTTTTTATGCCCATATTAATCTTTGTCGCTAATTTTAGTGATTTGTGTACCTCTACCCCTAGATCTCTTTGCTCCTCTATCCTGTTTGGACTCTTATTATCCAAGCAGTATTTGGCCTCCTTATTCTTTCTACCAAAATACACCACCTCATACTTATCCATATTGAAATTCATTTGCCAATTACATGCCCATTCTGCAAATTTATTAATGTCCTCTTCCATTTTGACGCATTCTTCCTTTGCACTAATTACACCCCCCCAATTTCGTGTCATCCACAAATTTTGAAATTGTACTTCTGATTCCCAAATCCAAATCGTTAATGTAAATTATGAACAACAGGGGTCCCAGCATCGATCCCTGTGGAACACCACTTCCCACCTTTTGCCAGTCTGAGTAGCAACCCTTAACCCCTACTCTCTGTTTTCTGTTTTGTAGCCCACTTGCTATCCATTCTGCTACCTGTCCTCTGACACTACATGTTTTGACCGTAGCCATGAGTCTACTATGCGATACCTTATTGAAGACCTTTTGAAAATCCAAATATATTACATCTACTGCATTACTTTTGCCTACCCTTTCTGTTACTTCTTCAAAGGATTCAATAAGGTTGGTCAAGCATGACTTTCCCTTCTGAAATCCGTGCTGACTATTCTTTATTATATTTTCATTCTCTGGATGTCTTTCTATAACACCTTTGAGTAAAGATTTCATTATCTTTCCTACCACCGACGTTAAGCTAACTGGCCTATAGTTCCTTGGACTTGTTCCATCTCCCTTTTTAAATATAGGAATAACATTAGCTGTCTGCCAGTCTTCTGGCACTATTCCCTTTTCTAGTGAATTTTTATAACTATTTAATAGTGCCTGTGCTATCTCCTCCCTAACATCTTTTAATATTTGCAGATGCAATTCATCTGGACCAGGGGTTTTATCCTCCCTAAGTTTGATTAGTTTATCAATTATCTCCCCCCGTTCTATCTTAAATGTTTTAATATCTTTCTCAATCACTTCTAATGTTCTACTCATCTTTTTAGTCTCCCTGGTAATTAGGAGACAAAGTAACTATTCAATATTTCTGCTATTTCGCTGTTGGCACCTGAGAGTTTATCTTGCCCATCCCTTTATTTATTTTCTCATATTCTCCTTTTTTAAAATAAATTTTTGTAGTCTTGATCGGTCTTCTTTTTCAACTAACCTCTTTATACAGCCATGGTGTCTTGAAACTACTAGTAGTTCCCATCTTTTTTAATAGAATATAGTTATTCTGTACCTCTGCAATCACTTTTTTAAAATCACTTTCTCCTTACGCCTCACCTAACCGTTATACATCACCTCATCTTGCTCGCTCCTCATCTTTCTAACACCTATGCTAATCCAATCTGGCATTCTAGTTTTTATACTTGACTTTTTCTTTTTCTAGTTGGATCTTAAACCTTATCATATTATGGTCATTACTCCCAAGGTGCTCAGCCACATTCAGCTCATCTACCTGACCTATTTCATGACTCATAACCAAATCTAGCAATGCCTCTGCCCTTGTGGGCCTGCTTATTAACATACTACTTGAAGAAGGAATCCGTACACATTTTAGGAATTCCATTCCCTTTCCTCCATTTATGCCCTCTCTGCCCCAATTGATAAGTGGATAATTAAAATCTCCCAGAAAATAATTATGTTATTCCTACTCATCGCTCTAATCTGACTGCAAACTTCCCCTTCCATTTCCTTCCCACTTCCTTTGAAGGTCTGTAATATACCCCTAATTAATGTAACAAGCCCTTTTTTTATTTTTGAACGGCAACCATATTTACTCTGTCTGTACTACTTTCTTCTCCACAGCAACCCTCTCTACAGCATGTATTTCCACTTTACCAACATTCCCACTCAGAATCATAGAAGGTTACAGCACGGAAGGAGGCCATTCAGCCCATCATTGGTTAAACACGATTTGCCTTTAACAAATCCATGCTGGCTTTCCCTAATTAATCCACACTCATCCAAGTGACTATTATTTCTGTCCTGGATTATCATTTCCAAAAGCTTCCCCACCACCGAGGTTAAACTGACTGGCCTATAGTTGCTGGGTTTATCTTTATACCCTTTTTTGAACAAGGGTGTAACATTTGCAATTCTCCAGTCCTCTGCCCACCCCCCCCTCCCCCCCACCGTATCTAAGGATGCTTGGAAGATTATGGCCAGTACCCCCGCAATTACCCCCTTACTTCCCTCATCAACCTGGAATGCATCACATCCGGACCAGGTGACTTATCTGTTTTATGTACAGCTGGTCTTTCTAGTACCTTATCTTTCTCAATTTTTAGCCCATCCAGTATCTTAACTATATCTTCCTTTACCAAGACTCTGGCAGCATCTTCTTCCTTGGTAAAGACCGATGCAAAGTATTCATTTAATACCTCAGCCATGCCCACTGCCTCCATGAGTAGATCTCCTTTATGGTCCCTAATCAGCCCCACCCCTCCGTGGACCCTATGGTGAGGGTAGTGCCCTCTGTGACGCGTCTCTCTCTGCGGTAGCCCTCCCTCCTGCTGTACAGGTGGATGTGTCACAGCACTCTGTTGTGGAGCTCCACGTGTCAGAGGTGGACGGCGTGGATGGCGAGGCTGGTGATGCTGTTCGCCCTCCGAGGGGGTCATGACTGCAGCTACGGCGGCCCCCATCCGCAATATGTACATCTGAGGGGGTCCGCAAGGTAGGCACATGTCTCCGGACCCCGGGGTGAGTGTGCAGGTTGGTGACTTTGACCGTCCGGAGGGGGGTGGTGGAGGCCACACTTTGTCCCAAGTGACAGAGTGGCCTCCTGCAATGGGTGAGGGTCTCCCCCCCCCCGAACCTGTCAAATGGACCTTTGCAGCTGCCACAGGCTGACGGCTGCAACACGTCCAGTTCAACTGGGACTGTTTCCCCCAGTGTGTGAAACAGTCCCATGTTTCCCCAAAATCACACACAGCCCCTTAATCAGGTCAGTTAATGACCTGAACAAGCGAAATAAATAACCTCAAGTGGCATCCCGCTGGCTTTAATTGCCTGCGGGATTCCCACCAGCGGGGGCCACGCACGCACCCCCGCACGTCATCGGGGAACCCGGAAGTGGGCGGGATCGTGGCGGGATCCCGTCACGTGACTGGATATCGGGATTTTCGGGGCCCGCCCGCTGGAAACCCACAGGAAACCCGACGGTAAAATCGAGCCCATTATGTCAGCCCCTCTATCTATTGAATCTCCTGCATTGCTATATTCCTCCCCCCACCTTCAGCCAATTCTTGTTTGTTGGTGCCATTGATATTTATTTGATGGCCCTGTTCAGAATTTTCCTTTTTCCCACAGGAAGCTAGTTTCAAATCTGTTGGAGAGCACAAATTCAGAGAAAATGATGGGACAAAGAAAATTTAAATCTACGTCTTTTAAACTCCGAAAAAGTTGACAATCAAACATATACAAAAATAAAACACACAAGATGTTTGTATTTGAATTGTATGACCTGCCTTCTCCTTTGACACCTGGCCAGAAACAATCTAGGCCTACGGTATCAGAACAAGACAGACTATTTTCTGTCAGCATATCTGGTTTTGAACTCTATGGAGTAGATTTTCACCTTCATTATAGAATCCCAGGCAGTGAAAATGAAAATCTACCCATATATATATACACTGTGACCCAAGTGCTTAAATTCAGGACAGATTTAAAAACCACAGTTTGCATGACAATCTTGAAAGGAAGGGGGATGTAACCCTATTTTAATTAAAAGGATGTTCTTTGATAACATTTTGACAGATAGCCTCCAGTTAATGGCAATGGCTCAACAATGAGTCATAAAGTCTCACACAATAAGATGAAAACCTCACATATCTTTTATTAATGAAAGAAAAGAAAGACTTGCTTTTATTTAGCATGTCATGTTTCAGGATTTTTGACTATTTTTCCACAGAAAGGATTTGGAGAAAAGAGTTACTTTTAAATGTAGACTTTTTATAGCAAAATATATTCACACAAGTTAAATAGAGGCACTGGGATGATAGGTGGTTGAAATGTTAATGCCAATTTTTTAATCATTCTCAGGATGTGGGCAGGCAAAGCCAGCATTTATTGCCCATCACTGCTTGCCCTGAGAAGGTGATGTTTTTTTTTATTCGTTCACGGGATGTGGGCGTCGCTGGCAAGGCCGGCATTTATTGCCCATCCCTAATTGCCCTTGAGAAGGTGGTGGTGAGCCGCCTTCTTGAACCGCTGCAGTCCGTGTGGTGACGGTTCTCCCACAGTGCTGTTAGGAAGGGAGTTCCAGGATTTTGACCCAGCGACAATGAAGGAACGGCGATATATTTCCAAGTCGGGATGGTGTGTGACTTGGAGGGGAACGTGCAGGTGGTGTTGTTCCCATGCGCCTGCTGCACTTGTCCTTCTAGGTGGTAGAGGTCGCGGGTTTGGGAGGTGCTGTCGAAGAAGCCTTGGCGAGTTGCTGCAGTGCATCCTGTGGATGGTGCACACTGCAGCCACAGTGCGCCAGTGGTGAAGGGAGTGAATGTTTAGGGTGGTGGATGGGGTGCCAATCAAGCGGGCTGCTTTATCTTGGATGGTGTCGAGCTTCTTGAGTGTTGTTGGAGCTGCACTCATCCAGGCAAGTGGAGAGTATTCCATCACACTCCTGACTTGTGCCTTGTAGATGGTGGAAAGGCTTTGGGGAGTCAGGAGGTGAGTCACTCGCCGCAGAATACCCAGCCTCTGACCTGCTCTCGTAGCCACAGTATTTATATGGCTGGTCCAGTTAAGTTTCTGGTCAATGGTGACCCCCAGGATGTTGATGGTGGGGGATTCGGCGATGGTAATGCCGTTGAATGTCAAGGGGAGGTGGTTAGACTCTCTCTTGTTGGAGATGGTCATTGCCTGGCACTTATCTGGTGTGAATGTTAATTGCCACTTATCAGCCCAAGCCTGGATGTTGTCCAGGTCTTGCTGCATGCGGGCTCGGACTGCTTCATTATCTGAGGGGTTGCGAATGGAACTGAACACTGTGCAGTCATCAGCGAACATCCCCATTTCTGACCTTATGATGGAGGGAAGGTCATTGATGAAGCAGCAGAAGATGGTTGGGCCTAGGACACTGCCCTGAGGAACTCCTGCAGCAATGCCCTGGGGCTGAGATGCTTGGCCTCCAACAACCACTACCATCTTCCTTTGTGCTAGGTATGACTCCAGCCACTGGAGAGTTTTCCCCCTGATTCCCATTGACTTCAATTTTACTAGGGCTCCTTGGTGCCACACTCGGTCAAATGCTGCCTTGATGTCAAGGGCAGTCACTCTCACCTCACCTCTGGAATTCAGCTCTTTTGTCCATGTTTGGACCAAGGCTGTAATGAGGTCTGGAGCCGAGTGGTCCTGGCGGAACCCAAACTGAGCATCGGTGAGCAGGTTATTGGTGAGTAAGTGCCGCTTGATAGCACTGTCGACGACACCTTCCATCACTTTGCTGATGATTGAGAGTAGACTGATGGGGCGGTAATTGGCCGGATTGGATTTGTCCTGCTTTTTGTGGACAGGACATACCTGGGCAATTTTCCACATTGTCGGGTGGATGCCAGTGTTGTAGCTGTACTGGAACAGCTTGGCTAGAGGCGCAGCTAGTTCTGGAGCACAAGTCTTCAGCACTACAGCTGGGATGTTGTCGGGGCCCATAGTCTTTGCTGTATCCAGTGCACTCAGCCGTTTCTTGATATCACGTGGAGTGAATCGAATTGGCTGAAGACTGGCTTCCGTGATGGTGGGGATATCGGGAGGAGGCTGAGATGGATTATCCACTCGGCCCTTCTGGCTGAAGATGGTTGCAAACGCTTCAGCCTTGTCTTTTGCACTCACGTGCTGGACTCCGCCATCATTGAGAATGGGGATGTTTGCAGAGCCTCCTCCTCCCGTTAGTTGTTTAATTGTCCACCACCATTCACGACTGGATGTGGCAGGGCCTCCTACTTGAACTGCTGCAGTCCATGAGCAGTTTGATACAACTGAGTGGCTTGCAAGGTCACTTCAGCCACGTTGGTGTGGGACTTGAGTCACATATAGGCCAGACAGGGTAAGGACGGTAGGTTTCCTTCCCTAAAGAACATCAGTGGACTAGTTGGGTTTTTACGGCAATCCGATTGCTTGGTCATCACTTTAACCGATATCAACTTTTCATATCAAGATTTTTAAAACTGAATTCAAATTCTTAAACTTGCGCTCTCTGGATTATTAGTTTTAGCCTCTGCACTACTGGTCCAGTAACATAATCACTGAGGGATGACCTGATAGAGGTCTTTGAGATAATGATTGGGTTTGATAGGGTAGACATAGAGAAAACATTTCCACTTGTGGGGGAGTCCAAAACTAGATATAAGATAGTCACTAGTAAATCCAATAGGGATTCAGGAGAAGCTTCTTTACCCAAAGAGTGGTAAGAATGTGGATCGTGCTACCACAAGGAGTAGTTGAGGCAAATAGCACAGATGCATTTAAGGGGAAGCTAGATAAGCACCTGTGGGAGAAAGGACTAGAAGAGTATCCTGATAGGGTTAGATGAAGTAGGGTGGGAGGAGGCTCGTGTGGTGTATAAACGTCAGCATAGATCAGTTCGGCCGAATGGCCTGTTTCTGTGCTGCAGACCCAATGTAATTCAACATAACACTACTGTACCGATTAATGAGCTAAGCTTTGATGTTGTTTCCATATGGACTGTAAATAAGAGGCAATTCATTTGCCTTTCTCAGCAATTGACAAGCAGCTCGCAACTATTGTGTTGGTAAGTCTCTAGTCCCCTTTGGCTGTGAACTGAGGGAGATTAAAAAGAGAGACAGAGACACAGGCATCCATTCAGAACCAGCAAAGACTGCAACATCAGTCAGGCTTTAAACAGAAAACTGTGACGGCAAGCTTTGGCCAGACTCAAAAGTTTAGCATACTGGAGTGTGGTTAGGTTTATTTTGTCAAATAAGATGACCCACTGATGTGGGGCACTGTAGTTCATTATTTTGTATTGTTACACAAAGACAAGTTGTATTGATTGAACTGAGTGAATCTGATCATAACTATTGCTTTGTAAGTTCACTTGCTATGAAATAAAACAATGTAACAGTTAATTTCTGGCCTCACCTTACCAAGTGTTTTCTTGGTTCACCTTTAAAGAAATTGAAGGAGCGCACAAGTGAAAGACATAGATATCCAGTTCAGATCACAAGAGGATATTATCACACCCTTAGGTCATGCTATTGTGTAGTTAGATATTGGATATCATGGGCACACACCTTAATGTAAGACACTCAGAGGGGTAGATTTTGACTTTGTGCGATAGTGAATCGGCAGTCCATTTTACATCTCTCTCAATTTTTATTTCCATTGACTTCAAGCCGTTACTGCTACTCTGCTCAGGCCTCCAACTAAAATCGCAGATTGGGTCCCGATAATGTAATCAGGCCCTGATCTGCATGTTTAAACAAGATCATGCTGCCTTCCCGGTGTCTTGCCCGCATGCTCAAAAGAGCAGGTTAATATTCGGACTCGGTTTCTGCTAAGCGGGGGGAATTAAAATCGGGGCCATGATCTCAGAAAAAGTTGAAGAATTCACATCTACTTTGTCTTTGGTGATTAATACAAAACAAAAAGATAATCAGATTCCAGTTAAGAAATGGTTTCTCTGGTGGTTTTCATTATCTGCCATTTTCCATTGTAGGCACTAGGGGCTCGAATTTAGCAGGCCTGCGGGTTCCCAGCGGGTGGTCCTCCGGGAGCGTCGAAAACGCGGACGGGTAATTGTGTGCGTCCCCCACGCGATCGCGGGATAATTGGATCCATTAAGGCCTGCTTCCGGGTTCTGCGCTCCCCAGCTGCGTGCTGGCCGGCTGCGCATGCGCAGTACCGTCGACGCGATGTAGGAGCTCCAGTTAAAGGGGCAGTCTCCCAAAGCCCCTCCTGCTGCAAGCAAGAGGTCTGGGAGAATGGCTCAACCAAGGGGAAAGGCTGCGCCCCGTTTTTCAGATCTGGCACTGCAGCTGATGCTGGAGGGCGTGAGGAGGAGGAGGGAAACACTCTTCCCTGAGGATGGGCGCAAGTTCCCTGCCGCCGCAACCAGGAAGGCATGGGCAGAGGTGGCGGCGGAGGTGAGCAGCAGGGGCAACACCCCAAGGACTTGGGAGCAGTGCCGCAAGCGCTTCAATGACCTGACTAGGTCTGGCAAGGTGAGTACACCAACGCACCCTCCCACATCCCGTCCCCACCATCACGCCAAGCAGATCACAACCCCCTCCTGCACAGCCACCACTGCGCTCCATCAGCAATCCTCACAGCCACTCATTCACCATCCTCGCCGTGCACGCAAGTACCCACCGTCCCTGACCCCACCCGAACACTACCACACACCCCAATCCCCATGCAATGGGATGGGCACGTGGCCCACACTTCCTCCCATCCGTTCCGCGCCACGCTCAACCCAACCACACCGATGCTCGATGCGTCTCACGATGCAAGACGCACCCACTCACACATCTGTGTTTTGCCTTCACAGGAGAAGAGGAGCAAGAACAACCGCGAAAGGGCACGCACCGGAGGTGGTCCGCCGCAAGTGGTGGAGCTCACCGACGCAGAGGTGGAGGCGCTCGACCTCGCCCGCACGCGACATTGCCTGTCGGTGGCCGATGGCGAGTGTGTCGCTGCCGAAATGGGCGGTAAGGGAAAGCTGACACTCAACACCCATGATCGCGAGTGACCGTATCATCACCTGCCATCAGGCGCACTGTCAAGTTGGTCCACATGCCTCAAAGTGCCCTCTGTTCTCTTGCAGGTGCGTCTTTGGATCAAGCGAGCATGGAGGGCGATTCCTCAGAGGACATGGCGGTCTCTGAGGGTGCATCGTCACATCAGAGCCAACCATCCACCAGCGCAGAGACACGCACCTCGGTGGGTCCCCCTCGCCAACTAGTTGGGGTAGCACTTGGTGAGTCACTGCGCACGAGTGAGCATGAGCAGACCCTGGTGGCAGGGGCAGCCGCGGAGGGTCCGCGACGGAGGGAGCACTCATCTCCAGGCTCTGCTCAGCCGGACCCAGATGCTGAACCCAGGGGGCCACCAGAGAAAAGGAGAGTCGTCGAGGGCCACCAGCTAATTGCTGAGGTGCTGGCAGAGGTGCCGCGCGCATTGTCCACAATAGCGCAGGCGATGGAGGAGTCCACCTCCTGCATGTGGGCATTGGTGGCGCAGGCACAGGAGGGTACCGACGACACAGTGTCGCAGGTAGGTGCGGGACTGTCTGCGGTGGAGGACAGGCTGGCCTCCCTCGAGCGTCACGCACAGCTCCACTTCGAGTCCTTGCAGGCCCTCACAACGTCTGTACGGATTCAGGGTGAGCAACATTCCGACGCCACCAACAGGCTGAGGGATACACTAGGGGTGGCCTTGCAAGGCCTCACACATGCCATCCAAACTGCCGTCCAGCAGGGTGGAAGGGGTGATGTGGGCCGAGGCCAAGAGAGGGATGATGGTGACCGGGGACATGGAAGCGGGGACGCCTCTCAAGGCGTCCCCACGTCCCACCCGTCGCCCACCTCTCAACCAGCACCCGCAATGGTGCCTCCTCTCCAGGTGGCCGAGTCTGCCCCTGCCCCGGTGCAGGAGGAGCAGTCTGTGGAGGTGCCCTCACGGGCACCGAAACCCAGGGGCCGTCCGCCAAAAGCATCTACCCGGTCAAGGCAAGAAGACGAGCAACCTGCCACTACCTCTGCTGGAGCCACAGGGGTAGCACCACGTAGGGGTTCCCGGAGAAGAATTCCAAAGGCCTTATAATCACAAAGGGAATACACCAGGGTGTTTATTATTTTGTACTTTGTTTCTTAAATGATGTCACATTCCACATATTAAATAGTCTATTCTCACCACTCCTGCCACCTCTCGTCCATTCTTCCGCGGCTTGTGCAGTAGTTGCGTTCCGTGGAGGCCATCATGACGGCGAACACCTGCTGCCACCCATTGGGCACACTGCTGTGGGTGCAGGATTACTGGCAGCACTCTTCAGTGGAGGGGGCTGGTATGGCCGCTCGCATGTGCAGGTGAGGAGATGCGAGCGCCTCGCAGTGTCTGACTCTAGGAGAACCGTTGACGTATGAGTGCGTCCCTGGCCCGGCGACCATCCCGGTGAGTCGCGGCTCGGCGCATGGGTCGTCCAACATCCTCGGGCGCGTCCTCCTCCTCCTCCTCCGCCTCCGCCTCTTCCTCCTCCTCCTCCTCCTCCTCCTCCTCGCCCTCGCCTTCCTCAATGTGGGTGGCGGGTGTGGATGGGGCCTCCTCCAGCGGCACCCCTCTCTGTTGGGCCATGTTGTGCAGGGCACAGCAGACAACTATGATTCGTCCCACTCTGAATGGTGTGTATTGGAGCGCTCCCCCAGAACGATCAAGGCACCTGAAGCGCATCTTGAGAAGCCCTATGGTCTGCTCAATTGTAGACCTGGTAGCAGTGTGGCTGTCATTGTACCGACGCTCCGGCTCGGTGATGGGGTTCCTCAGAGGTGTCATGAGCCACGTGTGGAGGGGATACCCCTTGTCGCCGAGGAGCCAGCCGTTGCCGGCGTTGGGTGCCTGCAGGATGGGCGGGACGGCGGACTCCCTGAGGACGAAGGCATCGTGGCAGCTGCCGGGGTATCTGGCGCACACGTGTAGGAATCTCTGGCGGTGGTCACAGATGAGCTGGGCGTTCATGGAGTGATACCCCTTCCTGTTGATGAACAGCCCTGGCTCATGCGGAGGTGCCCGTATTGCGATGTGGGTGCAGTCGATTACACCCTGCACCCGTGGGAAGCCGGCCATGGCATGGAATCCAACCGCCCTCTCCATCTGGCTGCGCTCGTCCATGGCGAAGTTGATGTAGTGGGAGGCCCTGCGGAACAACCCATCGGTGACCTGCCTTATGCACTTGTGTGCAGAGGACTGACAGACCCCGGTGATGTCCCCGGTGGCACCCTGGAAGGAACCGGATGCGAAGAAGTTGAGGGCAGTGGTGACTTTGACGGCGACAGGTAAGAAGATGCTGCTTGGTCCATCAGGGAGCAGCTCGTCGTTAAGGAGGCTGCAGATGTCGGCGACTACCTGGCGATTGACTCTGAGCCTCCGTATGCACTGCTCCTCGGAGAGGTCCATGAAGCTGAGCCTCGCTCTGTACACCCTGTGCGGAGGGTAGTGCCTCCTGCGACGCATCTCTCTCTGCGGTTGCCCTCCCTCCTGCTGTGCAGGTGGGTGTGCCGCAGCACCGTGTTGGGGGGCCCCACCTCTCCGAGGCGGACGGCGTGGACTGTGAGGCTGCTGGGGCTGGTCATCCTGTTCGTCCTCCGACGATGTCAACGCACCACCCATCTGGCAGGTGTTGGTCTGAGGGGTTGTGCAGGGTAGGTGGGTGGGTCCTCGGACTGGGGCTGCGGTTTCGTGTCGGTCTGTCCTCTGGCTTGGCGGGGGTTGGTGGAGGGCAGGGGTTGCCCTATGTGACGCGGTGGCCTCCTGCGTGGGTGAGGGCGCTCCCCCGTGGAGCGCACCTTGGCACCTGGCACAGGCTGCTGGCTGCAACACGCCTGGTTTGAAGGGTCCTGTTTCCCCCAGTGTGGGAAACTGACTGCTTTGACCGTAAAATCCCACACTTCCTCTTTTGACAGCTGCTTCAGCTCATTAACTGACCACAACGAGCAAGTTAAGTGCTCTCAAGTGGAACCCCGCTGGCTTTAATTGCCTGCGGGATTCCCACCAGCGGGGCTTGCGCGCGCAGCCCCGCACGTCAGCGCGGTACCCGGAAGTGGCCGGGATTTCGTCCGAATCCGGTCACGTGATCGGAGATCGGGATTTTCGGGGCGCCCCCGCTGGAAACCCGCAGGTAACCCGACCCTAAAATCGAGCCCTAGGACTTATAAATAGCTCTGTGAATGGCTAGTCATGTGGTCAATTATAAATATTTCTTGGAGTTGTTTGCGTGTTGCGACAAATAATTGCTTGAGTCTTTTTAATGAACAGTAGTGGGTCTAAGAATCTGCACAAACTTAAGGCTCGGATTTCTTACAGGCCCCTGAAGAAAAATGTTGTTGCAGACTTTTCAAGAGCAGAAAATTGTATTGTATAGGTAATTAATTAATCTTTTTGTAAACTTTAAGATTTTTTATGACTTTATTACACAACAAACCTTACTTCCAGTAATAAGGGGAGTGAATTTCCAATGGGGTTTTTCTGGTTGGCCATTGTAATTTTGGTGGAAGATTGGCAGAAACCCAGTTTACCCGCGTAAATGGAGTTTCTTTTGATCTTCCACTAAAATTACAGTGGCTGATCTGGGGAGAACCCCAGAGGAAATTCCCGGCATAAGTTTCTTCGTTAGTGACAGTTTAAAATCGCACGGGAAAGGGTTTTCAAAAAAATATTTGAGCAATTGGTCTGATTGCCCTTCTGCTCCTTGCTATTGACAGCTGTTGCCGGCTATCGGTTCTTGATTGGAAGTTTTTTTGAAATTGCTGAATACGATAGGCACAGGTGCATGAGTTAAACAGTGGTGGATTTCATCTTCACCGATTGGGCAGCAAAGTGGAGGAGTGGATTTCTTGCCCTATTTTAGAAGTTACATGATTGCATTGAAATAAATGGAAATGAACACAGAGCTTTGTAAAACAGACGGCTGGTCCACAAATCCAGTTATATGCCCGGGCGGCAAGATGAAAATCTACCCCATGATGTTGTATATGGACAAATATATAGATAGGTAGTTAGACAGAGACTCTGGGGAAGATTTCCTCTGGGTGCTATGTGCAATTAAATCATAAATTAGCTTACAAAGAATGGATTTACAATTATGTTACAATTAGCAAACAGAAGAAATCTTCCCATAGTCATCTATAATAAAAGTGTATAGATCCTAATTGTGAGTTAATAAAAGGCTCAAAGCTTTGAGTTTTTAAAATATTTGTATAATATTTCATCACTGAACACTCAGATATTCATTTTAGGAACATAGGAACAGGAGCCTGTTCCACCATTCAATGAGATCATGGCTGATCTGTGACCTAACTCCATTTTATCAGTTCAGTCAAAAGTACTCTGGTCAGAGTTGGTGCTAATGGCTGGATGGGACAGCTTATATTGTGCTTGGTATCTTAAAAACGAATGGTTAAAATTCCTGCCTTCATTTTGTGTTCCCACACAGTCCTACAAATGAGCTGCCATCCACAGCTGATTACTACACCTTAGATTGCACAAGATGGGGCTCGGCTAATGTGTTCCTTGAAGAAGAGAAGATCTTGAAGGTTACCCACAGATAGTCAGAAGAGACCACTTATACTTCCATCACTTCAAAGACTTCACCATTTTCATTTTCCATTTTCCATCATTTCTGAACTTGCCGGCATTCTGAAAGTCTGAAGTAGACAACACATCGACCCCATGCAATCACTCTTTCCCAGAGGCTCGGAACGGTGTAACTGCACTTTTGTTTTATAATTGCGGTAGAATTCAGTTTCCCATTAGTGACATTATTGGTATTTCAGTCTTTGGTTTCCAGCATTATTTCTGATGTCACTAAAACTCTCACATTATGTACTCAGATGTCTATTAGATTCCCCGGATGAGATGAACAGAATCAAATCAAGCCGAAATTTGATTCTGCAGCAGGTCTGCCGAGTGTTTTAGGATGCAATTATTGTACACATATACCAATCAAAGTACCACAGTGAGAAATGAACACTATAAGGGCTTTCTTACAATTAACTCAATGAAGCTGACCATGTTGTTACAAATATAACTGCACAGTGAGCTGGAAGCGCCCAGAATTCATATGTTTTAAGGAAGTCAGATATTTTTCAGAGGAAAGGCAATTTTCTTTTTTTATTTATTATTTTCTCTCCTTTTTCACCGCTTTCTCTCCTGAAGGCATCTTGCGGATTTTGGGATATGTTCCCCCGGTTTCCTCTGACCTCTTGGCCGGCCTCTTGGGCTGTGATTGCTAATTCAGTGCGGAATTCTGGGCAGTTTTGTGCAGTAGACCTTCATCTACTCGGAAATGGGTACAAATACCCAAACCCACATGATTCAGATAGCTTATAAAACGGCAGAGAGAGGAGACTTTACCCTCATAATGCTGGCTTTGAAGTCAGGCCCCAAAGGAAAAAGAACAATGGGTTCCAAAGTGTGCTGGTCCATG
This sequence comes from Heptranchias perlo, assembly GCF_035084215.1. Classification (NCBI taxonomy): domain Eukaryota; kingdom Metazoa; phylum Chordata; class Chondrichthyes; order Hexanchiformes; family Hexanchidae; genus Heptranchias; species Heptranchias perlo. The sequence continues at coordinate 61,299,602 of NC_090325.1, read as the reverse complement.
ATCCTGGCACTTATGATGGGATCATGCCAGCCGGTGACCTCTGCCATTGAAGCTGCTGGAATATGTGGGGTCAGGGGGAGGTCACCTAACATGCATCCCTCCGTGAGTGCCTGCTCCCCCAGGAACACATCTGAGGTGTCTGCTTTGTTTAGGAGGCTGCAAATTGCAATTAGTTAGGGTGTCAGGGCCCTAATTGTAACTGTGCTCCCAGTGGTCCCCTTGCTGAGGGGGCTGCTCTATAAGTGTTAAAAAAAAATTACATTGCCTCCTCTTCTGGGGATCCAATCCTTGATCCTGGTCTGGACCCCATGTGGGCTCTACAAATGCCAGTGTGTCAGACGGTACACCTGAGGTTGCAGAAACTCCTGACATATGTATCCCCATCTCTGGCACTGTCCAACCCTGTGTCGATGACCATAAGTGGGACATGCAGAGTTTCTGCCCTCAACAGATCATCACCAGAACTGCGACACAAGGCTGGGACCTGGTGTATGTGTCTCCCGACCTAGTATCTGCAAACTCCCTCTGAAGTAATGGTAAGAATACATCGGAAGGGCTGCAGATTTTCAGGCCCAATGTATTTATCCACTGTGCCATTCATTCCCCTCAGCCAAGCATGTAGAGGATGATTCTGCAAGATCATGCTTCCAGTGGGGAGCCGCTCTTGAAGAAAGTGGGTGACAGAGATTAGGCTACAACACTGTAGCCCTGATTTTCCATCCAATGCTCCCATTAAGTGTGCCTCCCTGCTGGGAGAGGGCCGAGGGGTTGTCACAGAATTACACTAACAATTTTTAAATGCCTACAATTTCTTTTTGCCAAAATGATTAAATATCACTGAAAAATGTTTTTCTTTCTTTCTTGATTTTCTGCAAATTTTCTCCCGTTCCCTTCTTCTGTCTTGAAGGTGTTCATTCCTTGTTCAGCTAGCTTGCTCAAATGCCCATTATTCATGTATCAGGATAGACAGTGAGGACTGGATTTCCCTCTTTGTGGTGGGGTAGCAGCAGGGCGGGTCTTCTAACCAGGCCTATGACCAAGCGCTGACCCCAACCCATTTTCCTGGGTCAGGGGTCATTTGTAATGCAGGATAATGCCTGTTGCTGCGAGGGAACAAATTACCTGAACTGATTTGGCCAAGATCAATGCTTATAAAGGTAAGGTTATGGGGCCCATTTAGGGGGACAGGAGGAGGTAAGAGGGGCAGATGGCAAGAAAATCCACCAGGAACCACTTCCCTGCCTGCATTTGAATGTGGCAGGCAGGGAACGGGCTGCCTGGCTGTCCAGGTGGGAGCAGGGTGATGGAAATATATCTCGAGGCAGGAAGTGTGGTGGTGAGTTTTATTGTTCGATTTTGCACCCTTTTTCTACTGCTATTTGGCCTTATTGTAGGTGGGATAGCAGAGGAAAATCCTGAATGTCAGCAGGCTATTCAGATGTGGCGGGCATTACACGTGAAACTTATTCTGACTTCACCTGAAGTCAATGCATGCACATTTCCAGCATAGGTCACTGGATAGGTGCTCGAGATAATGACCCCTTTATAATCCAGAAATAATTGTACCATCTGTATTACTGCCTGTTGGAGAACAGTTAACTCAGCACACACTGGGAGTTGAACCTGAGACCTTACTGGTCTGTATGAATCAATGGCAGATCAAATTCAGTACAGAGAACTGCAAGGCCCTGCACATTGGAAGGAAAAATGAGCGTCATAAATATACAATGGATGATATAGAAATAGCTGAAGGTGAAATGGAAAAGCATCTGAATACAATAGTAGACTCAGTACTTAAGATGTCAAAAGTGAAAAATAGCAATAAACAACGTGAACAGAGTGCTAAATTATATTGTTGAGTGTAAGGCAGAAGATGTCATGCTAAAGTTACATGTATCTCATGTAATGTGTTCATTTTTGATCACCAAGATATAAGGGAAACACTGAAGCAATGGAGATGATGCAGAGAAGAGCAACGGTGCAACATTGAAGGCAAATGGTTGTGAGGGGACCTCATGGAAGTATATTTGGAGCTCCGCAGCTCACCGGCCCGATGTTAAAGAGACCAGTGCCTTAAAATTGCAGCCGCCTTTCCGCCTAGGGTACGGGAGTTGGCTGGAGGACTCTGCTGATCGCTCGCTCAAAAGACAAAATCGACCCAAAAGAGTGATCAACACCAGGAATGGTCTTCCAGGGTGAGAGGTGGAGATGAAAACCATGGAGGAATTCAAAGTACAGTTAAATAACATACTGGGAGGAACATAAGGTTTTTATTAATTCTGGAGAAATGAGCTAAGATGGACCAAATGGCCTCCCTCAGCTGTATTTATGTCTGGGAATTTCCATGGAGCTGCCACCATAACTTTGCTGGAAGTGCAGCAGAAACCCCGCTTGCTCGCATAAACGAGATGTGCGCTGCACTTCCAGCAGTGGCCCGAAAGTAAGATCCAGGAGGGGGACAGCGGAGCTGCAACGGGTGGGGGGTGGGGTTGTCGATTGGGATATTGAGGAGTCAGGGGAGCACGCCTCCTCCTCCTGGTTCCACAGCAAAGACTCTATAAAAATTTTTTAAAATTTATCCGCTGCCCTTGAATCATGAGGGGAGCAGAACTGACACCTGCTCCACTCTTTTTTTTATTTGTTCATGGGATGTGGGCGTCGCTGGCAAGGCCAGCATTTATTGCCCATCCTTAATTGCCCTTGAGAAGGTGGTGGCGAGCCGCCTTCTTGAACCGCTGCAGTCCATGTGGTGAAGGTTCTCCCACAGTGCTGTTAGGTAGGGAGTTCCAGGATTTTGACCCAGCAATGATGAAGCAACGGCGATATATTTCCAAGTAGGGATGGTGTGTGATTTGGAGGAGAACGTGCAGGTGGTATTGTTCCCATGTGCCTGCTGCCCTTGTCCTTCTAGGTGGTAGAGGTCGCAGGTTTGGGAGGTGCCGTCGAAGAAGCCTTGGCGAGTTGCTGCAGTGCATCCTATGGATGGTACACACTGCAGCCACTGTGCGCCAGTGGTGAACGTAGTGAATGTTTAGGGTGGTGGATGGAGTGCCAATCAAGCGGGCTGCTTTGTCTTGGATGGTGTCGAGCTTCTTAAGTATTGTTGGAGTTGCACTCATCCAGGCAAGTGGAGAGTATTCCATCACCCTCCTGACTTGTGCCTTGTAGATGGTGGAAAGGCTTTGAGGAGTCAGGAAGCGAGTCACTCACCACAGAATACCCAGCCTCTGACCTGCTCTTGTAGCCACAGTATTTATGTGGCTGGTCCAGTTAAGTTTCTGGTCAATGGTGACCCCCAGGATGTTGATGGTGGGGGACTCGGCGATGGTAATGGTGTTGAATGTCAAGGGGAGGTGGTTAGACTCTCTCTTGTTGGAGATGGTCATTGCCTGGCACTTGTCTGGCACAAATGTTACTTGCCACTTATCAGCCCAAGCCTGGATGTTGTCCAAGTCTTGCTGCATGCGGGCTCGGACTGCTTCATTATTTGAGGGGTTGCGAATGGAACTGAACACTGTGCAATCATTAGCGAACATTCCCATTTCTGACCTTATGATGGAGGGAAGGTCATTGATGAAGCAGTTGAAGATGGTTGGGCCTCAGACACTGCCCTGAGGAACTCCTGCAGCAATGTCCTGGGGCTGAGATGATTGGCCTCCAACAACAACTACCATCTTCCTTTGTGCTAGGTATGATTCCAGCCATGGAGAGTTTTCCCCCTGATTCCCATTGACTTCAATTTTACTCGGGCTCCTTGGTACCACACTTGGTCAAATGCTGCCTTGATGTCAGGGGCAGTCACTCTCACCTCACCTCTGGAATTCAGCTCTTTTGTCCATGTTTGGACCAAGGCTGTAATGAGGTCTGGAGCCAAGCGGTCCTGGCGGAACCCAAACTGAGCATCGGTGAGCAGGTTATTGGTGAGTAAATGCTGCTTGATAGCACTGTCGACGACACCTTCCATCACTTTGCTGATGATTGAGAGTAGACTGAAGGGGCAGTAATTGGCTGGATTGGATTTGTCCTGCTTTTTGTGGACAGGTCACACCTGGGCAATTTTCCACATTGTCGGGTAGATGCCAGTGTTGTAGCTGTACTGGAACAGCTTGGCTAGAGGCGCATCTAATTCTGGAGCACAAGTCTTCAGCACTACAGTCAGGAAATTGTCGGGGCCCATAGCCTTTGCTGTATCCAGTGCACTCAGCCATTTCTTGATATCACGTGGAGTGAGTCGAATTGGCTGAAGACTGGCTTCTGTGATGGTGAGGATATCGGGAGGAGGCCGAGATGAATCATCCACTCGGCACTTCTGGCTGAAGACGGTTGCAAACGCTTCAGCCTTGTCCTTTACACTCACGTGCTGGACTCCGCCATCATTGAGGATGGGGATGTTTGCAGAGCCTCCTCCTCCCGTTAGTTGTTTAATTGTCCACCACCATTCACGACTGGAGGTGGCAGGACTGCAGAGTTTTGATCTGATCTGTTGGTTGTGGAATCGCTTAGCTCTGTCTATAGCATGTTGCTTCCGCTGTTCAGCATGCATGTAGTCCTGGGTTGTAGCTTCACCAGGTTGGCACCTCATTTTTAGGTACGCCTGGTGCTGCTCCTAGCATGCTCTTCTACACTCCTCATTGAACCAGGGTTGATCCCCTGGCTTGTTGGTAATGGTAGAGTGAGGAATATGCCGGACCATGAGGTTACAGATTGTGCTAGAATACAATTCTGCTGCTGCTGATGGCCCACAGCACCTCATGGATGCCCAGTTTTGAGCTGATAGATCTGTTCTGAATTTATCCCAATTAGCACGGTGGTAGTGCCACACAACATAGGAACATAGGACATAGGAATATAGGAACAGGAGTAGGCCATTCAGCCCCTCGTGCCAGCTCCGCCATTTGATAAGATCATGGCTGATCTGTGATCTAACTCCATATACCTGCCTTTGGCCCATATCCCTTAATACCTTTGGTTGCCAAAAAGCTATCTATCTCACATTTAAATTTAGCAATTGAGCTAGTATCAATTGATGTTTGTGGAAGAGAGTTCCAAACTTCTACCACCCTTTGTGTGTAGAAATGTTTTCTAATCTCGCTCCTGAAAGGTCTGGCTCTAATTATTAGACTGTGCCCCCTACTCCTAAAATCCCCAACCAGCGGAAATTGTTTCTCTCTATCCACCCTATCTGTTCCCCTTAATATCTTATAAACTTCGATCAGATCACCCCTTAACCTTCGAAACTCTAGAGAATACAACCCTAATTTGTGTAATCTCTCCTCGTAACTTAAATCTTGAAGTCCGGGTATCACTCTAGTGAACCTACGCTGCACTCCCTCCAAGGCCAATATGTCCTTCCGAATGTGCGGTGCCCAGAACTGCTCACAGTACTCCAGATGCGGTCTAACCAGGGTTTTGTATAGCTGCAGCATAACTTCTGCCCCCTTGTACTCCAGTCCTCTAGATATAAAGGCCAGCATTCCATTAGCCTTATTGATTATTTTCTGCACCTGTACATGACACTTCAATGATCTATGTACCTGAACCCCAAAGTCCCTTTGGACAGCCACTGTTTTTAACTTTTTACCACTTAGAAAGTACCCTGTTCTATCCTTTTTTGATCCAAAGTGGATGACCTCACATTTGTCTACATTGAATTCCATTTGCCACAGTTTTGCCCATTCACCTAATCTATCAATATCGCTTTGAAATTTTATGTTTTCATCTACACTGCTTACAATGCCACCAATCTTTGTGTCATCGGCAAACTTAGATATGAGACTTTCTATGCCTTCATCTAAGTCATAATAAATATTGTGAATAATTGAGGCCCCAAGACAGATCCCTGCGGGACTCCACTAGTCACATCCTGCCAATGTGAGTACCTTCCCATTATCCCTACTCTCTGTCGCCTTTCGCTCAGCCAACTTCCTAACCAAGTCCATACTTTTCCCTCTTGATCTATTGGATGGTATACCTCAGTGCGAAGACGGGACTTCGTCTCCATGACGACTGTGCGGTGGTCACACCTACCAATACTGTCATGGACAGATGCATCTGCGACAGGTAGATTGGTGAGGACGAGGTCAAGTAGGTTTTTCCCTTGTGTTGGTTCGCTCACCACCTGCCGCAGGCCCAGTCTGGCAGCTATGTCCTTCAGGACTTGGCCAGCTCGGTCAGTACTGGTGCTACCGAGCCACCCTTGGTGATGGACATTGAAATCCCCCACCCAGAGTACATTCTGTGCCCTTGCTACCCTCAGTGCTTCCTCCAAGTAGTGTTCAACATGGAGGAGGACAGATTCATCAGCTGAGGGAGGGCGGTAGGTGGTAATCAGCAGGCGGTTTCCTTGCCCATGTTTGACCTGATGCCATGAGATTTCATGGGGTCCAGAGTCAATGTTGAGGACTCCCAGGGCCACTCCCTCCTGACTGTATATCACTCTACTGCCACCTCTGGTTGTTCTGTCCTGCCGGTGGGACAGGACATACCCAGGGATTGTGATGAAAGAGTCTGGGATGTTGGCTGACAGGTATGATTCTGTGAGTATGGCTATGTCAGGCTGTTGCTTGACTCGTCTGTGGGACAGCTCTCCCAATTTTGGCACAAGTCCCCAGATGTTAGTGAGGAGGACTTTGCAATGTTGACTGGGCTTGGTTTAGTCATTGTCGTGTCCGGTGCCCAGTGGTCCGTCCAGTTTTATTCTTATTATGACTTTTTTTAGCGCGATTTTGCAACTGAGTAGCTTGCTAGGCCATTGTCAGAGGGCAATTAATAATCAACCACATTGCTGTGGGTCTGGAGTCACATCGAGGCCAGGCTGGGTAAGGACGGCAGGTTTCCTTCCCTAAAGGGCATTAGTGAACCAGATGGGTTTTTACGACAATCATGGCCACCATTACTGATACTAGTATTTTAATTCCAGATTTTATTAAATTAATTGAATTTAAATTCCCCAGCTGCCGTGACGGGAATTGAAATCATGGGCCCGATTTTAACAGGGGTGTGGGTTCTCGGTGGGTGGGCCAGCGGGCGCGTTTTCAACGCGCCTGGTGAAATTAGTGGGTTGCCCGTGCGATCGTAGCAAGCAACACACCAATTGGATCCACTTACCTGCTCCTCCGGGTTCCCCGATGCTGATCTGCGCGTCGGGCGGGCTGCGCATGCACAGTAAGATCTGTCAGCTGGAGGCGCTCTATTTAAAGGGGCAGTCCTCCACTGACAGATGCTGCAACAAACAGCAATAATTACAGCATGGAGCAGCCCAGGGGGAAGGCTGCTCCTGGTTTAATGATGCCTCACCCCAGGTATCATTAGATGGGGTGAGGAGGAGGGGGAGGACAGAGATCTTCCCCCCGGCGGGCGGGAGGAAGCGGCCTGCCTCTGCCACCAAGAAGGCCTGGCTCAAGGTGGCAGAGGGGGTCACCTGCGCCACCAACATATCGCCCACCTGCATTCAGTGCAGGAGGCGCTCCAATGACCTCAGTAGGTCAGCCACAGTGAGAACACGTAGTCTTTCCCCTACACTCCGTCTGCCACAACACTGCCCCCACCCCACATCTCCTTCGGCACTGCCAACACTACTCTGTCACATCACCCCTCATACCCACTCAAACCTCATCTCGCAAGTACTCACCCCGCCACTACCACGCAACCCAATCCTCATACAATCTCATGGCTCTATCCCATACTCACCCTCTCGTGCATCTCTCTCACGGCCAGCCTCACTCAACCTGCCACCACCTGTGCTGCAGCCACAGGGCATGCATCACATATGTGCAGTAGGCAGCGCAAGGCAAACGTGTCGTGAGCATGAAGGGGATGCACAAGGGTGCTTGAGGGTTTGTCATGGTTCTTACTTCTATTGAACTAAAGAACAACTCACATCACACATTATATTGGCTCCACTACTGCCATGTCTTCGCGAATCCTGTCCGCTTTGTGCAATAATGCCCGCTCCTGGGTATCCCTATGAGGACCCACCACTGATGCCACCCAGTGTGTCACTGCAGAGTGGGTGTAGGTGTATTTGCAGGGCTCTTCTGCGCAGACGACTGAGAGACATCGGGGATGTCCCCGGTTGCAGCCTGGAAGGCTGTGGAGCAGAAGTTCGGGAGGGCAGTGGTGACTTTGACAGGGAAAGGTAGGAAGATGGTGCAAGGGCCAGCCAGGAGCAGCTCGGCATGAAAGAGGCTGCAGATGTCCATGGCTACATGTCGACTGACTCTGAGCCTCCATGTGCACTGCTGCTCAGAGAGGTCCAGGAGGCTGAGCCTCGGTCTGTGGAACGTGTGGCGAGGGTAGTGCCCTCTGCGACGCATCTCTCTCTGCGGTAGCCCTCCCTCCTGCTGTACAGGTGGATGTGTCACAGCACTCTGTTGTGGAGCTCCACGTGTCAGAGGTGGACGGCGTGGATGGCGAGGCTGGTGAGGCTGGTGAAGCTGTTCGCCCTCCGAGGAGGTCATGACTGCAGCTACGGCGGCCCCCATCCGCAAGATGTACATCTGAGGGGGTCCGCAAGGTAGGTACATGTCTCCGGACCCCGGGGTAAGTGTGCAGGTTGGTGACTTCGACCATCAGGGGGAGGGTGGTGGAGGCCAAACTTTGTCCCAAGTGACAGAGCGGCCTCCTGCAATGGGTGATGGTCTCCCCCCCTCCACCTGTCAAATGGACCTTTGCAGCTGCCACAGGCTGATGGCTGCAACACGTCCATTTGAACTGGGAGTGTTTCCCCCAGTGTGTGAAACAGTCCCATATTTATCCAAAATCACACACAGTCCCTTAATCAGGTCGGTTAATGACCTGAACAAGCAAAGTAAATACACTCAAGTGGCATCCCGCTGGCTTTAATTGCCTGCGGGATTCCCACCAGCGGGGGCTGCGCATGCACCCCCGCACGTCAGCGTGGAACCCGGAAGTGGGCGGGATCGAGGTGCGATCCGGTCCCGCACCTGGATTTCGGGATTTTCGGGGCCCCCCCGCCAAGAACGCACCCGGTAACGGGTGCTAAAATCGGGCCCCATGACTCCGGATTATTAATCCAGGTCTCTGTAGTCCAGTAACATAACCACTATGCTACCGTACCCGATCCAATTTAGGAAAGGTGGCTTCAAATAGGCAATGGATCCCTCATTTAGATATGTAAGGAGCCTATTGTTTGTTAGGCCCCTTAGTTAGTTAGTTAAAGTTAGTTAACAGCTTAACTGTGCGTGAACATCTATCCAATAGCGATCATAACATGAACGAGTTCAATGTAGTGTTTGAAAGGGAAAAAAGTGAATGAGCTGCTAAGATTCTAGACTTGGTCAAGGCCGACTTCAATGGGATGAGACAGAGACTGTCCACAGTAAACTGGGCAAATCTGTTAATGGGTAAAACGACTGATGATCAGTGGGAAATGTTTAAAGAAACATTTAATGTGATACAGAATCAGTTTATACCCCTGAGGGGCAAGAACTGTACTTGCCAAATAAAAACAGCCATGGATAACTAAAGAGGTAAGGGACAGTATAAGACATAAGGAAAGGACATACAAAAAGGCAAAAAATGGCACAGATCCTGGCGAATAGGAAAGATACAAAGATCAACAAAGGGTCACCAAACAGATAGTAAGAGCTACAAAAAGAGAGTATGAAAAGAAACTCGCAAGGGATATCAAAACCAATACGAAGAACTTTTCTAGTTATATTAGGAAAAAGAAGGTGGTCAGGGGCAGTGTTGGCCCCTTAAAAACTGAAAGTGGGGATATTGTCATTGACAATGGGGAAATGGCGAACATGTTGAACAATTACTTTGCGTCAGTATTTACAACAGAAAAAGAGGATAGCATGCCGGAAATCCCAAGAAAACTAATATTGAATTGGGGACAGGGAAACAATAAAATTTACATAAGTAAAGTAACAGCAACGAAGAAAATAATAGCACTAAGGAGTGACAAATCCCCAGGACCAGATGGTTTCCATCCCAGGGTTTTAAAAGAAGTAGGTGAGCACATTGCAGAGGCCCTAACTATAATCTTTCAAAGTTCTCTAGATTCAGGAACTGTCCCTCTAGATTGGAAAATTGCATGTCACTCTACTTTTTAAGAAAGGAGAGAGAGGGAAACCAGGGAATTATAGACCAGTTAGCCTAACATCTGTTGTGGGGAAAATGCTGGAGTCTATAATTAAGGATAGGGTGACTGAACACCTCGAGAATTTTCAGTTAATCAGAGAGAGCCAGCATGGATTTGTGAAAGGTAGGTCATGCCTGACAAACCTGATTGAATTTTTTGAAGAGGTGACTAAAGTAGTGGACAGGGGAATGTCAATGGATGTTATTTATATGGACTTCCAGAAGGCATTTGATAAGGTCCCACATAAGAGACTGTTAGCTAAGTTAGAAGCCCATGGAATCGAGGGAAAAGTACGGACTTGGTTAGGAAATTGGCTGAGTGAAAGGCGACAGAGAGTAGGGATAATGGGTAAGTATTCACATTGGCAGGATGTGACTAGTGGAGTCCCGCAGGGATCTGTCTTGGGGCCTCAATTATTCACAATATTTATTAACGACTTAGATGAAGGCATAGAAAGTCTCATATCTAAGTTTGCCGATGACACAAAGATTGGTGGCATTGTAAGCAGTGTAGATGAAAACATAAAATTTCAAAGCGATATTGATAGATTAGGTGAATGGGCAAAACTGTGGCAAATGGAATTCAGTGTCAGCAAATGTGAGGTCATCCACTTTGGATCAAAAAAAGATAGAACAGTGTACTTTCTAAATGGTAAAACATTAAAAACAGTGGATGTCCAAAGGGACTTTGGGGTTCAGGTACATAGATGATTGAAGTGTCATGAACAGGTGCAGAAAATAATCAATAAGGCTAATGGAATGCTGGCCTTTGTATCTGGAGGACGAGAGTACAAGGGGGCAGAAGTTATGCTGCAGCTATACAAAACCCTGGTTAGACCGCACCTGGAGTACTGTGAGCAGTTCTGGGCAAATTGGGGTTGTATTCTCTGGAGTTTTGAAGGTTAAGGGGTGATCTGATCGACAGTTTATAAGATATTAAGGGGAACAGATCGGGTGGATAGAGAGAAACTATTTCCGCTGGTTGGGAATTCTAGGAGTAGGGGGCACAGTCTAAAAATTAGAGCCAGACCTTTCAGGAGCAAGATTAGAAAACATTTCTACACACAAGGGTGGTAGAAGTTTGGAACTCACTTCCGCAAACGGCAATTGATACTAGCTCAATTGCTAAATTTAAATCTGAGATAGATAGCTTTTTGGCAACCAAAGTTATTAAGGGATATGGGCCAAAGGCAGGTACATGGAGTTAGATCACAGATCAGCCATGATCTTATCAAATGGCGGAGCAGGTATGAGGGGCTGAATGGCCTACTCCTGTTCCTATGTTCCGAATGCCTGTTTTGGGCGGCCTGAAAAATAGCTTGATGCACTATCGGGTCAAACGTCTTTCAGACTTACTTTGGGTATGAGGCTTTGGTCCCGAAATCGGCCCTCGTTGCACCCATTTTATGCACGGAAAATTTCTACCCCATTGGTTTGAATAGTTTTTAGATTTCATTTGTAAGTCATACATTCTGTCACAATATAGCCACTGAAGTATTTAAGTGATAATATATTTAAGTGGTTGTTATTCATCAGGCGCCTTTACCGTGAATGTCAGCTGGCTATTCAACCACAAGGATATCACAATCAAATGCAACCCTACCCTCACCCAACACCCACGCTTCTAGTGCGGGAGTGCGGCAGAGTGGAACTCCCAACCGTCCATTGACAAAGACGCCAACCCCATTTCTAAATGATGGATCAGGCTCATTTAAATACTCAGGATGGGCAGCCGTGCCTGTAAGGGTGCCCACCCTGATAGCAGCGAGGAGAATCAGAATGATGCCATGTCATTCCAAGGGCAAGGCTGAAGGTGATCCTCTATTAAATTTTAAAATGCTCCTAAGGGAGCTCATTGCCATTTTTGGTGAGGTAATCGGTCTTTTTTTTATTCGTTCATGGGATGTGGGCGTCGCTGGCGAGGCCGGCATTTATTGCCCATCCCTAATTGCCCTTGTGAAGGTGGTGGTGAGCTGTTTTCTTGAACCGCTGCAGTCTGTGTGGTGACAGTTCTCCCACAGTGCTGTTAGGAAGGGAGCTCCAGGATTTTGACCCAGCGACGATGAAGGAACGGCGATATATTTCCAAGTCGGGATGGTGTGTGACTTGGAGGGGAACGTGCAGGTGGTGTTGTTCCCATGTGCCTGCTGCTCTTGTCCTTCTAGGTGGTAGAGGTCGCGGGTTTGGGAGGTGCTGTCGAAGAAGCCTTGGCAAGTTGCTGCAGTGCATCCTGTGGATGGTACACACTGCAGCCACTGTGCGCCGATGGTGAAGGGAGTGAATGTTTAGGGTGGTGGATGGGGTGCCAATCAAGCGGGCTGCTTTATCTTGGATGGTGTCGAGCTTCTTGAGTGTTGTTGGAGCTGCACTCATCCAAGCAAGTGGAGAGTATTCCATCACACTCCTGACTTGTGCCTTGTAGATGGTGGAAAGGCTTTAGGGAGTCAGGAGGTGAGTCACTCGCCGCAGAATACCCAGCCTCTGACCTGCTCTTGTAGCCACAGTATTTATATGGCTGGTCCAGTTAAGTTTCTGGTCAATGGTGACCCCCAGGATGTTGATGGTGGGAGATTCAGCAATGGTAATGCCCTCCGGGATCAATGACCTCTTCCTAACGCAGTCCTGTGGACTTTATTAGGCCCTGAATAGAACTCACATAGCTTTCAGCTGGCATGAGTTCCATTGAACGTAATTGGAGGGGCACGTTGAGGCTTCTCAGGGTAGATCAGGAACTCCCCCGAGATATGCTCACTTGATGTGTGTGGGGGTTGGGGGGGAGGGAGGGAGGGCAGAAGATTCGCCCACTGCCCCACGACCCCCCCTCCCCCACCACTGAAATTTCCTGGGCCTCTTTTATGGGGCGGAATCCGAGCAAAATTGGGTTCTGCCACAAATACCAGCCCCATTAAGCAATCCACCCAACTTCTCAACTTCTACCATGGCATAAAATTGGAATTTAAGGCCCAATGTCTGTTGCTATGTCATAAATTCCATCTCACTTGGTGGTTTTGTTTACTTCCAAAATTTTATTTTACAAGTTAAAAAAGATCACCCCTTGAATTGGAGTTAATCTAACCTAGTAACTGCACCTAATGCCTGAGTTACTTCATTTTGAGTCAAGTAACCTCCACTTCAAACGGGACAAATGAACGGCTGCTGACACCTGGCCCAGAACAAAAGTCTTCTGCTTAGGATAGAATGATGAATCATGTTTGTAAATAGATTGAATCCTTACAAGGTTACACAGGTGGTAGGATTTCAAAGAGCCAGCCTACTGTGGGATAGATAGGATGGATAGTTAGAAAACAAAAACTTCCTGAAAAATAGATGATACGAGCTAGTCACCAAAACAAGACCTTTTCAAGTAAAAGATTGTTTACTATTCAATTGTAGGATTCCATTGGCTTAGTATATTTTGATTTAAAATATATTTCTCAGTGGTTTCTTTTTGCTTATAGGATTCTGAATTGTTTTGCGGAAGTAGAAATGAATTGTAAAAAACGTGTAATCAGCAAAAACAAGGAAAACATCGACCTCCTGATGACCCGGGGTTCCCACCCCGCCGACCCTCTATAAAACTACTTACGTGCTGCGGACCGTTCCCACGGGACCCTGATGGTGGCCTACTCCACCCGAGCGCATGCTCCTGTCTGCCGGCCAGGTAGTAGGTTCGACCGGAAGGCTGACAGGCTACAAGCAAATGAGGCCCGGCAGTTAAAATCAGACAGGCCTCACACTGATGAAGTCGTACGGTCCTTCACCTGCCTCAGACCCTCCCCTGAACTGATGACATCATACAGTCCGTCATCTCCCTCAGACCCTCCCCACACCAATCCCGCTCCAAGTTAAAATCGAGCCCAGTACTGTCACTGTTCCCACTATGGTTGGCATGTTGATAGAAATCAGCCAGGACCATTGATGCCGGAACCATTGCTGATTCAGATGCTTATTTGAGATGACCTTTGAATATACTCCACCTAGTCCTTTAGTGCTGTTGAAGTAGAAAAATTCCCTCTTTGAACAAAGGAGAACATTTTTTATACACTTAAGAGTTTTAAAAATATCCATCTGATTTTAACCTAATGGGCCCATTGGGAACAGGGCGGGTTTGGATGAGATACCTGTTTTACACCTCGCCCTATTTTACTCTTCATTGACTGCGGTGGAGAGTTAAATCAGATGGGATGTAAAATGCGCATCTGACCTCAACCCACACTGTTCCCCCCGGGAGGGTTAGGTTAAAATTGGAGCTATCATTTAAAAAAAAATATTTCTTTGTAAAGAATGTCTGTGTGTGGCTAGATAAGCTTCTCCTTCTGTCTCATTGTCTTATGGCAGATGCCAAACATAAATGATAGCAGCCGTTATAATCATTCAAACTCCCCATGTACTTTGACCACTCACACCCTTTTAAAGCTTTTAATTTATTCCAACTTGATGAGTTACTATTCTCACAATACTTCCATTAGTTTTTGCCTAACTATCATGATTTAAATAATATAACAGGGACATGTTTTTTTCAATACATAGACAATAAGATTATGACTTGTAGTCATTGTGAAAAAAAATAGGTATTTTTGTCCAGTTTTGGTTTATCTAAATCCAGTCACAGTGCATGTGCAGTGAAAAAAATGACTGCAGTTTAGATTCCTGCAGCAGCTTTATTTAGATACAGCAGGGGTGAATTTCTCTGGGTGGTTCTCCATTTATGCCATTTTTCCGTGTTTTCAGCGACCCTTCGCCCAAGTTATGGCGGAAAAGCTGGAGAATCCCCACAAAAATCCATTCCCAATGTCGAAAGCTTTATCTGTTACAGGAATAATTCAGAATTCAGTTACGTGGATAGACTTGACAAGCTGGGGTTGGTGTCCTTACAGCAGAGAAGGTTGAGAGGAGATTTGATAGAGGTGTTCAAAATTATGAGGGGTTTAGACAGGGTGGATAGAGAGAAACTGTTCCCATTGGCAGAAAGGTCAAGAACCAGAGGATACAGTTTTAAGGTAATTGGCAAAGGAACTAAAGGCAACATGAGGAAAAACTTTTTTACGCAGCGAGTGGTTATGATTTGGAATGCACTGCCTGAAAGGGTGGTGGAAGCAGACTCAATTGTAGCTTTCAAAAAGGAATTGGATAAGTACTTGAAGGAAGAAATTTGCAGGGCTATGGGGAAAGGGCGGGGGAATGGGACTAGCTGGATTGCTCTTGCAGAGAACTGGCATGGACTTGACGGGCTGAATGACCTCCTTCTGTGCTGTAACCATTCTATGATTCTATGATTAAGCAATGCTGTGTGATTGGTTCAATTTGTGTAGACTGACAGTTCATTTTTAAATTGAAGTGCTGGGATATCCAAAATGCAAATTGCAGGCAGTCCCAGTAACTCTTTTCTATGATATAAATGACTGATTCGGCCTGAATCAGGTTGAAAATGCCTGGTCAGTTTCAAATTCCTGAATGAGAAAAAACAGTCAGGTTCGACAAAACACAAAACAATTTAGATTAATGTGGGCTTCTCCAGTGGTAAGAAATTCAAGGAGAAGAAACACTGGGGTAGAAACTTGTCTGAGTCTGTTTTTATGTTGTGCAGACAAAGTGTGCCCAATCGGGAGGCTGGAGGCCGCCCCAAAATTAGGCTTCAGGCCTTGTGAACATGTTTTGCACAAGCTGCCAGCGCCTGTCGTGCCTCCACAGGCAGCTTGCACATTTGAAGTGGATGAATGTTGGGCTACTTGCCTCGTTGGCAGCGGCCTGTAGGTAAATCAGGGAAAGGAGGTTGGAGGGGACAACGGAGGGAGGGCCGATTGAGAGGGCTGTAGAATCGGCGTAGCACTCCTGCTCCTGGCTCCACAGGAAAGTTTTTAAAAATTTCTTTAAAAAGCTGTACTTTTAGTTGACAATCACTGCTTAGGCTGCAGTGACCACTCAAGAATCCTGAATGGGGCAGGCCTGATGCTACCCAATTTCTGAGAGGGGACATAAAACAGCCGATGGGCTCCTGATTTACATATGTAAGGGACTTGAAGCCTGATTTAGGCAGCCATGAGGGAGGCATGAAAAATGGCCCGACCCAATTTCACGTTTCGGGCATCCTTGGGGTGCAAAACATTGGCTGACAAAATTGGACCTCATTTTGTCCATTTTACATCCGTAAAATGAGTGCAACAAGGTCCAATATCTATCCTGTTGTGTATTATTTAAGTTATTTACTAAATGTTAGTTTAGTTATTTAGTTGCAATCTTCTTATTATTTTGTCCATTCAAGGAATGAGATGGAAGTATGTCTAATGTAAATATATGATTTTATTATATAGAATCATAGAATCAAAGAAAGGTTGCAGCACAGAAGGAGGCCATTCAGCCCATCGAGTCCGCACCGGCTCTATGCAAGAAAAATCTAGCTAGTCCCATTCCCCCACCTTATCCCTGTAGCCGTGCAAATTTTTTCCTTTCAAGTACTTATCCAGTATCTCTTCTTTAGCAATTTTTAGCCCATCCAGTATCTCATCTATATCTTCCTTTACTGAGAGCATCTGGCAGCATCTTCTTCCTTGGTAAAGACTGATGCAAAGTACTCATTTAGTACCTCGGCCATGCCCTCTGCCTCCATGAGTAGATCTTCTTTATGGACCCTAATTGGCCCCACCCCTCCTCTTACTACCCATTAACTGTTTACATGCTTGTAGAAGACTTTTGGGTTCCCTTTTATGTTGGCTGCCAGTCTATTCTCATACTCTCTCTTTGACCCTCTTATTTCCATTTTCACTTCCCCTCTGAAATTTCTATATTCTGCCTGGTTCTCACTTGTGTTATCAACCTGACATCAGTTATACGCCCCTTTTTTCCGTTTCATCTTACACACTATCTCTTTTGTCATCCAGGGAGCTCTGACTTTAGTTGCCCTACCTTTCTGCCTCGTGGGAATGTGCCTAGACTGTACCCGAACCATCTCCTCTTTAAAGGCCGCCCACTGTTCAATTACAGTTTTGCTTGCCAATCTCTGATTCCAATTTACCCGGGCCAGATCTGTTCTCATCCCATTGAAATTGGCCCTCCTCCAATTGAGTATTTTTACTTTAGTGTGGTCCATGTCTTTTTCCATAGCTATTCTAAACCTTATGATACTATGATCGCTGCTCCCTAAATGCTCCCCCACTGACACTTGCTCCATTTGGCCCAGCTCATTCCCTAGAACCAGGTCCAGCAATGCCTCCTTCCTCGTTGGGCCTGAAACGTACTGGTGAAGAAAGTTATCCTGAACACATTTCAAAAATTCCTCTCCCTCTTTGCCCCTTATTATTATTATTGTTATCCCAGGCAATATTAGGACAGTTGAAGTCCCCAGTTATCATTACTCTATAGCTTTTGCACCTCTCTCTAATTTCCCTGTAGATTTGCTCCTCTATATCCTTCCCACTAGTTGGTGGCCTATAGAATACACCCAGTAGTGTAATGGCACCTCTATTATTTCTTTACTCTAACCAAATAGATTCTGTCCTTGACCCCTCTGGGACATCCTTCCTCTCTAGTACTGCAATATTCTCCTTAATCAATAATTCCACCACCACCCCCCTCCTTTCTTTCCTTCCAGTCTTTCCTGAACACCTTGTATCCAGGAATATTTAGTACCCGATCCTGCCCTTTTTTGAGCCAGGTCTCTGTTATCGCCAAGAAATCGTATTCCCATGTGGCTATTTGCACCTGCAGCTCACCAACCTTATTTACCACACTTCGTGTGTTTACACACAGGCACTGCAAACCGATCTTAAACTTTCTTGTACTCTCTCTTAGTCTGATCCTACATATTACTGTACCACTTTTTATTCTACTGCTATCTTTCTCTCCCAATCCTTTGTGCCCTGTGTTTCTCCTTTCCAATGCTACATCCTGATGCCGAACCCCGCCTGCCAAATTAGTTTAACCCCCTTCACAGCACTAGCGAACCTCCCCGTTAGGATATTGGTCCCAGTTACGTTGAGATGCAAACTGCCCAGCCTGTACAGGTTCCAACTCCCCCAGAACTGGTTCCAATGCCCCAGGAATCTAACGTCCTCCCTCCTGCACCACCTTTACAGCCATGCATTCATCTGCTCTATCCTATTTCTATACTCACTAGAGTGTGGCACCGGGAATAATCTGGAGATTACTACCTTTGAGGTCTTGCTTATTAATCTCTTTCCTAACTCCCTAAAATCTGCCAGCAGGATCTCATCTCTCTTTCTACCAATGTCGTTGGTACCGATATGGACCACGTCCTCTGGCGGATCACCCTGCCCCCCCTCAGAAGGTTCTGCAGCCGCTCAGTGACATCTTTGACTCTGACACCAGGGAGGCAACATACTATCCTGGAATCATGTCTGCAGCTGCAGAAATGCCTGTATGTTCCCCTAACTATGGAATCCCCCATCACTATTGCTCTCCTAACCTATCTCCTCCCCTACTGTACAGCTGAGCCATCCATGGTGCTGTGGACTTGGCTCTGGCTGTACTCTGCAGAGGAACCCTCTCCCTCACCAGTATTCAGAACTGAATACTGGTTAAAGAGTGAGATGCACTAAGGGGACTTCTGTACTGCCTGCCTGGTCCTCCTTGTCTGTCTGGCAGTCACAAAGTCCCTCTTTGCCTGCACTCTCTTAAGCTGTGGGGTGACCACCTCCTGAAACGTGCTATCCACAAAACTCTCAGCCTCGCGGATGCACTGCAGTGACGCCAGCTGCTGCTCAAGGTCCGAAACCCGGAGCTCGAACTCCTCCACCTGATGACACTTCCTGCACCTGTGGTTGTCCAGGACACGGGAAGCATGGGAAGGTGACTGTTAATTGCTTTCTCATCTTTTGTAAAATAAATTTTGCTTGATATTTTAAACTTACAATAAGGCCTGATGAGATGTTTTACTGCTCTTGAATAGTGGCCTGAGATTTTATGGAGGAATAAGATAAATTCCTGTAGCATAAAAAAACTTACCAAACGGGATTTGCTATTCATTTCCTGGGCATATTACTGGAAGCTTACAGGCATGGAGCATGGGCACTAGCCCATAAGAGTGATCTAAGACATGGGGCACGATTTTAACATTGAAAAACGGGTGGTGGGGCCGGGGGTCATTCAAAATCGCAACCATTTCAGACCCGCCCCCAACCTGCCACCAACGCGCCACCAACCCGCCCATTTCTGGTTTTCACTGGGGCAGGACGAGGGGCGGGTGACCAACCCGTTCCCAGGAGGAGTTTCTGCGACTGCAGACGTGATTCCAGGATGGTATGTTGCCTCCCTGGTGTCAGGGTCAAGGATGTCACTGAACAGCAAGCAGAGCATTCTGGGGGTGGGGGGGAGGGTGAACAGTCAGAGGACGGGTCTCCCAGGTGACTAAAACCTTTCAAAGGGGTTGCGGGCCTCCATTTTTGAAGATTTTGCAATTTCAGCCCATGGGGGCCGGGACTCCTGGCCTTCTCCTTCATGCCACACGAAAGGAGTCAAGGAGGCCCGAAACTGCAGGTAAGTGCCTTTCTGGCACTGCTTGTGGGCCATAGGAGCAGGAGTGCATCCCCCAGGTCCAATAAGCCTACCAGCAATGACCCCACAATGACTGCAGACGCCCCCCCCCGATTGCCATCCCTCCCTTCGATCGCGGACCTCCCCGATCTCCAACCCCCCCAACAATTGCGGATCTGTCCTCCGATCTCCGAACCCCCCAACGATCATGACTCCCCGATGACCCCCGATCCCCCCAACATTCACGGACCCCTGTAATAACCCCCGATCCTGACACACCCCCCCCCCCCCCCCCGTGATTGACCCCCGATCCCTCCCCCCATGACTGACTCCCCTGCTCCGGTGACCCCCATGCCCACCGAGGCCCCCGTGCCCAATGCCACCATGCCCATCAGGGCCCTATGCCCACCATGCCCCCCCCATCCATACAATCAAAGACTTACCTGAAGACTTACCTGAACAGGTCCTCTCCCTGGCTGCTCTCCCGTCCAACTCAGATCAGCCTGCCAATCAGGCCGGCCAGTTGGACAGCAAACCGACAAAAAAGTAAAAGACGTCCTTACATCAATATCATAAGGACATCCAGGAAACCCGTAATTCTGGGTTTCCTGTCCGCAATTTGACCCCCACGCACCCTTCCCGGCTCGGGGTCAAAATCATGCCCGTGAGAGCTAAAATAATCTTGTGGACCAACTGTAGAAAAGACTTAAAAATATAACAGTCATCTCACAGAGATCAGGCATTATCCTCTTTTCAAATCAATTTCAGGATTCTCTTCCTCACCTGGCAGGATCCTCATTACCACGGCCTTGCTCCAGCTTATCTGAGTGATCGTCTCCAGTCATACAACCCAGTCATACAATTAGATTAAAAGAGATAATGGTAGATAAGCAAAGACAAACATTTAAAGAAATAATTCATAATTCTCAACGAATATATATTCTTTTGAGGAATAAAAACTCCACGGGAAAAGCGATCCAACCGTGACTAACTGGAGAAGTTAAGGATAGTGCTCGATTAAAAGAAGAGGCTTACAATGTTGCCAAGAACATTAGCAAGCCTAAAGATTTGGAGGGCTTTAGAAATCAGCAAAAGATGACATAGAAATTAATAAAGAGGAAGAAAATTGAATATGACAGAAAACTAGCAAGAAATATAAAAACAAATTGTAAGAGCTTCTACAGCTTTGTAAAATGGAAGAGATTAGCGAAAATAAATGTGGGTCCCTTGGAGGCTGAGACAGGAGAAATTATAATGGGGAATAAGGAAATGGCAGAGAGAATAAACGAATATTTTGTATCTGTCGTCACAGTAGAAGACACAAACACCATACCAAAAATAATGGGGAACCAATGATCTAATAAGAGTGAGGAACTTAAAGTAATTAAGATTAGTAAAGAAAATGTACTGGAGAAATTAATGTGACTAAAAACCAACAAATCCCTTGGCCCTGATGGCCTGCATCCTAGGATTTTAAAAGAGGTGGCTGCAGAGATAATCGATGCATTGGTTTTGATCTTCCAGAATTCCTTAGATTCTAGAATGGTCCCAGTGGATTGGAAGGTAGTAAATGTAACCCCGTTATTCAAGAAAGGAGGGAGAGAGAAAACAGGGAACTATAGGCCAGTTAGCCTGACATCAGTATTAGGGAAAATGCTAGAATCTTTTATTAAGGACGTAGTAACAGGGTGCTTAGAAAATCATAATGGGGTATAAATTGCTCAGAGCGGCAAAGCAACAATGCTCCATAGATTTATACTAACCCACAAACTTACTGCAGTCTTTTCTTCAGGCACTTCCTCGAATAGGAAGCGGAGACGAGCCCAGCGTCAGTTCAAGCGAAGCTCGGAGTTGTGGGAGAAGTGAGAGGATTGATCTTTCCCCTCGACCAATAAGAGTGCAGCATTTTTGACAAGCTGCGTTCACTGTCTCTCCAGGCTTGAATTGTTAAACCAGGAAGTGAAAGGCACAATATTTTAAATCATTGTAAAAACAGTTGTAGACAACGGAAAAAAGAGAAGGTAAGAAATAATTGAATTAAATAAAAGTGACAGAAAGGAAAAGTAAAAAATAAATATTTTTTTTATTTGAATTTTTTTTAATGACAAAATCTATTAAAATAAGGAGCAATGACTCTTCACATTTTTAAAAGTTAATTTTTAGTTGTTTGGCAGTCATTAAGACTTACCACGCTGTTAAAACTTAGTTTATTTTCAAGCGTACCTGTTTGGTGGCATAATTAGTTACTTTCCAGCTGGGCGGATAAGCAAGTTTATATTTTTTTAATGATTTCTCTGATTGCAGCGTATGATATCCCTTTAATTCGAAGCTGTCATGTTGCCGGCGAGCCAATAGGAGCAAGTTCCGGATTTCTACGTTTCACTGCACATGTGCAAACGCTTGAACTTGCTCCTTCATTTCGCCACTAACAACAGAGAGCGCCGTTGAGCTCTCCGTTATTTTACAAGCGATTTTTGCCCCAATATGATTAGGCAGAGTCAACATGGTTTTATGAAAGGGAAACCGTGTTTGACAAATTTATTAGAGTTTTTTGAGGGTGTAACTAGCAGGGTAGATAAAGGAGAACCAGTGGATGTAGTATATTTGGATTTTCAAAAGGCATTCGATAAGGTACAACACAAGAGGTTGTTACACAAGATAAGGGCTCATGGGGTTGGGGGTAATATATTAGCATTGATTGAGGATTGGTTAACGGACAGAAAACAGAGCTAGGAATAAACGGGTCATTTTCAGGTTCACAGGTTGTAACTAGTGGGGTGCCACAGGGATCAGTGCTTGGGCCTCAGCTGTTAACAATCTATATTAATGATTTAGATGAAGGGACTGAGTGTAATGTATCCAAGTTTGCTGACGATACAAAGCTAGATGGGAAAGTAAGCTGTGAGGAGGACACAAAGAGTTTGCAAAGGGATATAGACAGATTAAGTGAGTGGGCAAGAAGGTGGCAGATGGAGTATAATGTGGGGAAATGTGAAATTATCCACTTTGGTAGGAAGAATAGAAAAGCAGAATATTTTTTAAAAAGTGAGAGACTAAAAAATGTTGGTGTTCAGAGGGATTTGGGCGTCCTTGTACATGAATCACAGAAAATTAACATGCAGGTATATAACAAGCAATTAGGAAGGCAAATGATATGTTAACCTTTATTGCAAGGGGGTTGGAGTATAAGAGTAAGGAGGTCTTGCTGCAATTATATAGGGCTCTGATGAGACCACACCTAGAGAATTGTGTACAGTTTTGGTCTTCTAATCTAAGGAAGGATAGATTTGCCTTAGAGGAGGTGCAACAAAGGTTCACTAGATTGATTTCTTATGTTCTTATGTAACCCAACCAATACCCTCCGCTCTTCTGATTCTGGATTACTGCTTGCCTCTCTGCTCCAGTAAGGAACCTGATAGTTCAGTCATTATGTCGCTGTTATCATCCCTCACTCCTCTTTGCCCTGCTACCTCTGTTCCTGCCTACAAAGATCTCTCAAAAACCTTCAACATGCCACTGTTCTCTGCCTTCCACCCCAAGTTCTTCCTTTTCCTGCTTGGTGGCCACCTATCTCTCTCTTTTATATGAGCAGCACTATATAAATGTAAGCTGTTGTTGATAATAAAGTATACATCGCTCATATATAATACTGCAGAAAACAATCAATCAATGTAGCTTTGAGCTCAACATATAGAATAGCAACATCATAACACTCCAAGGGATGATGTTTGGAAACAATTTTGACCTGCGGTTATGTGATATATCTCTCTGTTATATGGAACTGAATATTCAATATGAGCTTGCATGACAAAGTAATTGGCATGCAGTTTAAAAAATTTTCATTAAACATTGGAAGCCTGACTTTAAAATATGGTAAGTTCCATAGCTGTCTGTCACCATTTGCATTATCATGCCTCGTCCTACTCAACCTCACTGCAGCCTTTGAGACAGTTAATCACATCCTCCTCCTTCAACATCTTTCCTCCATTGTCTAGCTCAATGGGACTGCTCTCATTTGGTTCCACTATTACTTATTCGATCGTAGCCACAGCATCTCCAGCAATGGCTTCTCTTCCCACCCCTGCAACATTACGTCCAAGGATCTATCCTTGAACCTGCCTCTTCCTCATCTACATGCTGTCCATTGATGACATCATCCACAAACAGGGGGTCAGCTTCCACGTTTATACTGATGACACTCAGTTCCACCTCACCATCACCACACTTGACTCTTCCACTGCCTCTGTGTTGTCAGACAGCTTGTTCATTTACCAATTGTGAATGAGCGGCAATGTCCTCCTGTTAACATTGGGAAGACTGGAGTCATCGTCTCCAGTCCACGACACAAAATTCATACCATTAACATTGATTTCATTCCCCTCCCTGGCCACTGTCTCAGGCTGAGCTAAACTGTTAGGAACCTCAGCATCCTGTTCAAACCCAAGATGAGCTTTTGATCCCAAACCCTCTCTATTACAAAGATCACCTACTTCCACCTCCTTGACATTGCCTGCCTGCACCCTTACATCAGCCCATCTACTGCTGAAACCCTAATCAATGCCTTTGTCACCTCCAGACTCCACTATTCCAATTCTCTCGTGGCCAGTGTTCCATCCTCCATAAACTTCAGATCATCCAAATCTCTATTGCCCATATCCCAGCCTGCACCAATTTCCACTCACCCATCACCCTGGTCTTCGCTGATCTGCAATGGTTCCCACACCTCCAACACTTAAAATTTAAAATTCTCCTGCTCTACAATTCCCCTACCCTCTGAACTCTCTGTTCCTCTGATCCTGGCTTCTTGTGCATTCCCCCTCCCTTCAATCCAATATTGTTGGCTCTGCCTTCAGCTGCTCAGACCCCACACTCTAGATATGGAGAAAAGGCGGGTAAATGGAGTTGCGGTACAGGTCAGCTTAGCTATGATCTAAATGAATGGCGGAACAGACTTGAGGGGCTGAATGGCCTACACCTGTTCCTGTGTTCCTAAACCATTCTGCTTCTCCACCTCCCTGTGCTCCATTAAGACCTTCCTTAAAACCCATCTTTTTGTCCAAGCTTGTGGTCACTCCTCCTAATATCTCCTTTTTTGGCTCAGGGTCCATTTTTTAATTATGCCTCTGTGAAGCACCTTGGGACATTTTTCTATGTTAAAGGTGCTATATAAATACAAGTTGTTGTCATGGATTTGGCACAATTCCTGTACAATCTGAAAATAACAGCATACAAACCTTTAATCTATTTTTCCCTTTCTGGTGCTGAATGACCTGTTGTGCAACCTCAATTAAACCAGTAGTATTCCCACAGGTCTGTCGAAGTGCAATTAGATTTTCATCATTATCTCAGTTTGGTTCAATTCAGACTTTGGATACCCCTTCCGCCAATCCCTGATAAGTACAGTGGCACGTAAGATTTTGAAGAATGTTTATAAACCAAATACACCATTTTAAAAAAATCCAGTTATATGCTTTGAATTTGGGTATCCGAAAATTGAAATTGCAACAC
Source organism: Heptranchias perlo (assembly GCF_035084215.1). NCBI lineage: Eukaryota > Metazoa > Chordata > Chondrichthyes > Hexanchiformes > Hexanchidae > Heptranchias > Heptranchias perlo. The sequence goes on along the minus strand of NC_090325.1, from coordinate 61,274,498 downwards.
AGAAATTCAGATTTGGCAGATTTCCTCAAGCCTTTTCTGAACAGAGGTGTGTGGTTTTCCCAAAAGTTGTCATAGGATTAAAGGAAAACAATTGACTGAAGCCAAAGCTGTTGGCACCTGCTGTGTATCACAAAGAGTTTTATTTAGCTGTTTTAAAGCTTCAAAAACTGCAAATTTGCTCTAGGCTGTGCACTCTTGTTAATTATAGAGCACCTATTGTATGCAGCAAAACACTTTGGATATTTTTTGTAATCATTTCCATCTCCAACTGGCTATAATATTTAGGTAAGGAGCAAACTTTTTACCAAGTAGTTATGGTTTATTGCAGTCACATTAACAGGACTGAAAGAGCCATTACTGAGAATATATCTGGAGAAGGTATGAGTGTGTGATGAGCTTTGCAGCAAATCTACATGATTTCATCAGTTGACTCCCAATTAAAGACTTACAAAGAATTTCTCAAACTGTTTATTGACGGCTGTTCAAATTGTGAGGTATATTTGGTTAATATTGCGTTTAGGATGAATCAACAGATCCATCAATTTAACAGTAACAAGTTATTCACAACATATCAAAAAATGCACAATGTAAATTTATTCACTTTATCATTTCTTTTCTCTGTAATTATAGTAAAGCCAGTTATCCTTATATGAGAAAGCACCAAGTGTGGGAGTGTGAATGTGACAGATGTGCCTAACCACCTTTACAAAGGGTGATTATGAATGGTAACATTGTGCACCTCTCCTGTGATCTCAAGGCCTTTTTCCTGTTCTCCACCTTGGTGTCTTTCTCTACCATATGTTTTGTTGCACTTTGTCAGACCTGTGGCAATACTATGTAGCATTGCAATATTGTGCTGAATGTAGCAATCAAAAACAGTGTACAGACCTTCCTTGGATTGAACTGTGATCTGCTTTCTGTGCAATATGAGCATTAAATCGTTTTACTATGCCAATTAGTCTATGACTGTCATTGTGATAGAGCAGTGATATACAGTAAGTCATAGGAAGGATTTTCCTCTATCCTACACCTGGACAACTGATGTTCCCCAGGTGCAGAGTAGAGGAAAAAGGGACAGAGATCCATTGGGGGTAATTTTAACACCCCCACGACAGATAGGAGAGGGTCGGGGGTGGGGGGCTTAAAAATTAAAAATCAAAAATCAGGTAACTCGGGCCCAACCTGCCACTTACGAGCCTGCTGGGTTGCATGCCACACGAGTGCCCTGCTCTTAAGAGGCGGGACACCTCATTATAATATTTAAATCAGGCTCCCACAGTGCAATTGAAAGCCTGATTTAAATTTAATGGCTGCGGGCCAGGTTTCCCAGGGCTCTGGAAACCCAGCAGCTAAAGAGGGGCGGGAGCAGCTGGATCCAGCAGGTAAGTGCTTTTTACAGCATTACTCTTGGGCCAGGAGGAGCATGAGTGCAGCTTTCTACCGCTGGCTTTCCCGCCTGGCAGCTGGCCAAACTCTCGATCTGGCCAGCTGCCGGGAAACGGAGTAAAAAATGATAATTATGTCCTGCTATTAAATTCAACAGGACCTCCACCTTCCCTGGATTTCCGGGTTTGTCCCCCACAAACAGGCTCCCTCGCTCCCTTCCTGCAAATAGCGGAGCCAATGAGTCCTATCTCGATCCTGATTGCACTGCCCTGAGATTTGCAGAATATCACCATGAGGTAATTCTGGGCCTATCAATTGTACAGATTCTCATCAAGTGCAGAAATACGAATGTGGGTACAATCAATAGCACCAGAACAGCAAGGGCAAAAGACATCTCTTTGGTTCTCTGTTGAGACTGGGAGGATCATGTTTCTGATCTATGCTCCTGATCAAAGGAGTAGCGGATCAAATATATTGGATGTGCTGACTGACTAATAACTATGATTGGCCTTGGACAGGGTCTAAAAGTTGCCGGTAGCACTGAAGGTGAGCACAGCAGTCTTCTTTACTGGCACAACAGTGTGTAATTTATATAACCCTGACTCCATTTACTCTCTTTTACTCTCTTACCTTCTTGCACGAGTCATAATGTGTTCAGTTATTAAATTCAACTCTTCAAAAACAATGCATATTAGGCTGATCAATAAAACTAATGGAATGTCTGCAAGTCTCAAGGCGCCTCTCATTCTACAACGCAACTATGATGGTACCACCAACTGATAAAAATAAACCTAAAAATGGCAGCCACTTACACCCTTGCTGTTATTTGAAGCACTTTAGACTGACATAACAATGACACAGAAAATTAATACTTTACATTATGCTTTTTCTAAAATATGGTGTTGCTACTTCAATCAGTAATATGATAAAGTGGCTCATTTCGATCTCGGCAAGAAGCAGCGGTTGCTGAAAATTTGTGCCATGCCCTATGAAAAGGTAAAATATGCTATATTTTGTGTAAATTTTGCAAATGAATAGAATTTGGACTCTTTTGCAAATAAATTTAAATTCATTAGCTAGAGCTAATTTCATTTAGTTTTATCTATACTACAAGTATGGAGATACACATTAGGAACTGGGACTGCTTTATGGCACAGATGTTAGGACTATCCAAATCATAGCAACAATCTTTTCTGGGGCAGGGGGTGGGAGGTGCCTGGCACAAGCAAGAATTAGCTGACCTCAATCAGGCAGTTTTAGGGGTGTCCTTGGGTTATAGAGAGGAAAATCAGCCAGTGTCCTTGCTGCATCGCTATTCAATAAACTATGTTGTAAGTGAGGGATAAGGATAGGATTGGGTTCTGTTGTGATGCCCCCCCCAGAATGGAATAACTCCCCAACTCTCACCGGGAAGACTCATGAATAATGGTCACTTGAGAGAGACGGTAGAAGCTTTCAAGCATTCATAGAACCACAGGTGTAACTCCACATACCGGCACTCTCAGCTGGGAAGCAGCGCTTGCAGGAAGTGTATCTGGGGAAATCACAGGCAGACTACCCGTGCTTTCCCCGAGATGCGCTCTGTTCAAGCACGGTTCCCCAATGGAGGTGCTGGATTGCAAATCACCCTTCATATCCTTCATATCCTGAAGAGAAGTTAATGTCGTTCAGAGGGGAACAAAATTGATGAAGAACTAAAAAGGAAAGATAATATTTGTCGCTTTTAAAGACAAAAACTTCGAGGTTGTGTTTCTATCTGCAATGTACATTTTTGCAGTTAGTGGCTTCAAAATGAGACTTTGGAACATGCAGAGTTACTAATTTGTTAGACGGAATAATTGGACAATATGTTACAAAGCTTAATCTTATTTTAGTAATGCAAACCGAATCTAGAACTGCACAAATATTAACAACATAAACTATAAAATTCCATGACAGATAAATAATATCCAGGAACAACAACAGCTTAAAAGCCAAACAAACCAGTTCCTTCCAGTACTAATCATAATGGAGGAATTGTCGTACTTTCAGAAAGAACAAGAAGTGGAAACTAAGTAGGCTGAGATAACAGGTGAGGGAGCAGCATTGTTTGTCTACTGGCGCCAAATGGTATTCTTAAGCTTAAAGGACCCAAGCATTTCATTCAGAGCATTTATAAACTGACTGTCATAATCCCTTTGTTAAAACTACACTACAAAAGGACAAGGGGTAAAAAAACAGGTTGTGTCCACAATTATCAGGCATATTGAATGTAGTAATACTTGTGGGTGATATATAGGAAATCTTTTTAAACTGTGAGTCAAAGATGATTTTTTTTAGAAAAGAAATTGGCCTAGCAAGTTTTATGGTTTGAACAGTATTAAATTTACATTACCTCAAAAGTTTTTAAAATTGTCGTAGAGTTCAGAGTGATAGCAGGCATTGCAGCATCAGCACACAGCAGCATGGATTAGAGAAATTGAGGTTCAGCTGCTCATCTCACTTTGCTGCTGCGGGAAGCACCGAAAGGGAGGAAAAGCCATTGAGATCTTACTATTGTAAGTGGAATGGAGGAAGAAAGTATTACTCCTCCCCTCCTGCAAAGGTCATTAAAGTATAGGACGAAGAGTTTGGCTACACATTAGATGGCAGCAACAAGGTGCAGAGGAAGTGGCTGCAGTGTAGGAGGGAAAAGGTAGGTGGTTGTCACATAAATGGAGCTAGTAGTACTAGTGTAATCTCTTGTGTCCTCCCCATGCATTTCTTCACTTTCTATCCATCATCTTCTCTGTGCTCTTGCCACCACTTCTATTGCCCAGCACCACATCCTTCAAACAATCATGCCAAGGACAACCCACTGACAAATCCTTCCCTTCATCCGCATGTTGACATTTTTGTCTTCACAAACACAACAGAGTGCACCCTCACACATGAAGGTAGACAGAGACTTTGTGGCCCTGAAAAGCTGGGGGCCGTGATCCCACCGGTGCCCTACAGTGCTGACACCTCCGGAATTTGTGCGGTCAATGGGAGGCCATCTAATTTGCATGAGACTGACAGGCAGCTGTGCCAATATGTGCACTGCAGCAACCCAGCCCTGTCCCATGTACATCTCCAAAGTCTGACTCTCTTCTGTAAGGGGACCGATCCAAATCTGGTTTTAAAAATAAATGATCCAGTCTTTGGGGGCTACAGACTTTGAACCCCTCCCAGTGGGACCCACTTGGACCTCATCACTAATGGTGTACTGGTATTAACTCCTTCGCTGCATCTCAGCTCAGCAAGGCAAGCAGGAATCCCTGTGATCAGCACATCTCATAGGTTGACCCCTGGCGTCATTGGCTTCATTTTGAGCTGGCAACGGTTCTGACACTTGCAAGGCTGACTAGAAAGTCCAGGAAACAATGGGAAACTATCGTTACCAGGTACCTACAATAACCCTTGGTGTCTGCAAGACTCCTGCCAGAGTTACAATGGAAGTCCAGCGAAACTCCCAGTAAATTCAGTACCTATTGCCAATGCTTCTTCTTTTGTGTTAGAAGGTAGATGTCTGCAACTGGAAATGGGGGGAGCTTGACTCTCATCACTTCACCCAATTAAGAAGCAGCCCCAGAGATTCATGGCTGGGACTTGCAGGAGACAGTAGGAAATGGGGAATCAGGAACCCTGGCCCAAGCTCACGGTTAATATGACAACAAGCCTTCCTTCACACTCCATTCAAGATACTCCCACAAGGACTGATACACAAGCTGACAAACATCAGCACCAAGTCAATTGCTTGGCATAGACTATTCTTCAATAAGTTGTTCTGAGGACATCCTTCCTGCAGTTTCCTTTTTTTTGTCTCATCAGGTATGGCACAATGAGCTGTAGTGGCCCTCACTCCAGTGTTCACTCAATGCTTCACCTGGTGCCCTGTTACTCCATCTCATTTTGGCAAGTGCCACCATAAAGCCATCCACTCCGGTGGGATTTAGACAATTAGTTAGAGGGAAACACACTGAGGCAGAGCACAACTGAGCAGGGGCAGGAGGTGGTGGTGGAAGAGGATCAGGAAATACCTCACCAGAGAGTGAGGCCGGTTCCATCCACTGCTGTTGAGGCCAAGGATCCCGATCCCCAAGGCCCAGCTTTTAAAAGAATGATGCTTATTGTGCATGAAAGATTGTTGATGTCATTGCCAGACACATCTAGTAGCTTTAGACATATGACAGCAAGTGTGGAGGCAACCCTGGAATGAATGGCAGCTCCAGGACCATAGCAGTGCAGCTTCTCATGGCAGAAGCTGTTACGCCAGTCTTTGCAACTCTCATAAATACTCAGCCTGCTGCTGTAAAGGCCTTAGGCTGCAATCTCACTTCCTCACTGGGCAAGATGGCAAAAAGAAGTGAGAGATGTATATGGGCTTCTGCCAAGTCTTTGCTGCGGTGGGGTATACACACCTATAACTCAGCCGGCAAAGTGACATGGCCACTTTCAGCAGAGGCTAACTGAAACGATGTTGCTGTCTCTCCTGATGACAACACATCATACCAGTCCGATATCCCCACCCCCACTCTGAGGACTTCACAGGAGCTAGAAAGCAAGCTGGGGATCTGCAAAGACTGGTGGTAAGGTAGACTGAAGATATCATGAGTGCTGCCAGGGGATTTGGCAGTGATTTGCATAATGTGGTGCAGATGATCACACACAACTGAACATTGATGGAGGATAAACCCTTGCGATTCATGTAGGGTCAATCCTACACAAAGAACCTGGAGAGGGACAGAGTCTTGGGAATAGCCCAGAGAGGGAGAAAGCCATGAGAAGAGCCCAGAGTTGAGGGACAGGTGAGAAAAGAGAATAAGACCTGTAGCAAAACTGAGGAAACTAGCAAGAATAACCCTGCCATTGGAGTAAGACCACCACACCCGCCACACTCTATGTAGCCAAGATCTGCAGGCGTGAAAGTGGGCTTGTCGAGGTGACCAGGTGGTCTTACTCGGCCCCAGAAATCCTCAGGGACACAATCCAAGCAATTGCGCAGGGATCACACCAGCCGGCGACTTCTGCCACATACCATGCTGGAATATGCAGGGCCATCGAGCGGCCACCGTATTTAAGTCTTGGCAGCAGACACCAATGCCATTAGGGTCACATCTTTGTAAGGGGGCTACATTACACTAACCAAAAAAATGTTGATCTTCACTTCCCTGACCTGCACGCTCAAAGAGGTCCCCACATCCATCAAGGAAGAGGCCAGTATGATTCTTCTCACTGAACATACTGGCCTCCAAAAATATGCTGGCCTTCTGCAAGTCCAAGGTCGTGGAGATTCCCAATGTAGGGGGTCCATGGCCTCAGCCTAGTCCCTACGCACTGGTTCTTGTAATATGTGGTTAGAGGCTCTGCCCATTACAAGGCCGAGTGGGAACTCTGAGGTAAAGCCGGGACCCAACGTATCTAGATCCCGGCTCGTTATCTGGTTCTTCTGCTGCACTCTTGCCAAAGTGCACCTGAACGGCTTGTGCACCAGTGGGCTTCACACGTAGTGGGCACCTTAGAAAATCACAGAGGCAATGACCATGATATTTTGTCTAAATCATGGACAATGCACCCCCGACTTTTTGTAAGCTGCCTAGTTTGTGCATGGCCCCTCAAGTGGTGCAGGGTTTCGCTCTTACTGTGTATGATACCCTATAAGTAAAATGTACTCTATTAAGAGGAGATTTTCACCTGCTGCTGTAATTGCTTTGGGATCATTGGTAAATAAAGTTAAATCGTTTTTTAACATTACCACTGCTTGGTTTTGACCAGTCGACATTTAAGAGTATCAGTAGCTGATAGGGCAGGCAAGAGCGCCACCACCACGACCTGCCAAACAGGTTATAGGTTCTACTTGCGAATGATTTAAAGCAAACCACAAGACAAATGCTGCAGTATAGATCATATCTGCAATGTTAGGACTTTACATTTAACCTGCTGGTTAGAATATCTATTTAAGTTTGATTATTGAGCTTGGATTGATGATTTGAAACTTTGCCTTTTTCCTCCATATATTTTACAAATTGATAATAATGTTGAATATGAACCACCAGAATTAGGAATATAGACAGGGCCAGAATATTGTCAATTATGTTTTGACTAGAATAGAAAGCAAAGTCCTGACTACAAGTTGTAACCTTGGGCCTGTAATTGTGCTTGGGATACATTGCCGGTGATGGGGCATTTTACTTAGTGCACTTTGTGTCACCGGTGCACTGAGAGGAACTCTCCTGATTTTCCAAGGTCCCCTCATTAGCAGATCCAGCATTTCCAGCACTTTTTGCATGGCACACTGGGGGCGTGGAGGTCAGAGGGACGGGATTTCCTGTGCAGAGACTTAAAAGTGCAGGTATAGCTGTACTTGCACTTCCTAGTGGGCAGGAAAAGAATGTTTTGGAGAATGGAATTATAGCAAATGTTGGAAAATGAGTACGAAGTCAGACAATTCCCAGGGCTGTTCCCTTTACTGAGAGAACACTGGAATTCATGTCAAGGGAGGTGAGGCAAGTAGGCAATTAGGCACACCATATTTGCTTATGAGGGGCAACCTCTTCAACAACGTACAATCAGGGCTGCATGGGAAGAGGTGACAGAGCAGGTGAATGGAGTTTCTGCAGCTAAGAGGACAGCCTTCAATCAGCAAAAGTTTGGCAAGGTACATAAGACTTTTACTTATGTGTTTGAAGTGGTCTGCAATGCCATGCCTGTAACCTGGAACACACACATACCACTTTTCCCTTAATCAGCTACATACCCATTTGGAATGTTTTCTAATATTTACATACTCTTTGCCAGGAACTCTTTCACAAAAGATGGGTAGGCCCATTAAAGACTTCCTTTTGCAATGCTGTCTGTTCTTTGACTCCTGTCTAGGGAAGCACAATGCTCAGTTGCCCCTGGAATTACTCAAGTCATTTATTACTGCTCTCTCACTACAGGCCAAGGAAACACACTATAGAAGAGAGAGGCCGAAAACTGAAGGGGTATTCCGCCAAGTCTCCAAATATTGACAGACCTTGAGCAGCTAACATGGACATTGCTGATGACCCTGCTGAAGGAGCTAAGGAGCCACCTTTCTTCCAGGAACCCTTCAAGGATATCCAGAAGCCAGCCTCTTCATTTCCTTCTGCACTAGGGTAGTACTTTAAAAAACACTTGATTAGGCAACAAGAAACACTCAGGGGTCGAAATTGCTTGAGCCCTGCTCTGCCACCTGAAGTATAGTAGGACAGGACTAGCCTGATGGTGACCCCCATCCCAAAAACCCAATGACTGGGTCATTAGCATAATAGGAGCGGACACCTGCACAGTTTATGGTGCTGTATGGATGTCCACCTCATGGGGAGGGGGTGATGCAGGAATATCAGACAGGCACCATGCTACTACAAACTAAAGATCTTTTTTTTTTACAAGAGATTGCTGAAAATGCCCTACTGCAACTTTCCTAACAGCAGCTGAATGATCTATGATCAATTGCTGCTGGGTAACCAGCATTAAACCCTCATCAGCATATTGGAAAAATATTTACAGCAAGCTTATTTTCCCTTGGCCCTAGTAAAGGCAGAATTGGTGATTTCTAGCCGGGGGTGGGGGGAATGTTATCCCGCCAATCTGCCTCTTTGAGAAATGTCACAAGGAAGGAGTACAGGCACGTGAAGTGCCCGCCCCCTCCTGTTGTAAATTCCCAACTTATAAAAAGGCTGGAAACCCAACGGAACCAAGTCCCTCCCCAAATTCCGGCCTCCCCGCCAGACTTAAGTCTTCCTTCCAGCAACTTTGGGCTCAATTTCATGGCTAACAATACATATTTTCACCAAGGAGAAGCATCTGGGAAGCAGAAAATAGGATCACAAGAAACTGGACTTGAATGCAAGGCAAAATGGTGTTTGTGTTTCCTTAAAGAGGCGCTGTCCTTCATGCCTCTGTATATACCTGGCTGTGTAGTAATGGTGGCTGAGGAATAATGGAGCTTCACCAGGAATTACATTGGTGTGTGGCCAGCGAGAACTTGATCCAAGGATATTTCTACAGGGAGTAATAACTTCTTAGGTGAAGTGGGTTTGCATTAATCTTTGTCTCAATTTACAAGCATGTTGCTGCTCAAAGGTGACGACAAGTCCACATGCTGTGCCTTTTGTTCTGACTCATCTCTGACCCCTTCTGCTGCTGGTGACCATCCATTTCCTCCTCATCCTCCATCTCAAGAAGAGCTAGGAGATTCCCTAAAGGATGACGTTTTCTTGGTCAGGTCAGGTGACTGGATGTTTTGGGATATGAAGGTGAAGTTCCCAAACAGATGCAAACAAATGGCTGCTCCACTCCAAATTAAACAGGCGTAAACACAGATTCCACGACACTCACAACTGAAAAAAAAAGTAAACTAGCAAAATACAGAAGAAGCAACAAGTTCATCAAAATTTGATAAAAATTTCAATAAGTATATCTTTAAGAGGTTCTGGGGTTGCTACACCAGCAGGCCTGGCCTCTGCTCCCACTGCTTCTGGCACATCAGAATGACATTGTGCCATTGGAGCAGCACAAGCCCAGTGAAAAACCTGGCACTGGAATCAAAATCCAGATCTTCTGCTCCCTCTGCGCTGAGCCTGTGCACAGAGACCGCAATTTCAGGCCACTTGTTGTTCGAATCATGTTAATTAAAAAGTCGATGAATAATTGACACCTATAGTTATTGAAGAGTTAATGGTATTCATCGTGGTCCTTCATTTTTGTTTTGTTTTTGTGGTACATTTTTATATTTTGTTACCAAGTTGTTACCAGTCTGTGTACCTAACCAATTAGTTGATTCAAATAGTAACAAAAAAACACAGGACTGGGGGAACTGGGTGATACAACGGGTAACCATGTTATTTCACCTTTGGGACTTTGATTTGAAGCTGGCCCAGAATCTTGGGATGAAATCTCCTCTCTGCTCTCTATAAGACTCCTAATTTAAATGAATTTTGGAAGTGTCAAGATATTCCCTAGCAAGTATGGATCCATCGCACACAATTGCCAATAGTTTAGCAATATTTGGCATAATACTGGCAATCTCATTTAGAAACTTTGGCCAAACAAAGGGGTGATGGAAGAAATGTTAATGTCACACTGGTACAGCAGCTTAAAGTTAAAGCCTATTGTTGGGGCAGTGTGCCGGAGCATTACTCTGCATCTTACCCATACCTCAAATGACCTGGAAATGCTGCGTTCTAACAGTGGAAGGGGAAAGGGTTCCATTCCCTAGCACTGACATTTCTCACCTTAATGAACATGAATATTTACTGTAAAATAGAACATAAAATGATTAAAAGGGGCTAATTTTAGCCACCCCATTTTGCCATGACCAATCAATAAAATTTGAGTCAAATTCACATCTATGTATCAGTCCCAGTGCACAAAACACTTCGCGCAGCATTACCCAAGAAAAATGGAGCGTTGGCAAATTCAGAAGCAATGCAAATGAGCACAGAAAATTGTAGAAAGTGCCATTAAAACCTTTCAAGTAAAATTGGCACTGAGTATTTATACATTGGTAAAATAACCATTATCTTACTCAGACAGCATGCTTACTAACTTTGATTCCTTGCAATGGTTTCAGTGCCTGGTGAAATTCTATAATTGCCAGAAGGTATATTTGATGTAGAAATTCCTAATAGCATGCAATGTATTATTTCCTAGTTACGTTTCCCCTTCCTGTCATGTGACCCTATTGGCAAGAATTCTTTTATTATAATGCTGTACAATAGTCTACTTTCCTGTTTAGTGAAATTTGTGGAGACTATTCAAGTAAATGTGTAATGAAATCTCAACATGCTGAAACAGAAGCCCAAAGGCACGGCACTGAAAGCACACCTCTGTGCAAGATGTATATTTTATGTAAAATAAAACATAAATGGAACAGTGTTACGTGCTGCAACAGATCTTTGTTTTATTTAACATTAATTTTAAAGTAGCACAGTATTGAAAAGGTAATAGCCAATATTTGCTGCTTGGAGACAAATGAGGAAAAATATCAAATTTGTAACTTATCATCAACCAGTTTTTAAAATGTCTCAATACTACATCCAAATATTATCAAGAAATGAATTTCCTTAAAAGAATCCAAGTTATATTACAGCCCTTTTTATCTCCAGATACCTCAACAACATCATCAAGATTTGCTTCTGGTTGTGTCTACTAAGTTCGGCTTCTAAAAGAGTCAGATAATAGTTAGCTTGAGGATACCCATTTAAACATTTGAAAAAAAAAATCAAATCCAAAGTGTTTCTTGTGTGGAAGAGATTAATGCAGATTGTCCTTCACATTCTTGTTATTGCATATTCTACATGCCGCCTTTGAGAGTTGTACACAAAGTCTAGAGCTGAATTAGTAGTCCTTTTTTTTTGTCCTTACCTACCACAGAGGTTGGGTGAGGGAGGCCACACCAAAGGGGTTGGAGAGAAGAAAGGGCTGCCAAAGTGTGAGAAGTGATGGGATTCAGGTATCTGACAGCCTGGAGCAGCACCCTGACAACCAGTCAACTCGTGTCAAGCACCACAGGATAGCTTCGGTATCTCTAGGCATTTTGTAGAGGAAAGGAAGTGTGACAACAATTGCTTTAAAAAAAAGAGGTGGAGAGCTGGGAGGTATTTGCTTGCTTGGTGAGCACAAAACAAGCAGTTGTCATGCTTCGTGTAACCTTTCCTGAGAAAAAAAGAAAACTCTCTCCCAGGGCCAAGCCGTCTTCAGACAGCTTCTTAGCTGGGATCACTGCCCGTGGGTGACACACATCTCCTGTCGTCCTCGGCTCTGGCTGAGGCTGGATATATAATGAGTCTCACATTACATGTGGATTAGATTTGTAGAAATCCTGTAATTCAATAGGTACCTGCCTATTCTCTCCTGGCGTCAGCCTGCCTGCGTTGTGCTGCTCTGTAGACATACCTGGCATTCCACCCATGCCGCCTCACTTGCTAAGTGGACTGGAGCCTGCCTACCAAAACATTGGGTTATTGTTGTAAATGAAAAAAAGCCCTTGGTGGACAAGCTGAGTGTGAAGTTGGTCTTGTAATGCCTTATTACCTTCTTATGATGTATACACATAGTCCTTTTCTCAATTCCTTCATGCTACAGTAACATTACAAAGCATATATTCAGGGTCATTCGTGGCACCAGTGTGTGTGACTGCATCCGTGTGACTGTGCGCTTGGAATTGCAGTGGGGCGGTGGTTACAGTTAACAGGACACATTGTTAGAATTCTGAAGTGAAAAGATTTGTGGGTTCTGGCTGCATTACCTAAGTGCTGTTTAATGGGATATAGCAGTTACTTTTTTTAACTCTTTCTGCTGGGATAGAGGCTTGGACCCAGGTGTAACTTCTGTGTGACATTTTGACTGGAAACATGCTGCTCTCAGATCATCTACACATGTGCTGCCCTGTGCACTTTCTGTCACCATTTAAATGCTTCAAATTAGCAAACATCTGCTTCCCATTGCAACACACACAAATTAGCTGGGTACACATGCTCACATTTGGAAGCGAGATCTTTCAGACTGACTATAGCTGGAGGTCAACCTTTGGGCGTTTTTCTGCGTTTTGCTGCCATCTCACTGCTTTGCAAGTAAATGCATTATTAATTAAAAACAAAACATGTTGGTGGTGGGGCGGGCATGTGTATGAATATTAAAGAAAGCTGATCAATGCTCCTTTCTCATATTTATACATGAATAATGGAAGATCAGCCATGCAGAATGTGAACTTGATTTTATATTTAATATGCTGCAACTAAGTATTTGTGAATTTTGCACATTATTTATAACACCTGCTTAGCTCTAAAACATCATCCCACATCTGTTAGTATGGCAGCATTAAGTGGAAAATATCCCATCCAGAACTTTTTTTATGACCAAATTGTATCTCATGGTGAGTTTGTTGTCACAAACAAAGCAACAAAATCATTGCTCCAATGCAGAATAATTGCAATCAGAGCAGAATTTCCTTACACTAAAAAGAAATATGGGAAGTGTACCCCAGTAAAGGAGTGTGTCACTGAACTACTGATGTGTTCCGATTGGCTTTAATACCAATTCCAAAAGAGCAACTTGCACTGTTTGTCACAAGGTCATAAAATAGGGACCTGATTGCATTAGGTGCATGTGTATGCATTTTTCATGCAGGTCACGTACCAAAATACGGTTTATGTTATTTCAAAATGCTATGGGCTGAAAAGTTACAGTAAAAATCGCACGTGAAGGTCCAAGAATGTCAGGGGGTAGTTTCGGGACAGATGTGTAATGACTGTCTGAATCGATATCGCCTGTTTTACACTATCGCCCAAAGTCAAAATGACCCCCTCAGTGTTTGTCCTGTAGCAGTGGTGTTTTCATAGAATCATGGAAAGTTACGGCACAGAAGGAGGCCATTCAGCCCATCGTGTCCTTGCCGGTCGAAAAAGAACTATCCAGCTTAATCCCACGTTCCAGCACTTGGTCCGTAGCCTTGTAGGTTACGGCACTTCAAGTGCATATCCAAGTACTTTTTAAATGAGTTGAGGGTTTCTGCCTCTACCACCCTTTCAAGCAGTGAGTTCCAGACCCCCACCACCCTCTGGGTGAACAAAAATTCTCCTCAGCTCCCCTCTAATACTTTCAACAGTTACTTTAAATCTATGCCCCCTGGTCACTGACCCTTCTGCTAAGGGAAATAACTCCTCCCTGCCCACTCTATCTAGGCTCTTCATAATTTTATACACCTCAATTAAATCTCCCCTCAGCCTCCTCTGTTCCAAAGAAAACAATCCCAGCCCCTATCCAATCTCTTCTCATAGCTAAAATTCTCCAGCCCTGGCAACATTCTCGTAAATCTCCTCTGTACCCTCTTGAATGCAATCACATCTTTCCTGTTATGTGGTGACCAGAACAGTACGCAGTACTCAAGCTGTGGCCTAACTAGTGTTTTATACAGTTCTAACATAACATCCCTGCTCTTATATTCTATGCCTCGGCTAATAAAGGAAAGTATCCTGTATGCCTCCTTAACCACCTTATCTACCTGTCCTGCTACCTTCAGGGATCTGTGGACATGCGCTCCAAGGTCCCTCTGTTCCTCTACACCTCCCAGTATCCTCCCATTTATTATGCATTCCCTTGCCTTGTTTGCGCTCCCCAAATGCATTACCTCACACTTCTCTGGATTGAATTCCATTTACCACCTTTCTGTCCACCTGACCAGTTCATTGACATCTTCCTGCAGTCTACAGCTTTCCTCCTCACTATCGACCACACAGCCAATTTTTGTAGCATTTGCAAACTTCTTGATCATACCCCCTACATTCGAGTCCAAATCTTTAATATATACCACAAAAAGCAAGGGACCTGGTACTGAGCCCTGCTGAACCCCACTGGAAACAGCCTTCCAGTCACAAAAATGCCTGTCGACCATTACCCTTTGCTTCCTGCCACTGAGCCAATTTTGGATCCAACTTGCCACTTTCCCTTGGATGCCATGGGCTTTTACTTTTGTTGACCAGTCTGCCATGTGGGTCCTTGTCAAAAGCCTTGCTAAAATCCATGTACACTACATCAAACGCATTACCTTCATCCACCCTCTTTGTTACCTCCTCAAAAAATGTAATCAAGTTAGTCAGATACGACCTTCCCTCAACAAATCCATGCTGACTGTCCTTGATTAACGCGTGCCTTTCTAAAAGACGATTTATGCTGTCCCTCAGAAATGACTCCAATACTTTGCCCACCACCGAGATTAGACTGACTGGCCTATATTTACTCAGTCTATCTCTTTCTCCCTTTTAAACAACGGTACAACATTAGCAGTCCTCCAATCCTCTGGCACCACGCTTGTAGCCAGGGAGGATTGGAAAATGATGGTCAGAGCCTCCGTTATTTCCTCTCTGGCTTCTCTTAACAGTCTGGGATACATTTCATCCGGGCCTGGTGATTTATCTACTTTCAAAGATGCTAAACCGTTTAATACTTCCTCTGTCACTATGTTTATCCCATCCAATATTTCACACTCCTCCTCCTTAACTGTAATCTCTGCATTGTCCCCCTCTTTTGTGAAGACAGACGCAAAGTATTCATTCAGAACCGTATCCACCTCTTCTGCCTCCACGCATTGGTTACCTTTTTTGGTCTCCAATAGGCCCTACTCTTTCCTTAGTTATCCTCTTGCCCTTTATGTATTTATAAAACATCTTTGGGTTTTACGTTCTTTTAATAATCCAAACTGATAAGAGTATAGCAATGGTCAGATATAATGTTCAGACGTCACACTGGGTGGGGGTAAGGGTGAGGTGTTCAAAATATAAAGCAACTCGGTATTGTAATATGCATTTTCTGCATTTTAAGTTATTTTTGCAAGTTTTGAAGACAGGGCACAAGTGACTTTTATTTTGTTATGCAGTACAGAAAATATTAGCCCAAGCACACATTTTTAAAATAGACAGTGTGGGGAAAATTGACACCAAAGTGAGTTACAGCAATGGGGAAAAATTGGAAACGAACCAATTCATTACAGATAGCGCATGTTAGTTTCCAATTTTCAGTCATTGCCTTTTCATCTCTGGAATCTCAGACTGAACCAGCTCAGGCTGTTGGAAGGATGCTAGGTTAAATAAGTTTGGCCAGTCTCAGCACCTGTACACCAGTGCCCAGAGGAAGTGAGCACACAGCTCAAAATTACAGTTTTTGACACAAAATGCCACAATTGGGTAAATATTGCAAGGTTGCATTACTGGCGTGGAACCTCACAAAATCTACCTCTTTATTAGCAGTTTTACATCAGAGAAGCAATAAGGATAGTGTAAAAAAAAACATTACACTGCTGCAATAGAGGGGTGATCTTCCAAGATTGAGTCAAAGGGGGTCATTTTTCACTTTTGGTATGGGCAGTAAACTTGCAGTTGTGGATCGACTGCCCGTTCGTTATACGTCCTGCCCGGTTTCCCTTTCCATTGACATCAATGGAACTGAAAATCGAGCCACTCAATCTGCAACCGCCACCTTACCACCTGTGCCCAAAGTGAAAATTGGCCCCAAAGTGTATGGTTGAGAAGAGCAGTGGGAGCTTTACTTTTCATCGAACCAAAGCTGTATCTAGCATGGGAGTACTTGATACTTGACATTAGGTGTCAATGGTGAAAATATGATCCATTCCCAATGACTGATGTTCCTTACCATGATGAGCAGAAAAATTTAGAAGTAAAAACAAAAAATAAGAATGGTAAATTAATCGTGTCAATCTGTTGTTTGGTAAATGAGTAACAAAAATACCTTTCACTGAATAAAGTTTCTATATTGATATGTGGGGCTTGGTTTTAACTCCTGCCGTCCAGCAGAAATCGGGAGAGGAGGCAGTTAAAATGGAGTGGGTTTATTACTATTTGGAGTGGGTTTATGTTATTTTTACCTGAAAACTGGGCTGGGAGCAGCGGTGGCTTTCCTGGCAGGCCAAAGCTGTCAGAATCCAGATCCAGGCCAGAAGAGGCCCAGCTATGTGCAAATTTTTAATTTTTTTCCAGGTTTCCTTGTGGGCCAGGGGGAGCAGGATTCTGCTCACTGAGTCCTCCGATACATTGTGCTGGAGACCGTTCCCCCATTGCCCGGCGCCGCCGATTTTGTGCCGGGCAGCTGCTTCCCACTATTTTCCAGGGTGTTTTGGTTAGGAAGTTGGCAAACGGCACGTGAAGAGCCTCCCCGCTACCGCTCCGGAACGGCTTGGCGGCTTGCTAGGCTGCATTCTCGTTCGGCAGTAAAAATTGACCCCCTGATGTTCTCTAACTGAAAGATTTGCATTGAAGGCACTGTAGCATGAATTCTCCTTGAGTGACTGTGCCGAGCATGTATTGTAAAATCACAGGGACACTGTTTGTGACTTGCCATCCACTGAAAGCAATGCACCCCTGGACAGGCTTATGTATCATTTCACATCCACAAACATAAAATTTGTAATCATTTATGAGGAAGATTGAGCCTTTGTGTTATGGGCCTGCACTAGGAACTGGGTTGAGACTGTCCGAACACACTTCAGTAGGACCAGCAGAGAAAGGAGACTCCAGGTGCCAGGGATAACAAGACAACATGTAACCGAATGCATTGGCCTTTCTTTACAATAAATTTAACTCTGAAGAGCAATAGTTTGACAAATTTATTAGAGTTTTTTGAGGATGTAACTAGCAGGATAGACAAAGAGGAACTAGTGGACGTCATATATTTGGATTTTCAAAAGGCATTTGATAAGGTGCCACCTAAAAGGTTGGGGTTGGGGGTAACATATTAGCATGGATAGAGGATTGGATAACGGACAGAAAACAGAGAGTAGGGATAAACGGGTCATTTTCAGGCTGGCAGGCTGTAACTAGTGGGGCGCCACAAGGATCGGTGCTTGGGCCTCAGCTATTTACAATCTATTTTAATGACTTAGATGAAGGGACTGAGTGTAATGTATCCAAGCTTGCTGACATTACAAAGCTAGGTGGGAAAGTAAGCTGTGATGAGGACACACAGAGTCTGCAAAAGGATATAGACAGGTTAAGTGAATGGGCAAGAAGGTGGCAGATGGAGTATAATGTGGGAAAATGTGGGGTTATTCACTTTGGTAGGAAGAATAGAAAAACAGAATATTTTTTAAATGGTGAGAAACTTTTAAATGTTTGGGGGTGATTTTAAACCGCAAGAACGGGTGGGTTAGGGGCGGGTGGGAGTTGAAAATAGTTGTTTTTTGGGTCGCAACCGCAACCCGGCTTTATTTCCGGGTTTAATGTTGGCACGTAAAAGTACAGGCTTCCCACTGGGAATGCAAAGTCTGAAAATTTTGCGCTTGCAACCCAAAAGAACAATTATTTTCAACTCCCACCAGCCCCTAACCCATCCGTTCTTATGTAGTGTCAAAACGATTTGCTATGTTGATAGTTGCAACTGTCAATAGCAGTGATAAATTTTGACAGTGCCATAGGGATAAAGGCCTGGATTTTAACTTGGAGCTGGGAACTCAGCGAGTGGGTGGATATGCACATGGGGAACCCAAAAGTCAAGTATGCGCGTTTAAATCTGTGATCACAACTCGATTGCAGGCAACTATCTCAGCTTCTGGGTTTCACATCTCCAAACTGCACAGCTGGCCTACTGCGCACTTGAATGATACGATCAGAACTACATTATTAAAGGGCCAGTTCAAACATGGGTTTTGGATGAGAAAGGTGAAATGGAGTCCAGGAAGCAAAGGCAGTGCCTAGATACATTGATGCCACCCTAGATGTACTACTGGCTGCAGTGAGAGCTAGGAGGGAGGTTCCTTATCCAAGGGATGTCAGGAAGAAATTTGGTTCAGTCACCAAAAAGGCTTGGCTGGAGCTAGCACAAGAAGTGACAAGCAGAACTATAGTGCCCAGGTCCTGGCTGCAGTGCAGGAAGTGCTTCAGTGACCTGACCAGGTCTGGAAAAGTTAGTACATTTGCTGATTCACCCACATTCTGTTGTGTGCAACACCTCCCCTTCATCACTCTGTTTTGACAAGCTTACTCCATCACAATAATTCTCACACCTACTTAAGTGTCACCAACAACCATCCTTCACTTTCTATCCATTTGCTCATCTTCCATTTATGCAACCAACATGGTCACTCATCCCAATCCTGATGTAATGTGATGCATCTGTGCACAGGGGTGAAATTAAGAAGGAAATTAAGAAAGCAAAGAGAGGGCATGAAAAAATACTGGCAAGTAAAATTAAGGAAAACCCAAAAATGTTTTGTAAATACATAAAGAGCAAGAGGATAACTAAGGAAAGAGTAGGGCCCATTAGAGATCAAAAAGGTAAACTACGTGTGGCGGCGGAAGTTGTAGGTATGGTTCTTAATGAATACTTTGCGTCTGTCTTTACAAAAGAGGGGAGCGATGCAGAGATTGTAGTTAAGGAGAAGGAGTGTGAAATATTGGATGGGATAAACATAGTGAGAGAGGAAGGATTAAGGGGATTAGCATTTTGAAAGTAGATAAATCGCCAGGCCTGGATGAAATGTATCCCAGGCTGTTAAGAGAAGCAAGGGAGGAAATAGCAGAGGCACTGAGCATCATTTTCCAATCCTCCCTAGCTACAGACGTAGTGCCAGAGGATTGGAGGACTGCTAACGTTGTACCGTTGTTTAAAAAGGGAGAAAATGATACACTGAGTAGTTACAGGCCAGTCAGTGGGCAAATTATTGGAATCAATTTTGAGGGACAGCATAAATCGTCTTTTAGAAAGGCATAGGTTAATCAAGGACAGTCAGCACGGATTTGTTAAGGGAAGGTCATGTCTGACTAACCTGATTGACTTTTTTGAGGAAGCAGCAAGAAGGATCGATGAGGGTAGTGCATTTGATGTAGTCCACATGGATTTTAGCAAGGCTTTTGACAAGGTCCCACATGGCAGACTGGAGTGATGTAACCTACAGGACTACAGACCAAGTGCTGGAAAGTGGGATTAAGCTGGATAGCTCTTTATCGGCTGGCACAGACATGATGGGCCGAATGGACTCCTTCTGTGCTGTAATTTTCTATGATTCTATGATTCTATGACAGTGACCCTCTAATGCATCTGTGTGATAGTCATTCTCACCCACTGCACTTCATCCATCAGGTGAATACTGCATTCTCAGTAATTCACAGGTCTGTGCTGTCGCCCCTTGGGGGAGAAATGAGCGCAAAACGCAAGACAGAGAGGGCGAGGACTGGTGGTGGACCTCCACAAATTGTGGAACTAACTGATGCAGAGGAGGACTCAATAGAGATAAATGGGACATCTGCGGTCCTCCCAATCGGAGGTGGAGAGACTGGGAGCTCACAAATGGCTGGTGACACAATTTTAAAAATCTTTCATAAAGATGCTGACTTTATATAATCAATGCCTGAAGTATGAGAAACCTGAGTATGGAGATTGGCAAGATTGTTGTTGTGCCCAGACTATGTCGTTTGACTTTCTTTTGTCTTCCAGGGTCTTCACGCATACAAGAAGAATGTGCGGAGATGCATGACATCGATTCCTCAGAGGACCTCATTCCTTCAGAGGGTGCACCGTCACAGGACATGCAGCCATGCACCAGCGCAGATACTGGCACTTTGGTGGGTCTTCTTATGGAGAATCACCTGATGATTCGCATGTCACAAGTGAGCACGAGCAGACACTGGTGGCAGGGGCAGCTGTGAAGAGTCTGCGTTAGAGGGCGCATTCCTCTCCAAGCTCTGATCAGCTGGACATAGATGCTGAACCCTGGGGCAATTGTTGAGAAGGAGAATGATTGAGGAACAGGAGCACCTTTGCGAGGTACTGGAAGATGTACCAAGCACACTCTCCACAATAGCTGAGATGCTGGAGGAGTCCAACTCCAGCATTAGTGGAGTGATGTCGCAGGTAAGTGCGAGAACGTCTGCAATGGAGAGAGTGGGCGCCTCCATGGAGCTTCAAGTATAGATCTCAAATGAGTCTATGCACAGCATTTGCATGGCTGTGCAAACTTTGGAAGCCAGCACGTCTGCTGCCTTAAACAGGAGGACAGGTACCTTATCAGTGGCCTTTCAACGTGTCACTGATCTTCACCAAGCTGCTCTCCAGCGGAGTGGTAGGAGTGACGTGGTGCTGGCCCAGGAGAGGGATGATGGCGAAAGGGGACATGGAAGTGGGAACTCCAGTCACAGTGCTCCCAATCTCACCCATTGCACCCCCCTCAACCAATACCCAACATGCTGCCTCCTGTCTCGATGGCCGAGTCTGCCCCTGCACAGATGAAGGTGGCGCAATTTTTGGCGAGGCCCTCATGATCTCAAAAACCCAGAGGTAGTAGGCCAAAAGCATCTCAGCAGTCAGGGCAAGAATCTGAGCAGCCTGCCTCAACCTCTGCTGAAGCCACGTAGAAGCGGTAGAAAGTGTAAGTTTAATTACTTGTAGTTCACCAAGGGTAAGCACAAGGGTGTTAGAACAAATGTTATGTTGTGACTTCTATTTCTATTTATGTTGGCACATAAAAATTATTCATTATCAACACTTCCACGTCTTGGCCATTATTACTTCCAGACTTTCAAGTGGACCTTTCATTTGCTGCATGATGAATGTCAATACATGACGACACCCATTTGGCTGCTGTGCTTCATTGTATGCATTGTTGAAGGACTGTTTTGTGCATAGGGAGTGGGGGAGGGGTTGTGGTTTGGTGTCTGTGGTGGTTAAAAAAATCTTTATTTTTGGACAGTCAATATGAGAACCTGTGAGAGATGAGGGCATTCCTGACATCCCGGGTAGCAATGTGCGTGGCTGGTCTAGCGATGGGTGCACCATTGTCATATTCCTCCTCCTCCTCCTCATTTCCTTCCTCTTCCTCAATGTTCTCGCCAACAGAGGATGATTGATGAGCGTCTTAATCCGTGACCACCTCTAAACCTCTCCACAGCGTTATGTTGTGCAGGACGCAGCACACCATGGTTATCCTGGAGACCCTCACTGGTGAGTACTGAAGGGCTCCCCCAGACCTGTCATTCCATCTGAAGCGCATCTTCAACATGCCTATGGCTTGCTCAGAGACACACCTGGTGGTCATGTGGCTCTGGGTATCGTTCTTGCACCTCGTTGGTGGGGTTCCTCACAGGCATCATGATCCATGTTTGCAGGGGGTATTCCTTGTCTCCAAGGAGCCAGCCCTTAAGTCTGTCTCCTGTCCGGAAAAGGTGTGGAATGTTTGACTGGTACAAAATGAAGGCATCATTACTGCTGCCAGGTAACCTGGTGCACACCTGGAGAAATCTCTTGTTGTGGTCACACATCAGCTGCGCATTGATGGAGTGAAAGCCCTCTTGGTTAATGAATACTCCTGGCTTATGTGGTAGTCTTTGGATTGCCACCTGTGTGAAATCAATTGCGCCCTGCACCCATGGGAAGCCAGCCAGAGAGGCAAAACCCACTGCCTGCTCATTCTGGCTGATATCATCATGGGGGAAGTTAATGTAATCGCACGCCCTGGCAAACAACCCATCCGTCACCTGCCTCATAGACTTATGTGTAGACGATTGAGAGACCATGGAGATGTCATCAGTGGCACTCTGGAAAGATCGAAGAAATTGAGGGCAGTGGTAACTTTTACTGCAACGAGCAATGCATGGCTACCAGGTCCAGCAGGGAGCAAATCTTCCTCAAGGAGGCTGCAGATGTCTGCGACCACCTGCCGACTCAATCTGAGCCTGAATAGGCACTGTTCCTCAGAGAGGTCCAGGAAGCTCAGCCTCTGCCTGTATATCCTCTCATGTGGGTAGCGTCTCCTGCAACCTCGTCCCCTCTGTTGGTTCCCTCTCTGCTGTTCTCCAGGTCCTTGTTGCGCACCTCTGTCTTGTGCACCTGCAGATCCCAGAACTGCTTGACTTGCCTGCCGCAGATGATGATTTTTCTCCTCCTCCGATGTACTGTGGAATATATCCATTGCGTCCCCCATTCTGATCTTGTCAGTTTGAGAGGCTCCAAAACGTTGGTAAATTTGTCTGAACACAAGAATTCTCAGTCTCAACACAAAGAACTTCCAGCCAAATGTTTGTCTGAGAGAAGTGAGTCCCTAGCTGCAATACCTGACCTTTTATTGAGATGTGTCAATCACAAGTTTAAAGAGCCAAATGAGCTTTGGATGCATCTCGCCTCAGTTTCAATGGTTGTTTCAGAAGCCATGGGTAACCTGCGCAGGAGAAGTTAAATCTGTTTTTGTTGCAGAATGCACAAAAAATTAAGTAGCTCAACTGTTTAAATTACCTACATTGCCCCTTTAACAAGCCAGCCGCCAGCAATAAGTGGGGATGGGACTTCCAGATTTTGGATGCGCGCGCGCATCCCAACTTGCCTGGATGAAGCCCGAAAGTGGGTGCATTGAAGCCGGGTTGCGGTCCCGCTTCAAATATGTTATTTTTACCTCCCACCCGATCATAAACCAACTGTTCTTTGGGGTTAAAAATCCCCCCCAAAAAGTGCCTAGGCCTTACTTTGCACATAAACAATTGGTGGAGCATATTATTTTTTGCATGGTACTTGTCAGATTGCAGCCAATTCTTTTGTTGAAGGAAATGGTGGTGGAAACTTGGTGGGGCCACATTGCAGCAACGGTGCTTCAAAAGTTTCCATTTCATCAATGAGAAAGCAAAGCAAAAGAGTTTTTTACTAGCTTACTAAACCACAAAGTTGGCAGCATGCCACATTATGACATTTAAAAAAACACAACAAAATGAAAAAGAACATCTCCCATCCCCAAAGAGACAGGAACTCTCTAATCCAAACTGGTATTTGTTTCAGGTTCATTTTTTTTCAGTTCTGTCTCTTTTTTTCTTTTATCCAGTAAATGTGCATGAATACAAACCTTAACACTCATAAGGTTGCCTTATTGTCTCAAATAAAGGATTTCACCTTATTTTATCACTCACTAATTTCTGGATCTTAGATTTTACAACAGAAAAGGTTATGGGAAGTAACAATAAATTACCTGATAAAAATAAAGCATGAGTAATGCAAAATAAGAGCATATTAAATTGCTTGTATAACAATGCACAGAGCATCAGCAACAAAACAAAGGAATTGGACACAATAATTAGAAGTGAGGAAATAGATATAATAGGAATAATGAAAACATGGCTCCAGACAGGACGGGATTGGCAGTTAAATGGTATAGGCAATAACGGCCTGGAGTTTCCTCTTTGGGCACAATCCAGAAGTTAGATCTGAAAATGCACCCAATGTCTTGGTCATTTTGCCGATGTTAAGTTACACTCAAGTATCCTCCCAATCTCATTAAAATTTGCCTGTTCTTAAAATAGGCATAAATCAGCGTAAACAATCGGAGCCCAGGAAAAGTGCTGAAACCATACCATGGGCACTGTTTTCATATTGAAAAATGGGTGGGCATTCAAAATCGCAACCGTTTCAGACCTGCTCCCAACCCACTCTCAACCTACCTCCAACCCGCCCATTTCCGGTTTCCAACGGGGCAAGACGAGGGGCAAGTGACCAACCCGCTCCCTGGAGGCGGGTTGGTGACTAAAACCTTGCAAGGATGCTGTGGGCCATCATTTTTGCAGATTTTGCAATTTCAACCACTTGGAGCCGGGATTCCTGGGCCTTCTCCTTCACGCTAGGTGAAAGGAGGCGAGAAGGCCCAAAACTGCAGATAAGTGCCTTTCTGGCACTGGTTGTGGGCCCGAAGGAGCAGGAGTGCTTCCCCCAGGCCCAACAAGCCTACCTACAGTGACCCCCCAATGCTCGCGAACACCCCCCTGATCTCCAACCCTCCCACAACAATCGCAAACCCTCCCCCCTGATCCTCGACCCCCCCAATGATCTCCATCAACCCATCCCCAGTGATCGTGGACCCCCACGATGACCCCCCAATCCCCCCAACGATTGCGGACCCCTGACCTCCCAACGATCGCAGACCCCCGCAATGACCCCCAATCCCGACATGATTGACCCCCGATCCCATCCCCATGACTGATTTCCCCCCCTCTGTGACCCCCATGCCCACCGGTGCCCCCATGCCCATTGGTGCCCCATGCCCACTGGTGCCCTATGCCCATCAGTGCCCCATGCCCACCCACAGCTCCATGCCCACCAATTGCCCTCCATAGCCCCCCCACCCCCCCCCCCCCATCCATACAATCAAAGACTTAGCTGCAGATTTACCTGAACATGCCCTCTCCCTGGCTGCTCTCCATCCGACTGAGCCTGTCAATCAGGCCGGTCAGTCGGGTGGCAAACCGAAAAAAAAAGATGTCCTTACATCAAAATCGTAAGGACGTCCAGGAAACCCATACTTCCGGGTTTCCCGTCGGCAATTTGACCCTCCCACCCCCTTCCCAGCTCGGGGTCAAAATCATGCCCCATATATTTTTCTTCTTTAAGTATGAAAATTTAAGTTTCAGCTCATTCAACCATCATTCACGCACATCAGGCACAACATACTTAGGATTTTCAATTTTAAATGTGACTTATATTTATGTCATGAAAATCCATTCAAAGAAACAAAAACCCAGTGGGGATAATTTTTTTTTTAAATGCTCAAAAAATTTCAATTAAACATCAGAAGAGTGATTTTCTTTGCTCCTGCTCCTGAAAATCCAGTCGCAATATGAAGAGACCCCCCAACTCGTGCAATTGGAGGATACTCGAGGGTTGGGGTCGTGGCCAGTTTTGTGGGCAGAGATTAATTCAGATGAAAGGTTGGATGGACGGATGTAAAAGATCGAGGAAACATGAGTGTTTTGTAGTTAAACGTACAATTCTGCGATCTTTTTAGCCGTGTAATTGGTTTGTGCCCAACTTACACATGTCTCTAAGCATAAATACGGGTGATGGGATAATGAAGTTAATGAGAAATAACATAATGGCAGTGGCAAGAAAGGACATAACTAACAAAGAGATAGAAACAGAATCCATATGGATTGAGATAAAAGATAGGAAGGGATTGGTCATACTATTAGGGGTACACTACAGGCCATCAAATAGTGGAAAGGAAGTTAAGCAAGAAATATGTAGGGAAATATATGAAATGAGTAAGAAACACAGAATCATAATCATGTTGGATTTCAACTACCGTCAAATAAACTGTCAGGAAGAAGGATCGAAAGGAAAAAAGGGGATGGAGTTTTTACAGTGTGTACAAGGCTCCTTTCTGGCCCAACATGTAAGAAGCCCAACAAGGAAGGATGCACTGCTAGACCTAACAATGGGAAATGAACCAGAGCAGATAAGGGAAGTAAGCATGGGAGAACTCTAAGGAGTAGTGATCACAATATAATAAGATTTAAGATAATGACCGAGAGAGATATAGCTAGTACAAAGGCTAAAGTAATAGATTGGGGAAAAGCCAACTATGAGGAAATAAGGATGGAGCAAATGAAGATAAACTGGAGAAAAATATTGATAGACGAAGAGGTAGAACAACATATTTAAAGGAGAGATCAATAGTTCAGGAGAAATATATTCCACTAAAAAATAAGAACAAACTAGCCAAGTGAGACGCCATGGATAAATAAAGAGTTGAGGATAAAATTAAATCTAATGGAAAAAGCATATGCAAAGTACACAAATAATAAAGCAAAGGATGACAAAAAGGAATATGATGAGCTTAGGAAAGAGGTTAAAAGACAATTAGGAAGGCAAAGAGGAAATATGAAATGAAAATATTGAAGAATATAAAAATAAATAGTATTCTATGGACGTATAAATAACAGAAGGAGAATTAAGATAGGGAAAGGGTCACTAAGGGATGTGCAAGATAAATTCACAGGAGGTGATACTGAAAAGGCATGGATACTGAATGAATACTTTACCTCAGTTTTCACCAACAAGGCTAACAAAGAGGAAATTACAACAGTAAAAGAAGTCAAGAAGGATGTTACAACAGTTAAGGTACTTAGCAATGTCTCCTGGAAGAATAAGACCATAAGACCGTAAGAGATAGGCGCAAGAGTAGGCCATTCAGCCCCTCGAGCCTGCTCCGCCATTCAATGAGATCATGGCTGATCTGATTTTTACCTCAACTCCACGTTCCTGCCCTTTCCCCACATCCTTTGACTCCCTTGCTGATCAAAAATGTGTCTAATTCAGCCTTGAATGTATTCAATGACTCAGCCTCCACAGCTTTTTGGGGTAAAGAATTCCAAAGATTCACGACCCTCTGGGAGAAGAAATTCCTCCTCATTTCCATCTTAAATGGGCAACCCTTTATTCTGAGACTATGCCCCCTAGTTTTAGATTCTCCCATCCTCTCAGCATCTAACCTATCAAGTCCCCTCAGAATCTTGTATGTTTCAATAAGGTCTCCTCTCATTCTTCTAAACTCCAATGAGTATAGACCCAACCTGTTCAAACTTTCCTCATAAGAAAACCCTTCCATACCCGGAATCATCCTAGTGAACCTTCTCTGAACTGCCTCCAATGCAAGTATGTCCTTCCTTAAATAAGGGCACCAGAACTGGACGCAGTACTCCAGGTGTGGTCTCACCAGCACCCTGTGCAGTTGTAGAATGACTTCCCTGCTTTTATACTGCATCCCCTTAGAAATAAAGGCCAATATTCCATTTGCCTTCTGGATTACCTGCTGCACCTGTATGTTGACTTTTTGTGTTTCATGTAGGAGGACACCCAGATCGCTCTGTACCGCAGCATTTTGTAATATTTCTCCATTCAAGTAATATTTTGCTTTTTTATTTTTCCTCCCAAAGTGGATGACTTCACATTTTCCCACATTATATTCCATCTGCCAAATTTTTGCCCATTCGCTTAACCTGTCAATATCCCTTTGCAGACACTTTGGGCTCGATTTTTGCACCCCCGAGCGGGTACGTTCGTGGCAGGGGGGCTGCGAAAATCGGGGATTCCCGGGGCTGGTCTGGAGCCCGGCTCCAACCCGCCCACTACCGGGTTCCCCAGTAATGCGCTGATATGCGCTCGCAGCCCCCACATGTGGGACTCCCGCAGGCAATTAAAGCCGGCGGGATGCCACTTAAAATAATCATTAAGGTATTTCAGGTCGTTTAGAGACCTGATTAACATGACATTTTAGGAGGGTTGGGATTTTGCAAACAACTGGGACTGTTTCCCATACTGGGGAAAACACTCCCAGTTCAAATGGACGTGTTGCAGCCATCAGCCTGTGGCAGCTGCAAAGGTCCATTTGACAGGTGGGGGGGGGGGGGAGACCCTCACTCATTGCAGGAGGCCACTCTGTCACTTTGGACAAAGTTTGGCCTCTACCACCCTCATCCTAACAATAAAATTCACCAAGTTGAACACTTACCCCGGTGTCCAGACACATGTACCTACCTTGCGGACCCACTCAAATGTACATCTTCCGGATGGGGGCCGCCGTAGCTGCAGTCATGACCTCCTCGGAGGACGAACAGCATCACCAGCCTCGCCGGCCACGCCGTCCACCTCTGACACGTGGAGCCCCACAACACAATGCTGTGACACATCCACCTGCACAGCAGGAGGGAGGGCAACGGCAGAGAGAGATGCGTCGCAGAGGGCACCACCCTCGCCACAGGGTCTACAGACCGAGGTTCAGCTTCCTGGACCTCTCTGAGCAGCAGTGCACTTGGAGGCTCAGAGTCACTTGACATGTAGTCGTGGACATCTGCAGCCTCCTTCATGCCGAGCTGCTCCCGGCTGGCCCAAGCACCACCTTCTTACCTGTCGCTGTCAAAGTCACCACTGCCCTCAACAACTTCTCCTCTGCATCCTTCCAGGGTGCCACAGGGGACATCGCCGACGTCTCTCTCAGTCGTCTGCACAAAAGAGCCCTGCATATACACCTACACCCACTTTGCAGTGACACAATGGGTGGCATCAGTTGTGGGTCTTTATAGTGATCCTCAGGAAAAGGCATTATTGCACAAACCAGACAAGATTCGCAAAGACGTGGCAGTAGTGGTGACAATATAATATGTTATGTGAGTTGATCAGAAATTAAATATAGGTAAAAACCATGACAAACCCTCAAACACCCTTGTGCATCCCCTTCATGCTCACGACACGTTTGCCTTACGCTTCCTACTGCACATATGTGATGCATGCCCTGTGGCTGCAGCACAGGTAGTGGCAGGTTGAGTGAGACTGACCGTGAAAGAGATGCATGAGAGGGTGAGTATGAGATGGAGCCATGAGATTGTAAGAGGATTGGGTTGAGTCATAGTGGCGGGATGAGTACTGGCGAGGTGAGTAAGTGCAGGTAAGATGAGGATGAGCTTTGAGTGAGTGTGACAAGTGATGTGATAGTGTTGGCAGTGCAGAAAGAGATGTGGGGTGGGGGCGGTGATGTGGCAGACGGAGTGTAGGGGAGTGAGTAAGTGTACTCACTTTGGCTGACCTACTTAGGTCATTGAAGCACCTCCTGCACTGTATGCAGGTGTGCGATATGTTGGTGGTGCAGGTGACCTCCTCTGCCACCTCGAGCCAGGCCTTCTTGGTGGCAGAGGCAGGCCGCTTTCTCCTGCCCGCCGGGGGGAAGATCTTTTTCATCCCCCTCCTCCTCACCCCATCCAATAATACCTGGAGTGAGACATCATTAAACCATGGAGCAGCCTTCCCCCTGGGCTGCTCCATGCTGTCATTTTTCCTATTTCTTGCAGCATCAGTCAGTGGAGGACTGCCCCTTTTAATAGGGCTCCTCCAGCTGACAGCCTATGCTGCGCATGCGCAGTCCGCCCGCTGCGCAGCTTTCCAGCGCGAGACCCGGAAGCAAAGGTAAGTGGCTCTAATTAGCCTGCGGTTCCGTGCGGAGCACCCCGATTTCACTGACACGTTATCCACGCGCCCAGTCGACCCCCCGCTGAGAACCCGCTGCCCTCCTAATATCGGGCCCTTTGTGTCCTCACCTTGCTTTTCCACCTATCTTTGTATCATCAGCAAATTTGGCCACAAGACACTCTGTTCCTTCATCCATTGATATATATTGTAAATAGTTGAGGCCCCAGCACTGATCCCTGCGGCACCCCACTCGTTACAGATTGCCATTTTGAAAATGACCCTTTTATCCCGACTCTTTGTTTTCTGTTAGTTAGCCAATCCTCTATCCATGCCAGTATATTACCCCCAATATCACGAGCTCTTACTTTGTGCAGTAATCTTTTATGTGGCACCTTATCGAATGCCTTTTGGAAATCCAAATATACTGCATCCATTGGTTCCCCTTTATCCACCTTGCCCGTTACTTCCTTGAAGAACTCTAATAAATTTGTCAGACATGATTTCCCTTTCATAAAACCATGTTGACTCTCCTTGATTGTATTATGAGTCTCCAAATGTCCTGCTACTGCTTCCTTAATAAAGTGTAGATACTTTAATATTAGGTGCAGACAAGATCCGTCTGAGTTGTAATTTTGTCCTCAGTTAAGTGGGCCAAAACTCACTGTACAGCCTTGTGCGTGGAGAATTGCTACTGCGGTGAGCTGCTGGAGGGGCCATGTGCCTTAGTATATCTTTCTCACATGAAGAGATGAGGGCTAAGGGCAGAAAATCAAAGGGAAAAATTGGAGGTGAAAAATGCAAAAGAAGTACCATATTGTAAAAAAGGTGCATTTAAGGGGTGATCCAGCATTCCTGGTTCGGAGCTCATCATGGAAAACTGTGGGCAAGCAGCCCATAAATTTCCATCTATTCATTTGAATGGATAAAAAATCATGGGATGTGAATTTGAGATTCCTTAGTGCCTACTGTAAATGCCCCTCCTCACTGCACGTATCAAATGATAGAATCACCTCATATATCACCCCATTATGCTAGAACTGTATAAAACACTAGTTAGGCCACAGCTAGAGTACTGCATACAGTTCTGATCACCACATTACAGGAAAGATGTGATTGCACTGGAGAGGGTACAGAGGAGATTTACAAGGATGTTGCCAGGACTGGAGAATTTCAACTCTGAGGAAAGATTGGATAGGCTGAGGTTGTTTTCCTTGGAACAAAGGAGGCTGAGGGGTGATTTAATTGAGGTGTATAAAATTATGAGGGGCCTAGATAGAGTGGATAGGAAGGACCTTTTTCCCTTAGCAGTGAGGTCAATAACCAGAGGGCATAGATTTAAAGTAATTGGTAGAAGGATTAGAGGAGAGTTGAGGAGAATTTTTTTCACCCAGAGGATGGTGGGGGTCTGGAACTCACTGCCTGAAAGGATGGTAGAGGCAGAAACCCGGATCACATTTAAAAAGTACTTGGATATGCATTTGAAGTGCCATAACCTACAAGGTTACGGACCAAGTGCTGGAAAGCGGGATTAGGCATGATAGCTCTTTTTCAGCTGGCACAGACACAATGGGTCGAATGGCCTCCTTCTGTGCCGTATATTTCAATGATTCTATAAACTCAGATCTATGCGTATCCTGTACACCCAATGCTGATGCATGGCCAACACACCATTAACCAGGTTTTCTACCATCACAGGAAGCCCAGTCTTGGATAATGAAACGGTTACTTTGTACTGGAAGAATGTGGTTCCTTCTAGATTTACTAGAATGATTCCAGGGATGAGGGACTTTAGTTACATGGATAGACTGGAGAAGCTGGGGCTGTTCTCCTTGGAACAGAGACGGTTGCGAGGAGATTTGATAGAAGTATTCAAAATCATGAAGGGTCTAGACAGAGTAGATAGAGAGAAACTGTTCCCATTGGCGGAAGGGTCAAGGATCAGAGGACATAGATTTAAGGTGATTGACAAAAGAACCAAAGGTGACATGAAGAAAAACTTTTTTACACAGCGAGTGGATAGGATCAGAAATGGACTGTCCGAGGGGGTGGTGGAGGCAGATTCAATCATGGCCTTCAAAAGGGAACTGGATAAGTACTTGAAAGGAAAAAATTTGCAGGGCTACGGGGAAAGGGCGGGGAGTGGGACTAGCTGGATTGCTCTTGCATAGAGCCGGATGGCCTCCTTCCGTGCTGTAACCTTTCTATGATTCTATGATTCTAGGTTTAGTTTATTGTTAAATGAGATGCTAATGATTGCAGATTTTGAGGAGCTCATTTATCGCTTGAGGGTAGTCAGATGCCAGGTTAACAAAGGTTGGAGTCTCTTTAAAGAGGCCCTTAATAAAAGGTCCTTAACATTCCCTCTTTGTTAAATTGATGTTGCATTATAGTTTGAATATTTGTTCTGTGTAACATATTAGGTTATTTGCTGTAGATTGGCTTTTTAATGTTGCAAATTATCCACATATATAGCTATTAAAATTGCTTATTTACAGAAAAGAATGGGCGAGTGGTGACAGTTCATCACTTTGGTCTTTTCCTCATCCTATGGAAGTGCTGCAGATATGGACCCTCTTCCTGAGTGAAGGAACAACATTGTGCAGCAAGGGCACTGTCACTCACTATTGTAATATCAGGCAGTGTACCGAAGTAACCCATAATCCACTACATTGGTTTCCTGGTAATCGGGTACTAATAATATCATAAAGGAGCTTAATACTCTTTTTAAACATTGCAGCACACAGCACTGAGACACTGGAACCCTGAACAATGAAATGTCCAGCTAAAGTATTGAACAGCAATTGCCTGTAAAATAACTGATCATGGAATGATGGAGTTAAAGGCTATAGTCACCTCAGAGTTCAGAAGATCGTGTTCATAAATTACTTTTACTTTGTCTTTTATTACATCATCTGAAGCCCTTGGTTGGTTCATTTTATGGCAATTTCTAACATTTAGTTTCCATGGTATCAGCAATGTTCTTTTTTGTAATATTTTTATTTGACAGCAGTTTTCCCTATATCATATCATATTTAGTTCTGGCAGTGCTTTGGATCCTCCAAAGCTGAATCCAAAGTTTGGATATAATCCTGTATTACACATCACAATGCTAATGTTTCTTACCCATTCTCTTTAGTGCATGTGACATCTCTTTGAAATTCATCCTTTGGTTCCTTCCAACACGCTTCTTTTCATGTGGAGGCATGTTCTTCTGTTTGGCCTTTCACAGAGAGATACAATGACGGCTGGTGGGTTACGACCCTTTCCCCTGCTGCTCCATGGAACAGTGTATTAGAACACTCTCCATTGTATGAAAATTTAACATAATATCCCAGCTTACCCCATCACTGTAAACTTGGATTTGCAGCTGATCTTGGTTAAATTGTATGTCTATTGGTCCAAGTTATGCATAGCATAAAATCAGCCCCCCCACCCCTCCCTCCACTGAGCTAAAACTTATTCTAATGTGATTGGATTCAAATCCTTCTACTAGAAACAACTACTCACATATCAGACTTTTTCAGTCATTGGAAACAATTAGGTAAAAGTTACTGGTGTAGAAATTGTTTCTCGTTACGCCCGTTTACAGGCGTAAAATGGGCCCAAAACTGACCAATTTGGGGTGCAATGTCCTGCGTCCATTGTCCGAACCGAAATTGAATTGTGCCATTTTTCAGGCGGCCGCCTAAAACAGGTGTAAGGCCCCTTGCATATGCTAACGAGGGGCCTAACGCTTGTTTATGGACCCTTACAAGAAATTGGGCTGCCCTGAGCAGAGGTTTTCGGGACTTAGATGAGACTGCCATCATAAAGGTAAGTTTAAAAAAATGTTTTAAATTCTGCGGAGCCAGGAGAAGCAGAAGTGCTCCCATTGGCTCCACAGTATTCCGACAGATGCCACTGGCCACGATTGGCCCCAACTCCTGCTGTCATTTTCTTTCTCTCCCGGGAAATAACTGAGGGGCACAGGTGGCGAGGCAAGCTTCCCGTGGAGGCCCTGCATATATAAATGAGGCCCAAGGACCAATTTACATAGGCAAACTCTAAGATGGAATTGATGGGAGTTAGGATGAATGAGGCCATCCTGTCCCAAACCCGTCATTTATAAGGCTGCACATAGTAGAGGACGGGTGGCATTTTAATCCAGCCACCATTTCCATCGGAAAACTTAACACAGCACAGTGGATCCAGGGTCTGCCCTAAATTCTAACCCTTGGGCGATTGGTCCACCCTACACCTGCCCTCCCTGATTAGAATTTTGGGGCCACTGGACCACCTGCCCCATGCAAATGAGGTGCTTCCCCACCACCCCGCAAACTCCAGCAGGGATCAGTGCTGGAGTGCACTAGCAGATACAATCCCAGTGCAACTGCTGGGATCGTCATCTGTGGGATTTCAGGAACAATGATGTCAGTGGTCACTTGTGAATTTATAAAATTGACCGGAAACTGACAGTAGGGGCTTGATTTTCCAGTCCCAGCCATGCCATATGTGCTTAAAAATGAGGTGCTGGTGGGACCAAAATAGCATGCAGAATGAAAGTGCCGACTTATCACTGATTTTCGGGTGGACTCTTCCTAACTGCCAGAGCTTCCACCTGAAACCGCAGGAGCCTCATACATACACGCTAATTGGGGTCAAATAATGCAGTTAGAACCGCGAACATCATTTTCGTCTCTGCTCATGTTGCTACCGCCAGTTCCTGCTCTTGCCCACCAACCATGGGTGATACAAATCGGGAGGCGGCCATTGTCAGCATAAAGTAAAGGGATCTTCAGCTGCACTCAGGAAAAGCTGGGTAGTGGTTTGGGACACAGTTTGATGGCAATCCCATGTGGGTTTTGAGCTTTAAAGGCTTCCAAATTTAATGTATTTGCCACTGTAAGTTCTGTAAAGATGTTGCCTGCTGCTCTGAAGTGCTGTTATTTTTTACTCCCAATGCTGGTATCCCTCTCCTTTAAGGTGCTGCTGCTGTGCCTTTCACATTCGGCTGCCCTGCCTGATTTCCTGCCTCCAGATCGGCAAGCTGCCTATTGGGGAATGCATTTCACACTTGCAACTCAGCAACCACATTGTAATGAAGACCCCAAAACAAAATGGACTGAGTCCCCCCAATGACTCCTACGGGTAGCTATCACAATCACCCCGCCCACCGTCTGCACGAGTAGAGCTCCAGATGAAAATTGCCCCCTAAATTTTTTTAGAAAAGTGATACCAAAGCTCAATCCTATCAGCACTGGGCCCAATTAAGAAGCATTGAGCCTGATTCTAATAAGCTAAAGTCAGTATAAAGTTACATTTCAAGAAGATAGAAACTTGTAAAGCATGCAACCATTGCTTAAATCGTGATTGATTACAATTTCAAATCAAATCATATCAAATTTAATGAAGGAATAAATAAATGGCAAGTAATCGGTTCTGGAAAAACAGTTCTTAAAGGTTAAAAAAGTTTTTGCCAAATATTTTTGTGTGTTTACAAACATGGCACATTGAAAAATGTGATCATGTCAATCCCACATGAAATCATCATGATAAGGGTTACACACAGCTCTTTGGAGTCATCTCCTTCCCTAAGCAAATAAGAAAGACAGTGTCTCTTTAATTTTTGCGACATCCCATTTAGCCATCTGCTGTAACGTGAAGTGTACCAATGCAGTTGACAGAAGCTTGCTGACCATTTGTCTGGTATCAGGAGTCAATTCTAAATACTGTGGCTAATTGTAAACTGAGGAACCAGCCACATAACAGCTAATGATGGTGCCTTCTAACCACGACCACATAGACAGCAGTCCCCAATGATTAATGAAAGAGATGACTGTATCTGAGCAATGCATGGAGCCATTTTGCTATGTACTCAGCACTAAATTATTCTTATCCAATAAGTGATGACATGTGTTGGTACTTGACTGTGCTCCTTTATTTCACCATGTATCAAATGCTCACCATTTATCAATATGTCTTGTCTTTCACTACATGAACCAGTAGCGTCTGCATTTTACCTCAGAACCTTTGTCACTTTGAAAGGGATTGCAGTGC
This sequence comes from Heptranchias perlo, assembly GCF_035084215.1. Classification (NCBI taxonomy): domain Eukaryota; kingdom Metazoa; phylum Chordata; class Chondrichthyes; order Hexanchiformes; family Hexanchidae; genus Heptranchias; species Heptranchias perlo. The sequence goes on along the minus strand of NC_090325.1, from coordinate 61,238,834 downwards.
ACAGTCCAGTTGTACCATAACTTTTACCATATGTTGCATGAACTTACATTAATAAAAATATGCTTAGGAGCGAAACCGAGAGCAATTTTCAGGACGTCCCACAGCACTTAACAGCCAATGAATTACTTTTGAAGCGTAGTTACTGCGATTAGTGGATTAGCAGCCAATTTCCACACAGCAAGGTTCCACAAACAACAATGAGATAAGTAGCCAGTTAATCTATTTTGGTGGTGTTGGTTGAGGGATAAATGTTGGCCAGGGCACAGGGAAAACTCACCTGCTCTTCTTCAAATAGTGCCATGGCAACTTTTACATCCATCTGAACAGGCAGATGATGTCTCAGTTTAAAAATTTCATCTGAAATATAGCAACTCCAACAATGTAGCACTTTGTCAGTACTGCAATGAAGTGTCAGCCAGATTGTGTGCTCAGATCCTGGAGAGGGGCTTGAGAGAAGTCTGAATGCATTAGACAAGAATTTTGATTTTGTTACTGACCATTTTGAAAAGTACATTGCTTCAGGTCATTAATATGTACACAGAACGTAGGAGCATATACAGTACTTGTACAGATTTACACATTAAAGATTGAAAATTTAAAAGCTGTTGAACAGTGGAACTACTTTTTAAACAAGTGCAAATTAGTTCATCACTCACCAAACCCTGCTCTTTGAACCTTAAGCAAAAGGAGATTATAGTAAAGAGCATTTAAATATCCTTTTTTACAGGAGCTGTTCAGTGGGAAGAGTTGCAACAGGCCACAAAGGACAAAATGCAACAAGAAAGCAGAGAAAAATACAAATATTGGGTATCTGAAATTGAATCAGAAAATAGAAGAAAAACATTGGGCATGATTTTGACTTTGAGCTGGGAAGGGGGCGGGGGGATGGGGGTGGGGGGTCAAATTGTGAACAGGAAACACAGAAGTCTGTCTTTTATTTTTTTTGTCGGTTTGCCATCTAACTGACTGGCCTACTTGACAGGCTGGTCTCAGTCGGACAGAGACCATCCAGGGAGAGGACGTGTTCAGGTAAGTCTTCAGGTAAGTCTTTGTATGGATGGGGGGGAGGGCGCATGGGGGTGACAGTCAGTCATGGGGGGAGGGATTGGGGGTCAGTCACGGGGCTGGGGTGTCAGGATCAGGGATCATCACGGGGGTCCACGAACAATGGGGCAGGGTGGAGATCGGGGGTAGGGGTCCGTGATCATTGGGGGGTTGCTGCAAGTAGGCTTATTGGGCCTGGGAAAAGCACTCCTGCTCTTCCGGGCCCATAAGCTGCACCAGAAGGCCACCTACCTGTGGGAAAATGGAGGCCCGCAGCCTCCTCGAAAGGTTTTAAGGCCCGATCCGCCTCCTGGGAGCGGGTTGGTCATCTGCTCCTCATCCCGCCCCAGTGAAAACCGGAAATGGGCGGGTTGGGGGCGGGTCTGAAATGGTTGCGATTTTGAATTCCCCTGCCCCCAGCCCACCCATTTTTCACTTTTAAAATCGTGCCCATTCTGCCTGTTCATATCTGAAGGAGAAAACATAGGTTATTGGGGTCTGATGAAGGGTCTCTATCCAAAATGTTAGTTTGCCTCTTCTCTTTCAGGTGCTGTGTAATTCCAGCATTTTCTGCTTTTTGTAAAGATCAAGTGGAGAAATAAAGACACTGATGGTACCAGGCAGCTATCCACTTGCTTTGTTTTTTAGCCTCACAGCCTTTAGTCTGCCCTAGATTAAAAAGGAAATAAAATCTTTCAGCCCCAAATGTATATGAATATACAAGAACATAGTAATATACAGAACCAGACAAGACCACAGTGATCCACCTGAACATGTACGTGCATAATGCATGATTCAATTTTTCAATTTAAGTTTTGCAGCCAGTTGAAGGACATTTATTTCTAATCTATTTAGTTGTTTGAACAAAGCGTATATTTTTGGTTGTGTTCTAAATCAGGATTATGAGATGAGATGATGAAATCTCACTAGAGATTTCTTACCTACTTTAAGGTACAGTTGTTAATAATAGTACATGTTCCACAAGTCTCTTAAAGTGAGTAATAAATAATTGGTTTCTAGGTATTTATGGTCTGAAAATGCTGGAGGGCCAAGATCAAAGGACAATTTATTACACATCCTATGTGAGTGGACTTCTCTTTAAAGACGTCTAAATACTTATTATTACGAGATGATTTGAAATCAGCCATTGCCATGTATGAATATGTTGTCTTGTAGCTATTGCACTGCATGGGAGATGGATTATAGGAGAGCTTGAAGCTGGTCAGCCCATGGATTTATTGATTGCACTGTTTCCATTGTTGTTTGAAAGTGTTAACATTTTGGAAGATGTATGACACTGAAACCAGTCTCTCACTCCAGCTGTGGTGCTGCACAATGTTTTAGTTCCAACCTCTGAATTTTTAGACAGTTGCTTAAAAAGAGCTATTTTAAACCACTGTCATAATAAATAGAGTGTACTGTACTGATTCTTTATAATGTTATTTTAGGTGGAATCCACAAAGAGGAACTAGAGTAGTGAAAACACACAGCTCAATATTCATATGTCACTACATAACAAAATCGTTGGTACCATTTAAGTATTAACAGACATTAGTGTCAGAGCACTCTGGATGTATCATTTCATTCAAATTTGTTAAACGTAGTAGTTTGTTCAACAAAGTTTCAATTTGAGAAATATATTTTGGAGCATCCTGAGTTATATGCACACATAAAGGTAATGACTTCATTATAAATATATATATTTTTCTTTTTAACATATCCACAGTTACCATAATCCGAGAACAGAACTGTGATGCTGGCTTGTTTGGTGAAACATATGTATTTATATATTTTTCATACAATAAATATTCTGTCAGTAGATAAGGGATCTCAGAGGGTTAATACTTTATGTGCTATAAATGTAACGTTCCAGTGAGATCCTCAACCCAACTACATTAATCCAGTCAGCACAATGCCTCATGTTAGAGACGTGTCTTAATAAATCACTCTTGAGTGCTGGGGTTGAGGGCTGCTAATTAATCAGCACTGTCATTATGTTTGTCTTGTGGAAGACTTTGTTTAGGATGAGAAGGTAGAGTAGTTAACCTGCTGAATACTAACCACACACACATATCATTATTCAGAATATTACTTAAATACTCTCGACCAGGAGACTGTGAATTGCAGTCCTGGCTCTCTCTCCCTTCGAGTTTGCTTGTCTCATTTTGGGGAAGTTTGATTTTTGACTGGGCTGCTGGATAGAGTGTCCTGGTTGAGCTCCAAATAAAAATCTGAATCAATTCCAAACAGGATGATTTCAATTTATTCAAATATACACACATTATAGCCAAGTTTCACCATTTCTGATGCACATTTTCCTTTAAGATAAAACTGGCAAAAAGAATTTAAGTATTATATCCCAGCGTGAATCATCACTGTTAGGAGAAGAAGGGCAAGGACACTAAATTAAAGGAGAAAAAAAGTGTCATTCTGCTAATGGAGTAGAAATTGGAATGCGTCGGCCTGCTTTTCAGGCTTAAAATGGGTGCAAAGCATACCAATTAAGCAGTGAGATGGCCTGTGCCCAATCTGCAAAGATGTCGGTCCCACTGCTAAATTTATGGGGCCCATTTTTTAGGCGTCTGGGCATTAGCCTCCTTGAATATGTAAATTAAGGGCATAACATCTGTTGACGGACCCCTTTTCAAAATTTGTCAGTGATGAGCAGGGCAGGTATCAGGCCTGCCCCGCTCAGGATTCTTCAACTGCCCAAGCAGTCGCCAATGAAAGATAAGTGATAAAAAATTTTTGATCAGGCCTATGCCTACCTGTTCCAATGCAGGGATCATTCCCTACGACCAGTTTGCACCAGCAGACAGGTGCTATGCAATTTGCACCCCATTATATCTATAGACGTTGACTTGCGTGCGACATTAGAGGAGCAGCGCACAAGCGCATTTTGAATATTCAGTCAGACCTGATGCTGTCCACAGGTGGGACTGATAAATTAGTTCAGAGTTTGGGGAGTGGGGCTGCACAAGTGCAAAGTATTGGCTTTCAACACAGTCCATCTAGCACAGTTTTGATCTGAGGCATCACTTGTATCAGTCAAAAGTGCCAGGTTTCAATGACATTTCATGTGACTAAAGCAGTTTCAATAGATTTACAGTTAACATGATGTCCCAACAGTTTGCCCATTTAATAGTGGTTTGAGGAACAGTGAATGATGAAACAACAGCACAATAACCGAGCATAGCAAGGGAGGTGGAATAATAAGTAACTGTGGGTCTCATTCCTAAAACCCTTGTGTCTTTGGGACAAATTTGAGTGCCTGGCATGCCCCCTGGTGTAAACAAGATGTACAGGACTGCGAAATATAGTGGGAATTGATTCTACCTGGTTGCTGCTTAATTTGGGCCCTGCCCTATTATGTGGCTGGGCCTGAAGAGGCCATTTGGAACTCCTGTCCAAAGCAGAGAGAAGCTTCATTAAGTTATTTAAAAGTGGGAGGCACAGCTCCATTCCTGACCTCTGCATGCTGGATATCAAGTCACCAGCATGCCCAGAAAACCTAGCAGGAAGGGAGTCTCAGGGTGGTTTTCAGATGTGAAGGCCTTTAAGAGGCCCACAAATTTGAAAGGTAACTATATTTAGGCTCTTATCAGCTCTTAGAAGCTTTTTTTTGTACTTTGTATTGCTGTGGCCACATAGGCTTTTGTGACCTCTTGTGTCAATTATTGTTAAATTACTAATTTTGAGCCTCCAGTTCCCTTTACTGACACCAATGAGGATCCTCTGAGTTGATATGCTCGGAGAAAGAGGGGAACCTGGGAAGTGTTGCCAAGCAGATCAGGCTGTCTGAGAGGTGCCCTGTGCCGTGCTGTTGGCACTTGCATCCCGCATCTACAGATAGAGAGGTACAATGACAGACGTATTGCTGGTGGAAGCTCTTCTTCTCAAAAGACACCCTGCCAGCAGACCCCTGGTGGCATCACTGCAAAATGTGACTACCTAACTGTTATGCTGGAAAGGTTCTTTGGCAGACCCTTGGTGGCCTCATTTTGAGATGTGAATACCTGACTAACTGTTATGCTGGAGGTTCTTCAGAAGTACCCCAATCACAGCATGTCATGTTTTATATGGTACTGCATGAAAAAAGGCATTTCAGGTTGATGAAGAACCAGTGCACCCATCAAAATGTCATCAACCATTCCTGTAGGGCTGGCACACCTACCTGAGAATAATGAGACGACCTGTTTTCTCAAGGTCTGAGTCAACAGAAAGGCCGATGTTAAGGTGTGTTGTCTGCTGTAAGGACACCTGCAGCTCTCATGCAGAAGAGAGCTAGTACTGTGACAGTAATGATCAGTTATGGCGTGAAATTTGGCTGCACCTCTGTACAAGTGTGTTGCAATGTCGTCCTATGGGGATGGTGACGTGCAGTGGCACAGAGGAAAACCCTTCTCAAAAAAACCCCATGAGTACCACCTCCATTTCAGCAGCACAAACAGGAGCTTGGCTTGTGGGCTGTTCCGTCATTTATCTGCAAACTCATGCCTACACCTTGAGTTCTGTTTCTTTTTCATTTTCTCTGCCATTTAATATTCCCCTGACCTTTCAAACTTTGGAAAAGGCTACTGATGGGTTGGTTATCTTTTAAGGGTCTCCAAAAGCTTACTGAATTTTTGCCCTGCTCATTGTGAGACTCCCCTTTAATGGTACCCATCCCTTTCCTACCAGTATTCCTCTCCTACCACAAGTGTCATCCCTAGACCCATCCGAATTTGCACCTGGAGTTGTGAATAATTATTAAAATTAGCTTAGATCGAGGAATTGAATGCTATGTGCAATTGAGATTGAGGCAAGATTAGCATTGGTGCTAATTCATTTGAAACTGACTTCAACCTCCATGCTCAAATCGACTGCTTTATCTTTGGGCGCGGAGCAAAAACAGTCGGGTTCTTTAAAGGGCAGGCTCTGCCAGGCAGTGAAGTTAAAAATTATCCTTAAGATAAAGACACCACTGACAAGAGGGTGTAATTAGAGCATGACAAGTTTACATAGCCAGTTTACTCCATTGTAAGTGTGGTCACAGGAATTTATAATAGCAATATAAAAACAAGAACGGAATGTTTGACTTTAAAATGGGCACTGAATTACATCTACATACCCTAGTCCAACTATCCCTTACCTTCTAACCTGACTGCACCTGAAGATTACTTGGTTTTGACTCCCTGTGTGTAATGCTGTGGGAAATTGACTAGTAATAAATAAAAGTAATAAATAAATACGCCCTGAATTTCCACTGGGTTTTTCCCGATATCCTGCCATAACTTCAGCAGGAGGTCAGTGGAACCCCCAGAGAAATAACGTAACTGGCTCTTTTTAGCCACTTATGCCGTTTTTCTGGAGGTTTCATCAATCTTCCTCTGAGAACCTGTGAGGAAATTGCAGGTGTAGTAATCAACAACAACAACCACCTGCATTTATATAGCACCTTTACCATAGTAAAATGTCCCAAGGTGCTTCACAGGAGCATTAGCAAACAAAATTTGATGCCAGGGTGTATTATAAACAGACTATTGACCAACCCATGCATTTATGACCTCAATCCTGTGTAGTTGAGCTGCAAATCCTTCCAGGCATCTGTTTCTATATTTGTTTGAGGGGTAGCTGTTCATGATGCCCTTTCACTAGGAGATGATTATCACTAGTGTACTTTTTTCTTGTGGTCTGAAAGATAGAGATTATTAATCCATGCCATTTCTTTCTCTGGCAGTCGAGAAGGTTGTCCTGACTGATCCTGTGTGCCAGTAATTGTTATTATGCCTGGACTTTGGATTTGAATTTGATATGGTTCAAATCTGCATCTCAATCAATCTGAATGCTTATCCCTATTAAGCACCACATGAAAGTGAAGTATTCAATGTAAGTAGATGAGAAAAACTGATGTAAACCAACTCAAATTCCATTCCTTTAAAGATGCAAATAAGCATTGACAGTAACTGTAGAGAAGTCTAGTTCATTCTATTTTGTGGAGGATGTAGACGCTGATTGGAAGTAGTTGGAAGATACTGTTAGGGAGTAATGGAAATATTTTTAAAAGTTGCTCAGGTTAGCACAGTTTTCACCAAGGGATGAATCTAGAACCTTTAAGTGGGAATTAGGCATGAAACTTCAAAAATCAGTGTGGTATACTGGTAGGCATCCTAGTATATCTAACAGTAAAATAATGAAATCCCAACCAGAAGGATATAAATTTGAATTCCCACCTTAACAGGCCATAAAAGTCACTTAGCAAAAGCAAAATGTTGCAGATGCTGGAAATCTGAAATAAAAACAGAAAATGCTGGAAAAGCTCAGCAAGTCAGGCAGCATCTGTGGAGAAAGAAACAGAGTTAACGTTTCAGGCCGAAGACCTTTCGTCAGAACTTTCATCAGAAAATCACTTGTCCTTATTAGGTGAGTTTTGTCTATTCTTGGCTATTCCTCTAGAAGGTGCATTATGCAGTGCTGGAGCACTCCAACTCAGGGAGAAGAACAAAGTAACATTATCAGTCTCAGTTTCAGAAGAGAAATACAGCACTAGGAGGTGGAATTGGACGATCTGAAAGGAAAAAGGGCTATCACTGGTATGTCAGATATTACATTAGGAGAGTTCATTATCTTCTGATTGAGAAGTAGAATCATAGAATCATACAGCACAGAAGGAGGCCATTCGGCCCATCGTGCCTGTGCCAGCTCTCGGTAAGAGCTACCAATTAGTCTCACTTCCCTGCTTTTTCCCCACAGCCCTGCAAATTTTTCCTTTTTAAGTAGAGGTCCAATTCGCTTTTGAAAGTTGCTATTGAATCTGCTTCCACCACCCTTTTAGCTTAGTTCAAATAGATATTTTTTATGGAATTTATAATATGGCAAATTTATAACAAGTCAAAACTGGTTTATTTCTATTCATAACTTTCCTCATCGTCAATGGAGTCATTTACAGCCACTCTTTACCTTACTGTATCTGCTACATGATATTCTCAGTCTGTAGAAAACAGCTCACCTTTGTCTCTTCAAACAGCATTTCAAGCAGAACAAGCATCAATGAGAGGAAGACCTGTTCTTTCCCCCATCACCTGCTGCTTTGATTTTAAAAAATCTCAGAGTCGCTATAAAAGAGAATAGAGGATAAAAAAATCAAAAATCAAAATGACTTCTTGATGTTTCCTCGGTGTATATGATTCTAATTCACTCCTCCAGCTAGCCAATATTATTACATAAATATTTATATAGCACCAGAAATGTTTACTTTTAATATTGCTCAACATGAATAATTGTAATAAATTTAATGATTTAGTGCATTCTTTCACATTATCGAATACAGATTTAAAACTTTGTTTTGTAATGCAACATAGAACAGTGTACTCTCAGCACCTTGGGGTTTAGTGAGAAGCAGCAAATGGGAGTAAATTTATCGGCACACACAGTAGACATTGGCATCCAACATTTAGCCAGATATTTATCTGAGGCCTAGTTTCTTCATGACAGAAGAGCTGAACACCAAATCCCATGTAGGCTGCAGGCAGACAGTTGGGCCGATCAGCAGATCACAGTAATTTACAGACTTGTGGTACTTAATATAATGCAATAATCTACGTTGCGCAGTTTGTCATTTGGACGAGGCCACAGATTATAGCTTAGGGCTGTGCATCTGTGCACAGATCTGAGAGGAAATAGACTGGGAGCTGTAACAGCTGAGCTTGCCTCAGCCGCACTGGAAAATTCAACTCCTGCTCCAGAGGTCACTGCACCGATCAAGCATGACAGCCCAAATTGTTAAGCATGTGACTAATATGCATATATAACACAGCCTGCCTGATGTCTCCATAGCTGGTTAGTGGCTAGTCTTAATTTTATGTGACAAACCAATGCAGGAGGCGCTGAATTGGTGACTAAATGGAGCATATTGATGTCCCACTGGGTGTAGCCTATGTTGTTTTGACAAATTCTCTTCAGCATTTATCAATCACATTTACAATGGAGAGTGTGCTGAATGTCCTAATCAGACATGCTAGTCAGGGCTAATAGAGTGAGGTAGTATGTTATTCAATTTGTTCTTGTTAGCGCAAGTCCCTATCATTGAGCAGTTTGCTATCATACATCACCAAAGAAAAAAGAAAGGTATTCATTCAAATTCATGCTATATTAGTTGATACAGATGATTAAGAATAGAGAGATTAAAATAGAACAGAAAAAGGAGACTTATGATAAATGTAAGGTTCATAATACAGTAGAGAATCAAGCTGAATACAGAAAGTACAGAGGAGGTCTAAAAAAGGGAATAAGAGGGGCAAAGACAGAGTATGACAATAGATCAGCAGCTAACATAAAAGGGAACTCAAAAGTCTTTTACAAACATGCAAATAGTAAAAGGGTAATCAAAGGAAGGATGGGGCCAATTAGGGATAAAAAAAAGGAGATCTTCTTGTGGAGGCAGAAGGTATGGCTGAGGTACTAAATGAATACATTGCATCGGTCTTCACTAGAGAAGAGAATGCTGCCAATGCAGCAGTAAAGGAGAAGGTAGTAGTGATATTGGATACAATAAAAATAGATAAAGAGGAGGTACTTAAAAGGTTAGCAGTAGTCAAAGTAGAAGAGTCACCCGGTCCAGATGGGATGCATCCTAGGTTACTGAGGAAAGTAAGGGTGGAAATTGCAGAGGCTTTGGCCACAATTTTCCAATCCTCCTTAGGTGGTGGTAGTGCCAGAGGAGTGGAGGATTGCAAATGTTACACCCTTGTTCAAAAAAGGGGAGAGGGATAAACCTGACACTTACAGGCCAGTCAGCCTAACATCAGTGGTGGGGAAGCTTTCAGAGACAATAATCCGGGACAAAATTAATGGAAACTTGGAAAAGTATGGGCTAATAAATGAAAGGCAGCATGGATTTGTTTAAGGAAAATCATGTTTGACTAACTTGATTGAGTTATTTAATAAAGTAATGGAGAGGGTTGATGAGGGTAGTGTGGCTGATGTTGTGTATATGGACTTTCAAAAGGCATTTGATAAAGTACCACATAATAGAGTTGTTAGCAAAATAAAAGGCCATGGGAATAAAGGGACAGTGGCAGTGTGGATAAAAAAATGGCTGGGGGGCAGAAAGCAGAGAGTAGTGGTGAAAGGTTGTTTTTCAGACTGGAGGGATGTATACAGTGGTGTTCCCCAGGGGTCAGTATTAGGACCACTGCTCTTTTTGATATATATTAATGACCTGGACTTAGGTAAAGAGGGTATAATTTCAAGGTTTGCAGATGACACAAAACTCAGAAATGTAGTAAACAATGTGGAGAATAGTAACAGACTTCAGGAGGACATAGACAGGCTGATGAAATGGGCAGACACATGGCGGATGAAATTTAACACAGAGAAGTGTGAAGTGATACATTTTGGTAGGAAAAATGAGGAGAGGCAATAAAAACTAAATGGTACAATTTTAAAGGGGTGCAGGAATGGAGAGACCTGGGGGTGTGCATACATAAATCTTTGAAGGTGGCAGGACAAGTTGAAAAGGCTGTTAAAAAAATATATGGGATCCTGGGCTTTATTAATAGAATCTTACAACACCAGGTTATAGTCCAACAATTTTATTTTAAAATCACAAGCTTTCAGGTGACGAAGGGGATAATCTCCGAAAGCTTGTGATTTTAAAATAAAATTGTTGGACTATAACCTGGTGTTGTAAGATTCCTTACATTTGTCCACCCCAGTCCATCACCGGCATCTCCACATCATCATCTTTATTAATAGAGGCATAGAGCACAAGAGCAAGGAAGTTATGCTAAAGCTTTCTAAAACACTGATTAGGCCTCAGCTGAGTATTGTGTTCAATTCTGGGCACCACACTTTAGGAAGGATGTTAAGGCCTTAGAGAGGGTGCAGAAGAGATTTACTAGAATGGTTCCAGGGATGAGGAACTTCAGTTATGTGGAGAGACTGGAGAAGATGGGGTTGTTCTCCTTAGAGCAGAAAAGGTTACGAGGAGATTTGATAGAGGTGTTCAAAATCATGAACGGTTTTGATACAGTAAATAAAGAGAAACTGTTTTCAGTGGTAGTAGGGTCGGTAACCAGAAGATACAGATTTAAAGAACCAGAGGCGGCATGAGAAACAAATTTTTACACAGCGAGTTGTTATGATCTCGAATGCACTATCTGAAAGGGTAGTGGAAGTAGATTCAATAATAACTTTCAAAAGAGAATTGGTCAAATACTTGAAGGGAAAAAAACTTACAGGGCTATGGGGAAAAAGCAGGGGAGTGGGACTAATAAGATTGCTGTACCAAAGAGCCGGCACCGGCACGATGGGCCGAATGGCCTCCTTCTGTGCTGTATCATACTATGATATATGTTTAAAAGATATTGACACAGGTCAGTGATGCAACAAACTCATGATTAGGTATTACCTTCTCTATATATTGCTTGAGAACTCTACGGTGGTAAATAATAAAACAATTGCATTTTTCCAAATAAGGAAGCTGATGTAACTTGTTCATTGTAACTAATAAACACCTCTTTGTCGTCTAACCCTTTACATGCTGGACATTAAAACCCAGATACTGTGTGATCCTGGGAGCGCAATTCCTGGATAATTCTGCTGGGGGAGGATGAAATTTGGGGTGGAATCTGGATCCACTATTTTAACCATCCTGTTTAAACTGAGCAGAAAGATCATGATCTGGGGGTTGGACTTTTTTTGTGTCGATCCCCATATGTCCCCACAAGCAGTTTGGCGTTCTCAGACTACCCAGGAATCTCACCGGATGCACCCTGACAGCGGGCATAGGTTCTATTCTGGACCTAGTGTAGGTCCCAACAAACAAAAATCCAACAGTAATCGATCCCAGTTTTGCCCTTCTGACCTGTGAGGAAAGAAAAGAAACTTTTTACTTAATCTTGTTGCAGGACGAAATGGCACACAATGGCTATGAGAGGCAGGCCACCAGATGGGGGATCTCCATTCTGAAACATCTCGCATCCTACCAGGAGCAGGCCATGGATCCACCACAGCACTTACCCCATTTGTCACTTGCTTTTTCACACTCATACACAGCTTAGATAATTTCTCCCGTGGGGAGGGAATTAGATTGTGTTAGTGAGGAAGTGGCCCCGGGTGATTTGCAGATGTGGGTGAGGATGCGCCACCTTCCCAGCAGAGGCTGAGGAGAGGCTACCATGACTTTGGGGTTGTGGGACCCAGAATTTACCTGAACAGAATAATGTATGTGGAACATCTTACCTACGCACAGGTTTGGAGATTAGTTTATGAGGATGTACATCAACTGACAGCTGTGACTTGAGTCAATAGCACTAATTTGCGACAACATCAGGAAAAAAATTTCTTCATTGCACGACTCAATGGCAGTTTCGATGGTATCTGCAGCAGATTCCCCATCTAAGAAGTGGCCAGGGACTCCCGAAGCGCAGACTGCAGCTCTGGTGACCATTAGGGAGAGAATAGATAGTATCCTGTATGCCAAATTCCAGACCTGGTGGCTGCTGTCTCTCAGGATCTATTAGTAACCATTAGCCCAGACATCCCACTGATCAGTGGGGACACAGGCCCAGGGCCCAGTGGAATGGCGAAGGCTGGAGTTGACCTGTCTGATACTGCCGTCTCTCAGGCCTTCCCCATCAATGCACCACACCTGTGGAATATAGGAAGTGATGCCATGCTGCCCGGGAACAAACTCCAGAGTTGTAGCCAGCAGTGGTTCTCGGTCGGGGCAAGTTGTCATGACAGGAGGGCCATCTCAGTCCCATGAACCATGTGGAGAACGTGAGCAGCCAACCATCAGGCATGATACTGGCATCTGAAAGAAGCACTGGAATAGGTGAAATAAAGGTAGGGGAAGTATGGTATTAGGAAAGAATAGAAATGTGTTCACTTTGGACTTTGTTATATTAAAATAGAATGTGGACTAATGTTAAGTTTTGTCACTCTTGGAGATTAGAGTCATACAAAAAAGGGTGCATTTATTTGGCACTGACTTGTTCAATCAAACGGCAATTATTGGCATGGTCATGCAGGTGCAAAAAAGGGATGATGTGTTGTCATGTTGGATGGGTACTGGCCTGAAGGAGTGTTCCTTTATTGGAACGTGGGGGAGAAGGAGTTTAGGCATTGATGTCCAAGGCAGACTGTGTTAAGGCTGTAAAGCAGAGTAGTGATTTGGGTAAAAGCAAGCAGAGTGTATCAGATTGGAAAATTGCACATGTCACTTCACTTTTTAAGAAAGGAAAGAGGGGGAAACCGGGGAATTATAGACCAGTTAGCCGAACATCTGTTGTGGGGAAATTGCTGGAGTCTATAATTAAGGCAAAACTGTGGCAAATGGAATTCAATGTAGACAAATGTGAGGTCATCCACTTTGAGAATTTTCAGTTAATCAGAGAGAGCCAGCATGGATTTGTGAAAGGTAGGTCGTGCCTGACAAACCTGATTGAATTTTTCGAAGAGGTGACTAAAGTAGTGGACAGCGGAATGTCAATGGATGTTATTTATATGGACTTCCAGAAGGCATTTGATAAGGTCCCACATAGCTTCTACAAATACATAAAGGGCAAAAGAGTAACTAGGGAGAGAGTAGGGCCTCTTAAGGATCAACAGGTCATCTATGTGCGGAACCACAAGAGATGGGTGAGATCCTAAATGAATATTTCACATCGGTATTTACGGTTGAGAAAGGCATGGATGTTAGGGAACTTGGGGAAATAAATAGTGATGTCTTGAGGAGTGTACATATTACAGAGAGGGAGGTGCTGGAAGTCTTAACGCGCATCAAGGTAGATAAATCTCCGGGACCTGATGAAATGTATCCCAGGTCATTATGGGAGGTTAGGGAGGAAATTGCGGGTCCCCGAGCAGAGATATTTGAATCATCGACAGCTAAAGGTGAGGTGCCTGAAGATTGGAGGGCAGCAAATGTTGTGCCTTTGTTTAAGAAGGGCGGCAGGGAAAAGCCTGGGAACTACAGCCCGGTGAGCCTGACATCTGTAGTGGGTAAGTTGTTAGAGGGTATTCTGAGAGACAGGATCTACAGGCATTTGGAGAGGCAGGGACTGATTAGGAACAGTCAGCGTGGTTTTGTGAGTGGAAAATCATGTCTCACGAATTTGATTGAGTTTTTTGAAGGGGTAACCAAGAAGGTAGATGAGGGCTGTGTAGTAGACGTGGTCTACATGGACTTCAGCAAAGCCTTTGACAAGGTAGCGCATGGTAGGTTGTTACATAAGGTTAAATCTCACGGGATCCAAGGTGAGGTAGCCAATTGGATACAAAATTGGATTGCCAACAGAAGACAGAGGGTGGTTGTAGAGGGTTGTTTTTCAAACTGGAGGCCTGTGTCCAGCGGTGTGCCTCAGGGATCGGTGCTGGGTCCGCTGTTATTTGTTATTTATATTAATGATTTGGATGAGAATTTAGGAGGCATGGTTAGTAAGTTTGCAGATGACACCAAGATTGGTGGCATTGTAGACAGTGAAGAAGGTTATCTAGGATTGCAACGGGATCTTGATCAATTGGGCCAGTGGGCCGATGAATGGCAGATGGAGTTTAATTTAGATAAATGTGAGGTGATGCATTTTGGTAGATCGAATCGGGCCAGGACCTACTCCGTTAATGGTAGGGCGTTGGGGAGAGTTATAGAACAAAGAGATCTAGGAGTACAGGTTCATAGCTCCTTGAAAGTGGAGTCACAGGTGGATAGGGTGGTGAAGAAGGCATTCAGCATGCTTGGTTTCATTGGTCAGAACATTGAATACAGGAGTTGTGATGTCTTGTTGAAGTTGTACAAGACATTAGTAAGGCCACACTATGTACAGTTCTGGTCACCCTATTATAGAAAGGATATTATTAAACTAGAAAGAGTGCAGAAAAGATTTACTAGGATGCTACCGGGACTTGATGGTTTGACTTATAGGGAGAGGTTGGATAGACTGAGACTTTTTTCCCTGGAGAGTAGGAGGTTTAGGGGTGATCTTATAGAAGTCTATAAAATAATGAGGGGCATAGATAAGGTAGATAGTCAAAATCTTTTCCCAAAGGTAGGGGAGTCTATAACGAGGGGACATAGATTTAAGGTGAGAGGGGAGAGATACAAAAGGGTCCAGAGGGGCAATTTTTTCACTCAAAGGGTGGTGAGTGTCTGGAACGAGCTGCCAGAGGCAGTAGTAGAGGCGGGTACAATTTTGTCTTCTAAAAAGCATTTGGACAGTTACATGGGTAAGATGGGTATAGAGGGATATGGGCCAAGTGCAGGCAATTGGGATTAGCTTAGTGGTATAAACTGGGCGACATGGACATGTTGGGCTGAAGGGCCTGTTTCCATGTTGTAAACTTCTATGATTCTATGATTCTATAAGAGACTGTTAGCTAAGATGGAAGCGCATGGAATCGAGGGAAAAGTACGGACTTGGTTAGGAAATTGGCTGAGTGAAAGGTGACAGAGAGTCGGGATAATGGGTAAGTACTCACATTGGCAGGATGTGACTAGTGGAGTCCCGCAGGGATCTGTCTTGGGGCCTCAATTATTCACAATATTTATTAACGACTTAGATGAAGGCATAGAAAGTTTCATATCTAAGTTTGCCGATGACACAAAGATTGGTGGCATTGTAAGCAGTGTAGATGAAAACATAAAATTACAAAGGGGTATTGATAGATTAGGTGAATCGGCAAAACTGTGGCAAATGGAATTCAATGTAGACAAATGTGAGGTCATCCACTTTGGATCAAAAAAGGATAGAACAGGGTACTTTCTAAATGGTAAAAAGTTAAAAACAGTGGATGTCCAAAGGGACTTTGGGGTTCAGGTACATAGATCATTGAAGTGTCATGAACAAGTGCAGAAAATAATCAAGAAGGCTAATGAAATGCTGGCCTTTATATCGAGAAGACTGGAGTACAAGGGGGCAGAAGTTATGCTGCAGCTGTGCAAAACCCTGGTTAGACCGCACCTGGAGTACTGTGAGCAGTTCTGGGCACCGTACCTTCGGAAGGACATATTGGCCGTGGAGGGGGTGCAGCGTAGGTTTGCTTGAAAGATACCCGGACTTCAAGGGTTAAGTTATGAGGATAGATTACACAAATTGGGGTTGTATTCTCTGGAGTTTAGAAGGTTAAGGGGTGATCTCATCGAAGTTTATAAGATATTAAGGGGAACAGATAGGGCGGATAGAGAGAAACTATTTCCGCTGGTTGGGGATTTTAGGAGTAGGGGGCACAGTCTAAAAATTAGAGCCAGACCTTTCAGGAGTGAGATTAGAAAACATTTCTACACACAAAGGGTGGTAGAAGTTTGGAACTCTCTTCCGCAAACAGCAATTGATACTAGCTCAAGCGCTAAATTTAAATGTGAGATAGGTAGCTTTTTGGCATACAGGGTACGGTAGCATAGTGGTTATGTTAATGGGCTAGTAATCCAGAGGCCTGGACTAAAATCCAGAGTTATGAGTTCAAATCCCGCCACGGCAGCTGGCGAATTTAAATTCAATTAATTAAATTCAATTAATTAAAATAAAAATCTGGAATTAAGATACTAGTATCAGTAATGATGGCCATGAAACTACCGGATTGTCGTAAAAACCCATCTGGTTCACTAATGTCCTTTAGGGAAGGAAGCCTGCCGCCCTTACCCGGTCTGGCCTATATGTGACTCCAGACCCACAGCAATGTGGTTGATTCTTAATTGCCCTCTGAAATGGCCCAGCAAGCCACTCAGTTGTAAAATCTCGCGACGAAAAGTCATAATAAGAATAAAACCGGACGGACCACCCGGCATCGGACCACTAGGCACCGGACACGACAACGGCAACACACCAAGCCCAGTCGACCCTGCAAGGTCCTCTTTACTAACATCTGGGGACTTGTGCCAAAATTGGGAGAGCTGTCCCACAGACTAGTCAAGCAACAGCCTGACATAGCCATACTCACAGAATCATATCTTTCAGCCAACGTCCCAGACTCGTCCATCACCATCCCTGGGTATGTCCTGTCCCACCGGCAGGACAGACCCACCAGAGGTGGCGGTACAGTGATACACAGTCAGGAGGGAGTGGCCCTGGGAGTCCTCAACATTGACTCTGGACCCCATGAAATCTCATGGCATCAGGTCAAACATGGGCAAGGAAACCTCCTGCTGATTACCACCTACCGTCCTCCCTCAGCTGATGAATCAGTCCTCCATGTTGAACACCACTTGGAGGAAGCACTGAGGGTAGCAAGGGCACAAAATGTACTCTGGGTGGGGGACTTCAATGTCCATCACCAAGAGTGGCTCGGTAGCACCACTACTGACCGAGCTGGCCGAGTCCTGAAGGACATAGCTGCCAGACTGGGCCTGCGGCAGGTGGTGAGCGAACCAACACGAGGGAAAAACTTACTTGACCTCGTCCTCACCAATCTACCTGTCGCAAATGCATCTGTCCATGACAGTATTGGTAGGAGTGACCACCGTCACAGTCCTCGTGGAGATGAAATCCCGTCTTCGCACTGAGGACACCATCCAACGTGTTGTGTGGCACTACCACCGTGCTAAATGGGATAGATTCAGAACAGATCTAGCAGCTCAAAACTGGGCATCCATGAGGCGCTGTGGGCCATCAGCAGCAGCAGAATTGTATTCCAGCACAATCTGTAACCTCATGGCCTGGCATATTCCTCACTCTACCATTACCAATAAGCCAGGGGATCAACCCTGGTTCAATGAGGAGTGCAGAAGAGCATGCCAGGAGCAGCACCAGGCGTACCTAAAAATGAGGTGCCAACCTGGTGAAGCTACAACTCAGGACTACATGCATGCTAAACAGCGGAAGCAACATGCTATAGACAGAGCTAAGCGATTCCACAACCAACGGATCAGATCAAAGCTCTGCAGTCCTGCCACATCCAGTCGTGAATGGTGGTGGACAATTAAACAACTAACGGGAGGAGGAGGCTCTGCAAACATCCCCATTCTCAATGATGGCGGAGTCCAGCACGTGAGTGCAAAAGACAATGCTGATGCGTTTGCAACCATCTTCAGCCAGAAGTGCCGAGTGGATAATCCATCTCAGCCTCCTCCCGATATCCCCACCATTACGGAAGCCAGTCTTCGGCCAATTCGATTCACTCCACGTGATATCAAGAAACGGCTGAGTGCACTGGATACAGCAAAGGCTATGGGCCCCGAAAACATCCCAGCTGTCGTGCTGAAGACTTGTACTCCAGAACTAGCTGCGCCTCTAGCCAAGCTGTTCCAGTACAGCTACAACACTGGCATCCACCCGACAATGTAGAAAATTGCCCAGGTATGTCCTGTCCACAAAAAGCAGGACAAATCCAATCCGGCCAATTACCGCCCCATCAGTCTACTCTCAATCATCAGCAAAGTGATGGAAGGTGTCGTCGACAGTGCTATCAAGCGGCACTTACTCACCAATAATCTGCTCACCGATGCTCAGTTTGGGTTCCACCAGGACCACTCGGCTCCAGACCTCATTACAGCCTTGGTCCAAACATGGACAAAAGAGCTGAATTCCAGAGGTGAGGTGAGAGTGACTGCCCTTGACATCAAGGCAGCATTTGACCGAGTGTGGCACCAAGGAGCCCTAGTAAAATTGAAGTCAATGGGAATCAGGGGGAAAACTCTCCAGTGGCTGGAGTCATACCTAGCACAAAGGAAGATGGTAGTGGTTGTTGGAGGCCAATCATCTCAGCTCCAGGGCATTGCTGCAGGAGTTCCTCAGGTCCTAGGCCCAACCATCTTCAGCTGCTTCATCAATGACCTTCCCTCCATCATAAGGTCAGAAATGGGGATGTTCGCTGATGACTGCACAGTGTTCAGTTCCATTCGCAACCCCTCAGATAATGAAGCAGTCCGAGCCTGCATACAGCAAGACCTGGACAACATCCAGGCTTGGGCTAATAAGTGGCAAGTAACATTCGCGCCAGATAAGTGCCAGGCAATGACCATCTCCAACAAGAGAGAGTCTAACCACCTCCCCTTGACATTCAACGGCATTACCATCGCCGAATCCCCCACCATCAACATCCTGGGGGTCACCATTGACCAGAAACTTAACTGGACCAGCCATATAAATACTGTGGCTACGAGAGCAGGTCAGAGGCTGGGTATTCTGCGGCGAGTGACTCACCTCCTGACTCCCCAAAGCCTTTCGACCATCTACAAGGCACAAGTCAGGAGTGTGATGGAATACTCTCCACTTGCCTGGATGAGTGCAGCTCCAACAACACTCAAGAAGCTCGACACCATCCAAGATAAAGCAGCCCGCTTGATTGGCACCCCATCCACCACCCTAAACATTCACTCCCTTCACCACCGGCGCACTGTGGCTGCAGTGTGCACCATCCACAGGATGCACTGCAGCAACTCGCCAAGGCTTCTTCGACAGCACCTCCCAAACCCGCGACCTCTACCACCTAGAAGGACAAGTGCAGCAGGCGCATGGGAACAACACCACCTGCACGTTCCCCTCCAAGTCACACACCATCCCGACTTGGAAATATATCGCCGTTCCTTCATTGTCGCTGGGTCAAAATCCTGGAATTCCCTTCCTAACAGCACTGTGGGAGAACCGTCACCACACGGACTTCAGCGGTTCAAGAAGGCGGCTCACCACCACCTTCTCGGGGGCAATTAGGGATGGGCAATAAATGCCGGCCTTGCCAGCGATGCCCACATCCCGTGAACGAATAAATAAAAAAAATGTTTTAAAAAAATGACAGGCACATCACCCAGCCACACGTCCCGCTTTCTTGCAGGAGAAGGTGGCGCATATTAGGTGGCAGCAAATGGCAGTGGCATTTAGACCCTCGAGCCTGTTCCAACATTCAATGAGATCATGGCGGACCTGTGACCTAACTCCATATACCCACCTTAGCCCCATATCCCTTATTACCCTTGGTTTACAGAAATCTATCAATCTCAGATTTAGAATTCACAATTGAACTCGCATCAACTGCCGTTTGCAGAAGAGCATTCCAAACTTCTACCACCTTTCACATGTGGAAGCATTTCCTAACTTCACTCCTGCACGTCCTGGCTCCAAATGTTAGGCTATGTCCTCTAGTCCTGGTATTCAAGTGTGGTTGACCTCCAAAAACAGTTACAAATGTCTCGGCAACCAGAAGCAATAATCCAGCCACTAACCTGTAAATCCTGCATGGTCCCTTTAAATAGCGCTGGTGGGGTCATCCAGGCACTCTAAGACATGTTCAGATGGTCGGGGTTAAGACTGTGCATTGAGTTGAGTGTTAAGTCCCAAAATGGTGTCTATCATTTTAAATCAGCATTGCACACTGATTGTATTCATTTTCTCCTTACTTTACATGCAGCTGGCGTTCGGTATTTGCGCCTGCGCTAACTCCTGTACCAATATGGTGTCCAGTGCATGTCACGCTGGAAACGTGCGTGCGCAGCCAAGACACCATCTTGGATGTTGGAGAGGCTGTGTAGCGCTGAAACAACAGGCACTACATGTCCCAATATAGCGCCCAGGGAGTTTAACAAAGATATTGGGGCATTAGTGATTAAAGTCACATCATGGAAAAATAGTAAAAAGTTAAAATTAAAGGCGCTATATCTGAATATAGCACAAGTTATAGTGCTAGTTAAGAAGCATTCGTAACAAGATAGATGAATTAATGGCACAAATAGGGTTTGATCTTGATTACTGAGATGTGGCTTCAGGGTGACCAAGGTTGGGAACTAAATATTTCAGGGGGCTTGACTTTTAGAAAAGATAGGCAAAATGGAACAGGAGGTTTGGGGGGTGGGGGGTGCAGAAGGGTATCTCTGATTAAAAAGGAGATAAAAGCAGTAATGAGAAAGGACCTTAGCTCAGAAAATCAGGATGTAGAATCAATATGGGTGGTGTGGAGATGCCGGTGATGGACTGAGGTTGACAAATGTAAGGAATCTTACAACACCAGGTTATAGTCCAACTGTTTTATTTGAAAATCACAAGCTTTCGGAGGCTTTCTCCTTCATCAGGTGAGCGAGTTACAATATGGGTGGAGCTAAGAAATAACAAGGGATAGAAAGCACTGGTAGGAGTAGTTTATAGGCCCCTAACTGTAGTTGTAGTGTTGGACAGAATATAAATCAGAAAATTAGAGGACCATCTAACAAGAGTAATCCAATAATCATGGGGGACTTTAATTTTCCTATAAACTAGACAAACCAAATTAGCAAAAGTAGTTCAGAGGACTACGTGGAATGAATTCGAGACAGTTTTCTAGAACAATATGTCGAGGAACCAACGAGGGAACAAGTTATTTTAGATCTAGTATTGTGTAATGAGACAGGGTTAATTGGTAATCTTATAGTTAAGGATCCTCTGGGGCAGAATGATCATGATATGATAAAACTTCATATTGAGTTTGAGAGTGATGTAGTTAAATCCGAAACTAAGATCTTCAATATAACGAAAGCCAATTACATAAGTATGACTGGCTAGTTGGCTAAGGTAGATTGGGAAGTTCGATTGTAAGATATGACGATAGATAAGCAAAGGCTAACATTTAAAGAAATAATTCATAATTCTCAATGAATATACATTCCCTTGAGGAATAAAAACTCCACGGGAAAAGTGTCCAACTGTGGCTAACTAGAGAAGTTAAGGATAGTATTAGATTAAAAGAAGAGGCTTACAATGTTGCCAAAAAGTGTAGTAAACCTGAGGATTGGGAGGGTTTTAGAAATCAGCAAAGGATGACCAAGAAATTGATAAAAAGGGAGAAAATAGAATATGAGAATAAACTAGCAAGAAATATGAAAACAGATTGTAAGAGCTTCTACAAGTATGTAAAAAGGAAGACGGTAGCGAAAGTAAATGTGGGTCCCTTAGAGGCTGAGACAGGAGGAATAAGGAAATGGCAGAGACATTAAACAAATATTTTGTATCTGCCTTCACAGTAGAAGACACAAAAAATATACCAGAAATAGTGGGGACCTAAGAGTCTAATCAGAGTGAGGAACTTAAAGTAATTAATATTTGTAAAGAAAAAGTACTGGAGAAATTAATGGGACAAATAAAAAGCCAACAAATCCCCTGGACCTGATGCCTACATCCTAGAGTTTTAAAAGAGGTGGCTGCAGAGTTAGTGTATGCATTGGTTTTGATCCCCGTGGATCAGAAGGAAGCAAATGTAACCTGCTATTTAAGAAAGGAGAGAGAGAGAAAACAGGGAACCAGAGGCCAGTTAGCCTGACATTAGTAATGGGGAAAATGCTGGAATTTATTATTAAGGACATGGTAACAGGGCACTTTGAAAATCATAATATGATTAGACAGAGTCAACATGGTTTTATGAAAGGGAAATAATGTTTGACAAATCTATTAGAGTTTTTTGAGGATGTTACTAGCAGGGGGAACCAGTGGATGTAGTATATTTGGATTTTCAAAAGGCACTCGACAAGGTGCTACACAAGATGTTGTTACACAAGATTAGGGCTCATGGGATTGGAGGTAATATATTAGCATGGATTGAGGATTGGTTAACGGACAGAAAACAGAGAGTTGGAATAAACAAGTCATTTTCAGGTTGGCAGGCTGTAACTAGTGGGATGCTGCAAGGATCAGTGCTTGGGCCTTAGCTATTTACAATCTATATCAACGACTTAGATGAAGGGACCGAGTTTAATGTTTGCAAGCTTGCTGACGATACAAAGCTAGGTGGGAAAGTAAGCTGTGAGGAAGACACAAAGAGCCTGCAAAGGGACATAGACAGACTAAGTGAATGGGCGAGAAAGTGGCAGATGGAGTGTAAGGTGGGGAAATGTGAAATTATCCACTTTGGTAGGAAGAATAGAAAAGCAGAATATTTTTTAAAAGGTGAGAGATCAAGAAATATTGGCATTCAGAGAGATTTGGGTGTCCTCCTACACGAATCACAGAAAGTTAACATGCAGGTACAGCAAGCGATTAGGAAGGCAAATGGTATGTTAGCCTTAATTGCAAGGATTTTTTTTATTCATTCATGGGATGTGGGCGTCACTGGCAAGGCCAGCATTTATTGCCCATCCCTAATTGTCCTTGATAAGGCGGTGATCAGCAACCTTCTTGAACCACTGCAGTCCATGTGATGAAGGTACCCCCACAGTGCTGTTAGGTAGGGAGTTCCAGGATTTTGATCCAGCGACGATGAAGGAATGGCGATATATTTCCAAGTCGGGATGGTGTGTGACTTGGAGGGGACCGTGCAGGTGGCAGTGTTCCCATGCGCCTGCTGCTCTTGTCCTTCTAGGTGGTAGAGGTTGTGGGTTTGGGAGGTGCTGTCGAAGAAGCCTTGCTGAGTTGCTGCAGTTCATCTTGTAGATGGTACACACTGCAGCCACTGTGCGCCGGAGGTGGAGGGAGTGAATGTTTAAGGTGGTGGATGGGGTGCCAATCAAATGGGCTGCTTTGTCCTGGATGGTGTTGAGCTTCTTGAGTGTTGTTGGAGCTGCACTCATCGAGCAAGTGGAGAGTATTCCATCACACTCCTGACTTATGCCTTGTAGATGGTGGAAAGGCTTTGGGGAGTCAGGAGGTGAGTCACTTGCCACAGAATACCCAGTTGGAATATAATAGTAAGGAGGTTTTGCTGAAATTATAAAGGGCTCTGGTGAGACCACACCTGGAGTACTGTGCACAGGTTTATTCTCCTTACCTAAGGAAGGAAATACTTGCCTTAGAGGGGGTGCAATGAAGGTTCATTAGATTGATTCCTGGGATGAGAGGGTTGTCCTATGAGGAGAGATTGAGTAGAATGGGCCTTTACTCTCTGGAGTTTAGAAGAATGAGAGGTGATCTCATTGAAATGTATACAATTCTTAGAGGGCTTGACAGGGTAGATGCTGAGAGGTTGTTTGCCCTGGCTGAGAGTCTAGAACTAGAGGGCATAGTCACAGGATAAGGGGTCAGCCATTTAAGACTGAGATGAGGAGGAATTTCTTCACTCAGAGGGTTGTGAATCTTTGGAATTCTCTACCCCAGAGGACTGTGGATGCTCAGTCATTGAGTATATTCAAGACTGAGATCTTTATAATCCTATATAAAACACTGGTTAGGCTTCTACTGGAGTATTGTGTTCAAATCTGGGCATCACACTTTAGGAAGGATGTCAAGGGCTTGGAGAGGGTGCAGAAGAAATTTACTAGAATGGTGCCAGGGATAAGGGACTTCAGTTATATGGAGAGATTGGAGAAGCTGGGGTTGTTCTCCTTAGAACAGAGAAGGTTAAGGGGAGATTTGATAGCGGTGTTCAAAATCATGAACAGTTTTGACAGAGTAAACAAGAAGAAACTGTTTCCATTGGCCATTGGGTCGGTAACCAGAGGTCACAGATTTAAAGTGATTGGCAAAAAATCCAGAGGTGACAGGAGGAAATGTTTTTTTACACAGCGAGTTGTAATGGTCTGGAATGCATTGCCTGAAATGGTGGTGGAAGCAGATTCAATAGTAATTTTCAAAAGGGAATTGGATAAATACCTGAAGGAAAAACATTTACAGGGCTATGGGAAATGAGCAGGGGAATGGGACTAATTGGATAGCTCTTTCAAAGAGCCGGCACAGGCATGAAGGGCCGAATGGCCTCCACCTGTGCTGTACCTACTGTGATACTATGATACTGTGATAGATTTTTGGACACTAACGGAATTATGGGATATGGGGATAAGGCGGGGAAGTGGAGTTAAGGTAGAAGATCAGCCATGATCTTATTGTATGGCCTACTCCTGATCCTGTTTCTTATATTCCTATATACAAACTCACGGACATTGTGGATAATGTGTCTTTTTCTCTTTGCATCAATCCTTTGCTATCTTGTGCCTTTTTAGAGAGAGGGGTTGAAATCCAAAGAATATCTTCCTCCATGTATATCCCTGTGTTTGCTCTGGTGAACTTTCTATTCCTCCCCCTCCTCTTTTTTGGAGTCATTTGCTTCCTCTTGCCCCTCCTCCTCATCTCAAAAGATCCATCTTTGGCTTGAGAGGTAGATGCCTCAACTTTGCAGGAAGTGTGTATTTTGCACCATAATAAATCATTTTCTCAATAGGTCTATATTACTAAAGAAGAGTGGATTAGATTTGAAACCACAATTATATTCAAATTTATGTAGTCCAGATTTAAAGGAATAGGGAACATTATAAATCCTTAAACATGCTATGTAAAATGGTATCCTCATGTATATCAAGTTAATTTATATTACCTGTATAGCGATAACGAAAAGGTGTTGTAGGTGTACTGTAAATTATCACATCGGAATCAGGGGGTTGGATGGCACTGCTCCTCCCTCACAGTATGCTTTTATTAGGGGGCACGGTTCCAACCTTTGTCATTTTTCTTAGTTTGTTTTGTGCTACTTTGAGTCATGCCATCTTTTAAAAGTCATTAGAGCCCTTCTTAGGCTGCTGTGCATTCCTGCCCACAATTCATTACAACTGTTCCCGCTATTTCAGCCCTGGCATTTCAGGTTATGAGTTGAGGACTCAGCTGTTACACTGTCTATAGTTGAAAAGCTTGGAGATACTCAATGTCTTAGCTCACACAAGCTACCAAAGGGCTGACAATTTCTGTGGAACTGTTCACCAGGAAATGATAGTGTCTTCAGGAGAAGCGAAGAGAGAAGAAGAAATAAGGAAAGAAAACTGGGAAAACACTGCCTGATACTCATAAAAAATAATTTTAATAATGTTCGATATATACATGGCAGGAATTAAGGTGACCACTGATTGACCTGCTGATCTTTTCTCAACCTTCTTTTTGTTTGAGAGAACTCTCAGGGTTGTTTTGACTGTTTAGAGCATCAAAAGACACCTCCGATTCAATTTAAAAGCAAAATACTGCGGATGCTGGAAATCTAAAATAAAAACAGAAAATGCTGGAGAAGCTCAGCACGTCAGGCAGCATCTGTGGAGAAAGAAACAGAGTTAACCCGCCCGATTTTAACTCCAGGCCAGTTTTCGGTTGGTGAGCATTGCTATCAGTTAGAAACTCACCCGCTGCTCCAGAAATGAGGTCCGGGGTATTTTAACTACTGGGCCTCATTTAAATCCAGCCAGCCGACTTCCCACCCTGCTGCCCGGTGAGACCAGGTAAGTGGCGAGATCGGCTGCCAGGACCGTCACGCGGGAATGCCACGATCGGGGGGGGGGAGGGGTGTGGCGGATGATGAGTCCATGGCAGGCGAGGCCAGTTTTCGGTCGGTGAGCATTGCTATGAGTTAGAAACTCACCCGCTGCTCCAGAAATGAGGCCCAGAGTATTTTAACTACCGAGGCCTCATTACAACCACTTTACAATCCGGATTCAATATTGATTTCAATAACTTCAGATAATAACCACTGCTCCCATTTTTTCGCTCAGCCAGTGCTGGTAATGGTTCTGCTTCTGCCATTTACAGCTACTCCTGATCAATCTTTTGTTTCTTAACCTGTCCCATTTCCATCTTCCTTGCCTTGCACCTTCATCCCTTTTGTCATTTAAACACTCGTGCCCTCTACCCCATCACAGACCTTCCCTTTTGTTCTTCCTCCCCTCCCCCCTCTTTCCCTGGCTCTGTAATTGTTTAAAAACTTTAACTCTTTTATCATTTTCCCATTCTGACGAAAGGTCTTTGACCTGAAACTCTGTTTCTTTCTCCACAGACGCTGCCTGATTAGCTGAGCTTCTCCAGCATTTTCTGTTTTTACCTCCGATTCAATTATTGGCTCGTGTCTCGTAATCAGCTATCTATTATCTCATACCTATCTAATTGACCTCAATTTTTATTTTGCTATCCTTTCCCTATGTTTCCGTGGCAATTCCTGGCAGCTTATGTAGTTTTCTATAATAGTTGTGGTAGAATGTCATGGAATTCTGCCACACGCATTGACATCATTGATGTAGAAGATTGCGAAACATTTGCTGTCTGGCAGATGAAACAAAGTCAGTTCAAGAGGACATTGACTACAAAGAATTTTGAGGGTAAAATATGATCCATCATTGCTATAATCTGATAAGTGACTACATTTCCTATTGCACCATCTTCTAACTGGCACCTGTAATATAACCAATTTCTGATTCAACTATTCAATAAATGGCCGGCTTTTGGTTTCTGAATTGTGGAACTCCTGATTGTTTACCACATTTGCACACTTGAGACAAATTGAAATATGTTGATTTAAATTGAAGGTGACTTGCCATACAATGTAAATCAAAATGAATCCATG
The DNA here is from genome assembly GCF_035084215.1 of Heptranchias perlo. NCBI lineage: Eukaryota > Metazoa > Chordata > Chondrichthyes > Hexanchiformes > Hexanchidae > Heptranchias > Heptranchias perlo. The sequence continues at coordinate 61,211,612 of NC_090325.1, read as the reverse complement.
AAGATAACGGATTTGTTCCTGATGGTTTATAAGTTGCTTTGTCTGACTAATGTTAACTGCTTAGCTGACTGACCATTAGCTGAATGCATCAAACTAAAGTCAGTTTAGATTTAAAGCTGATTTGTGAACATGACATTGTGCACATCGTCTACTCACACAAAAATTCCTTGTAGGCATTATCCGCCCGATTTTAACTTCAGGCCAGTTTTCAATGGGTGAGCATTGCTATGAGTTAGAAACTCACCCGCTGCTCCAGAAATGAGATCCGGGATATTTTAACTACTGGGCCTCATTTAAATCCAGCCAGCCGACTTCCCACGCGAAGGCTGCCCAGCGAGACCAGGTAAGTGGCGAGATCGGCTGCCAGGACCGTCACGCGGGAATTCTGGGATGGAGCGGGGGAGATGATGAGTCCACGGCAGGAGAGGCCTGAGTTTTCCTCATGGTGTCCAGAGGAACACTCCTGTTCCTTGTGGCCCCACAAGATAGTAAAAAAAATTGTAAAAGCTGAGCTTTTTGAGTCTCTTCTGGCCCCGACCTGCTCCCTGCTACGTTGGCCTGGCGGGAAACTCACTGCCGCTTCCTGCTCAGGCCTCCGAGTTAAAATTGCAGTCATGTCCCAATGACATCATCGGGACCCAACATGCTTATGTTAAAAAGGACTTGCCAGCTTTGGATGGATGTCCTTGCCACCTGTTCAGTTGAGCAGGTTAAAGTTGCGATCAGTCGGCTCCCGGTGACCCCAAGGCAGGTAAGTAACAAGCATGATTTTAACTGCCCACCCATCCGGTTTCCACCAGGTGGCCAGGGTTAATATTGCCCCCTATATCTTAAATGTTATCCTATATTTTCTTTTTTCAAAATGCCGACAGGTCTGCTCTGTATTTCGAGATTTCTTTTGGTTTTTACTTCAAATTATTTACCAAGCTCCAATAGTTTTTCCATTTTTCTTGATTCATTTCATCATTCAATGAACTTCCTTACTTCATTATCTTTTATTTTCCAATTAGCAGTCGTGGAAAATACTTCTATAAAAATGTATAGAGTATTTAAGGGTCTAACTTTGATATACAAACATAAGTCAGGGATGACAAAAAGGAATATGGTCCCTCGAAGCTTATCTCTATGGTGTATTGAATCTGCCATCATGAATTTTGAATAAGGCCAATCAATTTTACATCTATTGTTTGGTACATTATTCAAAACATTTATTAATCATCGTGAATATTTCCTCTGTTCAGTATTTCCAGCAAAATTATAAATGTGCTCCTTTAGGATGTGGTCATAATTTTTTAATATATTTGTTTTCGAGATATGGGTAATGTTGGCATGGGCAAATGTATCGACCATCCCTAGTTTCAATGAAAAGGTGCTGGTGTGCCTTCTTCTCGAACTTCTGCAGTCCTTGTGATGATGGTGTTCCCATGGTAGCATGAGGTAGGGAATTCTAGGATTTTTACCCAGTGAGGATAAAGGAACAGCATTATGTTTCCAAGTGAGGATAGACTTAGAGGGTCACTTGGAGGTGATGGTGTTTCCACGATGCTGCTCCTCTTATCCTTCTCTGTGCTAGAGGTTGCAGGCCTAGGAGGTGTTGTCACAGTAAGCTTCCTAAGAAATCTGCACAAATGCATTTGTACATTGCTACACATAGTGACCAAAGGAATTCTTACCACGTTGTTGGGCAAAAATAGCTCAGCGTCTGGCCAACATCCTATCTGAACTGAGCATGTTTGATGCTGCTACTGGGTGACAAAAGTACAAAAGGTATTCAATTTCTCTCAGCACTGATGTTCCTGAGCTTGATAAGTAAATAAAGTTACCAACAAAATTTTAAATGTACAAAAACTCTGATTGTTTATGAGCTATTTGTCGTGTGTGTGGATATGTATTCTCCCTGTTTCATCGTTAGAAAGAAAGAAGGAAAGAAAGCACTTGCATTTATATAGCGCCTTTCACCACCTCAGGACATCCCAATGTGCTGTACAGCCACTTTTGAAGTATAGTCACTGTTACAATGTAGGAAATACAGTAGCCAATTTGCGCACAGCAAGGACCCACAAACAGCAATGAGATAATGACCAGATAATCTGTTTTAATGGTATTGGTTGAGGGATAAATATTGGCCAGGACTCCGGGGAGAACTCCCCTGCTTTCCTTCAAGTAGTGTCATGGTAATTTTTACGTCCACCTGAGAGGGCAGACAGGGTCTCAGTTTAATGTCTCTTCCAAAACCAAACTGATTTGGGACTATTTCTTCAAGATGCCGCTTGCCTAAATTTTGATTTGGGCAACTTCACTCCTGATGTATATCACCTATTTTGAGCTGGTGTATTACATATTTTTCAATATCATTTGTAGGTCATATCATTTTATATTTGAAAAGGGGAATTTGATATATACTTGAAAAGAAAAAAATTGCAGGGCTATGGGGAAAGACCAGGAGAGGGGGACTAATTGGATAGTTCTTTCAAAGAGCCGGCACATGCATGATGGGCTGAACAGCCTCCTTCTGTGCTGTAACATTCTATGATAGGAAAGCTGTATATTCTTCTGATAGCTTAATGAGTAAATGCTCCCTCTGGTGACTGAACTTTACTGGCCAAAAAGTCCCAGATAATCTGTTTTAGCAATGTTGGTTAGAGAGTAAATGTTGGCCAGGAAACCAGGAGAAATCCCTTGATCTTCTTCGAATAGTGCCATAGGATCTTTTACATTGATCTGAGAGGGCAGATGGGGCCTCGGTTTAATGTCTCATCCAGAAGTCAGCACTTCCAGCAATATAGTACTCCCTCAGTACTGCACTGAAGTGACAGTCTAGATTATGTGCTCAAGTCTCTGGAAGGGGGCTTGAAGCCACAACCATCTGGCTCAGAGGCAAGAGTGTTATCAATGAGACAAGGCTTACACAGTATAGAAAGAGTTAGCTTCCTAAAATGAGAGGAAAGATGGTCATACAGCAGAACAGACAACTATGACCTCTTTTAGTCTGCTGTTTTTCTCATGGCTCTTAAGTAAAAGAATTGGATGATGTGTTAACAGAACGTCGCTGCTAGTCTTTGTGATTTTACTTACATTTTTCATCATCACGTACATTTTGTATCTTCAGTGAGCCAGTGCGCATGATTCAATTCACTGGGACAAATGCATCTAACTTATTTGACACTTTCCAAAATAATCATAATTATAATTCATTCTGCATCTTCTCACTTTTCCCTATATTTACCTAAGATATCTAATTATTTAACTTCAAATAAATAAATTTACAATATTTAGATATAATCTGGAAGCAATGTTCCCTTTTCTTTGGTTCAGTTACAATAATAAATGAAGACACTTTTCTGCCCGCTTAAGCATTATAAATACATTTTTAAAATACATTTAAAAATTGAGGAAACTCGAGTGTAGTTTAAAAAACCAGCACAAATTTTGCGCTGAAAATCAATATTACTCCGTACTTACACTGTCGTTTTGGCGCAGGTTTTGAGGAAATTCCGGGAATTCAGTGAAAAGGAAAAAAAAAGCAATAAGGCTAAAATGGCTTCTCACCAGCTACTATTTGACGATCATTCTGTTCCTGAGAGGGCAGACAGGTTCTCGGTTTAACATTTCATCAGAAAGATGGCTCCTCCGACTGTGCAGCACTCCCTCAGTACTGCACAGAAGTGTCAGCCTAGATTACATGCTCAAGTCTCTGGAGAGGGAGTAAGAACTCACAAACCTTCTGACTCAGAGGCATGAGTGCTACCACTGAACCACAGCTGCAGTGCAGAAGCCAATTATCAGAGCATCGCTTAAGGATTTGGGGATTCCCTTTAGTTCAAAAGCTATGAGTGAAAAGGGGTAGGCTGAATTGAAAGGGGATCCCTTGACAAACCTCATTGGGAATCCCCAAAACCTTAAAGGATGCCCTGATAATTGGCTTCTGCACTTCAGCTGTGGTTCAGTGGTAGTATTCTTGCCTCTGAGTCAGAAGGTTGTGAGTTCATACTCCCACTCCAGAGACTTGAGCACATAATCTAGGCTGGCACTTCTGTGCAGTACTGAGGGAGTGCTGCACAGTCGGAGAAGCCGCCTTTCTGATGAAACATTAAACTGAGAACCTGTCTGCCCTCTCAGGTGGATGTAAAAGATCCCATAGCACTATTTCAAAGAAGAGCAGCGGAATTATTACTCGTGTCCTGGCCAATATTTATCCCTAAATCAACATCAATAAAACAGATGGTCAGTCATATATCTCACTGCGCACAGCAATGTCCCACAAACAGCAAATTGGCTTCTGTGTTTCCTACATCACAACAGTGACTACACTTCAAAAGTACTTCATTGACTGTAATGCACTTTGGGATGTCATGAGGTCATGAAAGGCACTATATAAATGCAAGTTCTTTCTTTCTATAACAGTCTTGTCCACTCCAGTGCATTCTTACATTCCTATGATTTTCATCTTCAGGTGTAACTCAGTTCTAACATGGTTAGCATTGCTTTAACACCTATCTGAATCCCAAATGCAAATAGCGCTCAATTCTCTAGTATAAACTCATTTGCATAAATTCAAATTATTCTAGATGCAAACTCAGACATGTCTAGGGGAGACACTGGGGGGGGGGGGGGGGCGGCGGTGAAACTTGTCTTGGCTGGTAGAATCAGGCGAAGCGTACAACTGGCTACCGATTTGCTATCACCCGTTGTGCACGACTGTCCAAGCTGAATTTCACCCCCTAGTGGTGAGGGAGGGAAAATGCATTTAAATGAAATTTAAGGGAATGAGACTATTAAAAGGGAGTGTCACAATAGGGGGACAAAAAGTCTGAAAACTTGGAGAACCTCAAAAGGCACCTCAACCCTTTTGATAATTTTTGTGAAGGCTAATGGAGCAAGGGGCTAAGAAACGTCAGGCAAAAATGAAGTGAAAGGGAACCCTAAGTGCAGATATGAGTCTACAGGCAGGTGACGGAGCAGCCCATTACTGAACCTGCTGTTTGACAGCTACTGAAGTGGAGGTATGCTGCATGAGGTCATTGCGATAAAGGTCGCCATCTGTGCCACTCCATGGTACCATCTCTTAGGTTAGCATTGCAGCCTGCCTGCAAGGAGATACAGCCAAATTCAGGCCACAGCTGACTATTACTGTCCCTAAGAACATAAGAAATAGGAACAGGAGTAGGCCATATGTCCCCTCGAGCCTGCTCCACCATTCAATAAGATCATGGCTGATCTTCGACCTCAACTCCACTTTCCCGCCCTATCCCCCATCCCTTAATTCCGTTAGCTTCCAAAAATCTATCGATCTCAGTCTCAAATATATTCAACGACTCAGCATCCACAGCCCTCTGGGGTAGAGAATTCCAAAGATTCACAACCCTCTGAGTGAAGAAATTTTTCCTCATCTCGGTCCTAAATAGCCGAATCCTTATCTTGGGACTATGATCCAGCCCTATGTTACACGGTAGCCATAGGTGACCTTACAGCAGATGGCAGAGCTTCGCATCTGCCTCTCTGCTGACTGAGACCCTGAGAAGACATGGTCCCATGGTCATTCCAAGGTAGGTTTTCCAACCTCTGCAGAAATGGTTGATGGCATCTTGGTGGGTGCGGCCAAACAGACAACACTGGCTCATGATCACTCATGACAGGTTCTCTTTCATACAGTACCATGTAAACCTTGACAAAAGTTGATTGGGATGCTTTTGAAGAACCTTCCGGCATAACAGGTGCCCACTTCTGATAATGATGCCACCAGGGGTCCGCTGGCACAGCCTTCTTTGCGAAGAGGAGCCTCCACCAGCACAATTTCCGCCAAATCGAGGTCATTGCACCCCTCTACAGGAGCAGTTGGGCAGGTTCTGGCTGGAAGACACGGAGTATCTCTTGGGTAGCCTGATTTGCCTGGCATTCCCCTGCAGCTCTTCTTCCTCCTCCAAGCGTGTCAGTTCAGAGGATTCCCACTGGCCAATCTACTGGTGCCAGTAAGGGAAGGTGGGGGCAAAAAATAAATAATTAACAACTGGCACAAAGGCTCATGAAATCTAAGCACCTGCAGAACAAAAAAAAGGAAAAAAATACGTAAATGGTCTTTTAAAAGGCCTGATAGCACTTAACTGAAAAATCTGTTGACCCTTTTAAGGCCTTCCCAACTGTAGGCTCTCCCCAAGGTAGCACATCCTTGGGCCAAGAATTACAGCAGTACACTTCCTTTTAATGGCCCACCTGCCTGCAGGTCTGCCTAACGCCTCCTTCCCGCCTGGTTTTCATAGGTGCACTGGGCACTTGGCATCTAGCACGCCCTCAGGCTGGGAAATGCAGTAGTGTCCTTCCCCGTCCCCTTTTGTACAGGGAAATGAAGCTCCCACCTGCTTCAGATGGGATCTTCAAATGTCGATCCCAGGTCCGACCAAAAAAATGACGCGGGGCCCTAAACAAGAGGGAATCCGGTGGGATGGATTTCCTCTGGATTTTCCAGCTGCTACTGCTCCATTTATGCCTGGTAGTGAGAGGAAAATTGGCCCCAGCGTTTCAAATTCATCTATTACTGGCCACAACCAGCCCTGTCTCTGAATATTAACATTTTTCATGTTAACATTTCAATGCTGGCAAAATGCTGTATGCAATACAGATACTTTAAATACAATTTTAAAAACAATGCAATACTAATTCATATAAAAGCAAATTTTGCTGCAGGAATACTAATTTGATTAGACCACTCTCCAAAATTTAAATTCAGTTTAATTCTGTTTAGCCCAAACCCCCCAAATTTAAATTCAGTTTCTTTTAATCATTCGGTTTTATTGTGATCTCAGTTTTCTTTTTTTCTCTCTAATAAAACAAAACCCTTTGGAAGACAAAAGAAAGTGATATAAAAGTAAAAGGGCATTGATGTGAACTGGATAGGCTTATGGATGTAATCGAATAAAGAGACTTGTGTGGTACATAATCACAAAAGAAGGCGAGTGTCAGTGCCCGCTGATTCAGGAAAGGCTGCTTGTCAATAAAGGCCCCTTAAACTGGTTAAATGCATAGTGAGCGTGTGCAGAATCCTTGCCACTAACAGGTGGCTGAGTGAGCTCAGCTGGTGTCGCACAGCGACCGGCATTGACCTTCGTTAGGATAATTTCATCTCTCTGTCTCTCTCTCTTTTTCATTTTAGTTACTGTACTTGCCATAGTGGAAACAATTTGTGGATGAATAATTTCTTTAGTCCCTCGAGGGGCCGGTGGCTCACTCAACTGAATTAACATAAAGGAACAGCAACAACAGCAATCTGAAAAGCCTAGCTGGTGGGAGGATTAAGTATATCATTGAAAGGAATTATGTTGTAAATGACTGGGAGTGGTAGAGCTTCTGTTCCTTGGTCCCATCTGGTACTAAAAGAATACCTTGTCATAATTACCCCCAGATGGCTTTGTGGTGCACAGGGTCTGGTCAACCAGGTGCCACAGTGTCTTGCTGAGCATGATATTCATCGCAGCAACGCAGTGACAAAAATGGACTTCATGCCACCTGATTTCTTTTCTTTTTTCTCAGGGATTTAAACAAATATGAACTGAACTCTTACCTATTGAACACAAGCTTTGTATTCTGCCCTGTAAAGTGGCAGCTTTATTTCTTTTTATCCCTCGCTCTCTCTCTCTCTCTCTCTCTGGACCCGAGTGGCTCACCATTTCAGGGAGAGAGAGTGTGCAACCGTTTTGTCGATCTTTTATGAATCTGAAATTCACACTCTGTAAAAACATCATTACGGATGTCAGGGGAGAAAAGGAACAGAGAGCAATGTTTACAGTAAAACTCACCGAGCATGAGAATGAACATTTTTATTGATAGAAAGCACTGTTTTGTCAATAACATTCAAGGGTAACCTTGTTATATTGAATTGTTGTGTATGGGAGATCTTTGAGCAGCATCAGGGCTTTAACCCTTTCCTGGCGCAAAGCTCACCGTATTATTTTGAAAGCGCGCAAATGAGAAGGTAACAGAGAATCGCAGAGACCAGTCGCCTGTAACAAAGCACTTCACTTCCTATTTGAATATTTGATGTGACAGACCACGTGACAAAAGAAATGACTAAAAGGGAACGTTATTTTGTAATCAAATAGCTCTCAACCTTATCTCTTCAGTTAAGATGATAACTTGACAGCGGTCCTTATGTGTGTTTTACATGATTTGCGTGTCAAGTGAAGCAGACGAGCCTCCTATGAGGCCTAAAAAAGTATCATTTTCTTGCCAAGTCGCCAGATAGGGCAAGAGTTGCATTATGTAAGCAACATTTCAAACACTGCACATTCTATTGTCAATTTCCTTATTCATCTTCACTGGCTAAATGGTAATATTTAAAATAAAGGAAAGATTAAGAGTGTCAGTTAAAAACTACATTTGTGGTGGGCTGTACACTTCAAAGGGATTTCAGGATTCCATGGGTTAATGTGCTCTGATCCAAATTTTTTTCCATCCACGTTGTGTCATCTGGAAGAGCCTGTTGGGGAAGGATGTTTGCATCTCTCCAGATGATAGAAGAGCCTGTAACAAAATGAAGTAGTGACCCGCTTGGAGATGTCTAACATATGCTGGCACAGATGCTACCAGACATCCCCAGTGGAGTTGGAAGTGATTATTGAATATTAGGGAAATTCATATCAGCTGGAGGTAAGTGGTGCACATTAAAAACCACAAAGAAATACAAAGAAAAGCACATTTCTCCACTGACCAGTAACGACAGTTAGGGAAGCCCTAATCCACTTAAAATGACGCCAGTCATTTTTCAGAAACCTTTCATCTTTTTTAAAAAAGGCGACATTCACTTTAAAAACCTGAATCTTGCAACGCGGCTCCCATTGTTTATCTTTCACTCCGGAAAAGGAAAGAACAAATGAAGTTTACAGCCAGTGTGTTGCAGAATTGTGAGTACTGCGTGTATTAAAAAGAATTAGGAATTCGAACTCTAGAGAGATCTTCAACTGTGTTTTTAAGAATTTATGTTAGATACTTTTCCAATGATTTTGGAATTAATTAATAAATGATGTAACATATAAACAAAAAGTTAGAGGGCTGTGTTATAAAGGATACCCTCTCCATGTTCCTAGACTAAACAAGTCACATGCAGTATTTTTTTACATGAAGTTCCATTTCATTTTTTCAAATAATTATTGACACTAATTTTCTCCACACACCATTTTTCTGCCCAATTTCGCCTCTGTGTCTTGAAGGTGCTGGGGATGAAATTCATCCTGGTTGCTAGAGCAAAGCAGGATATGGCAGCCTGTGTTACACTCCACTCGATTTTCTTTGCCACTGACTTCAATAAAAAAGGTAATCGGACAGAATGTAAAACAGGCTGCCGATTGGCTATATCCCATTTTGCTCTGCCATCCACCCCTGCCCTCGATTCATGCTCGGATACAGTTGCACAGGGATCAGCCTACCTCCAGTACCTTGCCCAAGTAGCTTTTTTTTATGTATAAGCTTTGGAATTTCAGCAGGAATCGTCTCCGTTAACCCCTGTAAATGGGCGCAGATGGGGGTTAAGGGAGTGCTAAATTGGGTGGAAATTAGCTCCATCTAATTCCTGTCTGTTTTTTCCCCGTTCAGTTTCTTAGTTGAGACTAGGAATCCAAGTACAACCCACGGCCAGGAAACTTGGTGCCCAAGGTTGCTAGGGACAGACAGCTCAGGCAAGAGTTCACCTAAAGGGCAGGGGCAGACTGGTTCCCCTGAAAGGGTGCGGAATTCTAAGTGATTCTCATGGAAAACAGTGGGTGCCCATAATACAGCACTGTGGCACCATTCACGGGGGCACTTGGCAAATCTCTTGACCAGTCTGCCACTGCTAAAGGGCACATCCTGATAAGATAAGTGTTTTTATGCCATTTCTAGGTCCGTTTTTATTTTTTAAAACTTTTTTTTCTGCTGTCACTTAGGTTTTCATGACCCTTTATGCAAATGGTTCTTAGTTATTTGTGTCATTCCTCTTTAATTAGGCCCATCCCTTTAAATTTACCATACACGCAATTTTCCTCTCTTGCCACCAGGCTGCTCTCTAAACCCATCTGAGTCTGCACCTGGTGCTATGAATAATTATACAAATGAGCTTACACTGGAGAATTTAGTGCTATTAGCAGCTGACCTTTCAGGCAGGATTTGTTCCAGTTCTTAACTGACTCACACCTATGGACTCAAATCAACTCTATGCATGCACTTTAGCAGAAATCGCTGGATAGCGTTCAGGAGTTGGAACCGGGCCTGATTTTTTCCTCTCTCTATCCCAGGTCACTGAAGCCAATTGTAGCATCCATGTCATCACTTTGTTGAGATCAGATAACACAGCACAGACCTGGAATCGAACCTCATACCTTTAAATCTCTTTATGACACAGTTTCATATAAGTAGTGCATTTGCTAACTGACCCATTGGGGGTGTGTTTGCTTATATTCTTATCCCGTTTTCCACCTCACTTTTCTCCACTGAGATCCTGCGAAGGTGCGACAGGCACTGGTATCCCACGCACATAAAATGTCAATGAGACCCAAAGCCCAATTTTGAGCTGGCCTTGGGCCTTCCGGTTGGGGGATGTGCTGTTTGCGCAGCACCAGGTTTGGGCCTGAAAAAGGGCCCGACGAATTTCCACCCCTGTGTGTTATTTCTGTTTGCACTTAGGTTCTAATGAGTCTTTCTGCCAATTGTCCTAACCTGTTTTGCTCCACCCCCAATTCCCCCTCCCCCCACCATTATTGGCACCACTACATATCCTAGTGGGAAACCCTCACTCTGAGGTGTTTGACAAAAGAGAAGGACCTATGGAAGGATAACAGGAAGGTCAGGCTGTACACGAGATGCTCTGTGTCCCACCCATCAGTATCCTCACACCCGCATCAACAAAGGTGTCCCAAACTCACTTTGGCAGATCAATAGTACAAACAGATATTTCTGTTTCCAAAGGAAGGTGACCGAATGGCATCTGTGAATGTCTGACAAAGAATCATGGTAATTAGTTCAAGGAGAAAAAAAAGAAACCAGCCTTGCGTTAGAGTGTTTGCTAGGAATATGCGCGCGCGTGCGTGTGTGTAGTTATTATTCCATAACTAAGCGTATAATGACATTATAGCTCCATCTTTTTGACTGATCCACTGCTGTTCTCAATGTAGATTCAAAACTAAAAAACAGTTTGAATTATTACTTGAAGCCAGAATTATTCTAATTTTCAACGTAACCTTTAGTTTCTATTAATCTAACAATTTGAGCTGGATTTCATTGTTACCTGAAATTATTACATGCACAGTCACATAGATGAGATGGGCAGTTTAGCAGGGAATTATTGTTACCTCATCAAGAAAAACATAGTTATCTTTTTAATATTCTGTAACATTGCCACTATTGTACTATTGAATCAGTATGCCAAGAATGTTGCTTTTTCACTACAAAATTACAGTTGGATTATAGTTACTGAATATGCATAATTATAGCTTTCAGTCAAACTGGAATGAATGTTTATCATCTGTATCTCAAATACATACACATGAGGTCACCTATGTCATTAAACATAACTGTAACATTGTTAATAATTACTCAGGCATAAGTCAACATTTATCTTTATGCTTTATGTTTTGAACTGCACTGTAAATAAACCCACCTGATTTTGGAGTTTTAATCCCAATATATTGGTTAAGTATAAGAAGAAAATATAAAATATTCAAAGTAAACAGTTTATATTTAGGAGAAGAAATGGTCAGATGTGAAGCAGCAGCAAATATATATATATATATATATAGAAGACTAAAGTCAGCAAGGGACACCACACATCTTCAATTCATTCATGGCCAGCTGTTATTTTATATATAATATATAGAGGTTTGAAAACCGTCTGGCATTACCTTGATCACATAGGCGAGGATACGCTCACAATGTCGTATTTGATGTCAGAGGTGCACCATCACAATGAATGTTTGGTATCAAAACTATAGGAAATCATTTACATGTTATGCCATAAGAATTTGAAGATTGTGAAAGATATCAATACCACCAAGCAACGACTGCAACCGTACTTCATCTCAGCCTTGCGCTTTGATTTCTTTACAGTGTTCTATTCCCCCTTAAATATATCTGCCAAAGAAGTTAAACAATATGTAACTATTTCGTTATGCTCCATTCTCCACAGATTTTAAAATAAAAAATTACCATTGCTCCTAGGATCATAGAACCATAGAAATTACAACACGGGAGATCATTTAGCCCATTATATTTGTACCAGTACTAGCTCTTCAGCTATCTATCTACCACTGTATCTACTTTAATTCAATTTCCCTGTATCCTTTTCTATTCTTCCTTTTCAAATACTTATCCAATTCTTTATAAATGATGTTATAATCTCTGTCTCAATAGTCATTTTTGGTAAAGCATTCCATGTTGTTAGAACCCCCTGTGTGAAAAGTTTCTTCTAACTTCTGTCTTTGTTCTTTTTTTTTCAAACTAAACCTTTAATGAATCTTCTTTGTATAATTTTTTTCCTTTGTCCAAAGTAATAATGGGCATAACAGAACCCCCTCCCTCTCTCTCACACACTCCTGAAGCAATTTCATTTGTATATCAAGACAGGCAAAAAAAAAAGGACAGAGGTCACATTTGAAATTCTGACACCAGAAGGATCTTCCAATTCAGAAGTAAAAGCTCCTCATTTTTCTCTCTCCTTTTTAAACATTCAAATGTAGAATTAAGTGAATCAAACCAGCTTTTTATTTATTCCAGAATTTTCCAAAAAATCGAAACGAATAAATATGAAAAAAAGCATGAACTTGGCTACTGACTTTTTTTTTTGCACATATTTTACAACTTTAAGCTTTTCTCTTCATCCTTCTGTTCCTCTCTCTCTCTCTCTCCCCCCCTCCCCCCTGTCTTTGTTCTTAGATTGATAATCAACAACAATAACTTGCATTTATATAGCGTCATTAATGTAGTAAAATGTCCCAAGGTGCTTCACAGGAGCATTATCAAACAAAATTTGATATCAAGCCACATTAGGAGATATTAGGATAGGTGACCAAAAGCTTGGTCAAAGAGGTAGGTTTTAAGGAGCATCTTAACGGATGAGAGAGTATCAGAGAGGTTTAGGGAGGGATTTCCAGAACTTAGGGCCGAAGCAGCTGAAGGCATGGCCGCCAATGGTGGAGCGATGAAAAGAGGCCAGAATTGGAGGAGCACAGAGATCTCGGAAGGTTGTAGGGCTAGAGGAGGTTACAGGGATAGGGAGGGATAAGGCCACGAGGGATTTGAAAACAAGGATGAGAATTTTAAAATCGAGGCGTTGCCTGGTTATTACCAAATCACCAACCAAAGGTATACCGTTTCAAAACGTTTCATGATTTTGAAAACACCTTTAACCTTTCCTATTCCAGTAGGGAAGAAAACAGTTTTTCGAGCTTTGCTTCAAAACTATAATCTCTCATTCCTGATATTCTTATCAATCTTCTAATACTGTTTCTATAATGGGTTGGACACCTGCAAGACTATGGCTGAATCAATGTCTTGTACAAATTCAGCATAATGTTTTTGCTTTTTTATTCAATGCACCACATACAAAACACACAAAAAAATTCCTTTTTATGATCTTTTCTACCTGCATTCCCTTTGTTAAGGAGCTACATATCTGTATATTGGGTTTCCATGTCTCTCCACTCTGTTAAGAAACTGTTTAATATAACTATGTTTCACTGTTGTTTTTCTCAAAATGGACTGCATCTGCCACTTATCTACCCACTCTATGAACCTGCCTACTATGCTCCTGATTATTTATTTCCACCTTTCCTCTTTTCTTGGATTTCAGTGTCATGCATTACCTCTGGCCAAAAGGCAGGGTGGGATGGTGGACCTGCTTTGAGGCCTCCTCCAATGTCGCTTTGAAGCCTACTGCTTGGATGTGTGCAAGATTGAAAAAGGGTGGCTCTCCTTCCTTTTACAAGAGAGTTTGAAGCAGTAAGGCAGATAGAACATTAACTCTACATTTGGCAGGACTCACATAGGGTATAAAGAGATGTGTGCTTTGCTAACCACAGACTGTAAGGCCACTGTTTGAACTGTGTGAGGCAGAAAAATAAATGAGTCAAATATCCCGCCTTCCTTACCAATGTTATTTAGTTTCCAGCGATTCTGGCATGGGAAAACTCCTCCACTTTGTCCCTCCATATGACAGTGCAACTGAAATGATCAATTCACCACATGGGAGGGTTATGGGCACAAACCCACATTCACTTCAGTGAGCTATTCCATTTCATTGTCTTTTGATGCTGCATTCACAGAGGCAAAGCTCAGAGTACAATAAATAGATAGCAAGGAACATTTCACCTTCTAATTTGTAGCAATACTTTATGACATCCAGGAAACATGTGGTTGTGAAATATTGAATGGAGACTGCAAGAAGCATAGCAGCACTGTTTTCAGTCTTTAAAACAATCCTTAAAATTATACAGCCCAAGGGGCCATTTGCAGCCAATCTCTCACCTGAGCCCCATGGCAAACTTGCTGCTCCATGTGCCTCTGGGCCTCTGTTTACGACCTTCCCAGCTGTGGGATGTTGGTTCAGCTGAGATTCAGTGCTTCTCTCTCTCCTTTTGCCCTCAAGCAAAATAAGGCAAGGAAATAGTACCATGAGGCAGGGTCATCTCATCTTCCATTCAGCAAGTGAAAAGACTCTATTAAATAGGATTATTTAGTCGAACAACTGGCTTGACATTTTTTTTCTCTTCTTGTTGTGGCAATGTGTCTGTCCTTCACTTGGCAACTGCCTGCAATAACATTGACATCAGGAATAGAGTGTGTGTAATATCACATTGCAGACCCACATCCTATTATTTTGTCTTCAATAAAGACATCAATGGAGATTGTGTCCTTCAACAAAAAGTTAGTGAACATGGCTCCAAAAAGACTGAATGCACAGGCATGATTCTGAATGTAGGCAAATCGATTTGCCCAGTCTTGCAGCCATTCTGACTCATCTCTTCCGATTGGCAATACAGCATAAGGCAGTATACTGGGCTCCATGTGATACATTAAATAATAAGATTTTTTTCCCCAATTTTTCCTCTCCTCTCCCTAGGACTTGACTTTTATGGTATTGTTCCATGAGTGCCTTTTGGCATGCTAAATTTATTGGAGTTCAATTTCCAGGGGTTCTCCTGATTGTTTATGCCGTTTCTCTGAGGTTTCCGTGGATCTTCTTCCAAAGTTATGGCAGTCGATCAGGAGAACCTCTGTCGAAATTAATGATGATTGTGTGCAGATTTCTTGAGATTTTTTTTTAGATAGTTTTGAAAGCTGAAATCTGTAAAATAGGGCAGGAACATACAAGTAGTTCCTGTCAGAGGTCATGTCATGCTGTCTTGATATGAGATGTTGGAGGAAATGGTTGGAGGTCCTATCTGCTTTCTCAGTTGGACATAAAAGATCCCATGGCACTATTCGAAGGCGAGCAGGAGAGTTCTCCCAATGTCATGGCCAATCAACATCACTAAAACAGATTATCTGACCATTATTTCATTGCTTTTTGTGGGACCTTGTTGTGCGCAAATTGGCTGCCATATTTCTCTACATAATAACAGTGACTACATTCCAAAAGTTCTTTTGGCTGTGAAGTGTTTTGCGATGACCTGAGGATGTGAAAGGCACTACATAAATGCAGCTTTTTTCTTTCTAGCTTTCTTTCTTCCATGGAATATGAATGTTTGGCACAGAGGAGGCTTATCCATACAGGGGAGCAACATGTCTCATGTGGTACAGAACAGAATTTGTTTGTTCTCCTTGCTGCAGTGCAGCGTCTAGAGTAGGAATAATGATCATCTTGTCGGTAACAGCTATTATAGAGGCCGTCATTGCTGTCATCTTAATTAAAAGCAATACCAGTAGTAATGTTCCACCAATACTTCTGGCACCACATAGAAGGCGTCAAAACAATGTTGTGATTCTATGCAATTATATTAGGCCAGTTTACCAGCACTACAGTTTCAGTCCATGAATTAAACTTTTGCAGGTTTTTTATAGTACGTGTTGATAGCACAGTTTCTGCAGTTCTGAATATATCTGTCGGTAAGTGTTTGTATTTAATTCAACCCCTCTTAGGGCCTTTGAACCTTCTGCACTCCAGCAGCAGCCAGAAGGCTCCATGGCCGTTGGCCAAGAATCCAGCTGCAAAAGCCTTGAACTTCCTCCCCTTTTTGCCAGTTCTGGACCCTACCAGGGGGTGGGCCTGCACAGGGGTTACCCGCAGACCACGTTAATGGCCTGGGCAGAAATAGTGCCAGGACTGAGCGTGATGGGGGGCTAGAAAATCAGCTTTGTAATGTTCAAGGGGTCTGAAAATACTCAACAAATAAGTTACCATACCTTGTATCCATCTCCCTGACAATTCTAAACACAAGAATTGGTTGGAAGGAACTGACATATCATCCAACTGCCATTCTGAGCAAGATATTTTGCACAAGGCAGATTTAATATTGATACTCCCTGCAGACACAATATCCACACTTCAAAAAAATCATTTTTTTAGCAGCATGACAAAAGCTGCATGCGTGAATGATCTGGCAGATTTGTTAATATTTAATCAAATTTCCTTTAATCTTTTCAGAAACCTAGTTATATGGGATAAAAAAACTGGGTCGCCAGAAGTGGACATAGAAAACGAACACATAGCGAATATGGTTCTGTTTGCCTTTGTATTGATTTCGAGAGTGTCAAAAAGGTCCTTGATCATGCCCTACCAAAGCATACTAATTTGCTAGATCAAGTCTGTCAGAATATCGACTAGAACCAAGGAGCTATGGTGGCAGCTTTTGTGCTCTGTGCAGCAGGGAGTCTGTCTGTGAAACAGGATTATCAGGGGGTCATGCAGGCAGCCAAAGTGCGTCCATCACTTTCCTTCTGCTAATGCATTGGGGCGGACTCATGTATGTGATTGAGATGTACTAGACAGGAGGCATACCAGTGAAGAAATCAAAAAACATACATGCAGTGCTTGACGGGCTATTGTGGACCACAGATGTGTGGCTAAAGAAAGCAGACTCTTGGATCACAGTGAAAAATTCCAATTATGTTTTAATTATTGGCATTATACCTCGGATGTACCAAATTCATTTTTATTTGAAAGGTGTACGCTTCAAATGTGTACAAAATGTATTTACAATTTCCCTTTCTGCAGAGGTGGGAGATTTCTTGCGTCCGACAACAACTTACACTTACACAGCACCTTTAATGTTGCAAAATAATCCAATGCTCTTCAAAGGAGGGAAATGAAGAAAAAGGATATCTATGCTATTGAATGGAGACTTCCCCAATTTTTCTAGCCAGCGTCAGCTTAGAATATTTTCATGCCATGCACAGCATGGATAAGATTTGGAGTGAAGTTACCCCAACAGTTGGCAATAGCCCAACCTAAGAACTGCACCCATTACTACACAACCTTAGATCGCTCTGTTTCCTATCGTCGTGCCTTTTCAGAGTGAGATTATTAATTTACTGACAATTAGTGCCCCATGACAGTCCGTTTTGCACCATGAGCTTGGTTTTGTTACCATCCCAAAGGTTCTAACTCACTGCACTATCCAGCTTTGCTAGATCTGTATATACTTTTTAAAATATATTTTCCCCTTTTCTTACTCTCCATACAGGTTAACAAGGAACTTATTATGGTTCTTTTAAAAAATTATTTCTCGGGACATGGGCATCGCTGACAAGGTCAGCATTTATTGCCCATCCCTGGTTGTCCTTGAGGAGCTGGTGGTGAGCCTTCCTGACCTTGATTTTTCATGGGCCATTACCGTGGCACTTATGCCTGGAACGTGCCCACTGCTGAACTCTATTGTTGACCTCGTTGGACTATGGATGTCATGATGAGGACATCAAATTTGAATCTCCCTGACAGGCATCTGTGCCAATACGGATGCATCGCGGGCATCTACCTTGCCCCACAAGCCGGAAAGTCCGGTGTGACTTACCCATTTTGAAAGTGGTGCTGGTTTCCCCCACTTATCGTTGCCCCCGGCAGGCTCCTCAGTAAGGAAGGAGGCATCTTTGGGAGTCCGGGCCATGATGTCGACCCAGACCCTCCAAGAATTGGAACTCAATTCTTCTCTTTATGAGTCAGTGTGCCTTTTCTCTCTCCCCAGGAGTCTATATCAGCTCATCATGGCCTTTTGCAGACGAATGTTTCAGAATGGTTTCTGTCCATGCGATATATAGTGGGCTAAATTTCCGCAGGAATTCTCCTGCTCATTCATTGTAACTTGGGTAGAGGAGCCGCAGAAATCCCGGAAAATTGGCATAAACACCATTTACACCAGTTTTTTGAGGTTTCCACAGCTCTTCTGCTGAAGTTATTGCATATGATCAGGAAAACCCCTGGGAAAATTCACCCCCACGGGGTTTAGTATCTGCTCTGGATTCACCCACTTCATTTATATTGATATACCATTGGTTGAGCCTGTGTCACGTTGTTGGATTATGTTAGGATTTGTCTTGATATTCTCAAAAACTACAGGGTAGAAATTTCTGTTGCCGATGTTATTTAAAGAATACTTAATCATAGAATGGTTACAGCACAGAAGGAGGCCATTCAGCCCATTGAGCCCATGCCAGTTCTTTGTAAGAGCATTCCAGTTAGTCCCATTCCCCCGCTCTTTCCCCTTAGCCCTGCAAATTTTTTCTCATCAAGTATTTTTCCAATTCCTTTTTGAAAACCATGATTGAATCTGCTTCCACCACCCTTTCAGGCAGCGCATTCCAGATCATAACTACTCGCTGTGTAAAAATGTTTTTCCTCATGTCGCCTTTGGTTCTTTTACCAATCACCTTAAATCTGTGTCCTCTGGTTCTCGGCCCTTCCGCCAATTGGAACAGTTTCTCTTTATTTACTTTATCTAAACCCTTCATGATTTTGAAGACTTTTATCAAATCTCCTCTTAAACTTCTCTGCTCTAAAGAGAACAATCTCAGCTTCTCCAGTGTAATAAATCTTTTCCGTACCTTCTCTAAGGCCTTCAGATCCTTCCTAAAGTGCGGTGCCTGGAATTGGATACAATACTCCAGCTGTGGTCGAACCAGTATTTTATAAAGATTTAAGATAACTTCCTTGCTTTTGTACTCTATGCCTCTATTTGGGTCCTGTATGCTTTTTTAACCTGTCCTGCCACTTTCAAAGATTTGCAGGACACTCTTCCTGCACCCCCTTTAGAATTGTACCCTTTAGTTTATATTGCCTCTCCTCATTCTTCCTGCCAAAATGTATCATTTGCACTTCTCTGCGTTAAATTTCATCTGCCATGTGTCCGCCCATTCCACCAGCCTGTCTATGTCCTCTTGAAGTCTATTACTATCCTCCTCACTGTTTACTACACTTCCAAGTTTTGTGTCATCTGCAAATTTTGAAATTGTGCCCTGTACACCTAAGTCCAAGTCATTAATATATATTTAAAAAAAGCAATGGTCCTAGTACCCCTGGGGAACATCACTGTATACTTTCCTCCGGTCCAAAAAATAACCGTTCACCACTACTCACTGTTTCTTGTCACTTAACCAAATTTATATCCATGCTACCACTGCCCATTTTATTCCATGGGCTTCAATCTTGCTGACAAGCCTATAATGTGGCCCTTTATCATATGTCTCTTGAAAATCCATATACACAACATCAACCACATAGCCCTCATCAACCCTTTCTGTTACCTTTTCAAGAAACTCAATCAAGTTAGTTAAACACGATTTGTCTTTAACAAATCCATGCTGGCTTTCCAGCACGCATGCACACATATCAAATTCCACAATGCACTGCTTTAATGCTTGGGCCCAGGAATCAGCAGGAAAGGTCTGTGGATTTTGCAGCCATGACAGGATTCCCTCAAGTGCAGGGTGCCATCAACTGTACACATGTAGCCATCAGGGCTCCTGCCAGCAAGCCCGATACCTTCATGAACTACCTTTTAATGTCCAGCTGGTATGTGATCGCCAGCAGCGGTTCCACACATCAGAGGCTGGCTGCTAGGTGATGTGGGATATATCCTCCAGACTTGGCTGGCAACCCTGCTCCAAAACTCCTGGACACCTGTGGAGATCAGATATAACAACAGTCATAGCTCAACCAGAGCAGTCCTCGAGCAGTCAATAAGGATGTTTAAATAATGATCCTACAGCCTGGACTAGTCTGGGCGATTCCTACAGTACAGCCCTGAGACAGTGTTGAGGATAGTGCTGGTGTGTTGTCCCCTGTATAACTTTGTCATGCAATGGGGAGAGCCACTGGTGCCAACAGATTAAGTCGACCATGAAGGGAAGGAATCTGCTGAGCCGCAGGATGCAGCTGCAGTGGGAGGTCTCCTGAATCAGTCTGCAGCCAGAGCTCTACGCTAGCAACTCAGTGAACATCGCTTTTGCTAAACTGCTCCTTCCACCCATTCCCACCACCATCCCCCATTTCCTGTCCAGATGCTCTCATAGTGGCATGTGCTCCAGCTGGCCCCATGCAAATGACGCATTCTACCGCAAACTTCAGTGAAGATCGCTTTTAGGGCCCATAATATGGGGTGAAAATTAGTGACTACTTAGAAAGGCATAGCCTAATCAAGCACTACCAGTGTGGAAATGTAGAGGGCGGATTCTGTTTTCATTGTATTTTTTGAGGAAATCAGAATGTGTACAAAAAGGAATCATTTAGGAAATAATTGGACGCTGCATTGAGGAACATTGGAGGCTATAAATTGGACTGTGTAGCGCCTATTTTGTAGGCACTACGCGACCTCCTAACGACCCAAAATGGCGTCCAGAATACGTGCACACACTTCTGGCATGACGTGCGCTGGACGCCACCTTGGTAAAGGCGTTTGCGCACCCGCAGATAACGAACGCTGGCACCATGTAAAGTAGGGAGACTATGCAGTAGATCAGTGTGCAATGTTGATTTAAAGGGGCAGGTGCGATTTTGGAACTCAACCCTTCAGTCAACTTATTGTCTTAACCGTGCGCAGCTGAACAGGTCACATACAACATGGAGGACCCCCCACCAGCAGCAGTTACAGGTTAGTTGCTGGATTATTGTTTCTGGATTATTGTTTCTTGCTGCTGATGCATTTGTGCCTGTTTTTGGAGGTCTCCTATACTTGAATTGAGGGGACATAGCCTAACATTTAGAGCCAGGACTTGCAGGAGTGAAGTTAGGAAATGCTTCGTCATGCAAAGGGTGGTGGAAGTTTGGAACGCTCTTCTGCAAATGGCAGTTGATGTTAGCTCAATTGTTAATTTTAAAATCTGAGACTGTTAGATTTTTGTTAACCAAACGTATTAAGGGATATAGGGCTAAGGTGGGTATATCGAGTTAGGTCACAGATCAACCATGATCTCATTGAATGGCAGAACAGGCTCAAGGGGCTAAATGGCCTACTCCTGATCCTATCTTCCTATGTTCCTATAATAAAGCTTCAATACTCTACAGGGAATGGGCTGGCTAGCTGACAGGCCACAGCAAAGGCACTGGCAGAATGGCAGGGTGGGACAGGAATGCTCTCGTCCTGAGAGAGGACAGCAGGTTCATGTTCCATGGAGCCACTGCCACTTGGTGCCTATTGCTTTGCGCCACCTTCTCCCGCAAGAAATCAGGACATGTGTCAGTGAGTGTCCTGCAAGATGTTTGAGTGATGTGCCTGTCATGGTTGAATAGCTGCCAGTGTGTGTGACTTGTGAGTTGTGGCTGTGCGGCTTGCAACAGTGGTAATGTGTGAGGGTGAGAGGAAGCATCTGATTGGATGAGTTGAGTACTGAGTGAAAGAGTTTGTTGGTATGTGGGTGATGGGGGGTGTAGTGCATGGAACAGTCGATGTGGCTAGTGGTGTAGTTGGTAGGAGATGCCACTTGACAGTTGACCTCACTCACTTTGACCACTCATGTCAAAGCATTGAACTTCTTCCTGCACTGCATCCATGCTCGTGGTGCTATGCGCCTGGCATCAACTTCATCACCTACTGCCTCCCACTGCCTCAGGACCATATGTCTGGAGGGCCTCTTACCCACTTACGGATATAGGATGCCCCTTCTTCTGTCCACCTCTTGCACCAAGGCCTCTAGCACATCATCAGAGGACCTTAGTGCATGCTCGCTCGCAGACCTGGGACAAACTCAGGTCGGCAGGATGGTGAGCTCTGGCGTGCAGATTGGAGGATGTGAGATTTAGTAGTGCGCAACCTTTATTCAATGTTTTAACATAACTCAACAGTTTGTAAACATAGGGACGGGACCTGCATCTGTGTTTTACATGTGCGATGTCTGATCTCCATTTCGACTCCATGCGGACCGGTATATTATAGTTTGCAAATAAGAGATGCAAGCTGCCTTTAAGAGGTGCAGGCTGCCTTTAAGTGGTGCTAGTCATTTGCGAGATCAGGGCCCCCCTGCTGATGAGCAGCCACTCAACAGCGCAGCTAGACCTGGCTGCTCGCAGCAAATAGATAAATGACCAGGCAACACGAATTTCATGTGTTGCCTGCATCTCAACGACCGGGCATGGGTTAATATGATCTTAAGATCATAAGAAATAGGAGCAGGAGTAGGCTATATAACCCCTCAAGCTTGCTCCGCCATTCAATCAGATCATGGCTGATCTTCAAACACAACTCCACTTACCCGTCCAATCCCCATATCCCTTGATTCCCCAGAGTCCAAAATTCTATCAATCACAGTCTTGCATATATTCAATGTCTGAGCATCCACAGCCCTCTGGGGAAGAGAATTCCAAAGATTCACAACCCTCTGCGTGAAGAAATTCCTCCTCGCCTCAGTCCTAAATCGGCCACCCTTTACCCTGGGACTATGCTCCCTAATTCTAGACTCTCCAGCCAGGGAAACAACCTCTCAGCATCTACCCTGTAAAGCCCTCTAAGAATTTTATATGTTTCAATGAGATCACCTCTCATTCTTCTAAACTCCAGAGAATTTAGGCCCCTTCTTCTCAATCTTTCCTCAAAGGACAACCCTCTCATCCCAGGAATCAATCTAGTGAACTTTTATTGCACTGCCTCTAAGGCAAGTATATCCTTCCTTAGGTAAGGAGACCAAAACTGTACACAGTACTCCAGGTGTGGTCTCACCAAAGTCCTGTACAATTGTAGCAAGACTTTCTTACTCTTGTACTCCAAACCCCTTGCAATAAAGGCCAACATACCATTTGCGTTCTAATTGCTCGCTGTACCTGCATATATGTTTCGTGGGCAAGGACACCCAAATCTATCTGAATATCAAAATTTAATAGTTTTTCACCATTTAAAAAATATTCTGTTTTTCTATTCTTCCTACCAAAGTGAATAACATCACATTTCCCACATTATACTCCCTCTCCCACCTTCTTGCCCATTTACTTAACCTGTCTATATCCCTTTGAAAACTCTTTGTGTCCTCCACACAGCTTACTTTTCCACCTTGCTTTGTATCATCAGCAAACTTAGATACATTACACTCGGTCCCTTCATCTAAGTCATTAATATAGATTGTAAGTAGCTGAGGCCTAAGCAATGATCCTTGCGTCACCCCACTGGTTACAGCCTGCCAACCTGAGAATAACCCGTTTATTCCTACTCTCTGTTTTCTGTCCGTTAACCAATCCCCTATCCATGCTAATATATTACCTCCAATCCCATGAGCCCTTATCTTGTGTAACAACCTTTTGTATGGCACCTTGTCGAATGCCTTTTGAAAATCCAAACATACTACATCCACTGGTTTTCCCTTATCTACCCTGCTAGTTACATTCTCAAAAAACTCTAATAGATTTGTCAAACATGATTTCCCTTTCATAAAACCATGTTGACTCTACCTAATCATATTATGATTTTCTAAGTGCCTCTTTACCACGTTCTTAATAATAGATTTCAGCATTTTTCTGACGACTGATGTCAGGCTAACTGGCCTGTAGTTCCCTGTTTTCTTTCTCTGTCCTTTCTCGAATAGCAGGGTTACATTTGCTATCTTCCAATCCGCTAGGACTGTTCTAGAATCTAGGAAATTTTGGAAGATCATAACCAATGCATCCACTATCTCTGCAGCCACCTCTTTTAGAACCCTAGGATGCAGCCCATCAAGTCCAGGGGATTTGTCGGCTTTTAGTCCCTTTAATTTCTCCAGTACTTTTCTTTACTAATATTAATTATTTTAAGTTCCTCATTCTTATTAGACCCTTGGTTCCCCACTATTTCTGGTAAGCTTTTTGTGTCTTCTACTGTGAAGACAGATACAAAATACTTGTTTAACGTCTCTGCCGTTTCCTTATTCCCCATTATAATTTCTCCTGTCTCAGCCTGTAAGGGACCCACATTTACTTTTGCTACTCTCTTCCTTTTGACATGCTTGTAGAAGCACTTACAATCAATTTTTATATTTCTAGCTAGTTTGCTTTTTATCAATTTTTTGGTCATCCTTTGCTGGTTTCTAAAACTCACCCAATCCTTAAGCTCACTACTCTTCTTGACAACATTATAAGGCTCTTCTTTTAATCCAATTCTATCCTTAACTTCTTTAGTTAGCATTGGATGGATCACTTTTCCCGTGGAGTTTTTATTTCTCAACGGAATGTATGTTCATTGAGAAATATGAAATATTTCTTTAAATGTTTGCCATTGTTTATCTACTGTCGTACCTTTTAATCTAGTTTCCCAATCTACCTTAGCCAACTCACCCCTCATACCTATGTAATTGGCTTAATTTAAGTTTAAGACTCTAATTTCTGACTTAAGTATGTCGCTCTCAAACTCAATGTGAAGTTCTATCATATTATGATCACTCTTTCCCAGAGGATCCCTTACTGTAAGATTAATAATTAACCCTGTCTCATTACACAAGACAAGATCTAAAATATCCTGTTCCCTGGTTGATTCCATGATATATTATTCTTGGAAACTGTTGCGAATGCATTCCATGAACTTGTCTTCCAAACTACCTTTGCCAATTTGATCTGTCCGGTCTATATTAAGATTAAATGTTAATCACGCACCGTGATCCCTGCACCCGGTTTCGGGAGCTATCCGATATAGCCTCCTGGATCTTTCTAGATGGATGAACCAAGATAGACCAAATAGACTTCCTCATCTGTAATTATTTTGTTATCTTGTGATCATTTAAAAGGGAATCGGGTAAGATTTTAAAATAATATAAACAATGAAAGGGTAAGGAAATAGGATTAAGAAAGAAACAGCTTGCTTTTATCTCATGCCCGTCATGGCCTCAGGACATCTCTAAGTGCTTCATAGCCAACTAATTGCTTTTGAAGTGTAGTCACTGTTGTTTTGTTGGCAAATGTAGCAGCCAATTTGCATACGGCAAAATGGAAAATAAAACGACAATTATTCAAAACTGTCCTACTTGGCCTACCCAAACAAGATTTAGATTCAGATTCAAGACAGTTTAAGATCAATTTTAATGACCTGCACCCTTCGAAAACTGAGCAGTAGTGGAGTTAAAATGGAGGTTCTGGACTTACTGTCCCATTCCCGCTCTACCACCATTTTTCCAGGGGCCTTTCGCTGGCCAGTTGAGGTGCCTGCCTGAATCAGACGGTAGCCTCATGAATTCATGCAAATTAGGGTCCTATGACATACATAAATGGCAATGAGTGCAGCGCCCATAATGGATGCTTCGCTCAGTAAAACCTGAAAGAACAGCAGAAGATGCCTTTAAAAATGATTTCTGTGGGGCCAGGAGGAGCAGGAGTGTTTTTCCAGGCTCTCCAAGAACAGTGTGGGCTGCTGCCGTGCCGGGTTCCTCCCCTCCTGAGCGTAACTCCCCGCCTCAGGAACTATCTTTTTCTCGGCTGGCTCGTCCTCAGGGTGACCCGATATTGTGCTGGCCTGGAGGCAGCTCGCTGCATGGGGACATCTGTTCGAGGCATGCAGCTCACTGCCTACATGTTGATAAGGCTCAGGCTCTCAAAATGGAGTGGGCCACCCGTCGCAGCTCTCAGGTGCCTGGTTCACCTGCTCTGCCGGCCAGACACCTGAAAGTTAAAATTTACCCTTTTATGTGCCTCACCAAACAACAGAACGCAGATTCCTGCTTTTGCATTAATATGCAATGCTTCAAGAGAGAGGCACGTATTTCACTTTGCCTACAGGCTTTCAAGCTGAGACAAAGGAAATATTAACAAACACGACAGTAATGGTTTCTACTTAGGTATTCTGGTGCGTAAGCCTGGCTGCAAATTCATACAAAAATGCAAAATGCAGAATTTCCTATTAATGGAAACTGGATAGATCCTAGATCTGTCATACTGTTTGACATATCCACAATGTTTGTAACCAGGGGGCATGGACTTCAACTCAGAAGAACGAAAGTGAACCGACTATTTATATTTAACTACTTCACACAGAGATTGTGGAAGAGAATGCCCAGGGAGACAGTGGAGGTGGACATTGTCAGCCAATTTTAAAAAGTTTGATTTTAGGTGAGAAAAGCGAGCAAAAAAGATAATAGATATAGGCCTAATTTCTTTCCCTGTGACAGAAATCCTACCACATCAGTGGTGCAGCTTTAGTGCCTGCCTGCTGCTTTGCCCCCTGACCCCAGTGGATCTTCAGGATTCAGCCTAATTCAAATGTTTGTGGTAGGTTGTCAGCAGCATTTCCCCTGCCAGCAAGTCACCCATTTTCCCTAGTGCAATCCATCACTCTACATTTGATTGCACTCAGGCAATGTGGGCACCACATTTTAGGAAGGATGTCAAAACCTTGGAGAGGGTGCAAAGGAGATTTATCAGAATGGTACCAGGGATGAGGTGTTTCAGGTATGTGGAGAGACTAGAGAAGCTGGGATTGTTCTCATTAGAGCAGAGAAAATTAAGGGGAGATTCAATCGTGATGCTCAAAAGTTTTGTTAGAGTAGATAGGGAGAAATTGTTTCCACTGGAAAAAGGGTCAGTAACCAGAGGACACAGATTCAAGATAATTAGCAAAAGAACCAGAGGGGAGATGAGGAGAATTTTTTTTACACAGCGAGTTGTCATGATCTTTTCTGCATCTAACACATGCTGTACTTGAGCAGCATGTATTTTATGTTGGCAGTGGACAGAAAAGTGGAAAATTTCCTTTCACCAGCACTGAAATCTCTAAATATTTTTTAAAAATAATTGCACTTTTGGATAAATTCTGTGATTATTATGTTTAGGGGTTTCAGAATTCTTGTCTTCATCCTTAGCTTTGATGGCACTAAAAAATTATTTAGTATTCAGTGGACAGACGGGGCCTGTCTTGTAATCACAAGCCTGAAGTCAGGAGTTATAATTCCCAGGTTGACTCTTAGTTGCATTTGTGAAATAACTATTAAAGAAAGAAAAGAAAGAACTTGCATTTATATAGAGCCTTTTACGACCTCAGGACGTCCCACAGCGCTTTATAGCCAATTAAGTACTTTTTGTTGAAGTGTAGTCACTGTTGTAATCTAGCAATGTATTAACCTTAGCCAGGCTACAATTTGACACTTCAAGCTGGTTAGTTAGAAGTGCAGATATAGAGTGACTTCAGTTTGCAATTGTAATGTCATTGTGACAACAATGCTAAATCAAGAAATGGGGATGGATACTTAGATAGACAAATATAAAACTGTAAAATTGTAATGGATTGCACTGACATCATTTTACCTAATAGTGAAAAGCAGAGTAGAATTCAATTGGGAGTGAAATTCCTCTTTTAATGAAAAACAGGAGAATGCTTATTTTCTTCTGTAATTAATTGTCCGCTGAGGGAATTGCATTCTCAGAAGTCACACTTTTCAAAACTGCAATCCTGAAATTTTGTTGGTCTGCATTCTCTCATTTTTTTTTGTTAAAAAATAAATGCAGGCTCTTTGTCAGGTTTCTATGGTAATAATTTGCTCAAAAAAGGATGTGACATGTAGCATTTAAATCCCTGGTGAAATGTAACATTCTTTGGCTCTCTTAAATTGGATGTTTCCATTTTCCATTCAATGTTGTCCTTGAATAGTCCAGAAATAGCTAGAAGCACATTATTGCTATAAATTTTCTTTAAACATCATTTAACAAGTTATTTCTTGGCCACCTAAGGAGATTTAATGGGAAATTCTTATTAATATATCTTTTAAGTGCATGTATTTAGAATTGGAAGGAATACTTTCTGTTCATTGCAGTTCTTTGAACCTCTGCATTCTAAATGTAATAGAAGAGATTGTGTGACTAGTATACATTGCAAAGTGAGCTGGACTAGGTCCAGTCCACAGGGAATCCTGGCTCCATTTAGTCTCATTCTCTACCTTCCTTTGTCTCTCATTTTTCTGACTGTCTCTTGCACCCTTTCCATGTCTATCTCTGTCTCTTGCTCTGTCTGTCTTTGCACATATATGTCTGCATTACTGTTCACATCTCTGCTTCTATCTCTCTTCCTTTTTTTTAGCAGGAAGAATTAAAGAGGCAGAAGTGAGAGAAAGGTTTGCCATGAGTTGCATTTTGTCTGTGGACAGACTTTGGGGTAGATTTTAACTTGGGCCATCCGGCGCAAACGGGGCCTTCTTAAAATAGTCATGCAGCACTTACCGCTTGGTTTATGACGTACATAGGACCCCGACTACCATTTTAGGACTCAACTGGGCCGAGCGTGCACAGTGCACCGTGCATGCTTTGCCCAGTTTTATGGACAGTACATCTGAAGAGGCCCGAAAAAGGTAAGTTTAAAGTTATCTTTGTAGTGCCAGGAGGAATAGGACTGTTCCTCCAGGCTCCACAAAAATAACCTGGGAATTGCTACCCGGGACCCTCTCTTCCATGATTGCAAACCCCCGTTCCCAAGACTTATCTTGCAGCCCGTGGACAGTCTCAAGGCTACCTGATATTGTGCCGGCCCAATTCCGGCCAATTGCACTGGGACGCCCATTTGGTGCCTCAGCTCTCGAATTACATTTACATGAGGCCCGGGCCTCAAAATGGTTCCAGCCTCTTTTCTCCTGACACCAGTTTTGCTTTCTTTTATTCCATTCATTTTTGTCTGTTTTTTTTAGATAGTGATTGCTGCTGACGGGATTGGAGGCATTGGCTTGAATGAGACACAAAGGTTGACTGTTAAGTAGTTGAATTATCATTAGCAGAGATGCAGCCATAGAATAGGTATGGTGCAACATCCATTGTGCGTTAGTTCAGCTCTTTCAGCTATCCAATTCCATAACTGTTCCAAACCAGTAGCTCCCAATGGTGTCAGCAGCACTCACTGTTTAAATAAAACAAATTTAAAATAGTCAGAATATTTTGTGACTGATTTTTAATCCTTACAGCATCTGAGCAGCATTTGCTTGTCCTGGGAGGCTATTAGGTTGCATGGCCAACTAACAAGTTTACACATGGGCAGCAAGTGCTTACTAGTTTTGTCACTTTTCATGTAGAAGAATGACCATGGAGCTACATAAAAGAAACATTTTTAGAATTTTGCTTTACTTTTCCCACCCTTAGCATGGAGATTATTGTGAAAAAATTTGTCTGGAGCCGCGTGCTTCAGGTCTCTCCTGACATTCGGCTCCATTGACTTCAATAGGATTGAATATTGGGCAGGGCATATAACAGACGGCCGATAATATCAGGCGGGGCGTAAAACAGGCGGCCGATAATATCAGGCGGGGCGTAAAACAGGCGGCCGATAATATCAGGCGGGGCGTAAAACAGGCGGCCGATAATATCAGGCGGGGCGTAAAACAGGCGGCCGATAATATCAGGCGGGGTGTATAACAGGCGGCCGATAATATCAGGCGGGGTGTATAACAGGCGGCCGATAATATCAGGTGGGGCGTAAAACAGGCGGCCGATAATATCAGGCGGGGCGTATAACAGGCGGCCGATAATATCAGGTGGGGCGTAAAACAGGCGGCCGATAATATCAGGCGGGGCATATAACAGGCGGCCGATAATATCAGGCAGGGCGTATAACAGGCGGACAATAATATCAGGCGGGGCGTAAAACAGGCGGCCGATAATATCAGGCGGGGCGTATAACAGGCGGCTGATGATATCGGGCGGGGCATATAACAGGCGGACGATACTTTATCGCCCATTTTGCGCTAATGCCCAAGACAAATTTTCACCCCCATGGCTTTTTACCTGCTATGCTCAGATGATTTTTTTTTTGCAACTTTTTTCCTATCAAGGTTTTTCCAAGTCAGTGGAGAACTGAAGAATCAGGGAGATTACTAATGGCACTGCCTGATGTCACACAATGCAAGTTGCCTCTGACACTGGAGACAGAAGGAACATTTTTGTGAAAGGCAGACACTGAAGGGCACAAAGGAGTAGGAAAAGGACATGAGATGGGGCAACTTGAAGGGCAGCAAAAAAAAAAGCAAATGAGGATTTAGTGGCAGAATTTAACAAGGAGAAAGACGGGGAGACATTGAAGGGTGGAAATTAAGAAAAATGAAAAAAACAGAGCGAGACACTGAAGGCCAGAGGTCAAGAAAGGTGAGAGACATTGATAGTGTTAAAATTTAGCAGACAGAAACAGGGAGGGTCAGTTTTAGAGGGCAAGAGAGACAGTACAATATATGAATAACAGTGAGATAGAGATAAAATAAATAGAAAGGGATAATAAGCAGCAAAAATATAATTTTATATTACCTTTTGTGGGGGTTGAGTATATTTGTGATTAAGTTGACAATAAATGATGACACTAATACAAAACTGACAATTAACATACTAATCAGATATGACAGGTCAGTAAGCTTCATATCATCTGTCCATTATGTCTGTCAAGCAGAAAGGACTTCTGCTATTTATACTGAATCTGGCGCCTTTGCACATGGAAGGGAATTTGTTTTGATGACTTTGAATAATCATTACAAAATGATGCAAGCGTGTTTTAATGCCGGTATGAAAACATCACTGTTTTATAAGATCAATAGGTCTGTCTGCTTTAAGACCAGGCACCAGTCAAATGAAGCTTACATAATAACTTGAAATTGCTGACACAACCTGTACAGAACTCCTCAGTCTTTCAACCTTTATTCCAGAAGTAGATAATAAATATATCTAAGCAATATCAAATTATCCTCGAAGAATTTATGAACAATATGTTCATACAGCACCTAGTCAAAGAATAAGTCCTTTGTTATTTAAAGTATTTGGGGAACTGATTAACAGAATATGCTAATGAGACTTATACAAATGGAAAATTCTATTTTTGCCAATATTGCACAGCATGATTTCAACCCCTTAAAATTTAGATTGATTTTGGGCTGGAGTAGCATTGATCAGTTATGAAATTAGATTACATGAAAATAAATGTACCTCTATAACTCACAGCAGTAAATTCTGCTTTATGAAAGTTGCTGTCAGAGTTGATGTATTAATGGCTTCTGCTAATCTGACCTGATTTACATACTGCTAGAATATATAGTTTGGTATATATATAGTTTCCATAAATTACTGTATGGAAATTGAGTTGGTTACAATAATAAGATTTCTGCTAGGTTGCAAATGCTGCAAAGGCCTATTATTCAGGAATCCTGGCATTGCTACAAATAAAAAAAGTGCAAATTATGCACTCCTATTGAAGAAAGAGAACTGAGAAATTCAATTATTAGATCAATGGGAGACCATGGGGCTGATATTGTATTCTTCAGCGCCCATAGAACTGCTTTACTTTGGGCACTGCACATTTTATAAGATGCGGAGGACTAAGGCCCAGAAAGTGCCAAGTGTACACTGACATCATGATGCACATTGGTAGTGCTTCATTGGCTGAGAACCTGCACACGTGTTGTGTGCAAGGCTCATTAAGCGTTCAGAAAACATGCAAATTAAGGTGCATAATGCATTTGGAGCACCTGAATAGCAGTATACTCAAGGTAGGTCTCTTTAGACATGTTGATTCTTGGTTCTTAAAGGGGCCACATGTTTTACAGATTTCTGGCAGAATGATGTTTAGATTTATCTCGAATTTAAAATTGCTTTGCTATGCAGTTGTTTAATTGCCATGCTGTTTGGCTGTTTCTATAGAAAGAAACTTTATACAGACAGCGTCTTAAAGCTGCGCCCATTCTGCGTGCTCTTCTTATTTCTCCAAGGATATTTCATACAGGTCTGTCTGTATGGATGTCCTTGTGGAATCCATCTGTATTAGCAGATTTTGAAGGAGGATGAGGAAGTTCATAGGAGGCATACTAGACAGCACTTTAAACACAAAGTTATTACCCTCCCTTATTCCATCATCTCCCAGTAGAGCGCCAGGCAATTGTACCTGAACATGTTCAATGACCTCTGCATTCAGACATTATAGGGAAGATTTTCCTGGGTCTGTGCCCAGGTGCATTGATCATCTGGGCACGGCAAAAATGGAAAATTAGACATATCAGAGTGCACATCTATAAAGGAATCTGTCCAATTTTCACCCTTTAATCTAAATGTGCCTGGGCACAGACCGAGGAAAGTCTTCCCTTATGAGACCCAAAGGAGACTGTCATTAAATTGGGCACACTCCTGCAACGTGTCATACAAAGCTCTTCTAAGACAGACAGGTGTACCTATGGCTTTCAAGGTAAGGGTTGTTTTAAGTTTTTACACTATGGGTCCTTGCAAGCAACATCTGGAGAGATCTACCAAATCTCTCAACACGCTGTAGAAATTGCACCATGCAGGTCACAGATGCCATGTTTACCTATGCCACTCAATTCATCTATTTCTCCATGGGAAACATGTACAAACACATGGAAGCTGTATATTTATACCATCTAGATGGCACACATGTTATATGGGTCCCTTCCTTCAATTCTGCCTCTTTCTGAGCACAAAGGAGTTTCACTTCCTGAATGTGCAGCTTGTCTATGACCATAGGTACAGAATCCTGTATGTGAATGCTCATTACACTGCCCACCACATCTACCCTTGTTATGACTCACAATGTTCCATTAGCATTCACAGGTACAGTAGTATTTGTGCACATCTACCATATAGGAAAGGACATACATCTTAAATAGTAATATCATAAATGGAGAACATCTTTTTTCACATCGTTCACCTGACGAAGGAGGAAGCCTCCGAAAGCTTGTGAATTTAAAATAAAATTGCTGGACTATAACTTGGTGTTGTAAAATCGTTTACAATAAATGGAGAAGAGCAGAGAACCTGGTGTGCAAATACACCGGTCATTAAAGGTGGCTATTAGAAAGGCAACCTGAATCCTTGGGCATGATTTTGACTTGGAGCCAGGAAAAGAACGGGAGGGAAGTTATGGGATGCGAAACCCAGAAGTGAAGTTGGCGGGTCGGAATCTGCGATCATGACCTAAGGCTAAAAATTTTACTTCTGGATTTTGCGGCCGGCAGCCAGTCTGATTGACAGGCTGGCTGCCTGTTGAGCTGGAAGGCCTGTGGTGGCAGGCTGCAGCCAGGGATTGGAGAGGAGCAAGGGAGGGAGAGATCGTGGGCCGTGGAGATGATCGGGGCTGGTGGTGGGGGCCATGGAGAAGATCTGGGGGGGATGCGTAGAGAACATCGGGGGGTGCAGTGGAGAAGATCGGGAGGGGGGGGTTGCCGTGGCGAAGGTCAGGGTGGGTCGTGGAGACATTCAGGGTGGATTGTGGAGAAGTTCAGGTTGGGCCGTGGAGAAGATTGGGGGAGTGGCCATGGAGAAGATCGGGGGAGGGGACGTAGAGAAAATCGGGAGAGGCAATGGAGAAAACCGGTGGTGGGGGGGGGGGGGGTGGAAATAATCGGTGGTGGGGGGGGTGCCTGTGGAGGACATTGGGAGAAGAGTTGGTGATCAGAGGTAAGGAGGAGTATCAGACATGGTAGGGGTTGGACATGGGGTGGGGGTTGGACATGGGGGGGGGAAGGTCAGCTGATCGCAGGGGTCTGATCACGGCAGGTAAGCTTGTTGGGCATGGAGGAAACACTCCTACTCCTCCTGACCCACAAGCCGTGCAATAAAGGCACTCACCTGAAGAACCAGCCCTTCTTACCTCCTTTTCACTGGCGAGATTCGGAAGGCCCAGGAATGCCGTGCTGAAGAAGTTAAATTTGATGTGTTAAAATCAATTTAAAAAAGGGTAGTTGGTGGCTCCTAAAGACCTTAATTTCCCACTAATGACCTGCCCGCCGGCACTAATTGGCAACGCAAACTCGGCAAGTACGTTCCTCCTGCACATCCCACGTTAAACCTGGAAGTGGGCATATTGGAGACGAGTTGCTGTTGCAATCAAAAAACCTGTAATTTTCACCTCCCACCCGTCCCCAAACTACCCATTCTTGGGGGTTAAATTCCTGCCCTTATTTCAGTTTTATGCCGAGAGGCATAGAATACAAAAACAAGAAGGTAATGTTGAACTTGAAGTATAGTGTACAGTCTTGTTCCTCCCACTATAGGAAAGATATAAAAACAATGGAAAGGATGCACTTTAGATTCACTAGGATGTTATTAAGGATGAGGGGTCACAGTTATGAAGAGAAATGTGAAGAGGCATTTTTTCAGTGGATCAAAGAAAATTCAGGAGTCACTTGATAAATAACTTCAAGATTCTAAAGGGCTATGATAAGGTAAATAATAACAGATTGTTTTCACTGGTCAGCAAAACATTATGAAAGGTAACAAAAAATTTAAGCAAAAGTGAGGAAAAATATTCTTTACGCCTCGGGCGAATGTGGAATTCTCGGCCACAGACACTTGTAGCATAGTCTATAAATTCTTTAAAATGTCCTCAAAAGTGTCCTCAAAAAGAGAAATGTTAAAGGGCAAGCAGAAGAGTGGGATTGGACTAGGTGGCTGATGTGAAGAAAAACACTGGCACAAACATGATGGAGTTCAGCTGGACAAGGCTCTGGTGGTCTGTAATTCAGTTAGGTAGTAACGTAGCACTGAAAAAATGTGGGTTGTGGGCTCCTTCATGGACACCCCTAAACTGCACACACTCCATGAAGTTCTGATGCTGAGCTACTAAAGGTAGGCCCTATGAGATTGAATTCCTTGGGCCCAGCAGTTGAAGGAATCCTCAAGCTGGCCCTCCTGCTGCTGGTTGTGCCTTCTGCAATTCTACCTGCGCTTGCTCCTCCTGCTGGTTGTTTCACCGAGATCTATCTTTGACAGTGGATCCATGTGTGCTGCTGCTTGACACTGTAGGAATAGGTGAAGAAGAATGCTGTGAGGTGCTTGGTTGTGGCTGGGCACTGAGCAGTGATGCTGCCTCATCTTTGAGCATCCAGAGGAACAGAAGAAGAAAATATTTTACAATGCTAGCAGTAAGACAAGTCTTGAAATAGAGCTTTACATTGCAAGATGTTACAGTGTATTAGGCTGCAGTGTCTGCAATGTATAGCAGTGTGTGAAGGAGTGAATGAGTAAGTAGCTGACAAGATAAAGACTTGGCTCAGTGGTAGTGTTCTTGCCTCTGAGTTAGCAAGTTATATGTTCAAGCCCCACGTCTGAAACTTGAACAGCTGCAGTCCTTTGTAGCAGTTTGATACAACTGAGTGGCTTGGTAGGACACTTCAGAAGGCAATTAAGAGTTGAGTACATTGGTGTGGGACTGGAGTTACATATAGGCCAGATCGGGTAAGGATGGCAGGTTCCCTTTCCTAAAGGATATTAGTGAAGCAAGTGGGTTTTTATGACAATCCGACAGCTTCATGGTCACTTTTACTGATACCAGATTTTTATTTAAAAACTGAATTCAAATTCACAAACTGCCATGGTGGGATTTGAACTCATATTCTCTGGATTATTAGTACAAACCTCTGGATTACTCATTTAGTAATCTAGCCACTATACTACTGTAGTCTTTCTTTATAAGCATTTAACACCAAAGGATACTAACCATGAGCTAGGGGAAAGCCTATGGCAAATTTCTTCCTCTTCTGCTCCCAGGTTCAACTCACAGTGTGACAGCATTCATCCACCCTATCGCCCCTATCAATGCTACTCCAATGCTGCTCTTTATTTTAGGGTGGCCCTCACCTCCAAAAAGAGCCACCCGTCTCTGGAGGACTTCTGAAGCAGTGGCGGCGGTGGAAAACGAAGGGTAGCGGATCGGCTGCCCTCTATACACCCCGCCCGACTTCCTTTTCTGGGTTCCAGTACAGTACTGAGGGAGTGCTGGAATATAGGGGGTGCCATTCTTCAGGTGAGACATTAAATCGAAATCCCATCTGCCTGTTCAAGTGGACGTTAAAGATCCCATCGCACAATTGGAAAAAACACAGGGAATTCTCCAGGTGTTGGAGCCAAAATTCCCTCCTTTAATCAACACCACCAAAAATAGATTAACTGGCCATTCATCTAATTGTTATTTGTAGACTCTTAATGTGCACAAAACAGCTGCCACGTTTGCCTACACAACAGGGACTGTGCTTCAAAATAATTTATTTTATGTGAAGCACTTTGGAACATCCTGAGACATGTGATAGGGGGCTATATAAATGCCAGTTCGTTCTTTATGGACAAGAGGCCCTAATGAAGAAATTATGGTTTCCAAGTAATCTGTATGGAAGATATTTGCTTGTTATATCGTCTTCTCCTGTCCTGTGCATCTGCTCTTAGTTATGTTTGCAATAAAAAAATATCCTTCAGGCTTTTAAAAATGTTGCCAAAATTAAAATTTACAAATCTTTGCAGCACACCGTGCAAAAGATGCAGCTGGTTCCTATAAGCATATGTCTAATAAAGAAAGAACTTTTATTCTTGCACTACTGCAGGACATCCCAAAGTGCAGCCAATGAAGTACTTTTGAAGTGTAGTCAATGTTGTAATGTAGGGAATTGTAGCAGCCAATTTGCGAACAGCAAGGTCCCACAAACAGCAATGAGATAAATGACCAGATGATCTCTTTTGTTTGTGTTAATTGAGAGATACATGTTGGCCAGGACTAGAATTTCCTTGGACCCATAACTGGAAGGCAACAGAAGCCCTATTTATGCACGTAAACAGGCTTCACTCCACTTCTGGCAAATTTACAGCAGCAGAGCAGGGGCAGCTCTGAGGAAATCCCCAGCTCAGGAGAAATCCCTAGCTCTTCTTCAAATAGCACTTCAAAAGTACTTCATTGGCTGTAAAGCACTTTGGGACATCCTGAGGTCGTG
The DNA here is from genome assembly GCF_035084215.1 of Heptranchias perlo. Lineage (NCBI taxonomy): Eukaryota > Metazoa > Chordata > Chondrichthyes > Hexanchiformes > Hexanchidae > Heptranchias > Heptranchias perlo. Next base: position 61,174,562 of record NC_090325.1, on the reverse strand, counting down.
AAAGGCACTACATAAAAGCAAGTCTTTCTACTCTTCTTATTCAAGTACAGGGGATTGATATTTTATTGATGCTGGTTTGAAACTGGTACATCTGACAATAACAAGGGGTCAGCAGAACCAAGTAATATTGCCAGTTCTGTGCTACTGAGAGGGAAAATGTCCGTGCTTGCTTGTGGAGCTCCACTCACCAATGTCCAAATGCTAGCTAAGGTTTTCATGGAGCTGATTATTTCAATGAGCCGTCTGTGAACTTTTAGAATTTTGTTTCACAAAAGTGGCAGTTATACTAGAGCATGTTGACTACTTATCATAGTATCATAAAGGGTACAGCTCAGGAGGAGGTTATTCGGCCCATCGTGCCTGTGCCGACTCTTTGAAAGAGCTATCCAATTAGTCCCATTCTCCTGCTCTTTCCCCAAAGCCCTGTAATTTTTTTCCCTTCAAGTATTTAACCAATTCCCTTTTGAAAGTTACTATTGAATCTGCTTCCACCACCCTTTCAGATAGTGCATTCCAGATCATTAAAACTTGCTGTGTGAAAAAATGGTTCCTCATGTTGCCACTGGGAACAGTTTCTCCTTATTTACTCTGTCAAAACCGTTTATGATTTTGAACACCTCTATCAAATCTTCCCTTAACCTTCTCTGTTCCAAGGACTTCTCTGAACCCTAAGGGAATCAAGGGATATGAGGATCGGGCAGGAAAGTGGAGTTGAGGCCTAGGATCAGCCATGATCTTATTGAATGGCGGAGCAGGCTCAAGGGGCAGCATGGCCTACTCCTGCTCCTATTTCTTATGTTCTTATGTTCTAAGGAAAACAACCCCAGCTTCTCCAGTCTCTTCATATAACTGAAGTCCCTCATCCCTGGCACCATTCTAGTAAATCTCTTCTCCATCCTCTATAAGGCCTTGACATCCTTCCTAAAGTGTGGTGCCCAGAATTGAACACAATATTCCAGCCGAGGCCTAATCAGTGTTTAATAAAGCTTTAGCACAACTTCCTTGCTTTTGCACTCTATGCTTCTATTAATAAAGCCCAGGATCTCATTTGCTTTTTTAACAGCCTTCTCAACTTGTCCTGCCACCTTCAAAGATTTGTGTATGCACATCCCCAGGTCTCTCTGTACCTGCACCACTTTTAAAATTGTACCATTTAGTTTATATTATCTCTCCTCATTCTTCCTACCAAAATGCATCACTTTATACCTCTCTGCATTAAATTTCATCTGCCATGTGTCTGCCCATTTCACCAGTCTGCCCATGTCCTCCTAAACCTGTTACTATCCTCCACATTGTTTACTACATTTGCGAGTTTCATGTCATCTACAAACTTTGAAATTATACCCTCTATACCCAAGTCCAGGTCATTAATATACATCAAAAAGAGCATTGGTCCTAATACTGACCCCTGGGGAACACCACTGTATACTTCCCTCCATGTACACAACATCAACTGCACCACTTTCATCAACCCTCTCCGTTACTTCATCAAAGAACCCAATCAAGTTAGTCAAACATGATTTTCTTTTAACAAATCCATGCTGACTTTCATTTATTAGTCCATACTTTTCCTAGTGCCAATTAATTTTGTCCCAGATTATTGTCTCTGAAAGTTTCCCCGCCACCATCATTAGGCTGACTGGCCTGTAATTGTCGGGTTTATCCCTCTCCCCTTTTTCAAACAGGGGTGTAACATTTGCAATCCTCCAGTCCTCCAGCACCGTCCCCATATCTAAGGCGGTTTGGAAGATTGTGGCCAGAGCCTCTGCAATTTCCACTCTTACTTCCCTCAGTAACCTAGGATGCATCCCATCTGGACCGGGTGACTTTTCTAATTTGAATACTTCCAACCTTTTAAGTATCTCCTCTTTATCTATTTTTATCCTATCCAATATTACTATTATCTCCTCTTTTACTGTTACAATGGCAGCATCCTCTTCTCTAGTGAAGACGGATGCAAAGTATTCATTTAGTACCTCAGCCATACCCCCTGCCTCCACAAGAAGATCTCCATTTTTGTCCCTAATCGGACCCATGCTTCCTTTAACTACCCTTTCACTATTTATATGTTTATAAAAGATTTTGGGTTCCTTTTGTGTTAGCCACTAATCCATTCTCATATACTCTCTTTTTGCCCCTCTTATTCCCTTTTTTAGATCTCCTCTGTACTTTCTGTATTCAGCCTGGTTATTTACTGTATTATGAACCTTCCATTCATCATAAGCCTCCTTTTTCTGTTTCATTTTAATCTCTATATCTTTATTCATCCAGGGAGCTCTAGCTTTAGATGTTCTTCCTTTCCCCCTTGTAGGGATGTGTCTACTCTGTACCTGAACCAACTCCTACTTAAAGGCCTCCCATTGTTCAATTACTGTTTTGCCTACCAATTTTTGATTCCAATCCACCTGGACAAGATCCCTTTTTAACACACTGAAATTTGCCCTCTTCCAGTTAAGCATTTTCACATTTGATTGTTTCCTTGTCCTTTTCCATAATTATTCTAAACCTAATGATATTATGATCACTGCTCCCCAAATGCTCCCCCACTGAAACATGCCCCACATGCCCCACTTCATTCCCCAAAACTAGATCCAGCACTGTTTCCTTCCTGGTTGGGCTGGAAACATACTGTTCCAGAAAATTTCTTGAAATGGTGTCACATATCTTGCCTAAATCTGAAACAGGTGGACTCATATCCATATTACTCTACAGTTTGCATTGTTATGAAATGAAAGCCACTTCCCATCAGCTGAAAGTAACTCTGTCTCTCTATAGTTACTGTCCCATCTCCCTCATTCCCTCTGTGAGTTCATCTCATCCATGAAACCCACCTATTGCTCCCTCAACTCCATTCCCACTAAACTGCTGACCACTCATGTTTGCTTCCTGGCCCCCATGCTAGCTGACACTGTAAATGTATTTCTCTGCTCAGTACTGTCCCCCCACTTTCTAAACCACCATTATCAGCCCCCTCCTCAAAAATCCACCATCGACCCCTCTATCCTTCCAAATCACCACCCCATCTTCAACCTTCTTTTCCTCTCCAAAGTCCTTGAACACGTTGTCACCTCCCAAATCCATGCCACCTCTCCATCAATACATTCAAATCATTCCAATCAGGTTTCTGCCCTTCCCACCGCGTCCTTGGGTTTACATCCTTCCTTGGCCTTGCCTCTCCCTATCTCTGTCACCTCCTTCAGGGCTACAAAGCTCCCTGACTAAAGTTTCTGTTCCTCTGACTCTAGCCTCTTGTGCAAACACTCTCCCCCACCTTCACTGCACCAATGACAGCCGTGCTTTCAGACATCTAGGTCCCAACTTCTGGAAGGCCCTCCTTAAACTCTTCCACATTGCCACCTCTCTCTTCTCCTTTAAGACCCTCCTTAAAGCCCACCTCTTTTGATCACCCTTTAATTTCTCCTCCTTTTGCTCAGCAACCATTTTTTTCTATACGCCTCCGTGAATACCTTAGGATGTTTTTCTATGTTAATGACATTATATAAATGCAAGTTATTGTTGTTGCTTTGCAATGTTTAATCCAATAGTTAGTCTGTTGCTAAACTGACCTACAGCCTCCCAGTGGTCTTACCAGCTTTGGGTAATTGTGGTCTTTTACTTTATTTGAATGCAATGAAATGCTGAATCAGTTGATTAATAATAATTGTAGTCCTGAATATATTTATCTGCAGTTTATAGAAATCTCAATTCCCACAATGTCCTGATTCAAGGATTACAGTTATTTCCAAACAAGTCATGTGTTTATCAGGTTCCCAAAGAACTCAGAAAGTTCCAGTTCTTTTGATATTTTGATATTATAAACGTGTTCATGCTATGTGCCTAAATGAACACATTCAGCAGCAGAAACAAATACTTCTTGGAATGAAACGCAGCATTTGTTAAAACGGAAGCATTTTTATTAATTTAGTAACATCTGGAAATCCATTCAGTGACAGAATTTAAAAACATATACCCTGTACAGGGTTCTTATGTCAAACACAAGTACATTCAAACTATATGAAGCATACACTGAAAAACAGAGCAATAAATAGTGCCCTGAAGCAGCCATCTGAACTGTGTCCCTAATGTTTATACCTTATTGCGTACGATTAGTTTCAGTCAATTTTGGTCAATTATTATGTCTTGTTTTTCATCTACATAAAGCAGGAAGGAGTGGGGGTCTTCTTTATTGCTCTTAATTTATTTTTAAATTGCATTTTTTTCATTTTTATGAGCTTTTCATTTTGTTTTCCTTTTGATTTGCCATAATTGTTTCTGTTTTTCATTTCTTGTACTCTGTTTACTTTGCTCTATTTCTCAGTTTTGCTTTCCCAGCAGTGTTTTTCATTCCTTCATTTTTGCTCCCTATTTCTATTTTCCTTTATTTTTTTCAAACATTCACTGCTGCCTGCAATATGGAGGTAAATAACTCTAAGAGCGCAAACTTGAAATTTGTAAAAGGAACCCCACAGAGTGTGAAGCGGGAAACGGAATTAGAAAATAAAACGGAATAAGAACATACTTTAAAAAACTATTTTAAACGATGTGGAAAGAAAATCCATCCTTATGAGAAAAAAATAGACCATGATCTAAACCAAAATGCTCAATGAGAAGGTCAAAGCTAAATTAGTGGTAAAACAGTGAAGACTAGTAGCCATTCAAATGTCAATTCTGGATAACTAGAAAGAATATTAGTTCAGTTAGGCGACCAAAAGAAAAACAGATTTCAGACAGAAGCAAGAGCAAACCAAAAAATGTTTTATTTGCTGGCAGCAGAAATCCTAGGGGTGATTCCATGATAGGGAATGGTGATGACAGAGGGATCATCTCAGAAACTCAGCCCATGACTTTAATAGACTTTGCACCAGTGATTTCCTGAGATGCATTGGGAGCAACGGATAGGGTTGCCAACCCTCCTGGATTGTCTGGGAGTCTCCCATAATAGAGCACGGATCTCACGGGCACTGCTGCTAACAGCCCGGGAGATCTTTGCGCTTTAAATTTCCGGCCACAGCAGCGGTCGGTGACCTCATTTTACGTTACTTGGATGTTAAAGAAAGATAGATCAGCCCAATTTGGTAGAAATTGCATTTATTACAAAGTATGGAGGCTTAACCTTCATGTGTTCTCAGTAAAATAATAGATTTGCTTTATTTCCAGGATAGATTTATTTTATTTCTAGGTTACATCAGAAAACAAGTGCAGTATTTTTGTACCAAAATTTAACTCCTTCTCCAATTGCTTATTCATTAGTCTGTTTACTTGCCATAATAGAGAGGTCAAAATATCAAGGGACAAGTGCTGACAAACAAGTCTTAACTAATTACTATATCATCATACCTCTGGGGAAGAATAATAACCAAACAAGATCACTAATAGGTAAAGTCCTAACAGGACATACACTCCAGCGTAACAGAATTGTGAGTTTAAGCTTGTTATACTTTTATGAAAAATTTGGAGTTTTTTAATTATCTATTACCAGATTGGGGAACCTATATGGGCAGCAAAAGTAGAACTTCTTATTGTTGAACTTTCCACATTCTGGAACAGGCTTTCTTTAGGAGAAAGACTGTATATTTGGGGACTTTTAATAGCAAGTTTATCCATTTTGTTGGACAAAATATTTTAGGGTAAATATTTGCGCAGTGCTATTGGTTCTCTTCATTGGATTCATGCTGGTAGGTCCACAGTGGAATATGGCAATCTATATCTCGGGGATCTAATACCATTTGATTCCTCAGTTGCAGGGCCCAGTTGCAGCTCAGAATGACATCTATGCCTATCCAGGCAGAAGAAGTACCTGCCCAGCCCCCCGCTCCCTCACCCACCCCTCGCGGTGGAATTTGCTGCTGCTTCTTGAATAAGACAGAAAGCCAGCGGATTCTTGTTCAATCCCAAATTCTGGCGCCTCCACCCTGCCTGCACCAGAATTTTGCCTCAAGAGGGAACGGAAGTCCTATCGTTTTGTGTTTTAGGGCCCAGGTTTTTTTCTGATCAGCGGGGTGTCTGACCTGCATAGAAACCTATCACTATGTTTAAGATTCCCTGGAGAAAGCTGCTGATAATCTACATCAGTAGAATTTCTGTTTGCCCAATATAGAGTGCACACTCCCTCTCCTTAGGGACTTGCCTCACATACCTAATCCAAAGAACTTAAGCACAGGTTGTCAGAGCCCAAGAGTCAGGGGCCCGTAAGTGTGTCAGATGTACTGTTAGAGTTTAGTTAAAATCATGTAACTTACTTGTACAAAGCACGGGTAAGCTTTCTGCTGCTTGTCTAGCTAAGACCATCCTACCCATTAGGGCATCGCTTGCACGGTTATCTGCAGCTGTGTAGGAAGCACACAGTGACAGGCCTACCCTTCCAGGATCCATTAGTGAAGCAGACTGACTGGTCAACCAATGCTCTTGAGTAATGTGCATCTGCCTGGATCAGGTATTGGATCACTGAGTCTATCACACCCTCATCCATGTCTTTGTTACCTCCAGACTTGACTATTCCAACACTTTCCTGGCCGGCCTGCCTTCTTCCACCATCCATAAACTTGAGCTCATCCAAAACTCTGCTGCCCATAACTCGCCCCAAGTCCCGTTCACCCATCACCCCTGTGCTTGGTGACCTACATTGGCTCCCGGTCCGAGAACACCTCGATTTTAAAATTCTCATCCTTGTCTTCAAATCTCTCCATGGCCTCGCCCCTCCCTATCTCTGTAACCTCCTCCAGCCCTACAATCCTCCGAGATCTCTGCGCTCCTCCAATTCTTGCCTCTCGCGCATCGACGATTTTAATTGCTCCATAATTGGCAGCCTTGCCATCAGCTGTCTTGGCCTTAAGCTCTGCAATTCCCCCCCTAAACCTCTCTGCCTGTTTACCTCTCTCCTCCTTTAAGACGGTCCTTAGAATCTACTTCTTTGACCAAGCTTTTGGTCACCTGTCCTGATATCTCCTTATGTAACTCGATGTCAAATTTTGTTTGATAACACTGCTGTGAAGAGCCTTGGGATGTTTTACCACATTAAAGGCTGGTGGTATAAATGCAAGTTGTTGTTGCAAATTCTGAATTTCTATTGCCAGATGTGTCATCTTGGAACTATATTGAACCCAAAGGGACTCCACTTAACTCCTCCCAGGGAGGGGAACAGTCACTGTTTGGGTATTGAACTGCCAACAAACCTAGACTTGAGCCCTTGTTAGGTGGACAGCAGGTCATGTGTGGCTTGGTGAGCAGCACGACTTACCATAAAATGTGTGAGTGCATTGCCAACATCACCCTGACGACAGTTTCAAGACATATCGGGGGTGAAATTGGGCCATTTAGCTCCATTTTTTAGGCACTACGGGGCCAACTAAGCCTCTAAAATAGGGTCCAAGATGCGTGCGCACACTTCTGACAGGAAGTGCGCAGGACGCCATCTTGGTAAAGGGGTTTGTGCGCGCATCTAATGATGACTGCCGGCAGCATGCAGAGTAGGGAGATTATGACGCGAATCAGTGTGCAACGCTGATTTAAAGGCAATGCTGCTATTTTGGAACTCCACGCTGAATATAACTTAAAGGGCATGAAGGACCCCCCCCCCACCCCTGACCAGCAATCTTTAAAGGGATCATGCAGGAGTTACAGGTTAGTTGCTGGATTATTTCTTCTGGCTGCTGGTGCATTTGTATGTGATTTTGGAGGTTCCCTATACTTGAATAAAGTACTCTACAGGGAGTGGGCCGGCCGGCTGACAGACAACAGCAAGGGCACTGGCGGAGTGACAGGAATGCTGTCATCCTGAGAGAGGACAGCAGGTTCATTCTCCATTGAGCCACTGCCACTTGCTGCCTCCAGTTATGCGTCACCTTCTCCTGCAAGAAAGCGGGAAGTGTGTCAGTGAGTATCCTGCAAGGTGTTTGGGTGATGTGGCTGTCATGGTTGAATAGCTACCAGTGTGTGTAAACTGTGAGTTGTGGGTGTGAGGCTTGCAACAGTGTGAGGGTGAGATAATGCATATAATTTGAATGGTTGAGTATTGATTGAAAGAAATTGTTGGTAGGTGGGTGATGGAGATGCAGTAAAATGAGCAGTGGATGAGGCTAGTGGTGCAGTTAGTATGATATGCCACTTGAACCTTGAACTCGCTCACCTTGACAACTCATTTTAAATCAGTGAACTTTTTCCTGCACTGCATTCATGTTCTTGGAGCTTTGCTCCTGACATTTACTTCCTCCCCTACTTCCTCCCACTGCCTCCTCGGCATATGTCTGGAGGACCTTCTGCCCCCAGCAGATACAGGATGCTCCTCCTTCTCTCCACCTCTTGCTCCAAGGCCCCCAGTGCATCATCAGAGAAAATGGAGCATGCTCTCTCCCAGGCGGGGCCAATCTTCAAAGTATCATAGCACAGATTCAGTTTTGAAACGACTTCCACCACTTCTTACAGCTACAATGCACCTCCCCTTTAAAAGGTGCAGACTGCCTTTAAGAAGCATGAGCCATTCACGATATCGGGGCCCCCTGCTGATGCATGCAGCCAATCAACAGCACAGGTAGTGCTGGCTGATCGCAGCAATCATTTAAGGCAGCATGAATGTAACATGCTGACTGCATTGCTATTAACAGGCGTGGGTTTTTCAGGGGTTATCCAATTTAACCCCCATCACATCCCATCAGAAGTGTGTAATAGACCCCACCAGTTAGGTACCTATCTTCAGCAGAAGCTGCTTATTTCTCTGTAACCCAATCATGGTAGGTACCGAACCCTGGATATATGAACGTATGTTCTCATACCAGGCTTCCAGATTAATACTCCAAGTCTCAGAACTTCTTCATCAGCTCGATGATGTCTAGAGTTTAAAGTGGTTAGCGTGATGCAAGCTATCTTGTGTAAATCCTCCTGAACCATCGTGAAAACAAAATTAAATTCTCTTATTATATAGCTATAGAAAAAGAGAATCAAAAGGAGTCTGACCAGTTCAAAATATTGAATGAAAACAAAACTTTTCAAAGTTCAGCCAAACTAATAATAGTTGATCGGCTGTCCTTCAAGATTCCAATTGAAGTTTATCTGCACAGCTCTTCCAAAGATGGTGTCTTCTCCCAAAACTTGTCACTGTAGGAATTGGTAAGGATTCTGGGGGTTAAATTGGTTAACCCCCGAAAACGGGCACTAGGATCGCGGTGCGCGATTGCCCCGTGCCCACTGGTTGAGATGCAGGCAACACGTGAGATTCGTGCTGCCTGCTGATCTCCATGATTTCTGCATGTAGCCAGCGTTGCCTGCACTGCTGAGTGGCTGCACGCACCAGTGGAGGGCCTGCTATGGGGCGTGGCTAGCACTACTTAAAGGCAGCCTGCACCTCTTAAAGGGGAAGTGCACTGTGGCTGCAGGAAGTGCATTGGCAATTAAATCTGTGCTGGATGATACGTAGTAATGGCTGGGTTTGCGAGAGAGCGTGCACCAAGGTTCTCATTCGATGCACTAGAGGCCTTGGTGCATGAGGTGGACGCACGGAGGGCCATCCTGTCTTCACAGGGGGCAGAAGGCCCTCCAGACACGTGCTGCAGAGGTAGTGGGAGGGAGTGGCGCTAGAAGCGCTAGCCGCGTCTCTAGCCGCGTCTCTAGCTAAAGTGTTCCAGTACAGCTACAACACTAGCATTTACCCTACAAAGTGGAAAATTGCCCGGGTATGTCCTGTCCACAAAAAGCAGGACAAATCCAATCCGGCCAATTACCGCCCCATCAGTCTACTCTCACTCATCAGCAAAGTGATGGAAGGTGTCGTCGACAGTGCTATCAAGCGGCACTTACTCACCAATAACCTGCTCACCGATGCTCAGTTTGGGTTCCACCAGGACCACTTGGCTCCAGACCTCATTACAGCCTTGGTCCAAACATGGACATAAGAACATAAGAAACAGAAGCAGGAGTAGGCCATACGGCCCCTGAAGCCTGCTCTCCCATTCAATCAGCTGATCTTCAACTCCACTTTCCCGCCTGATCCCCATATCCCTTGATTCCCCTAGAGTCCAAAAATCTATCCATCTCAGCCTTGAATATATTCAATTACTCAGCATCCACAACCCTCAGGAGAAGAGAATTCCAAAGATTCACAACTCTCTGAGTGAAGAAATTCCTCCTCATCTCAGTCTTGAATGGCCGACCCCTTATCCAGCGACTATGCCCCCTAGTGCAACACTCTCTAGCTAGGACAAAAGAGGTAAATTCCAGAGGTGAGGTGGGAGTGACTGCCCTTGACATCAAGGCAGCATTTGACCAAGTGTGGCACCAAACAGCCCTAGTAAAATTGAAGTCAATGGGAATCAAGGGGAAAACTCTCCAGTGGCTGGAGTCATACCTAACACAAAGGAAGATGATAGTGGTTGTTGGAGGCCAACCATTGCAGCACCAGGACATTGATGCAGAAGTTCCTCAGGGCAGTGTCCTAGGCCCAACCATCTTCAGCTGCTTCATCAATGACCTTCCCTCCATCATAAGGTCAGAAATGGGGATGTTCGCTGATGGTTGCACAGTATTCAGTTCCATTCACAACCCCTCAGATAATGAACCAGTCCGTGCCTGCATGCAGCAAGACCTGGGCAACATCCAGGCTTGGGCTGATAAGTGGCAAGTAACATTCATGCCAGACAAGTGCCAAGCAATGACCATCTCCAAAAAGAAAGAGTCTAACCACCTCCCCTTGACATTCAATGGCATTACCATCGCCGAAACCCCCACCATCAACATCCTGGGGGTCGCCATTGACCAGAAACTTAACTGGACCAGCCACATAAATTCTGTGGCTACAAGAGCAGGTCAGAGGCTGGGTATTCTGCGGCAAGTGACTCAGCTCTTGACTCCCCAAAGCCTTTCCACCATCTACAAGGCACAAGTCAGGAGTGTGATGGAATACTCTCCACTTGCCTGGATGAGTGCAGCTCCAATAACACTCAAGAAGCTCGACACCATCCAGGACAAAGCAGCCCTCTTGATTGGTACCCCATCCACCACCCCAAACATTCACTCCCTTCACCACCGGCACACTGCGGCTGCAGTGTGCACCATTACAGGATGCACTGCAGCAACTCGCCAAGGCTTCTTCGACAGCACCTCCTAAACCTGCCACCTCTACCACCTAGAAGGACAAGGGCAGCAGGCATATGGGAACACCATCACCTCACGTTCTCTTTCAAGTCACACACCATCCTGACTTGGAAATATAACGTCATTCCTTCATCGTCGCTGGGTCAAAATCCTGGAACTCCCTACCCAACAGCACTGTGGGAGAACCTTCACCACACGGACTGCAGCGGTTCAAGAACACGGCTCACTACCACCTTCTCAAGGGCAATTAGGGATAGGCAATAATTGCTGGCCTTGCCAGCAATGCCCACGTCCCATGAATGAATAAAAAAAAGTAAATGCTAGGAGCATTGCACCATGCATGTGGAATGCAGTGCAGGAAGAAGTTCAATGATTTTACATGAGTGATCAAGGTAAGTGAATTCAACTGTGAAGTGGCATCTCCTAACAACTGCAGCACTAACATCATCCACTGCTCCACGCATGACACCACCCGTCACCCACCCACCAACAAACACTTTCCATCTATAAGCAGCACTGCATATCAGATGCTGCATCTTACCCTTACATAGCACCACTCTTACAAGCCACACACCCACAACTCACAGGTAACACACACTGGCAGCTATTCAACCATGTCAGCCACATCACCCACACACCTTTCAGGACACTCACTGTCACACTTCCCTCTGTCTTGCAGGAGAAGGTGACGCATAATAGCCGGCAGCAGGAAAGACCTGGTGGAGGACAGGCGCACCTACACGTCCTCCCCTCCATAGAGGAGATAGTGCTTGCGATAATTGGGTGGGCCGTCGCTGCGGCCGTGGCCATTGGCGGTGCTGGAGGTATCGATGACGAGGGTCTGTGCATACCTAATCCTCCTTCTCCCTCATCCCACAATCTTTTTTCACTCACGTGCTGCAAATGGTGTCAGCTTGCACATCTTACTTTCTCCTCTCCCCACTCCACAACTCAACCCGTCTCCCTTTGTCATAGCAGATACCCAAGAACTGGAGCTGGCACCGTCCAAGGTGGAGGAGGTAGAGGAAGACAGTGATAATGAAGTCACACGTCACTTGATCTTACACTCACAGCCACCAGCTCAGATACTGACGCATAGTGTAGAGGCTATGATAGAGAATGCATCCGCACGTGGTGAGACACCAGGCACAAGTGCGCAGGAGCTGAGGCGGGGGAACAGATACCACAGGTGCCAGCTCGCCGGAGGGAGAGGTCACACATTAGTTCTGCTGCCGAGGAGTCAGATGATGACTTCAATGGACTAGGCTACCAAAAAAGGCTGATGGGCGTACACCACCAAATGCTTGGGGCACTGGAAAGCCTGCCAGAATGGCTGCGCGCAATGTCACGGGGCATGTTTCACGTGGCGGCATGGCTCTCTTTGTAGGCCTGCTCTGTACTTGTGCATGCGTTCCTGACCGGAGTCATGAGCCACTTCATGAGGGGATAGCCCTTGTCACCCGATAGCCAGCCTTTGACTTGCCGTTCCAGTTGAAAGATAGGTGGCATGTTGGTCTGCCGCATAATGAAGGAATTATGACTGCTGCCAGGGTAACGGGCATTGAGCTGCATGATGTGCTGCATGTGGTCACACATCAGCTGCACATTGAGGGAGTGGAACCCCTTTCTGTTCATGAATATGGCCGAGTTGAGATGTGGAGCACGCATGGCAGCATGTGTGCAGTCAATGGCACCCTGCACCATGGGGAAGCCTGCAATGCGAGCAAACCCTCATGCTTACTCATGCTGCTTCTCTCTGTCAAGAGGGAATGTGATGAATCTGTTGCGCAGCCCATACGGAGCCTCAGTGACATCCCTTATGCAGCAGTGCACTGCAAACTGCGAGATATATCATCAGCAGCAGCCTGAAAGGATCCAAAGCCATAAAAGTTCAGCGCCGCAGTTACCTTCATAGCCACAGGCAATACTGTCCTTGTCCTGCTCTGAGGCTGCAGTTGTGGCTGCACAGTTGACAAATCTCAGTCACGACCTCTTTTGTGAACCGCAGCCATCGGATGCACTGATCTTTGCTCTGGTTGAAGTAAGAGAATTGGTCTCTGAAGGCCCTCATTGGATGTGGCCTCCTGCTCAGTGCCCTGCGCCGCCACCTCCTCATCCTCCCTCTTCTAGCAGCTTGACCTGCTCTGCATGGCCTCTCTGCATGCTCCCAGTCGTGTTCAATGACCAGCGGGAGCCCTAGCAGGCCACCCATGGTTGGCAGCAACCTTGAACAGCACACTGTTTTAAATGCCACCAACAGTAATACCAAGCAAACCACTGTCTATATAATATTGCAACTTTCTCCAAGTAGAGGAAGCTTCAACAAACACCCACAATTGTACCAGCAGCCGGAATAACTAATCCCAGCAACAAACCTGCAACACCTGCATGCTCTCTTTAAATAGCACTGGTGGGGGGTCCTCCAGGCCGTCTTAGACCTGTTCAGCTGTGCAAGGTTAAGACAATGCATTGGCTGGAGAGTTGAGTTCCAAAATCGCATCTGTCCCTTTAAATCAGCATTGCATACTGATCTACCGCACATTCTCCCTATTTTACGTGGTGCCAGTGTTCATTAAGTGCACACGCGCAAACACCTTTATCGATATGGCATCTGGCACAAGTCACGCTAGAAGTCTGCATGCGCATTCCGGATGCCATTTTCTGAGCTTAGGAGGCCGCGTAGCGCTTACAAAATGGACGCTGCGTAGCCCAATTTAGTCCTTGCTGTTTCACTCAGACATGGGACTAATTCCTCTGCTTCTGGAGTTGCTGACAATTGTGATGGGTTTGAGGCTTTGTTCTGCATAATATCATTAACTATTGCTGTATTTTATCTTTTCATATGAATTCTTAGTTAGGTCTAGGCACTGGGAAATTAAAGGTAAGCAATTGCAATGTTAGCTAACTGCATTTCTGAAAGAAGTAATTGATTTCTGAGTCATAAGGGGAGAATGCACAAACGATTGTCTGGGATCCAAATTTAATTAAGTCAAACCATTTTTGGCTAGACTCATTGGGGCAAATTTTCATCTTTAGTGCTCCCAATGCAGAACTTCACATGCCAGGAGCATTAAGCTCTTTGCTGAGAGTGCTCTAGACCAAAGTCTATCCCATTGTTTATTAAAGTTGTTAACAGTTGAGAGTTCCTTTTGCCTCTGGTCTATTAGATTAATTCCTGGGATGAGAGGGTTGTCCTATGAGAAGAGATTGAGTAGAATGGGCTTATATTCTCTGGAGTTTAGAAGAATGAGAGGTGATCTCATTGAAACGTATAAAATTCTTAGAGGGCTTGACAGGGTAGATGCTGAGAGGTTGTTTCCCCTGGCTGGAGAGTCTAGAACTAGGGATCATAGTCTCAAGATAAGAGATCGGCCATTTAGGACTGAGATGAGGAAACATTTCTTCACTCAGAGGGTTGTGAATCTTTGGAATTTTCTACCCCAGAGGGCTGTGGATGCTGAGTCATTGAGTTTATTCAAGACTGAGATCGATAGATTTTTGGACACTAAGGGAATCAAGGGATATGGGGATAGGGCGGGAAAGTGAAGTTGAGGTAGAAGATCAGCCATGATCTTATTGAATGGCAGAACAGGCTTGAAGGGCTGAATGGCCTACCCCTGCTCCTATTTCTTATGTTGTTCTCATGTTCTTATTACTACAGGAAATAATTAGACGTGGGCCAATTCTGATTTTGAAAGATACCGGCTCTGAAATTCCTGTGGCTGGTGAGGCTATAAGCTATATTTACAACCGCTGGGGCGGCCCAGAATCCCGGCTCTGCTTCGATTCCGCCCCATTTGGACCAGACCTTTAAATTCCTATGCAGATCTTGTACCCGCCTCCCTCCCATGTCAAGTGGCATGTCAAGTGAAGAGTTCCCAGGCTTCCACAAGAAATTGTTCCCTTTATGCTCATGAAAGGCCTCAGCAGAATCAATGCCAATTAAGACCTTGAGTCCCTTAAAGGCCTTCTGAAGGCCCTAAATTTTTCCTAAAGGGGATCGATTACCTTATCTAGTTGGCATGCTGCCAGCAGGAACCAATAAAAAAATATAATTTTTCTTCAGTTTATTTGGGTCTTGGGAGAAGTCTATTCTGCCTTAGAAGAGCGGATTGGCTCAACCAATCTGGCCGCCATTGATGCACATTTTCTGGAATTTGGAACCGTGCCTCCAGCCATGGACGAGGGCGAGAGGGGACCCGCTCCACCGCACCCATGTCCAGGCCGACCTTTATATTTTCCACTGTGCCAGCCTCAATATCAAAGAAAAGAGAGGCATATAACCAGGCTAGTGCCCGATGTTCTTTGTGTTGCTATGTTACTGTGCTGCTATACGTGTTGGGGTTAGCAGGGGCTCCGTGAGAAACTGAAGAGTACTGCTGTAATTTTGGGACTTTTAATGTTCTGGATCAGTGTTGTTACGTTCTATATTGCTATATCTGCTAGTTTATTTTGCTCTTGTGTACATTTTTTCTCATAATAAACAACTTTTGGTTTAGGCTGAAATACAGGGATATCACCATGGTGTTTTTCCACTTATCAGAAAGATCAGAGAGTTGAATTTCTGTGGAGGTTCTCCCATTCATCCATTGTAACTTTGGTGGAAGATCCACAAAACCCCAGAGAAACAGTAGAAACGCCACTTACACTGTTCCTCTGGGGTTTGGGCAGATATTCTGCTGAAGTTACAGTGGACAGTCTGGAGAACCCCCCATGATTACACAGTGAATATACCACACTATTTCCAGCATAATCCAGTGGTACAACAATAGATTGGAGTGAGCCTTTGGCTTAGTGGTACAGGGTTCAAACACTGCCCCAGACAATACTGGTGAGTGGAGACTGGAGCACACGCTCTGAATTCTGGGTTGACATCCAGGAAGATACTCGCATCCTGTGGGTATGGGTGGCCCCCCTCATCGTAAGGGATGTGGGAGTCCATAAAATCTTCCCACCGTATAGGACTAACCACTCTATCGTTTGGCATTAAAAGATGGTCACGGCCAGGGAAGAAGGGTTCACGTCGCAGCCTGTCAGACTTTTAATCAGTCTACGAATCTTTCCAGTACTTCACACTATACTCCAAGAGAAGAGTATGAAGATACAAAAACAACAACGATGGTAGATTGTTAACCCTAAGACATGCCACTCCCCATCAGCTACAGGCAAAATGTAATTTTTTGGTTCATAAAAGGTGCAGGCCTGTCTATGGAAGTTACCTTTTGTGGTAAGCATGAGAAAAGGATGAGAAAACAGTGTTGCAAGAGAGCCTGAATTGTAACATTGCTAATACCATTAATACGTCAAATAGTTAGCATTAATTTAAATGGCAAAACATGGAATCGGTTCCTTTACAGGCGAACACTCTGACCCACCGGATTTTCCCAAATTTGCTGCGCCCAGGCGATCCAGTGGGCCTGAGAAGAGACCCAGGAGAATCTCCCCCAAAATGTCAGAGGTTGTTAATTTGATTTATAATTCTAATTTTACAGCATTGTTGTGCAACATACGTATTGGAGTGACAGCCCAGATACACATCGCAAAGCCAATGTGTAGGCTGCATATGAATAATGTCAGCCCTCGTACAAAAAAAAGCATGATGTGGAGATGCCGGTGATGGACTGGGGTGGACAAATGTAAGGAGTCTTACAACATCAGGTTATAGTCCAACAGCTTTAGGAACCCTGCACTCACCTGACGAAGGAGGAAAGCTCCGAAAGCTTGTGATTTCAAATAAAGCTGTTGGACTATAACCTGGTGTTGTAAGACTCCTTAAAAAAAAGCATGATCCCTCATTCATAAACACAAACTCCCCCAACACAAAAAAGGGAGATGACCAGAAAAAAAAGTGTGATCCTCACATATAAAAAGTGTGATCCTCACATACAAAAAATGTGATCCTCACATATTTTAGTCATTTTTTTTGCCAATGCTGACATGATTTGTTTGATAATATTGTTTTATGATCTGGATTTGAGGTTGGTATTTGTCTTTGTATTGAAGTGAGAGCATGACGAATAAGTTTGGAGTGAAGGAAGACAATCGGATCATGGCTGTGGGAAGAGTGGGAAGGATGGTGGATCTGTTGGGGAATGGGAGGGCTGATTTAGTTGAATCGCTTACCGGTGAGTTTGTCTCTGACAATTCGAATAGATAGGGGCTCTGGTGGTTGCTTCCTCTGCTCCTCCTTTTCCTCCTCCACCTTCCTCTTCCTCCTTATTCTGCTCTTCTTCCTGTTTTTGTTGGTTCCCACGTGGTGATAACAGGCAGAATGGAAAAGGAGGGGGGGGATAGCCCTGATAATAAAGGATGACATAAGGACAGTGGTGAGAAAGGATCTTGGCTCGGAGGATCAGGAAGTAGAATCAGTATAGGTGGAAATAAGAAATAACAAGGCGCAGAAAACACTGGTGGGAATAATTTATAGGCCTCCTAATAGTAGCTATACCATTGGACAGAGTATTAATCAAGAAATAAATGGAGCTTGTAACAAAGATAATGCAATAATCGTGGGGACTTTAATCTTCATATAGACTGGACAAATCAAATTGGCAAAGATAATCTGGAGGTCAAGTTCATGGAATGCATTCAAGACAGTTTCCTAGAACAATACGCTATGGAACCAATCAGGGAAGAGGCTATTTTAGATTTTGTATTGTGTAATGAGACAGGGTTAATTAGTAATCTCACAGTAAAAGATCCTCTGGGGAAAAGTGATCATAATATGATAGAATTTCACATTGAGTTTGACAGAGATGTACTTCAGTCCAAAACTAGAGTCTTAAACTTAAATAAAGCCAATTACACAGGTATGAGGGGCGAGTTGGCTAAGGTAGATTGGGAAATGAGATTAAATGTATGATGGTAGATAAGCAATGGCAAACATTTAAAGAAATATTTCATATTTCGCAATGAATGTACATTCCATTGAGGAATAAAAACTCCAAGGAAAAGTGATCCATCCATGGCTAACTAAAGAAGTTAAGTATAGTATCAGATTAAAAGAAGGAGCCTATAATGTTGTGAAAAAAGTAGTAAGCCTGAGGATTGGGAGAGTTTTAGAAACTAGCAAAGGATGACCAAAAAATTGATAAAAAGGGAGAAAATAGAATATGAAAGTAAACTAGCAAGAAATATAAAAAGATTGTAAGAGCTTCTACAAATATGTAAAAAGGAATGTTGGTCCCTTAAAAGCTGAGCCAGGAGAAATTATAATGGGGAATAAGGAAATGACAGAGACGTTAAACAAATATTTTGTATCTGTCTTCACAGTAGAGGACACACAAAGTATACCAGAAATAATGGGTAACTAAGGGACTAATGAGAGTGAGGAACTTAAAGTAATTAATATCAGTTGAGAAAAAGTACTGGAGAAACTAGTGCGACTAAAAGCTGATAAATCCCCTAGACCTGATGGCCTACATCCTAGGGTTCCAAAAGAGGTGGATGCATTGGTTATGATCTTCCAAAATTCCCTAGATTCTAGAATGGTCTCAGTGGATTAGAAGGTAGCAAATGTAACCCGGCTATTCAAGAAAGGAGGGAGAGAGAAAACAGAGAACTACAGGCCAGTTAGCCTGACATCAGTTGTCGGGAAAATGCTGGAATCCATTATTAAGGAAGTGGTAACAGGGCAATTAGAAAATCATAATATTATTAGGCAGAGTCAACATGGTTTTATGAAAGGGAAATTGTATTTGACAAATTTATTCGAGTTTTTTGAGGGTGTAACTAGCAGGGTAGATAAAGGGGAACCAGTGGATGTAGTATATTTAGATTTTCAAAAGACATTCGATAAGGTGCCACATAAAAGGTTGTTACGCAGATTAGGGCTAATGGTGTTCAGGGTAATATATTAACCTGGATAGAGGGTTGGTTAACAGACATAAAACAGAGAGTAGGGCTAAACAGATCGTTTTCAGGTTGGCAGGCTGTAACTAGTGGGGCGCCGCAAGGATCAGTCCTTGGGCCTCAGCTACTTACAATCTATATTAATGACTTAGATGAGGAGATCAAATATAATGTATCCAAGTTTGCTGATGATACAAAGCTCGGGAAAGTAAGCTGTGAGGAGGACACAAAGAGTCTGCAAAGGGATATGGACAGGTTAAGTGAGTGGGCATGGTGGCAAATGGAGTATTGTGTGGGGAAATATGAGGTTATTCACTTTGGTGGGAAGAATAGAAAAATAGAATATTTTTATATGGTGATAAACTATTAAATGTTGGTGTTCAGAGAGATTAGGGTGTCCTCATACAAGAAAAGTTAGCATGTAGGTACAGCAAGCAATTAGGAAGGCAAATGGCATGTTGGCCTTTATTGCAAGGGGGTTGGAATACAAGAATAAGGAAATATTACTACAATTGTACGAGGCTTTGGTGAGACCTTACCTGGAGTACTGTGTACAGTTTTGGTCTCCTTATCTAAGGAAAGATATACTTGCCTTAGAGGCAGTCCAAAGAAGGTTCACTAGATTGATTCCTGGGATGAGGGCATTGTCCTCTGAGGAGAGATTGAGTAAAATGGGCCTATATTCTCTGGAGCTTAGAAGAATGAGAGGTAATCTCATTGAAACATATAAGATTCTGAGGGGGCTTGATAGAGTAGATGCTGAGAGGTTGTTTCCCCTGGCTGGAGAGTCTAGAACAAGGGGGCATAGTCTCAGGATAAGGGGTCGGACATTTAAGACATGAGATAAGGAGGAATTGCTTCACTCAGAGGGTTGTGAATCTTTGGAATTCTCTACCCCAGAGGGCTGTGGATGCTGAGTCGTTGAGTATGTTCAAGGCTGAAATCGATAGATTTTTGATTTTTGGACTCTAGGGAAATCAAGGGATATGGGGATCGGGCGGGAAAATGGAGTTGAGGTCGAAGATCGGCCATGATCTTATTGAATGGCGGAGCAGACTCGAGGGGCTGTACCCCTGCTACTATTTCTTGTGTTCTTATAAGGGCCGGTCCCTCATGATGGCAAAGTTGTGGAGCATGCAGCAGATGACGACAAATCTGGTTATCCACTCGGGTGTGTTGCAAAGCTCCTCTGGAATGATTCAGGCAGCGGAAGGGTTGCTTGAGCACACCAATTGTTTGATTGATGATGTTCATTGTGGCTGCATGGCTCTCATTGTCGGCATGCTCTGCACCTGTGCACAGGTTCTTGACTTGATTCATGAGCCATGTCTGGAGGGGTTTACCCTTGTTGCCCTTTGGGCAGCCTATAACTTGGTGACCTGGTTGGAATAAAAGCAGCACAGAGGAGTGGGGCGGGATGAAAGAGTCATGACTGCTGCTGGAATAACGGGCACAGACCTGCATGATGCGCTGCCTGCAGTCATAAACCATCTGTTTGTTGAGACAGTGGAATCTCTATCAATTGATAGAGGTGCCCGGCTGGTGATAGAGAACACGCAAGGCAATGTATGTGCAGTCAATGGCTCCCTGAACCCTGAGGAAGCCTGCCATGTGGGCAAAACCTAGTACTCTCTTGTCTGCTTTGCTCTAAATAGGGAAGGAGATGTATGTGTTTCTCTTGGCTTGAGAGCCTCGGTGACTTCCCTGGTACATCACTGCACAGCGAACTGTGAGATGTTGCTGATGTCACCTGTTGTAGCCTGAAAGGAGCCTATGGCTTAAAAGTTGTAACCTTGGCAGCTGTAGGCAGTGCTGTTCAGGACCTGGTTTGAGGCTGGAATTGTGGCTGCAGCAGGTGACATAGCTCGGTGTCAGCCTCCTTGGTGAACCGAAGGTGACTCATACATTGTTCCTCAGTCAAGTTGAAGTAGGAGAAGTGCACCCAGAAGACCCTCTGTGGATATAGCCTCATGTTCAGTGCACTCCTCCTCCTTTTTGTCCTGGCAGCTTCTCCTGCCCTATGGTGTCTTCCTTGATGCTCCCTCTCGTTCTCCAGCTCCAAAGGCACCTATGAAACCATCCATGTCTGCAGCCAGACTATTTGTGAGGCAAAGAGCAACAACAGTGCAAGGCCAGCAAAACCTCTCTCTGTGCATGATGTGGAGATGCCGGTGATGGACTGGGGTTGACAATTGTAAACAATTTTACAACACCAAGTTATAGTCCAGCAATTTTATTTTAAATTCACAAGCTTTCGGAGACTTCCTCCTTCCTCAGGTAAATGTTTCAGGAGCTCCTTGAAGCCTACGCATTTATACATATAGAACAATACATGGTGTTTACAGACTGCCCCTGCAACTGCCCGTTGCCAAGGCAATCACCGTGTTCAGACAGAGAGGTGTCACCTGCAGAACCCCCGAATACACATTCAACAAAAAAACAAACAGGGAAAAAAAACAGAGAAAAAAAACAGAGAGAGGCAGAAACATCCGGAAGGCAGAGAGAGCCAGCAAATGACCCATTATATTAAAAACAGATAACATTTGTTCGCTGGTGGGGTAACGTGTAGCGTGACATGAACCCAAGATCCCGGTTGAGGCCGTCCTCATGGGTGCGGAACTTGCAGTCTCTAAACACCATGTATTGTTCTATATGTATAAATGCGTAGGCTTCAAGGAGCTCCTGAAACATTTACCTGAGGAAGGAGGAAGTCTCCGAAAGCTTGTGAATTTAAAATAAAATTGCTGGACTATAACTTGGTGTTGTAAAATTGTTTACATCTCTCTGTGCAGACAAAGTGAACTTTCCAGAGTGGTACAACACACCAAAAAATACCTAGAAGTCAAGCAGTAGCCAGAAATACTAAACCAGCAACTAACCTGTAAGTACTGCATGATGCCTTTAAATACCGCTGGTGAATGGGCCTTCCTGGCAGTTAGCACCATGTTGTGCTGTGCGAGGTCAGCACTTGGCGAGTAAAGCACCGGGGCAATCCAAAATGGAAAACAGGTTCTGCAAAAATCATAGTACCCTAATTTAAATACATTAGGTAGAGCTTAGAATGTTGCCAGTGTGCGCTCCTGCTGCCAGTGTGACCTCCTCTACCAATACGGTGGGTAGCACACTTACAGCCGAAAGTGTGCCCACACCTCCTGCCCAAAACATTTGGGGACTTAGGAGGCCACTTAAGCAACTGAGAAACGACACCATCGAATTTTGAGGCTGATGTGTTTCAGGAAGCTCTTTAACCTGATCACAAAAGTATTCCCCTTTCACTCCTTTTCACATTTTTTGTTTGTTTAATTTGCAGAGCAGGTGCTTTATAACCATCTGAGTCCCCGATGTAGCTTTATCCAGTAAAAGTAAGCAAATGAAGCACACAGACAGTCAATCCATGGAACCAATTTTTCTCTCAATGGGACCATCTGGTAACTGAAAAGATAAATGTTTAGCTGGATGCTTTGTAGGTTTGCCTGCACAATTACCCTTCCTAAATGCTGGCAGTTATAATGCTACCTCTGGGGAAGTGCTATGATTATACTAATGCTATTTTTTTATATCTTTTTCATTGCTTCAGCTCTAGTAATGAGCCATGATATGTTACCAGATGTATGCTGTATTGACTGATATAAATGTTATATTTTGTTGTTGTGCATCGCTGTTTCAGGCTACATTATGTTACCATTTGTTCCTTTCAATGTGTGCCTGAGTTACCAAAACAAGAGTGATTTGCTTTTAAAGTAATTAGTTACTGCTGAAAACATTCGTTGCAACCATTTCAAATTTGTACTTTTTAAACAAATGAAGAAAAACAGTGATGATTATTTTCCAGGGAAAGGGAAAAGATGGAGATTCAGAAGAATATTTCACAATTTTAAAGTGCTACATTGCCATGGTTTTTCTGATTGTTGAAGTGATTTAGATTTGATAGTTTTGTGAGATACACAATTTACATAGTCAGTTGATGACTCCCTGAATTAAATGTGAAGGTGATTTTAGTCAACACCAGTCCAAATCCAGAATAGTTTCTGCAGACACTTTGAGGGTGAGAACAGTACAAAATAGACCCACTATTAAGCTGTTATTAACCATTGTGCAGCAGCGATGCAGACACTGGATCAATTACATTCTGAACAGCTACTGTCTATAATGAACTTGCTGGCCTCCTTTGAGTTAGTGTGTGTTTAAAATACAACTCCAAAGGGTTCTTTTTCAAAGGAAGTCTTTTATTTTGTGACCGAACCAAACATCTGAAAGATAGATTGACCTATCGGGTGAGACTCTTCAGTGGAACTGGGCATTTATTTCAGATATCCAGTATTCATGGTCTTTCTTTTAATCTCAATTCAAATTGGGCAGTACTTTTACTACAACCAAAGATAGATGCATTTAAGGGGAAGTCAGATAAACACATGAGGGAGAAAGGAATAGAAGGTTATGCTGATAAGGTGAGGTGGAGAGGGGTGGGAGGAGGCTCGTGTGGAGCATAAACACCGGCATAGACTGGTTGGGCCAAATGGCCTGTTTCTGTGCTGTAAATTCTATGTAATTCTATGTAATTTTCTTGGGCTCATTAGTCTTTAAGAACAACATGAATGCATTAATTCACTCAGAAATATACATCTCGAATATTTACTCAGCTGTGTGAAAAAGAAAAGTCACACGCATAAACACTTTCACTGACACACCAACTGTTTGGCAACTCGTCTTTCCCATCCTGACCAGGTGATAACATTGAGACACTGGATTATGACAATCATCAGAAAAATAAATCTTTGCAGGGTAATTTTCGCCTTCACCGCTTGGATGGTAAACTGGCAGAGCAGATCACCTGCCCGTTATATAAACTGCCCAAAAGGGGTGAAGGCAGAAATTGCCTCGTGCTGCTTAAAATGTGCTTTAGAACATGTGCCATAAGTTATTTTTCTGAAATGGGTGTGACTTTTATATACTACAAATGCCTTAAGAATGTAAATAAAACTGAAGAAAATTACATAATTTAAAGATTCAGAAAAGGAGAAATTTGCAGAGCAGGGGAGTGGGACTAATTGGATAGCTCTTTCAAAGAGCCAGCACAGACACAATGGGCCAAATGGCCTCCTTCTGTGCTGTATGATTCTATGATTTATCATAGTGATTAACATTTCAATATATACACTCTGATCATTTTCAGCTCCTGCCATAAGTCCGACCACTGGCTCCATCCCGTTCCCTGTTCAGTCTTTCAGGCTGAACCAGGCCTTGCAGAACCTTAGCATCCTGTCTGAGCTTCCAACCTCACATCCTATCCATCACCAAGATCACCTAGTTCCACCGACACAGCATTGCCTATCAATCATCTCTACCTCAGCTCCCTGCTGCTGAAGTCCCTGTCCATGCTTTTTCACCTCTACACTTGATTATTCCAATGCCTTGCTGGTCTCCAGTCCTTCACTCTCCATGAATTCCAACTTGTTCAAATTGCAATTGACTTATCCGGTCTCACATTAAGTCCCACTCCTCATTGGCCTCCAGTGGCATCTGGTCCCCCAATGTATTAAATTTAAAAACCTAATTCTCATTTTGAAATCCCTGCATGGCATCACCCCACCCAACCCATGCAATTTCCTCCAACCCTTTCAGCATCCTTCCGTTCACTGAATCTGGCCTTTTGTGCATTTACCCTCCTGTCACTCGACCACTAGCCATCAGCTACCTTGGCCCAACTCTCTGGAACTCCCTTCCTAAAATCTTATACCTCTCCACTTGTTTCTTCCTTAAAAATCTGCTCAAAATCCATCTTTCTGACCAGGCTTTTGGTCATTCTTTCTAGTCTCTCTCCATAGTTTGTTGACAGTTTTCCTATCTATTTCATTTTGTGAAGCAACTTTGAACATTTTTTACATTGTTGTACAAATGCAAGTTATTGACTGCGTAATTATAGGCCAGTCAGTCTAACCTCGGTGGTAGGCAAATTATTGGAATCAATTCTGAGGGACAGCATAAGTCATTATTTAGAAAGGCAGGGTTACCAAGGATAGTTAGCATGGATTTGTTAAGGGAAGGTTGAGTCTGACTAACTTGATTGAATTTTTTAAGGAGGTAACAAGGAGGGTCGATGAGGGTAACGCATTTGATGTATCCATCATAAGGTCTGAAATGGGGATGTTCACTGATGATTGCACAGTGTTCAATTCCATTCGCAACCCCTCAGATAATGAAGCAGTCCGAGCCTGCATGCAGCAAGACCTGGACAAAATCCAGGCTTGGTCTGATAAGTGGCAAGTAACATTCGCGCCAGACAAGTGCCAGGCAATCACCATCTCCAACAAGAGAGAGTCTAACCACCTCCCCTTGACATTCAACAGCATCACCATCGCCGAATCCCCCACCATCAACATCCTGGGGGTCACCATTGACCAGAAACTTAACTGGACCAGCCATATAAATAGTGCGGCTACAAGAGCAGGTCAGAGACACAAGTCAGGAGTGTGATGGAATACTCTCCACTTGCCTGGATGAGTGCAGCTCCAACAACACTCAAGAAGCTCGACACCATCCAGGACAAAGCAGTCCGCTTGATTGGCACCCCATCCACCACCCTAAACATTCACTCCCTTCACCACCGGCGAACCGTGGCTGCAGTGTGTACCATCCACAGGATGCACTGCAGCAACTCGCCAAGGCTTCTTCGACAGCACCTCCTAAACCTGCCATCTCTACCACCTAGAAGGACAAGGGCAGCAGGCTTATGGGAACAAAACCACCTGCACATTCCCCTCCAAGTCACACACCATCCCGGAAGTATATCGCCATTCATTCATCGTCGCTGGGTCAAATCCTGGAACTCCCTACCTAACAGCACTGTGGGAGAACATTCACCACCTGGACTGCAGCGGTTCAAGAACACGGCTCACCACCACCTTCTCAAGGGCCATTAGGGATGGACAATAAATGCTGACCTTGCCAGTGATGCCCACATCCCATGAACGAATTTTTAAAAAAATGTAGTGCACATAGATTTTAGCAAGGCTTTTGACAAGGTCCCACATGGCAGACTGGTCAAAAAAGTAAAACCCCATGGGATCCAAAAGAAAGTGGCAAGTTGGATCCAAAATTGGCTCAGTGGCAGGAAGCAAAGGGTAATGGTTGACGGGTGTTTTTGCGACTGGAAGGCTGTTTCCAGTGGGGTCCCGCAAGGCTCAGTACTTAGGTCCTTTGCTTTTTGTGGTATATATTAATTATTTGGATTTGAATGTGGGGGCCTCGATCAAGAAGTTTGCATCTGATACAAAAATTGGCTATGTGGTTGATAGTGAGGAGGAAAGCTGTGGACTGCAGGAGGATGTCAATGGACTAGTCAGGTGGGCAGAAAAGTGGCAAATGGAATTCAATCCAGAGAAGTGTGAGGTAGTGCTTTTGGGGAGGGCAAACAAGCAAGTGAGTACACAATAAATGGGAGGATACTGGGAGGTGTAGAGGAACAAAGGGACCTTGGAGTGCATATCCACAGATCCCTGAAGGCAGCAGGACAGGTAGATAAGCTTTTTAAAAGGCATACGGGATACTTTCCTTTATTAGCTGAGGCAAAGAATAAAAGAGCAGGGAGGTTATGCTAGAACTGTATAAAACATTGGTTAGGTCACAGCTTGAGTACTGTGTACAGTTCTGGTCACCACATTTTTTAACCAGAGGGTGGTGGGTGTCTGGAACTCACTGTCTGAAAGGGTTGTAGAGGCAGAAACCCTCAACTCATTTAAAATGTACTTGGATGTGCACTTGAAGTGCTGTAACCTACAGGGCTACAGACCAAGTGCTAGAAAATTGGATTAAGCTCCCAGTTTGAAGTCCACTGTTGTATCAGAAAGATAACCAAGGCTCCCTACGCCAGGAGGAACACTTCATCTCTTTCCCAATGGACAGAGCAAAGTAAGACGAGAAAGCGCTTGGCTTCGCCCGCATTGCAGGCTTCCCCAAAGTGCAAGGTGCAATATATTGCACCCACATTGCCTGGCATGCTCCCCATAATCAGCTTGTCAACTTTCTGAATAGAAAGAGATTCCTCTTCCTTAACGTCCAGCACATCATGCAGGTCTCTAAACAGTTTACTGGCAGCAGTCACGATGCATTCATCCTGCACCAGTTCTCTATGACACCTTTATACCAACCAGGCCGTCAGATCAGAGGCTACCTACTAGGCGACAAGGGTTATCCCTTTCAGACTTAACTTATGGCACCTGTCAGGTACCTGAAAACAGCTGCAAAGCAGGCTTACAACAAAAAGCATGCTGCCACCAGAAACATCATCGAGCAGACAGTCAGCGTGCCGAAGCAATGCTTTCACTGCCTGGACTGTTCAGTAGGAGCTTTGCAATACAACCTTGAGCGGGTATCCAGATTTGTGGTTATTTGCTGCACATTGCATAACTTTGCCATCATGAGAAACCAGCCCTTACCACCAGCTGGGCAGCAAGAAGGTGCAGCAGGAGCAGGAGGAGGAGCAGGAAGAGGAGGAGCAGCAGCATGAAGAGGACGAAGAGCAGGAGCATCATCGACTACCAGTGCCCCTAGCTGCCAGAACTGCCAGAGAGCAACTCATCCAAGCAAGTTTCACCTGAACCATCCCCAATGCACGAACAGTCTCACAATCCTTATCACCACCATCCTCAGTACCACCATCCAATGGATTTCTTTCACTGCAGCCTTATAGGTCTTGCCCTCACTTCACAACAAATATAAACACCAACACCAAATCCAGAGCAAAAAACTAATTTTGTCAAACAACTCAATTCCATGTGTATCTAAGTTAACAGAAATCAATGTCAGCAATGGAAATGAAAATCGGGAGAGATGTATAACAGGCAGCTGATCCATTATCACCCATTTTACACTAAGGGCAAAAGGCTAAATTACCCCCGCATGTCCTAACTCACTCTTGATAATCCCTTCTGCAGATTCATGTTCAATAATGAACAGAGTCATCTCCTAATATTGGATCAGAGACTTCAGCATAGCTGCTTCATTGACCGTCCTAATGATCTCTCTGTGGTTGTAAGCAGAACACATTAATGAGGATGGTTTCAACTGCCAGAGCACCCCAAAGAGCACCCTTATATTCCATCCACCTCCCTCCCTATGTCAGTCCATTGTAAAGCCGTTTGCATGTTGCTTCCTTGAGAGCTGAACTTTGAACGGCAACATGCAAGGTTGTCCTGTGCCCCACTAGCTTCTATTGTATGAAAGAGTATTGGCAAAAGTGGACAATATTCTCTCCATGCTTTGCATCCTATCTCTCTGAGCATTTTGATTTGGATGAAAAAGTATGCAAGTATAGAAAGCTGCGTACACTTACCTTCACACTTCTCCTGATGACACTTATCTTCTTATGTTTTTGTTCCCAGATCCAACAGACCTGGTGACTATGTGGGCAGACGTATTCAATCCCTGCCATCATGCCCGGCAGCAAATCCTGGAAGCAGCAGCAGGCTGCAGGGAGCATGTGGAATTGCTTCCCACCCAATATTCTGCCACTGTCCAATGGAGTTATCTGAGAAACAGGGGTGATTACAGAGGAAAATCGGCCCTGTTATTTTGAATTGTAGATCAAACTTATTTAAATGCATTTTGTTGCATGAAATACAAAACGTGCATTGTGGAATGATTGTCTATTGGGTGAGATCACAGAGTATTCATTGAGAGTTGAAAGTACCCAGGCAACCAGTGTCTGTTGTCAATGACACCAATCAATTTTGTCAAACAGGACTACTTTAATACTTCCTATAAAACTCATTGATAAAGCCACATTTGGAATATTAAGGTGGATTTTCCTGGCAGGCACTGTCTGAGCGCAATTTGTGTGCAGCCCAACAGACGTTTGGTTTGTCAGGCTATCCAAATGTTTATGCCCTTTTCAAGCGCTGTCAGGTGCAGGCACCTGAAAAGCCATACAGGAAATTTGGGTGTAGCGCTATTCAGGTGTAAAATGGGAATAAAAGATTAGTGCCCAATTTTCCCCGGCATAGCATCCATTTTTCAGATGTTATTTAGGAACTAGACCCAAGAAAATCCACCCTATTGTGTTTATATTTTGGCATTTTACTTTCAAAGTTCATTGACAAGTCAAAGAATAGTGATAAGGATGGTTCCAAGACTCAAAACTTTCCTTGAAAAAGGAAAGGCTGACAGAAAGTAACTCCTTGACATTGAACCCAGCTAGCCCACTCAAAAATTGAAACAGGACATGAACCATTTTAAAATGCTAAAGTGTGGAAGTAATAAGGTCATTTAACTTAGGGTGCAGTTTTACTGTAGCTGCCAATCTCTGACTATGGACTGTACTGAAGTCAGCAACAAAGGAACTAGAATAAAAGCAGAAAATGCTGGAAACACTCAGCAGGTCAAGCAGGAGCTGTGGAGGTAGGAACAAAAGTTCACATTTCAGCTCTTACTGGTGTGCCTGCTTTCTTCTAATAATAGAAATGTTGAAAAGAACGTACATAAAATTTTAAAAATTCATCTTTTCCCTGGAATGGAGTTGTATTGTACCTGGTGCAAACTCAAACCTGGTGCGAGACGGCTTCTGGGGGGCTATTACACAACTTAGATTATTTTTTCTCTGCATAAGTAATAACTACATGATATGGAGTCCCATCAAAATATATATATTGATACTCATTTCGATGGGCAGCTAAACCAATACCTTATAGTGCATAGCATTCAAGATAGAGATGATAATTATGGACATAGATAAACATACATGGAACACCATGGTTCTAGCTCTCCTGGCACCATAGAAGTGTCATTTGTGAAATGCAACTAGCCAGGATCGAACAAGATAAGTTCTAAGTTATATTGATATCCTAGAGTTTCATGATTTAATTTCAGGAGTGAAAGAAACATTTCAGAGATTGATCTAGCATGTTTTACTTCGCTAAGAAGGTTAAGTAAACAGAGAACAGTTCATAACAATGCAAACTGTTGAGAAAAGCCATGTATCGCACCAGGATAATAGGGTCTTCAACATCTTGCATATTTACTCCAGACAGGGTTATATACAGAAGAGTGTGTTTAATAATAAACAAGAGCAATGGTAAAGAACATTCCATGTTATGTCTTGTATAGCCAACTTCCCACTCCATTTCCCCTGGGCTGGGAGGAGTTACTGCCTCACCTTCCCATAGCTCTCTTCCTTGGATCATTATGCTTTAAATGGTCTGTAGAAGGGGTGGATTGAATGAACCTAAGGGGCTTTTAAATCCATACTTTTTTACACTCTTTGTGTATCTCTGAGATAATTGAAACTTAAAGGGCCGATTTTCTGTTATGCACTCCTAGTCTGCAAGGCTCCCCATTGCGAGTGTGCATTTATAAAATCAGCCCTTATGTGTATAATCAGACTACAGCAACAACAACAAATTGCATTTATATAGCGTCTTTAACGTAGCAAAACATCCCATGGCACTTCACAGGAGCGTTATCAGACAAAATTTAACACCAAGCCATTTTGGAGATATTAGGACAGGTGACCAAAAGCTTGGTCAAAGAGGCAGGTTTTAAGGAGTGTCTTAAAGGAGGAGAGAGAAGTAGAGAGGTGGAGAGGTTTAGAGAAGGAATTCCAGAGCTTAGGGCCTTGGCAGCTGAAGGCACTGCCATCAATGGTGGAGCGATGAGATTCGGGGATGTGCAAGAGGTCAGAATTGGAGGAGCGCAAAGATCTCGGAGGGCTATAGGACTGGAGGTTACAGTGATAGGGAGGGGTGAGGCTATGGAGGGATTTGAAAACAAGGATGAGAATTTTAAAATCAAGGCGTTGCTGGATCAGGAGCCAATATAGGTCAGCGAGCACAGGGTGATGGGTGAACGGGACATGGTGCGAGTTAGGATACGGGCAGCAGAGATATGGGTACAAGAGGCGCCACGTGTAATGAAATTGCAAGCCCAGTTTTTATAAACAGTTTGATGATTTTGTTACACATAGCATACAAGGAAATCTTTCCCAATTGTTTGGCCATTTGCCAACACACTTCATATTTATCTGTCCCACTATATTTTCTTATCCTCCTGACTGCTTCTGTCTCTAAACAGTTGGTATGATCCAAAAGCTGCTATCTTCAGCCAATAATAACACGGTAACACTAGACACCAGTGTGTCCTGTTGGAGTTGTAACAACAGTAACTGACTACAGTGCATACACCAATCAATCTTTTAACAGCACTGCTGTTGATGTTGGCAGTTTGATTTGAATATTACCTAAGAAAAGAAAACATTTGTCACATAAATAACTTGTTTCTTTGGTAGTTTTTTCAGTCATGCATACAGTTGGTGATGGTTGGCTCTAAATTATAATTAAGCCCCTCAGGCACTTAGGGCTCAATTTTGAAATGGTGGCCGGTTGGCAACGGGGGGTGGGGGAGAGGGGGCGGTGGTGGAGGTGAAGGTGTGCGTGGCAAACCCGAATAAAAAAAACTTACCTTTTCCAACACGATCGTGATGTAATTGATGGTGATTAAAGTTCTTTCTGGGTTTCGTGCCCGGCAGCCAGGATGATTGACAGGCTGGCTGCCAACAGGAGTTATAATGCCGGGGTCGGAGGAGGGAGAGAAAGAGAGAGAGTGAGACGTCATCCAGCGCTGGAACAGATGATCGGTGGGGGTGGGGGGTGGAGAGGGGAAGATCGGGGGGGGGAGGGGGAAGATCGGAGGGGAGGGGGGAAGATCAGGGGAGAGAGGGGAAGATCGAGGGGAAAGGGGAAGATCGGAGAGGGACATCAGGGAGGGAGAAGGGGAGATCGGAGAGGGACATCGGGTGGGGGGCGGGTAGAGGGAAAGGGTGACATCGGACATCGGAGCAGGGTGCAAAGATAGGTTTATTTTGTTTTTTAACTTTGTGCAATAGTTTTTTATTTAATTCATTTTGTTTATTTTCACCTGATCCAGCCCTTCAGGTATGAATCGGAAGCAGTGGGAAAGCCGCCCAGGTAAGTTTAAAATCGTTTCAACTATCTACTATGTCAGAAATAAAGTACCTTAAGTACCTCAATGGCGGGACTTCCAGATTTGTGAAGCCCACACGCACACAGGCGCGTCTGTGGGCAACCCGGAAGTCTGCAGGCTGGAGCCGGCTTCCGAACCCGCTCGGGATTTTCGCCATTTTTGCAGCCCCCCCCCCACCCCGCCCCCCAACACACCCGCAATTTGATTTTAAAATTGAGCCCTTCGAGTCAGATTAGCCACAAGGTATTTGGTATTTTTAAATTCAGAGCATTAACTTACATCTGTTTTAGTAGCAAATGTGACTATTTCCTTTCGCTTATTTACACCTTTATCACAAACACTTGCAACAAAATCCCTTCCACGCAAACAGTACTATGTCATTATTTTACATCAGAGGTCATTATATGTGATTAGAGGATGGGAACAAGTATATTACACAAGGAGATATATAAAATAAATGTTGATAGCTTGTGACACCTGGAACAACCAAGGGAGCTGATTTCTGTTGTTAGAAAGAATGGACTTAATGTTCCACATTTTCAAGTTTTGAAATGGCCAGGAATGAATTGATGACTTACCACCAGGGGCGGACTGCGTCAAAGGATTTTCACATAAAAAGGGAGGGCCGGGGGTGGCAATAATACTGCGCTATGGGACCATTCACGGGAGCATTCGGAAAATCTCCTGATTTCCTGTATGGCCAGACCGTCCCTGCTCACCACTCTGGAATTCGCAGAAGACTAGTTGCCCCAACACTCCTTTATTCATGTTAGTTTCACAATACCATCTTCAGCCAGAAGTGCCGAGTGGATAATCCATCTCAGCCTCCTCCCGATATCCCCACCATCACGGAAGCCAGTCTTCAGCCAATTCGATTCACTCCACGTGATATCAAGAAACGGCTGAGTGCACTGGATACAGCAAAGGCTATGGGCCCTGACAACATCCCAGCTGTAGTGCTGAAGACTTGTGCTCCAGAACTAGCTGCGCCTCTAGCCAAGCTGTTCCACTACAGCTACAACACTGGCATCCACCCGACAATGTGGAAAATTGCCCAGGTATGTCCTGTCCACAAAAAAAAGCAGGACAAATCCAATCCGGCCAATTACCGCCCCATCAGTCTACTCTCAATCATCAGCAAAGTGATGGAAGGTGTCGTTGACAGTGCTATCAAGCGGCACTTACTCACCAATAACCTGCTCACCGATGCTCAGTTTGGGTTCCGCCAGGACCACTCGGCTCCAGACCTCATTACAGCCTTGGTCCAAACATGGACAAAAGAGCTGAATTCCAGAGGTGAGGTGAGAGTGACTGCCCTTGACATCAAGGCAGCATTTGACCGAGTGTGGCACCAAGGAGCCCCAGTAAAATTGAAGTCAATGGGAATCAGGGGGAAAACTCTCCAGTGGCTGGAGTCATACCTAGCACAAAGGAAGATGGTAGTGGTTGTTGGAGGCCAATCATCTCAGCCCCAGGGCATTGCTGCAGGAGTTCCTCAGGGCAGTGTCCTAGGCCCAACCATCTTCAGCTGCTTCATCAATGACCTTCCCTCCATCATAAGGTCAGAAATGGGGATGTTCGCTGATGACTGCACAGTGTTCAGTTCCATTCGCAACCCCTCAGATAATGAAGCAGTCCGAGCCTGCATGCAGCAAGACCTGGACAACATCCAGGCTTGGGCTGATAAGTGGCAAGTAACATTCGCACCAGATAAGTGCCAGGCAATGACCATCTCCAACAAGAGAGAGTCTAACCACCTCCCCTTGACATTCAATGGCATTACCATCGCCGAATCCCCCACCATCAATGTCCTGGGGGTCACCATTGACCAGAAACTTAACTGGACCAGCCATATAAATACTGTGGCTACGAGAGCAGGTCAGAGGCTGGGTATTCTGCGGCGAGTGACTCACCTCCTGACTCCCCAAAGCCTTTCCACCATCTACAAGGCACAAGTCAGGAGTGTGATGGAATACTCTCCACTTGCCTGGATGAGTGCAGCTCCAATAACACTCAAGAAGCTCGACACCATCCAAGATAAAGCAGCCCGCTTGATTGGCACCCCATCCACCACCCTAAACATTCACTCCCTTCACCACCGGCGCACTGTGGCTGCAGTGTGCACCATCCACAGGATGCACTGCAGCAACTCGCCAAGGCTTCTTCGACAGCACCTCCCAAACCCGCGACCTCTACCACCTAGAAGGTCAAGGGCAGCAGGCGCATGGGAACAACACCACCTGCACGTTCCCCTCCAAGTCACACACCATCCCGACTTGGAAATATATCGCCGTTCCTTCATTGTCGCTGGGTCAAAATCCTGGAACTCCCTTCCGAACAGCACTGTGGGAGAACCGTCACCACACGGACTGCAGCGGTTCAAGAAGGCGGCTCACCACCACCTTCTCGAGGGCAATTAGGGATGGGCAATAAATGCCGGCCTTGCCAGCGACACCCACATCCCGTGAACGAATAAAAAAAAAAAAATACCAAGGTGGCAGATGAGCTGCTCAAGTGGCATAAGTGCCAGTGCAGGCTGTACAGGCAGCTGTGCACTACAGAAATCATCAGTGTTTGGAGTTAACGGACAGCCCATTTGTAAAGTCCCTTTCACCGTCAGGACCCTGGAGCAACAAATAGTGACGAAATTAAGAGACAGCTTTCCAGCTGTGGAGGGGTCACTACTACCATGTTCCCTCACCATTGGATCTGGCCATGGGTAGCAGACGAGGCCAATTCAATCTTTACCAGCCACGCACAGGATATCTGGAAAAGCATACAAATAGGCCGTTTGGCCAAATGAACACGCTTTGCCCTGGCATCTCACTTTTTAATCCCAATTTCCTACCCTTTCTCCATATCCTTTTCTATCAATTCAGTATCTCGCTCCCTTTAAACAGCTCAATCTATTCTTGCAGTCCATTCTATATTCTCACAACTCTTTGTGTGTAGACATTCTTTTCAGATTCGCTTTTAACTGGTTTAATTTGAATTTTGAGATTACAAAAGAAAGAAAGTCTGACGTTTATAGAGCACCTTTCACATCCTCAGGATGCCCCAATGTGCTTGACACACAATGAATTACTTTGAAGTGTAGTCACTTTTATTTTGCAAGCAAATATGGCAGCTAATTTGTGCATAGTAAAGTCCCACACATAGCAAGTGAGATAAATGTCCAAAGGTGCTCCACAGAGGTGAAATCAAATGAAAATAGATGCTGAGCCAAAGAAGGAACAATTAGGAGAGACGACTAACAGTTTGGTCAAAGAGGTAGGTTTTAAGGAAGGTCTTAAAGGTGGAGAGACAGAGGGGTTCAAGGAAGGAATTCCAGAGTATGGGGCCTAGATGGCTGAAGGCATGACTGCCAATAGTGGGGCAATGGGAGGGGTGGATGCACAAGAGGCCAGAGTTGGATGAACACAGGGTTTTGAAGTGTTGTAGGGCTGGAGGAGGTTACAGAGGCAGGGAGGTCTAAGGGATTTAAACACAAGGATGAGAATTTTAAATTGGAGGTGTTGAGGGTCCAGGAGCCAATCTAGTGACAACAGGAGTGATGGGTGAGGAATGGGATATGGACAACAGAGTTTTGCATGAACTGAAGTTTACAGAGTGTGTAGGATGGAAGGCCATTGGAATAGTCGAGTCTGGAGGCAACAAAGGCCTGGGTGAAAATTTTAGCAGCAGACGGATTGAGGTAGAGATGGAGGCGGGCAGTGTTACGAAGGTTAGCAATGGGGCTGTTTGCTGATGATTGCAGTATTCAATTCCATTTGCAATGTTACGAAGTTGGAAGCATGCAGTCTTTGTGATAGAGAGGATTGTGGGCTCGGGAGCTTAGTTTGGGGTCAAATAGAATGCTGAGGTTGCAAACAGTCTAGTTCAGCTTGAGATAGTGGTCGGGCAGGGCAATGGAATAGGTGGTAAGGGTGCAGAATATGTGGTGGGGGCCAAAGACAATGGCTTTGGTTTTCCCAGTGTTTAACTGGAGGAATTGTGGATTATCCAAGACTGGATGTCGGACAAAGCAGTCCGACTGCACAAGGCAGTGGATGGACTCTGTTCTAACCCTTCATAATTATCGAATCTATCAAATCACCCTTTAATCTCCTCTATTAATGAGGTGGGAGAGGGCATTTCTGGTTTGCCATTTCAATTCCCTGTCTGTCCACTTTCTGGGCATCCTAGGGCAGGGAAGTAAATGGCCCCATCCCCACAAACTGGAATAAGGCCTATGTCCTGGTGCATGAATGGTCAGGGGTTCTGTTCCGCTGAACTTGCGCCAGCAGAATAGGGTCCCAGGAGTTTCAGGGCTATACTAAACATGCATAAATACACCAAACATACTAATAAACATGGGATTCAATGTTTGTACCTGAAACACTGTATAACAACACATCTATACTGAATTTCATAGATTCATAGAAAGGTTACAGCACAGAAGGAGGCTATTCGGCCCATCAAGTCCGCACCGGCTCTATGCAAAAGCAATCCAGCTAGTCCCACTCCCTGCTCTTTCCCCGTAGCCCTGCAAATTTTTTCCTTTCAAGTACTTATCCAGTTCCCTTTCGAAGGCCATGATTGAATCTATATCATTAATATATATCAAGAAAAGCAGTGGTCCCATGCACTGACCCCTGGGGAACACCACTATACACCTCCCTCCAGTCCGAAAAACAACCTTTCACCACTACTCTCTGTTTCCTTCCCCTTAGCCAATTCTGTATCCATGTTGCTACTGCCCCCTTTATTCCATGGGCTTCAATCTTGATAATAAGCCTACTATGCAGCAATTTATCATACGCCTTTTGAAAGTCCAACTGCACAGAAGGAGGCTATTCAGCACATCAACTGCATTGCCCTCATTACCTTTTCTGTTACCTCATCAAAAAACTCTATCAGGTTAGTTAAACATGATTTGCCTTTAATAAATCTGTGCTGGCTTTCCCTAATCAATCGACACTCGTCCAAGTGACTGTTAATTCTGTCCCGGATGATCGTTTCTAAAAGTTTCCCCACCACCAAGGTTAAAGTTACTGGCCTATAGTTGCTGGGTTTATCCTTACACTCTTTTTTGAACAAGGGTGTAACATTTGAAATTCTCTAGTCCTCTAGCACCACCCCTGTATCTACGGATGTTTGGAAGATTATGGCCAGTACCTCCGCAATTTCCACCTTTATTTCCCTCTGCAACCTAGGATGCATCCCATCCAGACCGGGTGACTTATCTACATTAAGTACAGCTACCCTTTCAAGTACCTCTTCTTTATCAATTTTTAGCCCATCCAGTATCTCAACTATATTTTCCTTTACTGAGACTCTGGCAGCATTTCTTCCTTGGTAAAGACAGATACAAAATATTCATTTAGTACCTCAGCCATCCCCTCTGCCTCCATCAGTAGATCTCCTTTATGGTCCCTAATCAACCCCACCCCTCCGCTTACTACCTGTTTACAGTTTACATGCCTATAGAAGACCTTTGGATTCCCTTTTATGTTGGCCGCCAGTCTATTCTCATACTTTCTCTTTGCCCCACTTATTTCCTTTTTCACTTCCCCTCTGAACTTTCGATTTTCTGCTTGGTTCTCACTTGTGTTATCAACCTGACATCTGTGCCCCTTTTTTCCATTTCATCTTACTCACTATCTCTTTTGTCATCCGGGGAGCTCTGACTTTAGTTGCCCTACCTTTCTGCCTCGTGGGAATGTGCCTAGACTGTCCATGAACCATCTCCTCTTTAAAGGCCGCCCACTGTTCAATTACAGTTTTGCCTGCCAATCTTTGATTCCAATTTACACGGGCCAGATCTGTTCTCATCCTATTAAAATTGGCCCTCCTCCAATTGAGTATTTTTCCTTTAGAGTGGTCCGTGTCCTTTCCATAGCTATTCTAAACTTTATGTTACTATGATCGCTGCTCCCTAAATGCTCCCCCACTGACACTTGCTCCACTTGGCCCAGCTCATTCCCTAGAACCAAGTCCAGCAATGCCTCCTTCCTCGTTGGGCTGGAAACGTACTTTAGAAAGTTATGCTGAACACATTTCAAAAATTCCTCCCCCTCTGTGCCCCTTATATTATTATTGTTATCCCAGCCTATATTAGGATAGTTGAAGTTCTTTTGGTTATTATTCTTTGATTAATGCGGCATGGATTTGCATACCCTTGTCTCCCCTTCTATTATTTAAACAGTCCATTTTACCTTGTTTTCCTCTCCCCTACAGCATTGATCGTAAGCCACCTTTTGAAGTATTACCATGCATATGTGCATTCTTTGCTGTCAGTGCTCTGAGTGTGTATGCAATCTAACAATATGAGTATTTAGATTTGCCCAACACTGAATATAAACAAAGTCTCTCACAACTTCCTTCTCTCCAACTATACTCTCAATCTGCTTCCCCATATAAGCTTTATTGAATTATTAGCTCCAGGTAATCACTTTGTGATTTGAATATACAGCTGTGGAATACTTGATGTGTTTCTCATTAATGGTGTTTAAAAAGGTCTCAATGAGCAAAAAAAAAATTGTCTCTCAGAAATATTCAGCAATGTTTGTAAGTCCAATTTTGGAGGGATCCAAACCCTCAAATCAGTGCTAGCAGATTGATTCGCATTTCTACTGCTATTACACCACCTTTTACTCCTCTAATATGTTGATAAAATTAACAGTGGAAAATATGACCTTGTATTGTATTTTATTTTAGATTATTTTGTTAAGGGTAAGCAGAATATTACAAGCTTGCAGCACTGTCATTCTGGAATATTTATATATAACTGCACTGAAAAACAACCTTAGAAAACAAACCAACATTAGGCTTTTAAACATCTCATTTTCTAATTTGTACACTGAACCTGCTTATAAGTGTTGTTTTTGGGTTCAGTGTACAAAATTATATTATAGAAAGGGGACTTTATTTAGGTTTTCTATTAGTCAGAGAACCATAACAAAAAGTGTTAAATCAGGAAAAGCATCAGCAAAATATAAATCTTCCAGGTGGCAAATGGGTGTGGTACCTGGACATTGCTGAAATACCATTCTCATGTTCTTAGTGCCCCTTTGTTAAAGTACAATATTTGTTCAATGTACCTATCCTTAATGAAAAAATAGGAGTGTTTGTTTAACTGATTTATTGGCCAATAATACAACTGAGCTCAAGGCCTACTTATTGTTGATTTATTACTGAAACAAGCTTAAGATTTAATGCCACAACAAACCTTTTTGTTCTAATAAAGCTCCGGGGCATGGTATTTCCCTTCACTTGAAAGTGAGGATTTGCTGCTTACTGCTTCTGTTTCCTGGAGCAAACACCTCACAAATTGATGGATCTGTCCTCTGAGGTTTTCACTGAGGCATTACGGCTTTTTAAAATATTAATATGTGAGCACATTTAGCGGAAAGTAGCTAGTCTGCAAGTCTCCTGTGGCTGCTACACAAGTCACCAGAGACCTTCTGCCTCTCGAAGCAAAAGATTTGGTCTAAGTGTGGCATTAAGCCGAGCTTTTGGATTTTACGAAATGACCTTCTTTGCAGTCCCATTTTCAGATGAAACTGGAGTAGTATTTTTCCTGCTTATGTATTTTCTTGTTTCAGAATTTAGTTTGTGTTCTGGGAACAGAGATAGCACAGATTGCACTGCAGCCTCAGATCTCAGCTGAACACTGATTAGGTAGGACTGGACGTCACTTCTTGTTACAGCGCTGTATAGCCGCAGGATCCCCTCCGAGATTCAGATAGGACACGCACTGATTCCATGGACAAAAAAAAACACCTTTAGAAGATGTACATCATGGGCAGTAAATCTTAATTAAGGGTCAGATTATTATCATTATTTTTAATACGAGTACAGACAAAGTTTCAAATTCCAGCAGAGTCAAGCTCCAGAAAAATGTACATTTATTATGCAAACAGAGGCATCTGTTCAAAGCATTAACACAAAAATCTTACACTGAGGAATTGAAGAGTGCATAACAGTTGCAAAATACAGATCACCTTTGCAATCCCAACCTGAAGGCACCTATTTTAAAAGCTTTATCTAGCTAATCACAGCCATTATTTGTTTTAGATTCAGGTTGTTATTCAGTGGCCTGCAGAGAAATCAGCAGGCAAAAAGAGCCTTGTGTGCACTTGTATATTTGCCAGATTGGTTGTCTTGTTTTTGTTTAAAACAATCTATTTATCTTCTTTTATGTAGTGTAGAAACGCTGGGGATGATTTTAGTCCACGCTTCAGCTGAGGTAAATTTAACCACATAGTGAACCAGTTTATGTCCAGAGAAGAATATGCTATTGGATTACTTGCTCTGGGTGTGACAAAAAGTGATATTCAAGCCTGCTGTATATTGTGTGAATGTGGTTTCTGCTGCTCCATATTGGAAGGGGTGCAGAAATAAATGGCCGATTGCTGCTAACTGTCTCTAGTAAGCAACAAGGGTAATTTGTACAGTCTACACCTGTTAAATTGAATTTGTTTGTATTACTTGAAAAAAAATCAAATTATCCAATGGTTCAAATTAAAGCAATTTAATAATTACAGCTGAAGCACTTTTGCTTAAAAAAAAAGGAATTAACACGATTCAAATGAAGCAACTTTGAAATAAGGCTAGCATATATTCCAAAAAGTAAAGATATCTATCTTTATAAAGAAATGAGCTGTTTTCACAATGGAATACAGGGCTTTTAGGGGAGGAGAGACCAGAGGTCATTCTGAATTTTGACACCTGGGTGCTGACCTAGTGGAGTGCAATGTCCACCGTTTATAAAACCTGCCTGATTTACGTTCCATTGAAATCAAGAATGAAAATCTTGCAGGTTCTGTAAAGGGTGGGCAATCCATTGTGCCAGGTTACTGCCCAAACGATACAATTGAAAATTATTCACACCATGTCAGTTTTTTTTAATTTTTTCAGGGAAAATCATTAATTTGTGGTGCAGTATTCTGGCAATGTCACTCCACACTGACGAAAGATCTCTACAGCATTGACAAATGTTGGCATAAAATGAAACAAATAGTGGAACCACCATGCTTCAAATTGAGTCTAACAGTAATTGCTTCTTCTGTTGAAGCTATAAACATTAATACAACTAATTTTATTTTTGGTTACTGGCCCTAACCTCCTTCTTTCTCTCTTTGCCAGGTGCAGAAAATGCCTTAAGTGCTGATGGTGTTGCTTATACCAACACCAGCATCACAGTACTAGAACTGGGCCCAACTACTTTGAATGTTTAGACCATCCAATGACATATGTAAAAGGTGTAGAAGGTTCTGCATCAAGTTCAGCCATTATGTGTTTCTTGCCTACTGTCCACCCATGCTCAACCCACTATTTTCCCTGCTAGAATACTAATCATATCAAATTTCACTCCCATTTCTCTTTGCTGCTGTTTCAATCAACAAACCAGGACTCCTACAGTCATTTCACAGGTCAGCATTCTGAACACTTTCTGCAATGTCACTCCTCCCTGATCTAGAACTTTCACTGTGCTTCTATCAGGGACGTCATTTCTTCAGACCAACTAACACTGCCTCACAGGTGCTCCTATTTCTTTTAGATGTACAGAATGTTACACTGTTATTTCTGGTGGAATAGAAATCTGCATATTGTAAGATTCTGTACATCTAAGATCTCAGTTGATGATAGCAATGTGGGAACAAGGGAATTGCTAGATGAAAAAAGACCAAGGTTCACCTAATTCGCCTTCTAACATCTCGGTAGTGACATGATACAACTATAATGGAATCATTGACTAATAATGGCAATCAATCTCTATCAATTAGTGTTCAATAAACCCAGACATGAGGTGAGAAAACCCCCAATGGTGGAAAGTTTTGGGAACCATAGATCCAAAGTCACTTGTTCGTCCCAAGAAGGCTACACTTACCACATGTGGGAGATGGGCACCAGGATGAAACATTAGAGAGGAGAAACAAGGTGTGCAGTGGAATGGGAGAGACAAATAGAACTAAAGTACAGAATAGTTCAGAAATAGGAGGGATCAGACTGGGGGAAAATGCAAGGCAGTCTAAGATGAGTTTGGAGTTCATGTGCGTAAATGCACGTAACGTGGTAAATAAGGTTGGTGAGCTGCAGGCACATGTCACAACATGGAACTATGATATAGTGGCAATAACAGAGACCTGGCTCAAAGAAGGGGAGGACTGGGTACTTAATATTCCTGGCTCCAAGGTATTCAGGAAAGATAGGGAAGGAAAGAAAGGATGGGTGTGGCAGTATTGATCAAAGAAACTATTATAGCACTGGAAAGGGATGATGTAGTTGAGGGGTCAAAGACAGAATCTATTTGGTTAGAATTAAGGAACAACAGAGGAGCTATTACACTACTGGGTGTATACTATAGACCACCAAATAGTGGGAAGGAGATAGAAGAGCAAATTTTCAGGCAAATTACAGAAAGATGCAAGAACTATAGAGTAGTGATAATGGGGGACTTCAATTATCCCAATATGGACTGGGATAGTCACCATGTAAGGGGCAAAGAGGGGGAGGAATTCCTGAAATATGTTCAAGAGAACTTATTTGATCAATGTGTTTCCAGCCCAACGAGGAAGGAAACAGTGCTGGATCTAGTTCTGGGCAATGAATTGGGGCAGGTGGAGCATGTTTCAGTGGGGGAGCATTTGGGGAACAGTGATCATAATATCATTAGGTTTAGAATAGTTATGGAAAAGGACAAGGAACAATCAAATGTAAAAATACTTAACTGGAGGAAGGCAAATTTCAGTTAGTTAAAAAGGGATCTTGCCCAGGTGGATTGGAATCAAAAATTGTTTGGCAAAGCAGTAATTGAACAGTGGGAGGAGATGGTCCAGGTACAGAGTAGACACATTCCCATGAGGGGGGAAAGGAAGGGCATCCAAAGCTAGAGCTCCCTGGCTGACTAAAGATATAGAGATTAAAATGAAAAAGAAAAAGCAGGCTTATGACAAATGTAAAGTTCATAATACAGTAGAGAACCAGGCTGAAAACAGAAAGTATAGAGGAATTCGAAAAAAAAGGAATAAGAGGGACAAAGAGAGAGTATGACAATGGATCAGTGGCTAACATAAAAAGGAACCCAAAAGTCTTTTATAAACATATAAATAGTAAAAGGGTAGTCAAAGGAAGGGTGTGGCCGATTAGGGACAAAAACGGAAATCTTCTTGTGGAGGCAGAGGATATGGCTGAGGTACTAAATGAATACTTTGCATCGGTCTTTACTAGAGAAGAGGATAGTGCCAATATAACAGTAAAGGAGGAGGTAGTAACAATATTGGATAGGATAAAAATAGATAAAGCAGAGGTACTTAAAAGGTTGGCAGTATTTAAAGTAGAAAAGTCGCCCGGTTCAGATGGGATGCATCCTCAGTTACTGAGGGAAGTAAGGGTAGAAACTGCAGAGGCTTTGGCCACAATCTTTCAATCCTCCTTAGATATGGGGGCAGTGCCAGAGGACTGAAGGATTGCAAATGTTACATCCCATTCAAAAAAGGGGAGAGGATTAATCCCAGCAATTACAGAGCAGTCAGTGGTGGGAAAACTTTTAGAGATAATAATCTGGGACAAAATGAATCGGCACTTGGAAAAATAAGGGCTAGTAAATGAAAGTCAGCATGGATTTGTTAAAGTAAAATTGTATTTGACTAACTTGATTGACTCTTTGATGAAGTAATGGAAAGGGTTGATGAGAGCAGTGCGGTTGAAGTGCATATGGACCTACAAAAGGCATTTAATAAAGTACCACATAATAGACTTGTTAGCATAGTTAAAGCCCATGGGATTAAAGGGACAGTGGTAGTGTGGATACAAAATTGGCTAAGGGACAGAAAACAGAGAGTAGTGGTGAACGTTTGTTTTTCAGACTGGAGGGAAATATACAGTGGTATTCCCCAGGGGTCAGTATTAGGACCACTGCTCTTTTTGATATATATTAATGACCTGGACTTGGTATATTGTGTATAATTTCAAAGTTTGCAGATGACACGAAACTCACAAATGTGATAAACAATGTGGAGAATAGTAACAGACTTTAGGAGAACATAAACAGACTGGTGAAATGGGCAGACACATGGCAGATGAAATTTAATGCAGAGAAGTGTGAAGAGATATATTTTGGTAGGAAGAATGAGGAGAGACAATATAAACTAAATGATACAATTTTAAAGGGAGTGCAGGAACAGAGAGACCTGGGGGTGTGCGTACACAAAT
Source organism: Heptranchias perlo (assembly GCF_035084215.1). Classification (NCBI taxonomy): domain Eukaryota; kingdom Metazoa; phylum Chordata; class Chondrichthyes; order Hexanchiformes; family Hexanchidae; genus Heptranchias; species Heptranchias perlo. The sequence continues at coordinate 61,130,459 of NC_090325.1, read as the reverse complement.
CTTTGAAGGTGGCAGGACAAGTTGAGAAGGCTGTTAAAAAATCATATGGGATCCTTGGCTTTATTAATAGTTGCATAAAGTGCAAAAGCAAGGAAGTTATGCTAAACCTTTATAAAACACTGGTTAGGCCTCAGCTGGAGTATTGTGTTCAATTCTGGGCACCACACTTTAGGAAGGATGTCAAGGCCTTAGAGAGGGTGCAGAAGAGATTTACTAAAATGGTACCAGGGATGATAGACAGGAGAAGCTGGGGTCATTCTCCTTAGAGCAGAGATGGTTAAGAAGAGATTTGATAGAGGTGTTCAAAATCACGAATGGTTTCGGTAAAGTAAGGAAAAACTGTTTCCAGTGGCAGCAGGGTTGGTAACCAGAGGACACAGAATTAAGGTGATTGGCAAAAGAACCAGAGGCAACATGAGGAAACATTTTTTTACGCAGAGAGTTGTTATGATGTGGAATGCACCACCTGAACGGTGGTGGAAACAGTTTCAATAGTAACTTTCAAAAGGGAACTGGATAAATACTTGAGGGGATAAAAATTACAGGGCTATGCGAAAGAGAAGGGGAGTGGGACTAATTGGATAGCTCTTTCAAAGAGCCGACAGAGGCACGATAGGCCAAATGGCCTCCTTCTGTGCTGTACCATACTATGATACTATGATATCATGCCTCAAATTACTTACACTATATCCAAAAATGTTATTTTCTGAAAGAAATCTCTCTAATTTACATTTGACATGGATCAATGCTGTCTGCTTTCACCGTCTCCCTAGGGAGCCTGTTCCATCGATTTACCACTAGCTCACTGAAATAATAGCCTCGATATTAACCCCTCCATGACGGGCAGGATAGGGTTGTGAGGGGGTTAAAGAATTAAATAAGTGGAACACAACCCCCACATGGCCGCACGCGCCTGCCACCTTTTTTATGGCAGCGGATAGCGAGGCGTCCGAGTGTCCTGCTGTAGAGAGGTGCGCTGTACACAGTGCAATTGGGAGCCCAATTTAATATTGACTGTTGCTGCACTGGTTTCCCAGCGGTCGGGAACCTGGCAGAGAGGCGAGAGCTGCTGGCTCCACAAGGTAAGTGCCTTTTACAGCACTCCTTGTGGGCCAGGAGGAGCAGGAGTGCTCCCCTCGGCCGCTCATGGAAGCCTTCGGCCTCCTCCAGCCCTGATCGTGAGCCTCCCCCCACCCCACCCCCAACCCTGATCACCAGACTCCCTCCAGCCCTCCCGATCGGGGGCCTCTCCAACCTCCCAATTGTCAGTGACCATACCCAAGGTTCCCCGGCTGCGACCTCCTGCCGATGGTGCTCCATCCCAGCCACCGGCCAGGTTGTCCATTTGGCTGGCAGCTGGGTGGGAAATGGAGCTGAAAATGTTAATGAGGTTCGGCAGGATCTCCGCGTCCCCGACCTTGCCCAGTTCTTTGGCCATTTTCGGTCTCGCCCGCACCCTCCCCGTCTCCTCATAAATACCGGGGGCAATGTTTCCGCAGATTAGTTTTGAATTTAACTCCCTTCAGGTGCAGACTGTATCTTCTGATTCTACTGTTCTGGACTAGGTGAATCATGATGACCAATATCAAACGCTATGGGGCCTGTTGTCATACAAATCTGTCTGCTCTACAGACGTTAATTTTGGTATTTTACGATACCAGCAGAGAATCTCGTCCATCAGAATTGCAAACTGAAAATTCAGGTGCGAACTGGTCCTGATTTTCCAGCCATTCATTTAAATGGTTAAAAAGTCATGCGCAACACTAACATGAAGGCAAGGCTCCTCGCTGGAAAGGCAAAGTCAAAAGATTATCTCGTATTCCCACAAAAGTCTACCTACAGCAAATAATAATGTAAACAGAGAACTGGAAAAAATAATTATAACTGTTGTGAACTGAATTCTAGGAGCCAATTTTCCTTTTTGCTGCAATGGTGAAATGTCTTCAGTGGGATTTCCGCCTGTCCCTTGCTTGTTCTGCTGAACTCAGCCCATTTCCAAGGACCAGAATCATTTACATATCGTGAGTGGGCACTGGGGATATTTATACACTGTTGGTCCTCCTCCCTCAGGTGGGGGAGGGAGGGAAATTACTACGGAGCCTTGCCGTGGTGTAGCTTGGTTGTCTGTGCCAGGTGAAGATAATTTTCTTTTAAAGTTTATTTATAGTTTAGAATTTTTAAATCTCTCATTTTGATAATGACAACCAATCACTCGTTGCTAGGGTGCAAAACAGGGACAGTGCATTGTATGACATCATACTGTCATTTGCCTATCATTAATCACCTGTCCATATTTGGGCAGATATACTATATGCCAGGCATCCTTTTCATCAGGAAATCCTAGAAGATGTCACTGGGTGGTGGGATGCTGGCAAAATGGCTCCATGCCTGAGTTTCCACCTCACCCTTTCAGGTTGCACCAGTATGTCAGTGAAAGAAGACAAGGCAATTGAGCCTAGCACCCAACTATTTAACACACTCCTATTCCATTTGAGAGGCAGATTTGTGCAATGTGGGATTGACATGATTAATCTCTATTATGAAATAAGAAGTATCAAACCGCTGGATGCATAACATCCTCTCAGTGCCAGATGTTCCAGACACAGCCTGTGCATCAATGCGAGAAGTGTTTTTTTTTCACTGAGAAATCTAATTGAAGGGCAAAGGCCTATAATGCAGGACACCATCAATGTGGAAAAGTATAGAGGATTAGACAAGATAAAGCCAGTGATTGGGTGACGCCAAGCTTGGGCTATAAAAGCCTGTAGTTTAGAAAAACTGAGATAGGAGGTATCCCATAGTTTACAGGTCCTGAGAAAAAAAGTCAAAGTAAGAGTCAGTACTATGAAAAAAAGACTTGCATTTATTTAGTACTTTATCATCTTTTCAGAAATGTCTCGAATCACTTCACAGAGAATGAATTACTTTGAAATACATTGACAGTTATTATGGGTCTTGATTTCAACAAAGTGTGAATGCAGGGAGTGGGAACAGCATGTAGCAGTTTAGAAGGAACAGGCGAGGAAGGTGTAGAGGGCTAATGACTATAGTAGTATTAACAAAATAGAAACAGGAAAGATTGTGACAGACAGAGAGTTGGGAGGTATCTCTAAGGAATAGCTAACAGGCAAGAAGAGATCAGAGTTAAACTGTTATGTTTTACCTCACATGCATTTATAAGGGAATGTGAGTGAGTGCAGTCAGTTTTCCCATCTGTATATATTTGTACGTCTGTGTATCTGTGAGCAAAACTTCTTACTGATAAGTTGATCGTTGAAGTCTGTTGATTTTCATCCTAACATTTATGATACAAAGGATTAGATATTTAACAATATTTTGATAGGACTCCTTATTCTGAGAGAGGGAGGTGGAGTTAGGAAGATACTTTTATCTAACTGTAAAAAAGGATATCACCCAAAAATCCAAGATTACATTGCCAGAAACAAAGTGCTAGCCATCTGTGTTCTGGGGGTATTGCATTCTGGTGTTGGCAAGCAGTCTGCTGGAGAGAGGCTGTTTTAAAGAGATGATGTTTAACAGATATTTCTTCCCTGGTCTTCTTTAACTAGTCTGGTGGATGTTAAAGTTCCAATATCACTTTCAAAAATCAGAACGGATAGAGCTGGAACTTATGTCCCTGCCATGAAGCTAGATAATGGAACTCACTGTTTCTAAATAAAATGATATCATAATGGATCACTCCATGTTGTTAAATTGATTTTCTATGATGTTAATCCCTTTAAAGGTTCCCCCTTCCTTCCTTTAGAAGGACACACCCTAATTAACAAAGGAAAAGTGCTGATCTTTGTTTAATGAGAGCTGAAAATTAAACCATCATGGAGGAGAAAGGTTATAGTTTACTGGTGCATTCAACCTATTCAGTATCAAGGAAAATATAGACAGGTGAATACAGGAATGCAAGCACAAAGAAAAAGCTAATGGAAAAGAGAGGGAACAAAATCTGACCATAATAAACATCAAGTGAGAAAAAATGGAAATTAGCGCAAACACGTAAAAGATCCTAGGACAGTGGTAAAATAGAGAAACCAAATTGATAATGAAATGAAAGGGAACGAGAGCAATAAGGAAAAATAAAACATTATAAGCAGGACCTCCAGGGGAGTAATTCCTGGATTACTCCTGGTGACAGATGTTAGGCCAGTTAGGGAGTAGCCGGCTAGAACATCAATGTGTGGTTTAAGAGATAGTGTTTTTTTTTTATTCGTTCACGGGATGTGGGCGTTGCTGGCAAGGCCGGCATTTATTGCCCATCCCTAATAATGTAGAGGGTGGCCGAGTCAGATTACTATGGTATAAGAATTCTGGAGCAGGAGAAAACTCCACAGACCAGATAGACTGCATCTAAACTGAACCAGTGTCCGTTTCATTGCAAAGAGGGTAAATAGAGCAGTGGGGGAAGATTTAAATTAGTACTGCAGAAGGGAGAGTAAATCTCAACGCATGTAGGAGAGGGGCTAAGATTAAGTACATTGAAGGGGCAAAGCAGTCTAAAGTAATAAGTTCTAGTGGGGGTATGTAGAGATCTGCCCTTAGGAGAAAGGTTAAGGAGAAGCATAGTGAAGGAAAGAATAAAAAAGGAGGGAAAAGGGTAGTGAGGAGCATGAAAGGGTCAGGGTTGCCACGTTTAAATGTGAAAGTGCAAAACATTAGAAATAATGGGGCTGATTTTAGGATGGCTGAGCGGGTGCGTTCGGGGCAGGCAGGCTCCTGAAATGGGGGAATCCCGGAGCAGGTCTGGAGCACGGCTCCAACCCGCCCACTTCCGGGTTCCCCAATGACGCGCTCGGGTGCGCGCGCAGCTCCTGCATGCGGGACTCCCACCGGCAATTAAAGCCGGCGGGATGACAATTTAGATACTTACTTACCAAAGTAAAGGTCCTTGACAGACCTCATTGACAGGAGATTTTGGCAGGGCTGCAATTTTCATGGATCTTCATCGTGTTTCCCGTGCTGTGGGAAACACTCCCTGTTGGAGCAGACATGTTTCAGTCAGCAGCCAGTGGAAGATGCAAAGCATTTTTTGACAGTTGGGGCAAAAACCTCATTTATTGCAGCAAGGCACTTTCCCCTGGGCTGTTCCATGCTGTAATTTTGCCTGTTTGCTGCAGGAGCAGCATTGGAGGACTGCCCCTTTAAATAGGGCTCCTCCAGCTGACAGCCTGTGATGCGGGTGCGCAGTCCGCCCGCTGCGCAGGTTTCCAACGGGAAACTCGGAAGCCACGGTAAGTGGCTTCAATTTACCCGCGATCGCGTGGGGAACACACCGATTTGACTGGGCGTGTTACCCACGCGCCCAGTCACCCCCTCGCTGCCACCCGCCTCCCTGGTAATATCGGGGCCAATGTCAGGGTAATAGAGGCAGTATTTAGAATACAAAAATATTAGGGGTAGTTTCACGTGTCTGTAATGTTGGCAGGGAGTTTGCCCTCTGGGCAGCACATATCAGGAATTTGGGTGTCTTTTGCCCAGGATTTTCCAAACATAATGGGGTAGATTTTACCAGCTAGGTGTACACCTGGAATTGAAAACCAGAATGGGAAAGAAAATTGGCCGGTGTCTATAATGGGTGGCCAATCTGCAATGCCAGCTGTGCGCCCAGGCAGTAAGTTGAAAATCTACCCCAATGGCTCAGAAAACTATGGGCAGCGCAGACCCAAATTTCTGATATGTGCTGCTCCCTGCCAACAGCACAGACTCATAAAATTACTTCTAATTTGTTGTAGCCTCAGCAGGCGAGATTGGGAAGGAAATATTCCTGGCGATAAAATTTTCAGGTGAAATACAGAAGGAAGCAAAAAGAGAGAAAGGTGGCTTTATTAAATAAAATGGTGTCACAGCCAAAGAAAGAAAAGTTTTTATTGATGAAAGTGCTCTGGTAATGTCTGTCAAGAAATAATAATGGATCTGTTGCATATTGTTAATATATTATAGACCGTAAAATGGTAAGAAAGAGATTGAAGATGAAACTTATAGGTAGTTTTGAGAGGTTAACACTCGTAGCAGAGTTTTAATAATGGGGAACTTGGGAATTGCCAAAGGACTAGGTGGTGACAAATGTTACTGTCCAAGAAAGGAAAAAGGGATAAGGCCAGTTAGTCTTATTTCAACCGTAGTTCAAAATATGTGATGAAATTAATGAATACTTAGAAAGGCATCGGTTAATCAGGAACAGTCAGCTCAGATTGGTAAAGGCCTGATCGTGCTTGACTGATTTAATTGACGCTCAATTGATTTATTTGAGGAAACCACAAAATGTATCGATAAAGGGAATACAATGGATATTATGTATATATAGATTTTCAGAAGATGTTTGTGTTGGCCTGTGTGTGTGTTCAAGGAATGTCAACACATATTAGCTTTATGTATAATTTTATTAAGTCCAAAGTCCTCATAAACTATAGAAAAGTACTGTGTATATACCTAGATCTTAAAGCTATACAACCTACTCTTAACACATCATAAGGACAGAAGATTTTAAACAAAAAATGCCTCAAAACAGACCCCTGTGAGACCCCACAGGTTAAGATTCTCCCAGGCTGATGACAAACCCTGCACCACCACCCTCTGGTAAATAGTGAAATATTCTTTCCACTGTGTGGCAAATCAGTAACAAAGGAATATAGAATTAGGATTATCACTAGAAGAGTGAAAGTGGACATTAGAAGAACATTTTTAACATTGTTATTAGACCATGGAATGCATTACCTCAAGTAGCTATTGATGCAGATCATTTAAAAGCAAATTGGATAAGCATTTAAAAAGGAATATAAAAGGTTACAAGGAAAAGGTAGGGGGAAATAGGAATGAAGTAGATAGCTCGAGTTGGCATCACCACAGGCATGATGGGCTGAATGACCTTCTTCTGTGCTGCAAATTCTATAGGGCCAATTTTAACTCTACCCGCCCAGCAGAAACCGGACGGGTTGGCAGTTAAAATGGCCCATGGGACTTACCTGTCATCCCACAGGTTCCAATCTTAACCTGCTCTTCTGAGCAGGCAAGACGAGCACCCATCGAAAGCCAACGGGGTTCCACTTTAAATATGCAGATCGGGCTCCAATGACCTCATTGGGGCCTGACTGCAATTTTAACCAGAGGCCAGTGCGAGGAAGCCGCTCTGGATTCCCCATTAGGCCAACTTATCGGGAAAAGGAGCCAGAACCAGAAGAGGCAAAAAAAGGCAAGTAAGTTGCCTTATTTTTCTTTCCTCTGGGTCCCACTAGGAAAGTTTAGGCCTGCCCCCGATCACGAGGCCCTCTTGAACCCCCTCTCAACCACTTACCTCAGTGCCAGGAACCGTTCCTTCAGGTCCCTGATTGCAGTACCCTGCTGCACGACATTCCGCTCCCGCTCACTGGGTTCGGGCAGGAGACTAACCTGAATAAGATCCGGGAGTTAAAATCACCTAGACCTCATGATGCCGTGGTCTGGGCAGTTTGCCATCCGCCTCGGTCCCCCACCGCATGACTCCCACTCCGATTTAATATCAGTTTATGTGGTTTGAATTGGCACTATTTGTTAAGCTGGGCATTTTGAGTTTAACTGATTATATGGGTTGAATTAGTTTTTCTATCCCTACAGTACTGTCATGCACCAAATAACATAGATGAAGCTATTCCTTTAAAGACTGCAACATATACATAATTAGTCACTTCAAACTTACTGAACTAATTCATATGCATCATAGCCATGGCTTTAGCGAGCATATCAATATCTTCTATTTAAATTTAATGGTCCCTAATTTGCACTGAGTTTCCACCAAACTCCTGCAGTAACTCCGGCGGAACTCGCAGAGACCCGGTTGTGACAGGTCCCTGCCGATCCTGAGATGTCCTGGTCGGCGTTGTAAGGGGTGGAATCTCCATCACCCTACACAGGACCAATGGAGCCAAATGGCAGCCCAGAGGATGGAGTTGGAGTTGGGGACTCGCTATGCCAGGGGTTCCCACTTTTCTAGTTCAGCTAGGATCTGATGTATTACTGGAGGTGGTATGCCTAGAGAAATGAGGCACACTGGCCTCCAGATGGGCGCAGTGGGATCAGTGCTAGAAGACACCAACAAGTGCAATCTCTGGGATTACAGCTTGCAGATTTTCAGGGCCACTGTTTTTATGTTATTGGAAACTTAAAAAAGAAAATACACATTTAATATTGCCCAGAGTAATAATAATTATGTAGGATATTTTGTGATTTGAGTCTTGGGATTGTTGAATTATGAAATAATATAACTGTTTTTCAACTACTGTACTTTTCTAGTGAAGGTATAAATATCTTTCCTAACTCAGAAAAAGTGTATTGAATAACTGATGCAAGATGAATTTGCTGGACTCTTTGCTATTGTCTACAATGTAAAGCTATTGTGAGTAACACATTTACTGTCAATTTCCCATCACTGCATCAATTTTGATTTACTGCAGTACTAAATGCTGCAGCTCACTTTCCATATTTCATTATGTCTGTGTATAATTAAGCAATAATGAAAATATAAAAAGGCAGTATGTGGTAATTGAGGACAAGCTGCCTGACTGAAGGACAGATTAAGAGTGCATGTGAACCAAGTCTAATCTATCTCCACGCATGGGGGCCGATTTTAGGATGGCCGAGCGGGTGCGTTTGGGGCGGGGGGGGGCTCCTAAAATGGGGGAATCCTGGAGTGGGTCCGGAGCCCGGCTCCAACCCACCCACTTCCGGGTTCCTCAATGATGCATTCGGGTGCACACACAGCTCCCGCATGCGAGACTCCCACTGGCAATTAAAGCCAGTGAGATGACAATTTAGATACTTACTTACCCAGTTGAGATGTGGAGATGCCGGTGATGGACTGGGGTGGACAAATGTAAGGAGTCTTACAACACCAGGTTATAGTCCAACAGTTTTATTTGAAACCACAAGCTTTCGGAGGCTTCCTCCACCTGACGAAGGAGAAAGCCTCCGAAAGCTTGTGGTTTCAAATAAAACTGTTGGACTATAACCTGGTGCTGTAAGACTCCTTACATTTACCCAGTTGAGGTCCTTGACTGACCTCATTGACAGGAGATTTTGGCAGGGCTGCAATTTTCATGGATCCTCAGCGTGTTTCCCGTGCTGTGGGAAACACTCCCTGTTGGAGCAGACGTGTTTCAGTCAGCAGCCAGTGGGAGATGCAAAGGATTATTTGACGGGTGGGGGGAATACCTCATTTATTGCAGCAGGGCACTCTGTCACTTCAGACAAAGTTTTGGCTGCAACACCTTTGTCTTTCCACTCAAAATTATTAATTTATACCCTAAACTCTGCTGTGCAAACACATTTATCTACTTTGCGGACCCCCTCAAACTCACACCGTCAGGATGGGGTGGGGTGGGGGGCGCCATAGCTGCATTCATCACTCCATCCGAGGATGAGCAACATCACCAGCCTTGCCAGGCACGCCATCCACCTCCGCCACGTGGAGCTCCACAACACAGTGCTGCGCCATAGGCACCTGCACAAAATAGTCGTGCAACTACACATACACCCACTGTAGGATGACCCAATGGGTGGCATCAAGTGTGGGTGTTCATGGAGAACCTCATGAAAGGGACTTATTGCACAAGCCGGTCAAAAATGGCCAAGACGTGGCAGTAGTGGTGACAATATAATATTTAACGTGAGTTGAACCAAAATCAAATATAAATAAAAAACATGACAAACCGTCAAACATCCTTGTACATCCCCTTTGTGCTCATGAAACCTTTGCCTTATGCTTCCTACTACTCCTACGTGGTGCTTCCCCTGTGGCTGCAGCAGAGGTAGTGGCAGGTTGCTCTTGTTCATGCCCTGACCGATTAGATGCTTTCGGCCGACGCCCTCTGGGTTTTGGTGCCTGTGAGGGCCCCTCCAAACTCTGCTCCACCTGCACCTGTGCAGGGGCAGACTCGACCACTTGGAGAGGAAGCAGCATTGGGGGTACTGGTTGAGAGGGGGGCAATGGTTGAGACATGGGAGCGCTTTGAGTGGCGTCCCCACTTCCATGTCCCCTTTCACCATCATCCCTCTCCTGGGCCAGGCCCACATCACTCCTATCACCCTGCTGGTCGACAGTTTGGTGGACATGTGTCAAGCCTTGGAAAGCCAGTGCTAGTGTATCTGCCTGCCTGTTTAAGGCGGCAGAAAGTTGCTCACCCTGAGTCCAAAGGGCCATTGTCAGGGCCTCAATGGACTCATTGGTGATCCGTGCTTGAAGCTCGATGGAGGCTAGCCTTCCCTCCATCACAGACATTCCCGCACTTACCCGCGACACTATCTCAGAGATGCCCTCACGTCCCTGTGACAGTATCTCAGGGATTCCCTCCCGTACCTGTGCCACCATTCCACTCATGCAGGAGTTGGGCTCCTCCATCCTCTGCGTGATTGTGGAGAGTACGCGTGGCACCTGTTCCAGCACCTCGCAAATGTGCTGCTGCCCCTCGATCATTCTCTTTTTCATCAATGGCCCCCAGGGTTCAGCATCTGTGTCCAGCTGAGCAGAGCCTGGAGAGGAGTGCGCCCACCAAGGCGGACTCTCCACAGCTGCCCCTGCCACCAGTGTCTGCTCATGCTCACATGTGTGGTAATTCACCAACCGCTGAATGCATTGGTTTGGGTGAGGCTGACCGTGAAAGAGATGCATTAGAGGGTGAGTATGAGACAGATCCATGACACTATATGAGGATTGGGTTGAGTGGTAGTGGCGGGATGAGTACTGGCGAGGTGAGTAAGTGCAGGCAAGTTGAGGATGAAGTTTGAGTGGGTGTGAGGAGTGATGTGATAGAGTAGTGTTGGCAGTGCAGATGGAGTTGTGGGGTGGGGGCGGTGATGTGGGAGAAGGAGTGTAGGAGAATGAGTAAGTGTACTCACTTTGGCTGACCTAGTTAGGTCATTGAAGCGCTTCCTGCACTGTATCCAGGTGCGGGATATGTTTCTGGTGCTGCTGACCTCCTCTGCCACCTCGGGCCAGGCCTTCTTCGTGGCAGAGGCAGGCCACTTCCTCCCATCCGCCAGGTAGAAGATCTCTCTCCGCCTCCTCATCCCATCCAGTAACACCTGGAGTGAGACATCATTAAACCTGGGAGCAGCCTTTCCCCTGGGCTGCTCCATGCTGTAATTTTGGCTGTTTGCTGCAGGAGCAGCATTGGAGGACTGCCCCTTTAAATAGGGCTCCTCCAGCTGACAGCATGTGATGCAGGTGCGCAGTCCGCCCGCTGCGCAGGTTTCCAATGGGAAACCCGGAAGCCACGGTAAGTGGCTTCAATTTACCTGCAGTCGCATGGGGAACCCACCGCTTTGACTGGGCAGGTTACCCACGCGCCCTGTCGGCCCCCCCACCGCCGCTGCCAACCTGCCTCCCTGGTAGTATTGGGGCCATGAATTTTCTGTATAGTTAGTTATCTGTTGTTGATATCTAGTCACACTTTTGAAGGTATTTTGTTGCTAATTATGCATTTTGTTCTATTTCCCTCCCCCATGCAGCATTATTTATACTGAACCAGACCGTTCACAACCTTTGCATTCAATTTGACCCTGGATGAGCTTCAGACCCCATATCTGCTCCATCACCAAGGCTGCCTACTTCCACCTCTGTAACATCGATGTCTCCGCTCCTGCCTCAGCTCATCTGCTGCTGAAATCCTCATCCATGCCTTTGTTACCTCTAGACTCGACTATTCCACTGCTCCCTGACCGGTCTCCCATTTTCCACCCTCCATAAACTTGAGCTCATCCAAAACTCCGCTGCCCATAACTCGCACCAAGTCCCGTTCACTCATCACCCCTATGCTCACTGACCTACATTGGCTCCCGGTCCAACAACGCCTCGATTTTAAAATTCTCATCCTTTATTTCAAATCCCTCCATGGCCTCGCCCCTCCCTATCTCTGTAACCTCCTCCAGCTCTACAACCTTCTGAGATCTCTGTGCTCCTCCAATTCTGGCCTCTTGCACATCCCCAATTTTAATCGCTCCACCATTGGCAGTTGTGCCTTCAGCTGCCTAGGCCCTAAGCTCTGGAATTCCCTCCCTAAACCTTTCTGCCTGTCTTCCTCTCTCTCCTCCTTTAAGACACTCCTTAAAATCTACCTTTTTGACCAAGCTTTTTGCCATCTATATTAATATCTCATTATGTGGCTCGGTGTCAAATGTTGTTTCATAACACTCCTGTGAAGCACCTTGGGATGTTTTACTTCATTAAAGGCGCTATATAAATGCAAGTTGTTGTTGTTGCCTCCAGTAGAGCATAGAAGTTACAGAAGTTACACGCTGAAACAGGCCATTCAACCCAATCACTTCATATCAGTACAGCAGAAGTGTCCACCATTTTTGTCTATGTGGCCCACATATGTGCGTACCAACATCACTAAAAAAACAGATTATCTGGTCATTATTACACTGCTGTTTGTGGGAAATTGGCTGCCGCGTTTCTTACATTACAATAGTGACTACATTTCAAAAGTACTTCATTGGCTGTAAAGCACTTTGGGATGTCCTGAAGTCATAAAAGGTGCTATATAAATGCAAGACTTTCTTTCTTTTACCGTGGAGCCTCAGCAGGCAGCACTGAATTTTAGAAATTATAGCATAGAGGTAGACCATTCTCCCCATCGTGGTGTGCCACATACAATTGCATAATCTATGTTCCCATTAATTTGCATCTATATAAAGTTGCAGACACTGGCAAATCTTGATGTTTTGGTTTAGGATTTGTCCATCAATGAGGCAACAGTCCAAACCTCCAAGCACACAAAATTCAAGTTAGATAAACACAAATAAAACTGAGTTGCCTGGGCTTCAAGGACCAAATTGTCATGTGTCTCATGGGCTGCAGTTTGAACACCCCTTCATTACAGAATTGCACTACCATTATAACATCATCAAAGTATCCTGAATCAAGTTTGACAGTTGAAATGAAAGCCACTCTACAACCAATCAGATTTGAAAATTCAATTGAATTGTAATTGACTTAGATATTAACAAATCACAAGGAATGGCCGTTTTGGCTTGAGGTGAAGTCAAATGCTAAAAAGTTGTGTATCTGCTATGACCCTGCTTTACACATACCTCGGAATTTGTTATTGCCATTAGATCACTAGATCACTCGGCATGCTTTAAGGGGCTGTAAATCCATGGTCATGTAGGTACTTTCCTGCCATAACTTTGGCAAGAGTGCGCCGGAAGTGCTACCCATTAGCCTGGGACCTAGATATGTCAGCGACATAGAAGGGGGTGGGCTCAGGAGCAGGGACTCCCAACACCAGGAGTTCCAGAACCCTGGCCTCTCAGTCCACAAGCACATCAATGATGAAGGTACACCTGGTGAGACTGGGAGTACTGGGCTGCCAAACAGCACATGTGAGGACCATCTGTGTCAAAGAAATGAAGGACTGGTTTAAACAAATTGAACATATTTAAAGGCATAATCCTGAATAAATACACACCTAGGATCAGTAAGTATGGACCAAAGAAGTGTGATCCTAAATGGATGAACAAAAAAATTAGAAGAAAAATACAGAGGAGAAATAATCGCTACAAATCCTGCAATGGGTGGGATGAATACAGAAGCAGGCAAAAACATGTTAAAAGGGTGGGCAAAGGGGCAGAGAGAGATCTGGAAAGAAGTGCAGTTGAAGAAATATAACAGTAAGAAAAGTTTTCAATTCTTTAATAGTAAGAGTACAATCAGAGGAGAAGCAAGAGCCATTAAAGTTGCAAATGGGGCTGAAACAGAGGATGGCGTAAAAAAATGTAATCATATTATAAATGATTATTTCCTCCAAATATTGACAAGAAAGGACATGAGCAACATGCCCTCCCTAAATAGCAATAACCTATGTAGAATTAATGATTTCAATATAAATTAAATGCAAGCCCTAGCAAAAATTTACAGGATAGATGGTATTTATCTCAGTGCACTAAGGCACAAGGGAAGAGATTTGTGAAGTCTTGACAGCGATCATGAGGAAATCAATGAACATTGAGAAGGTGCCAATCGATTCAAAACAGGATCATTTGATACCAATTATGAAAGAGGGTGACAAAGCTTATGCACACAACAGCAGACTCATTAATCTGCCATCAGGACCAGGGAAAATAACAGAATTGATTATTAGGCATAAACTTGAGGACTACCTTTATTTTAATAATCTAATAAACAGCAGTCAACATGGATTCAGAAGGTGAAGATCTGCCTAACGAACCTCCTTCACTTCTTTGATGAAGTTACATCCCAAGTGGATTGTGGAGAGCCCAACAATGTGATGAACTTCCAAAAAGTAGTTGATAAAATTCTGCACAAAAGTTGTTAAGTTGAAAGCCGTGGGGATTCAGAGTAAATCTTTGGACTGGATAAGAAATTGTCTGAAGGGTCAAAAAAGTCAAGTTCTTGTTCAAGGAATTACATTGAGGTGGGGTATGTTCTGAGTGGTGTGTCCTAGGGATTGGTATTGAGACATCTACCACTTCTAATTTACATCAATGACTTGGAATCAGGAACTCAACACAAATTGGTTACATTTTCAGATGATACCAAAACAGGAAGGGTAATTGATTCTAAGGAAGTAGCTTGGAAAGTACAAAATGAATTGGATGAAATATGTAAGTGAGAGTAACAATGGCAAATGAAATTTAATACAGACAATTGCAAAAAATCAGTGACACACACTTACTCAATGAAAAGTGTTGAAATGGCTAAGGATGAAATTGAAAAAGATCTAAGTGTCTTAATGTTCATGATGCTCAATATGTCCAACCACTGCAGAGTCAACCAAGCAAATAGACTGCTGAATGATATAAACAGTGGAGTATAAGCCAGAGAAAATTATGCTTAAATAGCATAGTGGACTAGTCAACTGATGCCAGCTTAGCTCAGACTCAGAAGGGTTTGGGTTCAAGCCTCCTCCATATAATCTAGGCTGATACTTCAGTACAGACTGAGGGAATGCTGCATTGTTGAAGGTGCTGTCTTTTAGATGAGCCATTAATCCGAAGCCTTATCTGTCTGTTCAAGAGATGTCAAAGATCCCATGAAACCTTTTTGAAGAAGAGCATAATGTTCTCCCGGTGTCCTGGCCAACATTCATCCCTCAACTAACACCACCAATACAGATTGTGCACAAATTGCCTGTTGCATTTGCCTACAAAACAACAATGACTACATTGCAAAACTAATTTATTGACTATGAAGCACTTTGGGATGTCCTTAGAATGTGAAAGGTGCTATATAAATGCAAGTTCTTGTTTTCTATCAGACCATATCTTGAGTACAGTTCTACTTCTGATCACCAAAAGGAAACATTCAAACACTTGAGGCAGTTTAGAGAAGAGTCATGATGCTAGTGTCAGATATCAAAGGTATGAAACCCTAGAGAAAATTAAAACTTTTCAGCCTTGAAAGGAGGATGGAATCTTACACAGATATGCAAGATTGTAAATAGCATGGGAAACGTGAATAATACATCAAATTAAATTGTGAGAGTAGGTCCAGGATCATAGGTTCAAATTAGTAAACAGCAAATTTAGAACAGATATCAGGAAGTTCTTCACATAAAGAGTGATCAATAAATGGAATAGACTTCAAGGTAAAGTGGAAGTGAAAGCCCTGGAATCAATTTTTAAAAAGCTGCTTCAAAGAACATAAGAACATAAGAAATAGGAGCAGGAGTAGGCCATACGGCCCCTCGAGTCTGCTCCGCCATTCAATAAGATCATGGCTAATCGACTACCTTAACTCCACTTTCCCACCCTATCTCCATATCCCTTGATTCCCTTAGTGTCCAAAAATCTATCGATCTCAGTCTTGAATATACTCAATGACTGAGCATCCACAGCCCTCTGGGATAGAGAATTCCAAAGATTCACAAACATCTGAGTGAAGAAATTTTTCCTCACTCAGTCCGAAATGGCTGATCCCTTATCTTGAAACTATGCCCCCTAGTTCTAAACTCTCCAGCCAGGGGAAACAGCCTCTCAGCATCTACCCTGTCAAGCCCTCTAAGAATTTTATATGTTTCAATGAGATCACCTCTCATTCTTCTAAACTCCAGAGAATATAGGCCCATTCTACTCAATCTCTCCTCATAGGACAACCTTCTCATCCCAAGAATCAATTTAGTGAACCTTCATTGCAACCCCTCTAAGGCAAGTATATCCTTCCTTAGGTAAGGAAACCAAAACTGTACACTCCAGGTGTGGTCTCACCAGACCAAATGTAAGATTGTGAATAACTTGGGAAAGGTGAATATTACATCAAACTAAATTGTGAGAGTAGGTCCAGGGTCATAGGTTCAAATTAGTAAACAGATATCAGGAAGTTCTTCACACAAAGAGTGATCAATACATGGACTAGACTTTTAGGTAAAGTAGTAGAAGTGAAAGTCCTGGAATTAATTTAAAAAGGGATTATAAATCTCTCTGGATGGATGAACTAAAATGGGCCAAATTACTTTCCTTATCTGTATTTATCTTGTGATCTTGTGTAAATGACCATGCAGAGATCTACTCAAAAAGTGTGACCCTAAGACTGCATGATGCCAATTTTCCTGACCTTTGTCCTGTGGAATGCCCATTTCCCCAGACACAAAGGTCAGGAAAAAGTGGTGAAGACCAATGAAGTGACAACAGGGATCCTGAGGGAAAGCCAAGGATCCTGCATGTAGGTAAGTGCAGCAATATTGAACTCCTCCCTCCCCCCAGAATGTTGGCATGCAATCAAGGCCTGCTGGCTTCTGAGAGGCCTGCAGTTGTACACAACTTTCCTCTCTTTTCTGCCAGCAATGGGCCACCCTAGAGGTCTGCGTAGGAAATCTCTCCAGACCATATTAACGGCTTGGAAGGAAATACCAGCATTCCTGGGTCTGCAGGTGCTTGCTTCTCTCCATCTCCAGCTCAATGTGGGGGCCAGAAAAATCTGCCCCCATCACACCAGTCATGAACCCAAACAGAAAGTGGGATATTCAGTTATGTGTCCTAATTTGAAAGAAAAGCTTATATTTATAAAAGGGTAGATTTTCCAAATCTCATGATGTTCAAGCAGCAACAATGCAAAGGGGCTTTGTGCCCACAAAAAAAGAGCATGGCTGACCCCATGGGATCTTTTAGGTCAGCCCTAATTTCAAATGTGCTACGAGCTCTCAGCCTGAATTGGACTGGGGGTGGACTATCTAATACATTAGCAGCTCTTAGAGTTCTGCAGCTGGCATCTGAAGGGAATCTAGCCACTTAAACATCACATGAGGGGACAAAAAAAATTCTCTGACTGTCCAGAGTTGTGTTGGGGACAAAATTGTTTCTGATTGCCCAAAGTTTGTGTTGCATAAAAGAAGCAGCTAGCAAAAAACAATGGATAGCAAAACAAATGTGGAGGTAGGAAATGGACTCCGTGTGCAAGTGATGGAGTGCTACAACACCTAAAACCCCTGTTTGATGGTTGGCAAGGTGCAGTGAGTAGGTGCAAGATGAGTTGCCCTGTTTAGTAATCTAGCACACCCTCCCCAGAGAACAATAATGCAGCATGCCTGGTAGGAACCGAAAGTTAGAATCGATGCTGTGTCATGTTTCAGTTACAATTCCGTGGGAAAGGAGATAACCAAAGCACCAGTAACCTGTTGGATACATCTGTAGGCAGCGCACTAACTGATACTGCAGGTAATCCATATGCTACTCTCGAAGGAAACAGTGGTGACCTTGTCTGATACTAAGAGTGCCATCAAAGCACTGATGAAAGGTCATCGACCTGAAATATCAATTATGTTTCTCTCTCCACAGATGTTGCTGGACCTGCTGAGTGTTTCCAGCATTTTCTGTTTTTATTTCAGATTTCCAGCATCGGCAGTATTTTGCTTCCTTTTAGTGTCATCCCTGTGATGCGGGTTAGTTGCAGGTGTTCTTGCAGCAGAAAGCAGGACACAGCAACTGCCTCCCTGTTGACCCAGAGCTTCATTGATCAGGTAGGTATGCCGGGGCCTGCAGATATGCTTGGTGATATAATGGCAAGTGCAGACAGTCTGGCCCTGGTGCTTGTTGATCTCACTAGCATGCCTTATTTTATCTTGTACAACTTCAATCATAAGATACTATATTTGGAGTGCGTTAGATGCCTTGCCTTTCCCTGAGCTGCATTCCATGACGGTTTGTATTGTTTCATATTGCCTCTCTTTTACGACCTCCCTGCTCTGCTGATTCTTGTAAATTTTTCAACTAAACTGGACATTCCAGTAGTCTTGCAGATAATATTCAGCTGTTATTTTTTAATCTACATAAAATCTCTGTACATTTTCTGATGCCATAAAGAACAGGAGAAAGCACTGAAAAGCCACTGAGAAAAATGAAAAGAAAAATCTGCCTCAAAAAATCCATTGCCCCCTTTAAGTGCTTTTTTTGTGCATGGAGTTTACCTTGCGCCTACTCCAGATGGGTGAGCAGAATGCACAATATGGTCCCATCCTAAACAGACAACAAATCACACTTAAGGTCATTTTTTATTTATTAACATATTATATGATGGGCTGGAAGATGTAGATTGAGCAGGGAGCTAGAAAAAAGAATCCCTGTCTAATTTTCCTGCCTTTGCACATCTGTTCAATGCTGACAGGACCAATCCTGCAAGCTATAAAATCAATCCCACAGTGCTTTTTCACAGCTCCGAGCTCTTCATGTAGAACTAATTACTTTGAATTTGAATGACTTCTGCATAAGCAAACAGGACAATCATTTAGTGCACTGCACAGCAAGATCCCACAAATGCCAATGAGATAAATGACCAGTTAATCATGTTTTTGTTGTGGCTAATTGAGGGAAGAATGAAGTCCAGGATATGTGGGAATTCCGAGCTCCTCTTTGAATGGTGCCAAAGGATCTTTAACATCCACCTGAACTATTGGAATAGCTAGAATTGGCCTCAGTTTAATTTCTCATCTGAAAAATGGCACTTCCAACAATACAGCACGCCCTCGGTATTGCATTGGCATGTCAGCTTGGATTACAAATTGGAGGGTAAATTTTCCACTTGCCTCCTCCCAAAAAGTTGGATGGAAAATCATGGGCTGTGTGCTCCCAGCGGGAGAGGCTCCAGGTCAGGGGAACGCAGGTGGAAAATTTACACTTTGGTTTACTTTTCGGTAAACTATTACACGCAAGTTGTTTCATCTGTTTTATACCCAAGGTTTAATAGAACTGACAAATAGTTCCAACAATGTTTCCTGAGAGATGTAAACTCTTGCTTATATCCTGGCGTAACATTGGTAATCTCTGTGAAGACAAACACAAAATGTTGCAGTAAAAATTATTTCACTTACAAAGAAGTATCTTAGCAGACTGCTCAGCTGACAGAAGAGCACAGAATGTCATTTATTTCACCTCAGGTGAGAGATATATCAGGTTATATGGTAGTGTATTTCAGTACAGGGAAGTACCCAAAGAGGGTAACTGACACATTCGTTGTAATCTGCTCCTTCGTAAATCATGGTGCATTTGACTGAACCTTACATCAACTTCAAAAAGTTTGTATTGATGCTATATCTATCTATGAGAATCCACATCAAGCACCTATTAGCAGTAATGCAACGAGTAAGCACTTGTGTTATAGAAAAAATGGACCAGTCAGAAGGATGGGCAGGAAGCCAATTAAGAAATCAATGGGCAAATTACTGAAACAAACTAGAGAAATGGCACAGGACCTCACAAAATTTACCCTTACATTCAAAGGGCCATTTGTACCACGTCACATGTATAACAAATGAAAGTTTAAGACAAATTTAGAAGTGGAATCTTTATATTTCATAAATCACTCTCAATGGTTATGTGCACCTGCACCTGGATATGTGAAAGAGTCCTGTTTTCATCACCTACGCTTTACAGGACAGTCTGCCACAAGAGTTATGCTATCTGGTGCATAATGATAGGCACACAAGATCTGGATCAGAGGTGGCGTTTTCCACACAACTGAAGATTACCACAGCATGAAGCTGTCATGCTGCCACCTTCTTTGAAGCCACCCAAAGAGACATCTGTCACATCAGGCAATCTGCAATACACACATGTATGAGGGAAGGGAGAGCTGCTATGTTTGTGAGGGACATCACCTTTACTCCTTTTCCTGTGGAAAGCAGGCATCAGCTGGATAAGAGGCAAATCTTTCACAGAATAGCACAGTTCTCTTAATTGCCAAAGATCACATAATGGGTATGGTAGTCTAGTAGTCATGAATGCAATCCCGATCATGGTAAGTTGTGAAACTGAATTCAATAAATCAGGTAATTTCTGGGCTGGCACCAGAAAAAAAATTGATGACGAAAGCGGCTTGATTGTTGCAAAAACCCACCTGGTTTGCTATTGTCTTTCAGGTAAAGGACCTGCTACTTCTACGCTGTCTGGCCTACTTGTGATTCGAGTTCCATAATATGTGGTTGACCCTCGGGGCAAATAGGGATTGGCAATAAATACTGCCAGTGTTACCCACATTCCAAAGACAAATCAAATACATATGCTATTCATCAAGGCTCTTTCATATCAACTCCATAACCCTCATGAAGAGAAAGGGATTGCACTCAATTAATGCTCAGGTGGTATCTCATCGCAGAAACATCATCATGCACATCAGTGGTCATTATCCAAGAAGCAGCCTTGATGTCTTCATTGTGGCACAGTCAACAGCCTACATTATTTGAAGGAGAAGAAACACTGGGTGGCAGACAGGGCTATATCTGCATCCATGGTTGCTGACCCTACTGAGAAGCCTCTAAAGCAGAGGAGCACCTCTAGCTGGATGCCTCAGCATCTGTTTAATGATCCATAGCTGCCACCTCACCTGCCATCTCCACCTTCATGAAATGTGTGCCATGCAGCTTAGGCACAAGGAAAGTTTGTGTGAAAAAGGAAATGGCTGTGCACAATGTTTGAATGGTACCTCTTATAGGGTGCCTAAGTTGTCCAACTTAGGGTTCTGCCATGCTTGATGGGCTTCACAAGAAACATTTACAACAGCGAAGAGCACACTCACTGGAGCTCACTGACCTTTGCCTTGCTCCTGATACCAGCACATTTCTTCCTATTTGCAGCCGGATACAAGGGAGTTGGGCGATTGCATTGATTTGGTTGGTAACCTCTATCATAGAGCTGACATCTGGGCTTTTGCTGGAGTAGCCCCCAAATTGTCCCTTTTTATTGGGAGCATCAGCCCTTTAAAAGCTGCTATCTTGCCAGATGTTGCAATCCACAGACAAATAGGCCAATCTCTCTGGACAAGCTTTTCATGTGCATGTAGCCTTGTCAAATTAAGAGGCAGGTTTTATATTTGAAAATTCAGTGAGACTCACAAATGTGCCTGTCCATTGGGTCATGGAATCCCATTTTTGTTTGACTCACAAATTCGGATTTTTAATTTTTTTTTCAGGAATGAATTAAAGAAAAAAACTTTCATTGTTTCTGGGTGGATCGCTTAAAAATTTTCTTTCCCAAACCTTTCACTGGATTTGCACACTCTTCTCCACTTTCACAACCCAGCAACCTGCTCCCTCGTGACCTTTGACTCATCATTAGGTATGCCATAAAAAATCTTCTAGTTTATGTATAAAAACGTTCCATCTAGTAATGCTACTCACATTACATTTCCTGTGTTACACTTCCTGTGTCACACATCAGCAGCGCATGAAAATGTCTTGCAGCTAATTTCGAATTCAAAAATGATTCACAACTGAATAGATAGGAAAAACATGAATCAAATAGAAGGAAAGTGGGTAGAAAAAAATCCAATGAGAAACTACTAAGATTATAGATTATGGAACAGTTCCTGCAGATTGGAGGGTGACAAATGTAACCGCATTATTTAAAAAAGGACGGAGAGAGAAAACAGAGAACTACAGACTGGTTAGTCTAACATCAATAGTTGGGGAAAATGCTAGAGTCTATCATAAAGGATGTGACAACAGGACACTTCGAAAATATCAACAGGATTAGACAAAGTCAACATGGATTTATGAAAGGGAAATCATGTTTGACAAACCTACTGGAGTTTTTTGAGGATGTAACTAATAGAATAGATAAGGGAGATCCAGTGGATGTGGTTTATTTGGATTTTCAGAAGGCCTTTGAGAAAGTCCCACATAAGAGGTTAGTATGCAAAATTAAAGCACATGGGATTGGGGGTAATATACTGGCATGGATTGAAAATTGGTTAACAGTCAGGAAACAGAAAGTAGGAATAAATGTGTCTTTTTTTGGGTGGTAGGCAGTGACTAGTGGGGTACTGCAGGGATCAGTGCTTGGGCCCCAGCTATTCACAATATATATCCATGATTTGGATGAGGGAACCAAATGTAATATTTCCAAGTTTTCTGACAACACAAAACTAGGTGGGATTGTGAGTTGTGAGGAGGATGCAAAGAGGCTTCAAGGTGATTTAGACAAGTTGAGTGAGTGGGCAAATACATGGCAGATGCAGAATAATGTGGATAAATGTGAAGTTATCCACTTCGGAAGGAAAAACAGAAAGGCAGAGTATTATTTAAATGGTAATAGATTGGGGAATGTTGATGTACAAAGGGACCTGGGTGTCCTTGTAACCAGTCACTGAAAGCAAACATGCAGGTGCAGCAAGCAGGTAGGAAGGCAAATGGTATGTTGGCCTTCATTGCAAGAGGATTTGAGTACAGGAGCAAGGATGTCTTACTGCAGTTATACAGGGCCTTGGTGAGACCACACCTAGAATATTGTGTGCAGCTTTGGTCTCCTTACCTAAAAAAGGATATACTTGCCATAGAGGGAGTGCAGCGAAGGTTCACCAGACTGATTCCTGGGATGGCAGGACCGTTGTATGAGGAGAGATTGGGTCGACTTGGCCAGTATTCACTCCAGTTTGGAAGAATGAGAGGGGATCTCATTGAAACATATAAAATTCTGACAGGGCTAGACAGACTGGATGCAGGGAGGATGTTTCCCCTGGCTGAGGTGTCCAGAACGAGAGGTCACAATCTCAGGATTTGGGGTAGGACATTTAGGACTGAGATGAGGAGAAATTTCTTCACTCAGAGGGTGGTGAACCTGTGGAATTTTCTACCACAGAAGGCTGTGGAGGCCAAGTCACTGAATATATTTAAGAAGGAGCTGGATAGATTTCTAGACACAAAAGGCATCAAGAGGTATGGGGAGAGAGCGGGAATATGGTATTGAGGTAGAGGATCAGCCATGATCATATTGAATGGCGGAGCAGGCTCGAAGGGCCGACTGGCCTACGCCTGCTCCTATTTTCTATATTTCAATGTTTCTATATTTACTAAGGAAAAATGAAAACATGAAATCAAGCACAAGCAGTCACCAAAATCCGCCAATAAAAGAAAGATGGGGAATGAATCAAATTGCTCCAAATGTCAGATACTGAGAGCTCAATATTGCAGAAAGCCTAGAGGAGCATAGGAAGTGCAGGGGTGAAATTAAAAAGGAAATTAGGAAAGCAAAGTGGGGTCACGAAAAAATATTGGCAAGTAAAATCAAGGAAATCCCAAAGATGTTTTATAAATACATAAAGAGCAAGAAGATAACTAAAGACAGAGTAGAACCTATTAGAAACCAAAAAGGTAACCTGTGTGTGGAGGCAGAAGACGTGGGTATGGATCTTAATGAATACTTTGCTTGTGCTTTCACAAAAGAGGGAGATGATGCAGCCATTGTAGATATTGAGGAGGAGGTGTGAAATATTGGATGAGATAAACATAGTGAGAGAGGAAGTATTAAGCAGTTTAGCATCTTTGAAAGTAGATAAATTGCCAGGCCTGGATGAAATGTATCACAGGCTGTTAAGAGAAGCAAGAGCGGAAATAACGAAGGCTCTGACCATCATTTTCCAAACCTCTCTGGCTACAGGCATGGTGCCGGAGGACTGGAGGACTGCAAATGTTGTACCGTTGTTTAGGAAAGAAGAAAGTGATAGACCGAGTAATTACAGGCCAGTCAGCTTAACCTCAGTGGCGAGCAAATTATTGGAAAAAATTCTGAGGGACAGTATTAATCGTCATTTAGAAAGGCATGGATTAATCAAGGACAGTCAGCATGGATTTGTTAAGGGAGCGTCATGACTGACTAACTTGATTGAATTTATTGAGGGGGTAACAAAGAGGGTCAATGAGGGTAGCACGTTTGATGTAGTCTACATAGATTTTAGCAAGGCTTTTGACAAGGTCCCACATGGCAAACTGGTCAGAAAAGTAAAAGCCCATGGGATCCAAGTGAAAGTGATTAGTTGAATCCAAAATTAGCTCAGTAGCAGGAAGCAAAGGGTAATGGTTGAGGGGTATTTTTGTGTCTGGAAGGGTATTTCCAGTGGGGTTCCACAGGGCTCAGTACTTGGTCCCTTGCTTTTTGTGGTATATATCAATGACTTAGACTTAAATGAAGAGGGCATGATTAAGAAGTTTGCAGATGATACAAAAATTGGCCATGTGGTTGATAGTGAGGATGCAAGCTGTAGACTGCAGGAAGATATCAATAGACTGGTCAGGTGGGCAGAAAAGTGGCAAATGGAATTCAATCCAGAAAAATGTGAAGTAATGCATTTGGGGAGGGCAAACACGGCAAGGGAGTATACAATAAATGAAAGGATACTGAGGAGTGTAGAGGAACAATGGGACCTTGGAGTGCATGTACACAGATCCCTGAAGGTAGCAGGACAGGTAGATAAGATGGTTAAGAAGACATACGGGATACCTTCCTTTATTAGCCAAGGCATAGAATATAAGAGCAGGGAGGTTATGCTAGAACTGTATAAAACATTGGTTAGGCCATAGCTTGAGTACTGTGTACAGTTCTGGTCACCACATTACAGGAAAGATGTGATTGCACTAGAGAGGGTACAGAGGCGATTTACGAGGATGTTGCCAGGACTGAAGAATTTTAGCCAAGAGGAAAGATTGGATAGGCTGGGGTTGTTTTCTTTGTAACAGAGGAGACTGAAGGGAGATTTAATTGAGGTGTATAAAATTATGAGGGGCCTGGATAGAGTGGATAGGAAGGACTTATTTAGCAGGGGGGTCAATAACAAGGGGGCATAGATTTAAAGCTATTGTTAGAAGGATTAGAGGAGAGTTGAGGAGAAATGTTTTCACCCAGAGGGTGGTGGGGGTCTGGAACTCACTGCCTGAAAGGGTGGTGGAGGCAGAAACCCTCATTGCATTACAAGGATACTAGGATATGCACTTGAGGTGCTGTAACCTACAAGGCTACAGACCAAGAGCTGGAAAGTGGGATTATGCTGGATAGCTCTTTTTCGGCCGGCATGGACACAATGGGCTGAATGGCCTCCTTCTGTGCTGTAAATTTCTATGATTCTATGATTCTTTGATTCATCAAAAGTTTTTTTTTAAATCTTTTTGGCCGCCATCTTAATTTCTTCACTAAGCTGAGCACTGGAAATAACATTTGTAACAAAATAAAGCCATGAAACTTTTAAAATTTGCAATAAAATTATTAAACTTTATATAGATATTAAATGCTATTTTATGCTTTGGAAATATTTGTAACAATGTTTTCTTTTGGTGATCTGAACCTATATGAGAAACGTTGGTCTTGTATTCATACATGTTCTTTGATATATTAATGTAAGCTGAAGTGACATAGCGGAGTAACAGACTACAGCTCCCAGTATGCACCAGCAACAACAGTTTCTGGAAACTTTTACGATTGACAGCAAGACAGGCCATTCATAATGGTGTACCAGAAGTTACTATTTGTAAGCCCAGCCCCGCCAATGGAAATTTGCTGAGAACTAACCTGAAGTGACACCATTGAAGGTAGCTGGAATTTTTGGGGGATTTGTATAAAACATCAGAGCAAAAAGTATTGGGGACAATTTGATGATCTCTTTCTTAATCACCCCTGTGCTCGCTGAACTACATTGACTCCCAGTCCGGCAACATCCCGATTTTAAAATTCTCATTGTTTTTTTTCAAATCCCTCCATGGGCTCACCCCTCCCTATCTCTGTAATCTCCTCTGGGGAAGAGTGGTCATAATATGATAGAATTTCACATTGAGTTTGAGAGTGACGTAATTAAGTCCGAAACTAGAGTCTTAAACTTAAACAAAGCCAATTGCATAGCTATGAGGGGCGAGTTGACGAATGGGAAATTAGATTCAAAGATATGTTGGTAGCTAAGCATTTAAAGAAATATTTCATAATTCTCAACGAATATACATTCCATTGAGGAATAAAAACTCCACGGGAAAAGTGATCCATCCATGGCTAACTAAAGACGTTAATGATAGTATTAGATTAAAAGAAGAGGCTTATAATGTTGCCAAGAAGTGTAGTAAGCCTGAGAATTGGGAGAGTTCTAGAAACCAGCAAAGGATGACCAAGAAATTGATAAAGAGGGAGAAAATAGAATTTGAGAGTAAACTAGCAAGAAATATAAAAAACAGATTGTAAGAGCTGTAAAGAGGAAGGGAATGGCAAAAGTAAACATGGGTCCGTTACAGGCTGAGACAGGAGAGATTATAATGGGGAATAAAGAAATGACAGAGAGGTTAAACAAATATTTTGGGCTCGAATTTAGCAGGCCTGCGGGTTCCCAGCGGGTGGTCCTCCGGGAGCGTCGAAAACGCGAACGGCGAAATTAGTGGGTTGCCCACGCGATCGTAGCAGGCAACACACTAATAGGAATCAATTACCTGCTCCTCCGGGGTCCACGGCGCTGGCCTGCGCGTCGGTCGGGCTGCGCATGCGCAGTACGATCTGTCAGCTGGAGGCTCTCTAGTTAAAGGGGCAGTCCTCCACTGTCAGATGCTGCAACCAATGGAACAAATTGCAGCATGGAGCAGCCCAGGGGGAAGGCTGCTCCCAGTTTAATGATGCCTCACCCCAGGTATCATCAGATGGGGTGAGGAGGAGGGGGAGGACACAGATCTTCTCCCCGGCGGGCGGGAGGAAGCGGCCTGCCTCTGCCACCAAGAAGGCCTGGCTCGAGGTGGCAGAGGGGGTCACTTGCGCCACCAACATATGGCCCACCTGCATACAGTGCAGGAGGCGCTGCAATGACCGCAGTAGGTCCGCCACAGTGAGAACACGAAGTCTTTCCCCTACACTCCGTCTGCCACAACACTGCCCCCACCCCAAATCCCCTTCGGCACCGCCCACACTATTCTATCACATCACCCTTCATACCCACTCACACCCCGTCCTCATCTTACCTCCACCTACTCACTTCGCCAGTACTCATCCTGCCACTAACACGCAACCCAATCCTCATACAATCTCATGGCTCCATCCCATACTCACCCTCTCGTGCATCTCCCTCACGGCCAGCCTCACTCAACCTGCCACCACCTGTGCTGCAGCCACAGGGCATGCATCACATATGTGCAGTAGGCAGCGTAAGGCAAACGTCTCGTCAGCATGAAGGGGGTGCACAAGGGTGTCTGAGGGTTTGTCATGGGTGTTACCCATATTGAATTTCAGAGCAACAAACAGCACACATTATATTGACACCACCACTGCCATGTCTCCGCGAATCCTGTCCGTTGTGTCCAATAATGCCCGCTCCTGGGTATCACTATGAGGACCCACCACTGATGCCACCCATCGTGTTACGGCAGAGTAGGTGCAGGTGTATTTGCAGGGCTCGTCCGCGCAGACGACTGAGAGACATCGGCGGTGTAGCCGGCTGCACCCTGGAAGGATGCGGAGGAGAAGGTGTGGAGGGCAGTGGTGACTTTGCCAGCGACAGGTAAGCAGTTGGTGCTGGGGCCAGCCAGGAGCAGCTCGGCATGAAAGAGGCTGCAGATCTCCACGACTACATGTCGAGCGAATCTGCGCCTCCCTGTGCACTGCTGCTCGGAGAGGTCCGGGGAGCTGTGCCTCGGTCTGTGGACCCTGTGGCGAGGGTAGTGCCCTCTGCGACGCGTCTCTCTCTGCGGTAGCCCTCCCTCCTGCTGTGCAGGTGGGCGTGCAACAACACCGTGTTGGGGGGATCCACGTCTCTGCGGCGGACGGCGTGGACTGCGAGGCTGCTGGTGCTGGTCATGCTCTTCGTCCTCCGAGGGTGTCCACACACCACTCAACTGGCAGGTGTTGGTCTGAGGGGTTGTGCAGGGTAGGTGTGTGGTTCCTTGGACTGGGGCTGCGGTTTCGTGTCGGTCTGTCCTCTGGCTTGGCGGGGGGTGGTGGAGGGCAGGGGTTGCCCTATGTGACGCGGTGGCCTCCTGCGTGGGTGAGGGCTCTCACCCGTGGAGCGCACCTTGGCACCTGCCACAGGCTGCTGGCTGCAACACGCCTGGTTGGAGGGAGTCTGTTTCCCCCAGTGTGGGAAACTCACTGCCTTGAACCTAAAATCCCACACTTCCTCTTTTGACAGCTGCTTCAGCTCATTAACTGACCACAACGAGCAAGGTAAGTACTCTCAAGTGGAACCCCGCTGGCTTTAATTGCCTGCGGGATTCCCACCAGCGGGGCTTGCGCGCGCAGCCCCGCACGTCAGCGCGGTACCCGGAAGTGGCCGGGATTTCGTCGCGATCCGGTCACGTGACCGGAGATCGGGATTTTCGGGGCCCCCCCGCTGGAAACCCGCAGGTAACCCGACCCTAAAATCGAGCCCTTTGTGTCTGTCTTCACAGTAGAAGACACAAAAAACATACTGGAAATAGTCGGGAACCAAGGGTCTGATGAGAGTGAGGAACTTAAAGTAATTAATATTAGTAGAGAAAAAGTACTGGAGAAATTAATGGGACCAAAAGCCAATAAATCCCCTGGATCTGATGGCCTACATCCTAGGGTTCTAATAGAGGTGGATGCAGTGATAGTGGAGGCATTGGTTGTGATCATCCAAAATTCCCTAGATGCTGGAATGGTCCCAGTGCATTGGAAGGTAGCAAATGTAACCCCACTATTCAAGAAAGGAGGGAGAGACAAAACAGGGAACTTCAGGCCAATTAGCCTGACATCAGTCGTTGGGAAAATGTTGGAATTCATTATTAAGGATGTGGTGATGGGGCACTTAGAAAAATTATAATATGATTTGGCAGAGTCAACATGGTTTTATGGAAGGGAAATTGTGTTTGACAAATCTATTAGAGTTTTTTGAGGCTGTAACTAGCAGGGTAGATAAAGGGGAACCATTGGATGTAGTATATTTGGACTTTCAAAAGGCAATCGATAAGGTGCCACACAAAAGGTTGTTACACAAGATGAGGGCTCATGGGGTTGTGGGTAATATATTAGCATGGATTGAGGATTAGTTAACGGACAGAAAACAGAGAGTAGGAATAAATGGGTCTTTTTCAGGTTGGCAGGCTGTAACTAGTGGGGTGCCGCAAGGATCAGTGCTTGGGCCTCAGCTACTTACAATCTGTATTAATGATTAGATAAAGAGGGGGGGGAACAAAGATCGGGGGGAGGGACAAAGATGGGGTGATATCGGACATTGTGGCGGGTGGGAGACATCGAGAGACATTGGGGGGAAAGAGATCGGAGAAGAGACATCGGAGGGTGAGAGATCGGAAAAGAGACATTGAAGCAGGGGGGTGCAGGTGACATTGTTGGAAAGGTAGGCATATTTAATTCTTGACGTTCTGAAATGTAATTTTATTTAATTTATTTTGTTTATTTTTTACTGATCCGGTTTCACCAGGCTTGAATTGGAAGCCGTGGGAAAGCCGCCCAGGTAAGTTTAAAATCATTTTAACTACCTAATATGTCAGAAATAAAGTACCTTAAGTACCTCTACATTTGCTTCTATAATTATCGTCCCGCCGACTTTAATTGCCAGCGGGACTTCCAGGTTCGGGAATGCCGCACTCACCTAGTTGGCTCTGGATCGTGCGCGTTCCTCAGCAGGTTAGAGTCGGAAATCCTGCCTGCTCCAGAAAATCTCGATTTTCGCTGCCTCTCTGCCCCCAATGCTCCTGCACTTCCATTTGAAAATTGAGCCCAAAGAGTCTGCAAAGGGATATAGATGGGTTAAGTGAGTGGGCAAGAAGGTGGCAGATAGAGTATAATATGGGGAATGTGAGGATATTCATTTTGGTAGGAAGAATAGAAAAACAGAATTTTTTTTAAATGGTGAGAAACTATTAAATGTTGATGTTCAGAGAGATTTGGGGGTCCTTGTACACGAAGCACAGAAAGTTAACATGCCAGGTACAACAAGCAACTACAAAGGCAAATGGTCTGTTGGCCTTTATTGCAAGGGGGTTGGAGTACAAGAGTAAGGAAATCTTGCTGCAATTGTACAGGGCTTTGGTGAGACCACACCTGGAGTACTGTGTACAGTTTTGGTCTCCTTACCTAGGGAAGGATATACTTGCCTTAGAGGCGATACAACGAAGGTTCACTAGATTGATTTCTGGGATGAAAGGGTTGTCCTATGAGGAGGGATTGAGTAATGGGCCTATACTCTCTGGAGTTTAGAAGAATGAGAGGTGATCTCATTGAAACAAAGAAGATTCTGAGAGGGTAGATGCTGAGAGGCTGTTTCCCCTGGCTGGAGAGTCTAAAACTAGGGGGCATAGTCTCAGGAAATTGGGCCAGCCGTTCAGGACCAAGATGAGGAGAAATTTTTTCACTCAGTGGATTGTGAATCTTTGGAATTCTCTACCTCAGAGGGCTGTGGATGTTCAGTCATTGAGTATATTCAAGACTGAGATCGATCAATTTTTGGAATCTAAGGGAATCAAGGGATATGGGATCGGGCGGGAAAGTGAAGTTGAGGTCAAAGATCAGCCATGATCTTATTGAATGGCAGAACAGGCTCAGGGGCCGTATGGCCTACTCCAGCTCTTATTTCTTATGTTCTTATGTTCTCCAGCCCTACATCCCCCACGATTTCTGCGCTCCTCCAATTCTGGCCTCTTGCACATCCCCAATTTTAATCGCGCCATCTTTGGCGGCCATGCCTTCAGTTGCTTAGGACCTAAGCTCTGGAAGTCCCTCCATAAACCTCTCGACCTCTCTACCTCTCTCTCCTCCTTTAAGACGCTCCTTAAAACCTACTTCGACCTGTCCTAATATCTCCTTATGTGGCTCGGTGTCAAATTATGTTTGAATATGCTTCTGTGAAGCACCTTGGTATGTTTTACTATGTTAAAGGCACTATATAAATGCAAGTTGTTGTTATTGAATTAACTTTGAAAGCAAAAACAACGGAACAAGTACAGATAGGGTCTGAATGGGTCTTTATTTTTTATAATGTATTCTAAATAATTATGTCTGTTACATTTCTTCTACTTATGTTTATGCCCAGAACTCAAAAGCATCCATTGCTCATATAAACAATAGCATCCTCTGAAAACTCTGAAAAGAAAATTTTGAGGGAGGTTTTAAATAAAAGTCTTGAATTTGAAAGTTTATTTAACTTTAATTTTGTAACATGAAATACTGTTACAAGCATATTTGGTAAAGAAGGAAAGATGCAAATTAGTTTAATCTTTTTAACTTTTAATATTTCTTGGCATTCACTATAAAAACCCATCTCCTAAATAGATGGACTGTAAAGGTCAACAGCTACTCCCCCATATTACATGCAGAGATTTAGTTATGCAAATACAGCGTGTGAGGGAATATTTTTATTTATTTACCTGCAGTGGGTATTGAAAACACTAGTCCCTGAACTGAGTGAATCAGTTCCCGCTTGCTGGGAGAACAGATCAGAGAATTGTGTGCGAGGTCAGTGTGCCCTGTAGCAGTACTCCAATTTTTTTCCCATTTTTAAAATGAATGGCTTGAAAATCCTTATGTACACATTTCTGGCAGTATTAGTGTCTCATATTCCGCACTAGGGACATACCCCTCCAAGATCTTGAATTCCTCAAATAATGCCAATGTAATAGGATCCCAGCAGCCTTGTTACCTGACTCTCAAGGCACAGCCTGACCCCTTTTTTGATGATCAGGCTCAGATGGAATGTTGGATGCAGTTGGAGACAATAAAAGCAGTTTATTGAGACAGAGAATTAGGCCAGCATTCAGTGAAGCAGGCCATACAACACCTTAGCACTTATACTTGTATTTTTCCCATCAGGCTACCAGGACATGCCTAATATGGTTTCCTCTGT
Organism: Heptranchias perlo; assembly: GCF_035084215.1. NCBI lineage: Eukaryota > Metazoa > Chordata > Chondrichthyes > Hexanchiformes > Hexanchidae > Heptranchias > Heptranchias perlo. The sequence continues at coordinate 61,098,418 of NC_090325.1, read as the reverse complement.
GGTGCTTTTTCTCTCATGGTCCATTGTGATAAGAATGAGGTGAGAGAGGTGATGGAAAAGTAGTCTGCACTTTTTCATTTCAGAGCTTTCTTTGGCAAGCTCCTTCGCCCTTCAAATTCCCAAGGAGATTGCCATTGTATACGGTACGGTGTTTAACACCTCTCCAGCATTTCTTCATTGGTAAACTGGTTAATTAGCACACTGTTCTTAAAGTTGTTGCTTCACTTAATCTTTTAACCCTTTTAGACTGTAGCATTTCGCCATTCATATGCTCAGACCTTCCAACGCACTACATCTTTAATATACATACACTTGTCTTATTAATTAATCGGTATATATTGCACTAAAAAGAATAAGTGAAGGGTTTGTGACAATTGATAGATTTTGGAGATCTTTACGTAACCAATGAAACCTCAGCTAATTTGGTTACACTTTGCGCTTTTGGCACTTGGCTGAGATTCGCCCTCATAAAATGTCCCTCTGATTGAAAGATCTGTACACATAACACTGAAGGTTTTACAGTACTGGTATGTCAGTGATTGCAGACTTATGTTTCTTCCACTGTTGGCTCCACTGTATTGTTTTAAACCAGCTGCCCTGCTGTGAACCAGTGGTATTGTAGATACACAAAAATGTTGGTCACAAAAATGCCACCGAAAAGAAAGACTTGCATTTCTACAGCACCTCGGGAGGTCCAAAAGCTCTTTACAGCCAATGAAGAACTTTTAAAGTGTATTCACTGTTGTAATGTAGGACTTGCAGCAGCCAATGAAAACAGCAATGAAATAAATGACCAGATCATCTGTTTTAGGTGTTGGTTGAGGGATAAATATTGGCCAGGATACTGGGGAGAAATCCCCTGCTCTTCTTCGAATAGTGCCATGGGATCTTTTACGCCCAACTGGGATACAGTTTAATTAAAGTAAATACAGGAAACCGGTCCTGCAAATTTTGAATCTGTATCTGCATATTAACAATGGAGTCCAGCAGCAACACAGTGACTGGCTCCCCAACATGGAGAGTAAAAAGTAAAGAGCAATGCACAGAGGTGCTGTTCAGGAGCAATCTTTCCATAATATCGATAAACATTTTTATACTCTTATCTGGACAAGTAGACAAACACCAAGTCAAAATAAAGGTTGCTTCTCTGCTGGTGATCTTTAAACCCTTCTGTGTGTGAGAACTGCTGTAACAAAAATCAACACCGAGACAAAGAAAGAAATGTTAGGAGTGATTACAAACTTGCTCAAAGAGGTGGGTTTTAAGGAAGGTCTTAAAGGAGCGGAGGAGGTGGACAGATTGAGGGGCTTAGTGAGCGAATTCCAGAGCTTAGGGTCTAGATGGCTAAAGGCACAGTCGCCAATGGTGGGGGAGAAGGAATTGTGGGATGCACAAGAGACCAGAGTTGGAGGAACATAACGTTCTCTGAGGGCTGTAGGACTGGAGGAGATTACAGATATAGGGAAGTGCAAGACTTTAGGGGATTTAGGCATGAGGGTGATCATTTTATATTTGAGGCATTGGTGAGCACTGAAGTGATGGGTGAGCGAGACTTGGTGCTGGATAAGATACATGGAACAGAATTTTGGAATATCTGATGTTTATGGAGGGTGGAAGATGGGAGGCCAGCCAGGGAACCATTAGAATACTTGAATCTGGAGGCATAGATGAGGGTTTCGGCAGCAGATTGGCTGAGGCGGGGCAGAGACGGGCGATGCTACAAAGGTAGAAGTAGACAGTTTTTGTGGTGGAGAGCCGCCAAGGTTGCAAACTGTCTGATTCATCTGAGACAATGGCCGGGGAAGGGAATGGAATCGGTGGTAAATGCAAGATTATTAATACATTTAAGAAATAGCAACAGAAATAATATGCTGATCAGTCAAAAGTACTGGAAAGATCTAGAATACAAAATTATTGCCATTAATTTGTTTCCTTAGAACAAAGAAGGTTAAGAGGAGATTTGATAGAGGTGATCAAAATCATGAACAGTTTTGATAGAGCAAATAAAGAGAAACTGTTTCTAGTGGGAGAAGGGTCGGTAACCAAAGGTTACAGATTTAAGGTGATTGACTAAAAAGCCAGAGGCGACATGAGGAAACATTTTTTTACACAGTGAGTTGTAATAATCTGGAATGCACTGCCTGAAAGGGTGGTGGAAGCAGATTAATAGAATCATAGAATCATAGAAAGGTTACAGCATGAAAGGAGGCCATTTGGCCCATCAAGTTCTTGCCAGCTCTATGCAAGAGCAATCGAGCTAGTCCCACTCCCCCGCTCTATCCCCGTAGCCCTGCAAATGTTTTCCTTTCAACTACTTATCCAGTTCCCTTTTGAAGGCCATGATTGAATGTACATCCACCACCTCCCCTGGCAGTGCATTCTAGATCCTAAACGCCCGCTGTGTAAACTCATGTCACCTTTGGTTCTTTTGCCAATCACCTTAAATCTATGTCCTCTGGTTCTTGAACCTTCTGCCAATGGGAACAGTTTCTCTCTATCTACTCTGTCTAGAACCTTTATGATTTTGAATACCTCGATCAAATCTCCTCTCAACCTCCTCTGTTCCAAGGAGAACAACCCCAGCTTCTCCAGTCTATCCACGTAACTAAAGTCCCTCATCCCTGGAATCATTCTAGTAAATCTCTTCTGCACCCTCTCTAAGGCTTTCGCATCTTTCCTAAAGTGTATTGCCCAGAACTGGACACAATACACCAGCTGTGGCCGAACCAATGTTTCATAAAGGTTCATCATGACTTCCTTGCTTTTGTACTCTATACCTCTATTTATAAATGATGTGGAGATGCCGGTGATGGACTGGGGTGGACAAATGTACGGAGTCGTACAACACCAGGTTATAGTCCAACAGCTTTATTTGAAATCACAAGCTTTCGGAGCTTTGCTCCTTCGTCAGGTGACTCACCTGATGAAGGAGCAAAGCTCCGAAAGCTTGTGATTTCAAATAAAGCTGTTGGACTATAACCTGGTGTTGTACGACTCCATACATCTATTTATAAAGCCCAGGATCCCGTATGCTTTTTTAGCCACTTTCTCAACCTGCCCTGCCACCTTCAAAGATTTGTTTACATCTATCCCCAGATCTCTCTGTTGTTGCACCCCCTTTTAGAATTGTGCCATCTAGTTTATATTGCCTCTCCTCATTCTTCCTACCAAAATGTATCACTTCGCATTTTCTGCGTTAAATTTAATCTGCCCCATGTCCACCCATGCCACCAGCCTGTTTATATCCTCTTGAAGTCTATCACTAGCTGCCTCACTATTTACTACCTTTCCAAGTTTTGCGTCATCTGCAAATTTGGAAATTGTGCCCTGTACACCCAAGTCCAAGTCATTAATATATATCAAGAAAAGCAGTGGTCCTAATTCCGACCCTTGGGGAACACCACTGAACACCTCCCTCCAGTCCAAAAAACAACCGTTCACCATGACTCTGTTCCCTGTTAATCACAGTATTGTAATGGCTCATCTATTGTTTCTTAACTCTAACCAAATAGATTCTGTCCTTGACCCCTCCAGAACATCCTCTCTCTCCAGCACTGCAATATTCTCCTTAATCAATACTGCCACCTCCCCCTACCTCCTTTCTTTCCTTCCCTATCTTTCCTGAACACCTTGTATCCAAGAATATTTAGTACCCAATCCTGCCCTTTTTTGAGCCAGGTCTCTGTTATCGCTACAACATCATATTCCCATGTGGCTATTTGCCCCTGCAGCACACCAACCTTGTTTACCATGCTTCGTGCATTTACACATGTGCACAGCAAACCAGTCTTAGACTTTCTTGTACTCTCTCTTAGTCTGATCCTACATAATACCGTACTATTTTTTATTCTGGTGCTATCTTTCTCCCCAGATCCTTTGTGCCCCTCGTTTCTCCTTTCCAATGCTACATCCTGGTCCCCATCCCTCTCCAAATTAGTTTAAACCCTCCCCCACAGCACTAGCGAACCTCCTCGCGAGGACATTGGTCCCAGCTCTGTTGAGGTGTAACCCGTCCGGCCTGTACAACTCCCACCTTCCCCAGAACTGGTCCCAATGCCCCAGGAATTTAAAGCCGTTCCTCCTGTACTATCTCTCCAGCCACGCATTCATCTGCTCCATCCTCCTATTTCTATACTGACTAGCGCTTGGCAATGGGAGTAATCCGGAGATTACTTTCTTTGAAGTCTTGCTTTTTAATCTCTTTCCTAACTCCCTAAAATCTGCCTGCAGGACCTCATCCTTCTTTCCACCTATGTTGTTGGTACCAATATGGAGCATGACCTCTGGCCATTCACCCTCCCTCTCCAGAATGTTCTGCAGCCACTCAGTGACATCCTTGACCCTGGCACCAGGGAGGCAACATACCATTCTGGAATCACGTCTGTGGCCGCAGAAACGCCTGTCTGCTCCTCTAACTATGGAATCCCCAATCACTATTGCGCTCCTGAACTTTCTCCTCCCCCTCCTGTACAGCTGAGCCACCCATGATGCTGTGGTCTTGGCTCTGGCTGCACTCCCCAGAGGAACCCTCTCCCTCACCAGTATTCAGAACTGAATACTGATTAGAGAGTGAGATGCCCCCAGGGGACTCCTGAACTACCTGCCTGGTGCTCCTTGTCTGTCTAGTGGTCACCCAGTCTTTTTTTTAATTCATTCATGGGGTGTGGGCATCGCTGGCGAGGCCAGCATTTATTGCCCATCCCTAATTGCCCTTGAGAAGGTGGTGGTGAGCCGCCTTCTTGAACCGCTGCAGTCCGTGTGGTGAAGGTTCTCCCACAGTGCTGTTAGGAAGGGAGTTCCAGGATTTTGACCCAGCGACGATGAAGGAACTGCGATATGGTATGTGACTTGGAGGGGAACGTGCAGGTGGTGTTGTTCCCATGAGCCTGCTGCTCTTGTCCTTCTAGGTGGTAGAGGTCGATGGTTTGGGAGGTGCTGTCGAAGAAGCCTTAGCGAGTTGCTGCAGTGCATCCTGTGGATGGTACACACTGCAGCCACAGTGCGCCGGTGATGAAGGGAGTGAATGTTTAGGGTGGTGGATGGGATGCCAATCAAGCGGGCTACTTTGTCCTGGATGGTGTTGAGTTTCTTGAGTGTTGTTGGAGCTGCACTCATCCAGGCAAGTGGAGAGTATTCCATCACACTCCTGACTTGTGCCTTGTAGATGGTGGAATGGCTTTGGGGAGTCAGGAGGTGAGTCACTCGCCGCAGAATACCTGGCCTCTGACCTGCTCTTGTAGCCACAGTATTTATATGGCTGGTCCAGTTCAGTTTCTAGTCAATGGTGACCCCCAGAATGTTGATGGTGGGGGATTCGGCGATGGTAATGCCGTTGAATGTCAAAGGGAGGTGGTTAGACTCTCTCTTGTTGGAGATAATCATTGCCTGGTACTTGTCTGGTGCAAATGTTACTTGCCACTTATCAGCCCAAGCCTGGATGTTGTCCAGGTCTTGCTGCATGCGGGCACGGACTGCTACATTATCTGAGGGGTTGCGAATGGAACTGAACACTGTGCAACCATCAGCGAACATCCCCATTTCTGACCTTATGATGGAGGGAAGGTCACTGATGAAGCAGCTGAAGATGGTTGGGCCTAGGACACTGCCCTGAGAAACTCCTGCAGCAATGTCCTGGGGCTGAGATGATTGGCCTCCAATAACCACTACCATCTTCCTTTGTGCGAGGTGTAACTCCAGCCACTGGAGAGCTTTCCCCCTGATTCCCACTGACTTCAATTTTACTCGGGCTCCTTGGTGCCACACTCGGTTAAATGCTGCCTTGATGTCTAGGGCAGTCACTCTCACCTCAGCTCTGGAATTCAGCTCTTTTGTCATGTTTGGACCAAGGCTGTAATGAGGTCTGGAGCCGAATGGTCCTGGCGGAACCCAAATTGAGCATCGGTGAGCAGGTTATTGGTGAGTAAGTGCCGCTAGATAGCACTGCCGACGACACCTTCCATCACTTTGCTGATGATTGAGAGTAGACTGATGGGGCGGTAATTGGCCTGATTGGATTTGTCCTGCTTTTTGTCGTCTCTCACTGCCTGCAGTTTCTTAAGCTCCGGGGTGACCACCTCCTGAAACGTGCTATCCAAGAAGCTCTCAGCCTCGCAGATGCACTATAGTGACGCCAGCTGTTGCTCAAGCTCCAAAACCCAGAGCTCAATCTCCTCCGGCTGACGACACTTCCTGCACATGTTGGTGTCCAGGACACAGGAAGCATCCTGGAGTTCCCACATGGCACAGGCCGTGCATTTGATGGGTCTGAGCTGCCCTACCATGCCTTGTTTTATTAGATTATTTACTAAATTTAACAAAATTAAACTAAGTCTTAAAAAAAATGACTCACCGGTCAAAGAAACACTCACCAGTTACTAACCAATCAGCTCCTTTCCTGACGTCACTTTAGGTTTTCTGACCTCGCTCTTTATTCTCTCCGACGATCTGACAATAATTAGTTTTTAAAAGTTTTTATTCAGTGGGTTATTTATAGTTTTATAATCCTAGTTAATAAACTAGTTTAAGTTATTAAATGTAATAAACTAACAGCAGTTTTATGCTCCCCAGCTTTTAATTTAATTTTACCTGCTTCCCTAACTCAGGAAAAAAAAGAAGCTGTAATACTTACCAGCCAATCTCCTGCCTGCTGTCCTGTAATGTCACTCCTTCATTGTTTTTCTCCATTCCCACCGATTGCTCGGGAAGATACACCATCTCCATCGCTCCAAGTGAGAGTAGGCCTTCGAGCCTGGACCTTTATTAGCTTCCCTCTGCCGCCTCCGGTGCTCTTCTAGGTCCGCTCCCGCCGCCTCCGCCCCTCCAAGTGAGGGTAGGCCTTTGAGCCTGGACCTTTATTTGCTTCCCTCCTGACGATGTCCGATGTCCCCCCTCTGATCTTTGCGTCCCCCCCCCGATCTTTGTCTCCCCCCCCGATCTTTGTTCCCCCCCGATTTTTGTCCCCCCCAGATCTTTGTTCCCCCCAATCTTTGTCCCCCCCCCCCCGATCTTTCCCCCCCCCCACCCCCGCCGACTCTCTGTTCAACCGCCCGATGAGGTCTCTCTCTCTCTCTCTCTCTTTCTCCCCCCCCCCTCGGCGTTGCAGCTCCTGTCAGCAGCCAGCCTATCAATCAAGCTAGCTGCCGGGCACGAAACCTGAAAACAACATTAATCGTCATCAATTACCTTGCGATCTCGTCAGAAAAGCTAAGTTATTTTTATTCCGGTTTGCCGCATGCAAGTTAATCCCCCCACCCACCCCGCTGCCAATCCGCCACCATTTCAAAATTGAACCCCTGGAGTTCACACAGTGAGAGGGTGGCATTTTGTGCTCACTGCATCTCAGCAGCATCTCAGCAGTTGTGCACATGGAGCAGCACAAGCCTCTTATGCCCTCAACACACATAACAGATGCAAGGCTGCTGCCCCTGGTTTTCTGGCCTCTCTGCCACCGATGCATTGGAGTGAAATTTGAGCTGGTAAATGCTCTTTGACTACTGAGGCCATTTAGAAAATCCATCATCAGGAACCAATCCTGGTGGAAACTATATGGAGTGAGATTCAGTCTCCAGTCAATAACATCTCACCTCCAAGTGTAATTACTAAATCTCGGTCATTGGTTCACTTCAGATCTAGTGGCTCTAACATGAAGGAATTGCCAGGCATGCAGCATAGCCCATGAGCAAGATTAAGCTGTGAGGTGGATTTGTGGCAAAAAGGAGTGCTTCAGGGAAGGAGGGCTCTGTCCTCATTTAATACCCTAGAGATGGAATCAGCCTCACAATGGGCACACCTCTTTGCTAAAGCCCCTTACATGAAGACCTGAACTAAGTAGCTAATAGTGACTTAATCTAGTACACATCACTTAATAGCATGTCTAGAATATTAAGGTGCCTGGGACAATGAAAACTGCCCTCTATAGATCCATCTACCACGTTGAAGACAGATGCTCTTCATATAGCTTATGAGGAAGCTCTGAGACTTGGAATGACAACTGCTGCAAGGTGCTACCTGAAAGCTAGGTACGAGAACACTCACTCATATCTCCAGGCCCCAGTGCTTACCAGGATTAGGTTACAAAGAGGCAAGTAGCTGCTGCTGAAACTCCGCATCTCCAACGAATGGAACCACAGTTTAATAAAATATGGTGTGTGTACATGCTGTGGTCAGGTGGATGTTGGCAATGCACTCACACAATTTATGAATTGTACTCCCCCACACTCCACCCCATGCTGCTCACCACCTCCTGGTACCTACCACAGGCTCAAACCTAAAGTTGTCAGTTATCTCATGTTCAACAAGTGGCCATCCATCTTGGGGGGGTGGGGGAGTGGTGATGGTAATTAAAGCTTCTTTGGGGTCAAGGTAGCTCCAAGATGGCACACTGGAGATGGAAGTTTGGAACTAAGTCAACTCTCAATGGCAGACTCAGTAATCCAATACCTGAACCAAGAAAGTCCATAGTACTCCAGATCATTCTTACTGTTTTACCAACTGGTCCGGCTCACTAGTGGAATCTGGAGAGGTTGCCCTACTACTCGGTTCCAAAGAACCTTCCAAGCCCCTGCCTTAACGGATAGGGTGATCCTGACTGGGCCGCAGCGAGAGGTTTACCAGTGTTCTGTGGTAAGTTGTATAGTTTTAGCGAGTTAAACTCCAGGAGTACTCCGGCACACACTTAAGGGTTCCTAAGTTTTGGCTCTGCCAATCTTTGCCTAAGCTCTCTGGATTTAAATGAGTGGGATATGTTCCCAGTGGGAAGAGAGTATACATTACATATTACATATGTAATACAGCATTACATATTAAGGCAAGCAGAAATTCTGTAGATGTAAATATCTCAACAGCTTGGCTTAGAGCTTGCCACTCAGCTGTCAGGACAATGAGGAATGGGCAATAAATACAGCCTTGGCAGTATTGCCCATATTATGAGAATACAAAAACCTGGGCACGCTATCCTGTGCACAGCAGTTAATAAATCCCACATTTTGGTTCATGAGGTCTTCATCCTACTTACATAAACTGATGTCCGGCAGTGAACACAAGACTAAGTGTTGAGGACAAGCCTAAACAGTAACACCTGGCTTCCAATAGGCATAAAACTGCCTATAATACAGCACAAATTAGGAACCTCACACAGGGAGGCCACAGAATGACTGAGGGAGAAATGGAAATGCCACACTAGTGTAGTCAATTTTGACTCCCTGTTCAATGTTCGAGACTGATACCATAATGGTTAATAGCCAAATGATTTTATTTAGCACAAGCAAGAATCAATATCTTACAATATTTAAGCAATAGTTTACAAAGTACAATTTGGAATTATATTACCACATTGTCCTTTGAGTAGAAGCGGCGACCTCATTCCCCATTCCTTCATGCACATACTCTCGTTCTCATTTACCTGCCTGGCTCTTTCTTTTTGTGTCCTCTACACTTAACAAAGATTCAGACTCCTCGGTTAACCCCAAAAAAACGGAACTGCGGCAAAATACATTCAATCAGATATTTTCCAAAATATTCCCTTTAGTTTACCCAATCATGTAGACAACACATATTTGTCCAGATCAGACAGTGCCTTGTGGTCCCCCTTATCTCTCCATATCCTTAGCACAATGCTCCTCAGTCCCTGCAGTTGATAAATCACCCTATAGGCCTCGAAGGTGACAAGAGACGGCTAGCTTCAGCATTCCAGTCTGTCTGAAGGAGTGGGGTTACCGTTATGTTCCTCCCTTAGTTTGCAATAATAAGATTCTCATGGTTGTTAGTGCCTGTAGCTGTAATAAGTTAGTTTAAATGCAGTGTATTTATTAGACAGTTTCAGCTGAAGCTTGACTATTTAACCCTTTCGAGCCTGGTTCCCCTAAATACCTTAACCTATATTTCACTACATTCCCCACCTTGAGGAGGAGGAGCTACCTCCAACTCCTCACTCAATCTTATTTCTTACCTTGCTGCAACTGGGTCGCTATCTCTAGGTTATTAGTGTGTCAACCAAGTTTTTTAAGCACGTGTTTCAAGGAACACATCATAATATCAAGAAATTGTGGACTTAAAAGATTCTCCAGCTCTCCTTTTACTAATATCCATCTTGTGGATATTTTGTTAATTGAAAGGAACCCTGAATTTTGGAAATCCAAATTTCTATGTCCCTCTTTGTTTTAATTTCAATCCCTCTGTTAGGTACCGGTATATAACTCTATCCTGATTGTTTCATTAATTAGTCGTTTTTGCTATGGAGCATGTGTCAGTGCCTTGCTTAAAAGGTTTTCTCACTCTCCTGAGCCACATTAACCATTTCATGTCGTGCTGTTGTCCAGTAACTGAGCATGTCTGAGACCCATTCTTCAATGTATCGCCATCATGCATTTCTGCATACTGGTTGCCTCTCACGCAACATATCACAGGTAATGTTCATGAATATTAACTTTGTGCTGGCCAGTTTCTTTTTCGTCATGGTGTTTCCAAACGTATTTTCCAAGGCACAAGTCATATTTTCAGTAAGATTCAATCCTGTAAGAGAAGCTGGTCTGTTTGAAGAGTGGTTCCAATAACTCACCAGGCCGTAGTCTTTGTAATCATAGCCTTCATCCTGGTCTCTGTTTCCAATTGATGGCAACGTACATTTGTACCTTTCATGTCCACTGTGACCATCCTTGGGCTTTCAGGTTATCTTATCAAAAGATCAGGGAGTGTCTGGAGGTCTTTGCATATCTCCCCTTGCCTGGACCTGATGTCTCAGGTAGTGGCCAGGCTATTAAATGCAGTTTTCTCATTGTTTTCTATACTTTAATTCTCAATCACCTCCTCTCATCCAATTTTACACAACCCATTATATTACCATTCACGAGCCCTGGAGGAACTTTACTGTGCAATACAATATTTACAGTCTGGTTCAGTAACTTAAAACATTTTTTTGTTTATTTTACTTAAATTCTTCATAAACCGCTTTTCATTATCCCAATTCCAGAGACCAGTATTGTTGGACTGACAGGACTCGTCAATGTACAATTTTATTTCCCCCCAAAATACTTTCTTCCTTGATGCACAGCATTGCACATGAACCATTTAGACTGGACTCCTTTTATCTTAAAATAGAATTTGATTATCCCATTAAACTACAGGTAAATGACTTGGATATGAATGTAAAAGGTATGATCAGTAAGTTCGCTGATGATACAAAAATTGGTAGGGTGGTAAATAGCGAGGAGGATAGCCTCAGTCTGCAGGACGATATAGATGGGTTGGTCAGATGGGCGGAACAGTGGCAAATGGAATTTAACCCGGAAAAGTGCGAGGTGATGCACTTTGGAGGGACTAACAAGGCAAGGGAATACACAATGAATGGGAGGACCCGAGGCAAGACAGAGAGTCAGAGGGATCTTGGTGTGCAAGTTCACAGATCCCTGAAGGCGGCGGAACAGGTAGATAAGGTGGTAAAGAAGGCATATGGGATACTTGCCTTTATTAGCCGAGGCATAGAATATAAGAGCAAGGAGGTTATGATGGAGCTGTATAAAACACTGGTTAGGCCACAGCTGGAGTACTGTGTGCAGTTCTGGTCGCCACACTACAGGAAGGATGTGATCGCTTTGGAGAGGGTGCAGAGGAGATTCACCAGGATGTTACCAGGGCTGGAGCGCTTCAGCTATGAAGAGAGACTGGGAAGATTGGGTTTGTTTTCCTTGGAGCAGAGGAGGCTGAGGGGGGACATGATTGAGGTGTACAAAATTATGAGGGGCACAGATAGGATGGATACTAAGGAGCTTTTTCCCTTCGTTGAGGGTTCTATAACAAGGGGACATAGATTCAAGGTAAAAGGCGGGAGGTTTAGAGGGGATTTGAGAAAGAACTTTTTCACCCAGAGGGTGGTTGGAGTCTGGAACTCACTGCCTGAAAGGGTTGTGGAGGCAGGAACCCTCACAACATTCAAGAAGCATTTGGATGAGCACTTGAAATGCCATAGCATACAAGGCTACGGACCAAATGCTGGAATATGGGATTAGAGTAGACAGGGCTGATGGCCGGCGCGGACACGATGGGCCGAAGGGCCTCTATCCGTGCTGTATGACTCTATGACTCTATGACTCTATGACTAAATTTTCCCAATTTGATTGCTTGAGCAGCAACTCATATCAATCTATCTTATCAATTCTAAATTCAGAGGCCAATTATGTCCAGGCTTTGTGGTTTTACAGTAGAGACAGAAGTGCTTGTAATTACTTTTGGCAAAACTTTTTCAAAAGGGGAAAAGCAACTTTGACCAAGGCTGATGATTACTTTTCCTTCTCTATGCAATTTTGAATTTGCAAAATCCAAGTCTTAAGTCTTAGTCCAAAACATCACCACGCTGTGACATTTGATATCTGAAGATGTCTGCAGAAAAGGTCTTAAATTCTTAACACCACTGGATTGTTTCCTGCACGAACACATTTGAGGTCCTGAAAACCATAGTCCCCTGTTTTAAAAAGAAACACAGAAAATCCACTGTGGCTCTTCTTGAGAGCCCAAGGGGTTAATTTGTCAATTCATGATTTTATGATTTCATTCTGTCACCAAGGGAAATATCCAATTAAATTATGCCAATTATTTTAAATAAAATGCAAAGATTTTTGCTTGGTGAATTAAAACAGATGTCGGTGTCCTTGGCAAGGTTTAACCTCTTTGCAGAAACAAAACAACGGAGCCAGATATCATCAGATGCACACAGCATTCGCAGCGTACCTCAACGTAGCTTTCACGTAATTTGAAAAAAACTTTTGTGTCGGTAGATAGCATTTCCCTTCGTTCATCACACTTGTGCCTGGCCTTTTTATCTACAAATGTTGAGATTAAATTCCAATTGTTTGTTAAAGCATTTAGCATTTATTTAAGATAATTCTTATTCAAGCAGTCGTTGGACCAAGCTCTCTCCCCTCTGATGTCCCCTGGATGTATGCTTCCATCGGAGAATCTCTTCTCTGAGTTCTGTGGGGATGATCATTCAGTTCTGATAATGTACCAATTTATCAGTGTCTAGGATGATGTCCTCCCCATTTTTAGAACATCCCTGAGGCCAAGGGCCCGTGCCTGCTGCTGCTGGATCCAGGGATTCTTGTTTTGCAAATCTGTCAAATTTAACTGTTCACAAGCCACTCAGACAGGAGCCATCCGAGGTCGCTCGCTAATGGGCGGGGCCCTCCATTCACCACTCTGCTGGAAAGCTTTAATCAATAAATCAGCTTTTCCATCTCTGTCGCATGGCATGTTTTTAGAACGTGCCTTTACTTTTAAAATAGCTACCAAATTTGTTTTATTTCGAGACAGTTCCAAAGTTTTTGTGAGAGGTCAGCAGTGGGTAATGGTTTTCCATCCGCTGGGGTGAACCCTCATTTCTCCCAGATAGGTAAATAATCAGTCAGTGACAAACAAGTAAAATGGCCGTCAGAGAAAGTGGTCAGGGCTCGTTCCCCTACATCCATCTGGAGGACATAGGCCATTATGACTAATTTAGCTTGCTGTGCTGAATGGCCTCCAGTTAAATCTTTTAATGATCCTGACAGTAACAACTCGGTGGGGATGTGGGCAGACATAAGTACGACTTTATCTAATCCGGTGATATAGGCAAATTTGTTATCACTTTTTATCCTGACCTTCCTGTCAATGTAGTTCAGCGTTACATGCTATTAATTTTCTGGCTCTATTTGGACCTTTGGTTTTAAGGTAATCTACTAACGCAGCGTTGTAAACCGTTGTACAAACTAACTGATTTTCCACCTCTAATATTAGTTCCATCAACTTTTTGTTGAGGTCTCCCTCAGTTTCTAATATAACTTTTATAATCTGCTGTCCTTGCCATAACACAACTATAGGTTTCCAATTTTCCTTTTCCCCGTGCTTTTCGTGGGTATGATTTAACCAACTCTCCTAGCTGTTCCAGCTTTTCTACTTTTTCTATCAAGGAGATACGAGATATCCTTTATTTAATCTTTTCTGTTTTTCGATCACTTTTTTTCTGACCACAGCCAATCACAAGATAAAAAAGGTGCTGTCAGTTTTGCTAACAACTGTTACATTTTAGTACAACCAAGGTGATTTTCCCAAAATGATCAAAATTGATGCCCTGTACTAGATAACAAGATATCGTTCTTCGATTTACAGTTACACACATTAACTCCTTACACATCAATTCACGCCCACCAATAAGCAACACAACTCCAATCAGATCAATTCACACCCTCCAAAACTTAACACAACTTAAACTTCAAATCACTAGACATTTGTTTCAAATCATTAAGCATTTAAGAAATTCAAAATGCCAATTTTTATGTGATAATCTCATGTCCGGAATTTGAGATAATCACATTGTTTTATAAGAACCACAGTTCTCGATTGAACGGGTTAATAACATAATTAGTTAACTCTAAAATAAATTGGGATCTTAATCAATTTGATTATCAAGATAATGGTTACTTGGCCACAATAAAAGTCTGGTTTCACAATTTTACAGGTTACTTAACCTCAATAACTCCAATTTTAATTCAGCAATATCAGAATTAAACATAAGACAGAACAGATAAAGTTATCAATATAGCACGTACTTACTAAAACCCAGTAAATTACACCATCTTTCATTTTGTTCTTTCTTCAGGCACGCCTTTCCAAAAACTATGACAATACTGGAAAGAACTGCTTTCGCAGCTAAACAAAATCTTCGTTACATTAAACAAAAGAGGAAAACACATAACAAGCATTAAAAAGGGGTCGTAGCCTGCAACAGCAAAAAGAAAGCACTCACAATGAGGACAGGCTTTTTAAAGAGACAGTACGCTGAAAACAAAAGAACACATTCTGTAGCTTGTGACCCTCTCACTTTCGATTTCTTGATTCCATCATAGAACCCCATTCTGTACCAACTCAAAGTTTCAAACTCACAGTCTGTGTCCTCACCCAAGCCTGGTATGGTGAAGCTTAGACTCCACCTCACACAAAGTCTGACAAGTTCCTCGTCCTCCTGCACAATCTTACCTTCAGTTACATGACTTTAAATCCATTTTGTTGCCTTTTAACAGGAGTCCCCTTTAGGACGAATCAAAAATGACACTAAATCTGTTACACATAATTTCTCAAACTTCATATCTCGGGCTCTCTCAACATCAGTTCAGCTAGCCATTCTTCTGACACTAAAATGTTAATGAACAGTCACTATGCTACTGGTAGGTCACAATGTCCTACACTCCCCGAAGGTTCCCTTCCTTAACTGACTAGGCGATACCAGTCCTCGTCAGTCGTAGGATCTCACTTACACCAAATATGCCAACGGCTATTGTGCCAGTGTTCTGGCTGGCTCACCAATTTGCAGTCAATTTTGACTCTCTGTTCAATGTTCGAGACTGACACCATAATGTTTAATAGCCATATGACTTTTTTTAGCACAAGCAAGAATCAATACCTTACAGTATTTAAGCAGTAGTTTACAAAGCACAATTGAGAATTATATTACCCCATTGTCCTTTGTGAAGAAACCGCAATCTCGTTGTCCGTTCCTTCATGCACATACTCTCATTCTTGTTTAACTGCCTGGTACTTTTATTTGTCCTCTACACTTAACAAAGGCTTGGACTCCTCAGTTATACCCAAAAGAAACAGAACTGTGGCAAAATACATCCAATCAGGTATTTTCCAAAATACTCCCTTTAATTTACCAAACATGTAGACAATACGTATTTGTCCAGAAGAGTAAGTGCCTTGTGGCCCACCTTATCTCTAGCACAATGTTCCTCAGTCCCTGCAGTTGATAAGTCATCTATAGGCCTCGAAGGCGACAGGAGATGGGTAGCTTCACATTCCAGTATGTCTGAAGGAGTGGGGGTACCGTTATATTCTTCCCTTAGTTTGCAATAATAAGATTCTCATAGCTGTTAGTGCCTGTAGCTGTCATAAGTTAATTTAAAAGCAGTGTACTTGTGAGACAGTAGTTTCAGCTTGACTATTTAACCCTGTTGAGCCTGGTTCCCCTACACTCGTTACATTAGTGCTACCGCAAGCCCACGGACAACCTCACGATGCTCCACTTTTCCAGCTTCCACCCTAACCACGTCAAAGAGGCCATCCCCTATGGACAGGCCCTGCGAATACACAGGATCTGCTCAGACGAGGAGGAACGCGATGGACACCTACAGACGCTGAAAGACGCCCTCGTAAGAACGGGATATGACGCTCGACTCGTCGATCGACAGTTCCGACGGGCCGCAGCGAAAAATCGCATAGACCTCCTCAGAAGACAAACAGGGGACACAACCAACAGAGTACCCTTCGTCATCCAGTACTTCCCTGGAGCGGAGAAACTACGCCATGTTCTTCGCAGCCTTCAACATGTCATCGATGACGACGAACACCTCGCTAAGGCCATCCCCACGCCTCCACTACTTGCCTTCAAACAGCCACCTAACCTCAAACAGACCATCGTTCACAGCAAATTACCCAGCTTTCAGGAGAACAGCGTCCACGACACCACACAACCCTGCCACGGCAACCTCTGCAAGACATGCCAGATCATCGACACAGATACCACCATCACACGAGAGGACACCACCCACCAGGTACATGGTTCATACTCCTGTGACTCGGCCAACGTTGTCTACCTCACACGTTGCAGGAAAGGATGCCCCGGAGCATGGTACATCGGTGAGACCATGCAGACACTGCGACAACGGATGAACGGACACCGCACAACAATCGCCAGACAGGAGAGTTCCCTCCCAGTAGGGGAATACTTCAGCAGTCAAGGACATTCAGCCTCCGATCTTCGGGTAAGCGTTCTCCAAGGCGGCCTTCGAGACACACGACAACGCAAAATCGTCGAGCAGAAATTGATAGCCAAGTTCCGCACCCATGAGGACGGCCTCAACCAGGATCTTGGGTTCATGCCCTGCTACATGTAACCCCACCAGCGAAAAAAAGTTATCTGTTTTTAATACAACTGGTCATTCTCTCTCTCTCTCTGCCTTTCGGTTCTCTCTCTCTCTCTCTGTCTTTGTTATCTGACCCCTTGTGTATTCAGTATTCTTGGATGTAAGGTTTCCCTGACTAACTTATCTGAACACTATCCACTCCTTTGATTGCTGTGACTATCTCTCTGCCGAGGTGTGATAACGGGCAGTTGGAAAGATTATCTGTAATCACCAGGCATTGTTCTCTGACTATATATGCTGTGCCTTTATGGAACCCTGCACTCACCTGACGAAGGAGAAAAGCTCCGAAAGCTTGTGATTTCAAATAAAGCTGTTGGACTATAACCTGGTGTTGTACGACTCCTTACTATTTGGATTGTTCTTCTTAAATTGGGTGTCAAGGAAAATTATTGTAGCAAAGTAGATAAAACTTTAATATAATTTATTCTTTTATTTCTGCATCTATTCCTCACTAAACCAGAGGTGAGATGGCCATAAAAAGTGCAAACAAATTACTGAGGTTCATTTCTGGGGGAATAGAATACAAAAGCAAGAAGGGCAATGTTAAATTTATATAGAACCTTGGTCAGACCACACGTGGAGTACACTGTGTGCAGTTCTGGTCTCCATATTATAAAAAGGAAATTGAAGCACTGGAGAAGGTGCAGAAAAGATTAGAAAGGATGTTAGCAGAATTGAGACGATGTAACTATTAGGAAAGATTGAACAGGCTGGGGCTCTTTTCTCTGGAAAAGAGAAGACAAAGAGGAGACCTGATAAGAGTTCTTTAAAATTATGAAGGGGTTCAATAGCATGGACGTGGAGAAACTGTTTCCACTTACGAGTGAGTCCAGAACTAGTGGCATAAATATAAGATAGTTACTAACATACCAAATAATGAAGAGAGTGGTAAGAATGTGCAACCCGATGGAGTGGTTGAAGCAGAGAGTATTGACACATTTAAGGGGAGGCTTGATGCATATACGAGGGAGGAATGAATAGAAGGAAATGGGAGCAGGGTGTCGAGAGGTAATTAGAGTGGGAGTAGGCTCACAAGCAGTATAAACACTGGCATAGACCAGTTGGGCTGAATGGCCTGTTTCTGTGCTGTAGATTCTATGGGGGTAATTTTAATTTGGGGTGGTGGTGTAAAATGGACGATATAGGATTAACTGCCCCTTGTACAATAGGCTCGATTTTCTTTTCCATTGAAGTGAGTGGAAGGGAAAATTTAGGCGAGATGTTTAATGGGCAGCCAATTCGATATTGTCTCTTGTACACCATCACCCATAGTTAAAATGATCCCTTATATAATTCTATGACATTGGATGCAAAACAAGGGTGAATATTCCATTCCCCAGCAATGACATCTCTTACTTGAATGAACAGAAAGGCACAAAAATAGCATTTTAAGAAAATAAATGATCGGTCTAGAATTTTGTTCCCTTGAATTGAGACATTCAGAATCAACCTTTCCGAGTTCCTCAGAGCAAATAAACTCCTGTAAGGAATCTTACAACACCAGGTTATAGTCCAACAGTTTTATTTGAAAATCACAAGCTTTCGGAGGCTTTCTCCTTCGTCACCTGACGAAGGAGAAAGCCTCCGAAAGCTTGTGATTTTCAAATAAAACAGTTGGACTATAACCTGGTGTTGTAAGATTCCTTACATTTGTCCACCCCAGTCCATCACCGGCATCTCCACATCACAAATAAACTCCAATAGAGGCAATGTGTTCCCTTGGTGGTCTACTTCTACTGCTGATTTTGTTCTGCAAAAAAAAATCTGCTTTAATTTTTTCAGATACTTTTACAAAATTCAGTTGGAAAAAGAAATGTCAACGGCGACTTGATTTAAACAAAATTTGTTACATTTTTTCCGGCAGCTGTTACAGCGTTAGGCCATTTTTCTGCGACCTTCTTCCATTTTATTTTAAACCATACAAGACCTTTGTGTCTAGACCTGCAACTGACCTATAAAATTCTGACTATCCACCCAAACAATCTAAATTCTGTATTCCAAATGCATTCCAGTGGATAGCCTGAGTACTTTATTTACTGAACTGAAGGGACGGGATTGCTGCAGTGGCTGGGGAAAATATATAAATATTGATTTCACAACTTAGAAGATACAGTAAAAGACTGACCCTCCCTCACCCTTTTAGTGAAACAATGCCATAAATAAGTTTTATCTTCGCTTCCCTAATAGTTCGATTGCTGTTTAATTCATCCAGTAAAGTATCTTCATTATCACTGTGCCTGTTGGATAGGATGATATGACAAGGATAACACAGGAGATGTACTTTTTTGTGCAAATCACTACACAGGATACTATGCTATGTCAACTAAATTCTTTATTTATGGTGCACTCCAAAAAGGCCATTTGTAACAAGCAAACATTATTCTGGAGCTAAAGGCCACAACTGACAAATGTTGTTTATATAAATTCCTACCCGCAATGAAAACAAAATCAATAAATGCAATTCTGGAATTAAGGAAAAATGTCTTTCTGCCATTTTGGGTCATGGCCTGCACATTTATTTACTTTTTCTAAGAAGAAAGACTTTGTTACCAACAATATTAACAGGGTTTTGTTTTATTAATTAAGTTCATCACAGAAGCAATTCTCTTTCTTTCAAGAGATGTTGGTTGGGATGAAGTAGGTCATCTATTGCAGACATTCGTTCTGACTCACAATATGATATTAATCTTTTGACTGGCTTTCAAATACAATCTACTAGAAAAATTAACAACTGCAGATTCCAAGTCGGATAGTTTTGCAGTTAGCTGTTTCCATACAGTACTATGAATTCCTTTTCCCAGAAGAATTGCAGAAATATGAACGAATAATTTAATCTCATGCGCCAATCTTGGGTATTATTGGATAGAGAGTCATCATTATATTTACTTAATTACTTTCCAGTGGTTCCCAATGTTACTTATGCAATCCATAAGACCATAAGAGATAGGAGCAGGAATAGGCCATTCGGCCCCACGAGCCTGCTCCGCCATTTAATGAGATCATGGCTGATCTGATTTTTACCTCAACTCCACTTTCCCGTCCTTTCCCCAATCATATATAAGCGTACATTTTTCTCATGGTATAAACAGTTACAAAAATATGCAATGCACAACCCGGTGAAGAAATCTGGTCATTTTCAGACCTTCTTTTAAAACTGCATTATTATTGCCTAAAGATGACATCTTCCAATTTTTAAAGTGCTGATACGTAAACAAAATAAGCAGAGAAAACAAGCTTATTCAATGCTTCTCAATATCTGCAATGTGTTTGTTGAACCTTGCTCAATACAAACTTTTGGTGCTTCGAAACAATTGGAAGAAAGAATTTGGATTCAAACAGCACTTTATCACAGCCTCAGTATGTCCTAAAATACTTCACAGCCAATGGATTACTGTTGAAGTGCAGTCAATATTGTCAAAAGCAAATGCCAATTTATGCACAGCAAGGTCCCAAAAATGAGTGACCAGATAACATGTTTTTTGGATGTCTTAGTTGAGGAAAGAATATTGGTCAGGACAACTGGAGAGCTCCCTAATCCTCCAAGTAGTGCTATGGGATCTTTTACATTGATCTGAACAGGCACAGCCTAAGTTTAACATCTTGGCTGAAAGGCAGCACTTCTAACAATGCAACACTCCCTCAACACTGTACTGAAATGTCAGCCTAAATTATGTGCTCTAGTCTTGCAATGGAACTTAAATTTACAACCTTCCGACTCAGAAGCACGAGTCTTAGTGACGAACCAAACTGACACTAGAAAGGAGTGACATTCTTGTCCAGTTATCTGATAGTAATTTATTCCCAGAGGTGAAGCTGTCCAAATGTATATTTTCCTTTGAAAAGTAAAACAACCATTATTTTGCTAAACTATCATAAACCAATGAAAGTATTAGTTAAACATGTTTCTTTATCTGTGCACATACAGCAAACTCATGCCCTGTATTTCCACAAGGGTTTTCCTGATCTCCTGTCATGACTTCAGCAGAAAATTGTCAGAAACCTCAGGGAATTAGCATAATTGGCAGAAAACGGTCATTAATACCATGTTTCCAGGGATTCCACCAATCTCCCAATGAAGTTACCATAGGAAATTGGCACAACCCCTACATAAAGTCTTAGCAAGCCATACTAACCAAAGTCTGTTTTCTAAGGGATGGAATCATTTCTGACCCAAACCCTATGCTCACACATGGCCTCTGCAGATAGTCATGGTCTCTGCTCTCAGAGCCAAACTGGCCCAATGAAACTTAAAATGAAGTAATTGACACACGAATGTATTTTCTTTTTTGGATTACCTCCATTCTCAGGATAACAAGATATGTATGCAGCAAACTTTAGGCGGGGGCCCACATACAGTAATTCATGTTGTCAGTCACATAAATTAACTTGGTCTTCTATAATACATCATACAAAGGTGGTGACTTCGTATGTGTCACTTCCTCAATGTGTTCTCAGCACCATCTGTAAATCATGCACTCCTATGAACTGATGGATTCGGTGCTACTTG
This sequence comes from Heptranchias perlo, assembly GCF_035084215.1. NCBI lineage: Eukaryota > Metazoa > Chordata > Chondrichthyes > Hexanchiformes > Hexanchidae > Heptranchias > Heptranchias perlo. Next base: position 61,076,962 of record NC_090325.1, on the reverse strand, counting down.
CCCAATCTACTTGCTTCCCTTGGTGAGGGAATAGAAGTTGGAGACCGTCTTTTATTCCTGAGACTCTGGGTTCCCTCTGACTGGAATGGAGGCTACTATTGATATCCTTCCATTAATGCCAAAAGGCTTCTGTTTCTGAGTTGCTGGGCTGCATCTACTTTTGAAGGCATCTCTAAATATAAACTAAATGGTACAATTTTAAAGGGGGTACAAGAACAGAGAGACCTGGGGGTTTATGTACAGAAATCTTTGAAGGTGGTAGGACAAGTTGAAAAGGCTGTTAAAAAAGCATATGGGATCCTTGGCTTTATAAATAGAGGCATAGAGTACAAAAGCAAGGAAGTTATGCCACACCTTTATAAAACATTGGTTAGACCTCAACTGGAGAATTGTGTTCAATTCTGGGGCACCACACATTAAGAAGGATGTCAAGGTGGGTGAGAGAGGGTGCAGAAGAGATTTACTAGAATGGTGCCAGGGATGAAGGACTTCAGTTATGTGGAGAGACTGGAGAAGGTGGGGTTGTTCTTCTTAGAGCAGAGAAGGTTAAGCGGAGATTTGATAGAGGTGTTCCAAATCATTCTGATAGAGTAAATAAGGAGAAATTTTTTCCAATGGCAGAAAGGTCGGTAACCAGAAGACAGAGATTTAAGGTGATTGGCCAAAAAAAACAGAGGCAACATGAGGAAACACTTTTTTACATAGCAAGTTGTTATGATCTGGAATGCACTGTCTGTAAAGGTAGTGGAAGCAGATTCAATAATAACTTTCAAAAGGGAATTGGATAAATACTTGAAGAGAAAAAATGTACAGGGATATGTGGAAAGAGCAGGGGAATGGGACTAATTGGATAGTTCTTTCAAACAGCCAGCACAGGCACATTGGGCCGATTGGCCACTTTCTGTGATGGAATAAACTATGCTACTATGATACTATGATAATGTTAGTCACTCATCTCAGAGGACTGTTATGAGGAAATGTTAGAGAAACTAAACAGGCGATTATAACCCTATCCATCCATTGAAACCAGGTGGGCACTTAAAATCACCGGGGAGTTTTCAGGATCAATTTTACCCAGCTTCTGAGCAGGTGGTGAGGACACCTTCTTTAAATACGCAGATCAGGCTTTGATAACATCATCAGGGCCTGACTGCTATTTTAACCTGTGGCTCGATTGGGGAAGCTATTGTGGCTTTCCTGCCAGATCAACCTAGTGCGAAGAGGAACTATGGCCAGAAGAGACCCAAAGAGGTAGGTCTTTTAAACTTTTTTTTTTACTTTCCTTGTGGGGCCAAGGGGAGCAGGAAAGTTTAGACCTTCCCTGCCCCGGAATGCCCCATCCCCAATTGTGAGACCCTACCGAAATCCCTTCCCTGCACCTATCTGAATGCTGGGGACCGTACCTTTGGTCCCCAGTGGCGGCCACCTGCTACCCAACATTGCACTCCCAACCGCCAGCCAGCTGCCGCTTTGCGCTGATTTTGGGCGGAATACATGCAGATGAGGCAAAGGAGTTAAAATCGCCCGGGCCTCACTCTACTGAGGTCAGAACGGTTTTCCACTCACCTCGGTCCCTGCTTGCCGAATTCCCATCTCGAGTTAAAATTGGGGCTTGAGAGTCTTCACAATGAAAGGAGGTGAATGAGAGGGGCCTTTATGGAAACATATAAATCACTAAGTGGGTTAGAAAGAATTAATCCATAATACAGTTTCAGGTTAAATTACAACTGTAGGGCAAGGGCACATAGGTACAAACAAGTGAAAAATAATTTCAATACTGAGGTTAAGGGGCCCTTCTTCACACAAAGAATGGTTAATATCTGGAATGATCTTTTAGGTAGGATTATGGATGCCAAGATTATGGAATCATTCAAGAGGAAGTTAGATGCTGTTAGTGGGAACTGCAAGTTTATATGGGAGGATAAGCTAGGGGGCTGAATAACATTTCTCATCTTTGCGATCTTTGTTATGATCTTAGCTGGTCCTCTGTCTATGAATGCAAGAAGATTAACCACTCCAGCCCAAGAAATCCAAGTAGTGGCAGCCAGCTGACTGCTCCCTTCTCTGCACTTGCAGCCATTGATCAGCCCCCTACCTCTTCTACTCCTTTCTCAATTGCTAGACCTTCCTTATCATTGTGCTATGCAACGTATCCTGTACTTTCTCCTGCCTCTCCACATCTGTAAATCCCAAGATTCCAGTAGGTAAGCTGGCACTAAGTACAAGTGGTATCACTGTTGCAATGTGCTGCTTGAATTCTGGATGTGCCTTGTTGTTTCCTGCACCATCCCCTGTAAAGAGAGCAGAACCTACAATTACAGGTGCATGAGCACATTTTGCTAATTGACTACTGGTTTTAAAAGTAATGATGCGGAAAACTGACGTTCTCTGTGTAACACAATTGATCTGTTGATGTTAGCTACTATGTAAATGAAAAGGTAGCATGAAGTTGGAAAATGCCAGCTGATACCCTCCCACCTCCTCACCTGGAATGCTTTCCATTGTCTCTGTATTGATGTCGGTCAGCACCCTTTGTTCAAAGTTTACCACAGCCTTCATTGTATTACTGCTCCATTGGTACCACTGTAGATCCTGTTGTTGTATAGCATCTTTTTTCTGTGAAAAGTACACGAGTAAACATTATTGGCTGGATGCGTGCAGCATGATTCGTAAAATGCTCCATTAGATGCCCTGTACCATCACATGCACAACATCACTGTTATGAGACCCCCTTTATAAAAAGTCTCCTTTGTTGTGGTATTTTTACACAATTAAATGTGTGCTAATACAGAGCTTTTATATAGCGCCATTCATTACCTCAGGATGTCCCAAAGTGCTTCACAGTCAATGAAGTGTAGTCACTGATTTAATGAAGAGATTCGCGGCAGCAAAACGTTAATCTGTCTTTTCTCTTTTCAGATACTCATGGACTTGCTATGTATTTCCAGCATCTTCTGATTTGATTTTATAGCCACATGTCAAACCTGACAGGCCCTAAAAACAGTAAACAAGGGATTGGCACATAGTTATTTTTATATAAAATTACTATGATCTGTGATGTTATACAATAATAGTTAGATTGTAAGCGGTAAAATTCTTTACGTTTCTTCAGGACTGAAAACAGTTTTGAAAATCCTGATATTTTGAGACCAGAGATACCTTCTTCAGCGTGCCTCTTAAAAATAGCCAGTATTCTGTTCTGGTGAGAACTAGTAAACAATTCCCTTGCCAAGTCATTCATTATGTAACCTCCTTCCATTATGAATGTTGATATAAAAGCAAGCTGGTAAAGTGCTAGACTGAAACCTTTGAAGTATTCTGTTAATTTGATTAATATGCAGTCACATCCTGCTATGATGCACTCTGCCTTTTGCATTTTATATGGAAATTTTCAGAGTAGCTCTCTGCTTGTGATCTGTGAAATTTAAACCCTGCATCCAGAAAACAATGAAAGAAATTCTATAGACCCTAACAACAAAGAGCCTAATTAATTGTTTTTTAACTATTGTTTTGTGTTCAATGATATTTCATTGCAAAGTTAAGTGGCAAAGTGTAAGCCAAATGTCAAGCTGTAGGTAATTCTATGGGTAAGTATCAACACTTACCCCCATACTCAACACATTTATCTATTTATATACTTTATTTTACATTTTTGGTTGAATGTTTCTCAATGTGAAGAATTTTAATTCTGGAAAACGCAACTCTTTTCAGTTTTGGCCATCCAATGTCAAAATCAAACATACCCATACCAAACATAGCACAGCCAGATGTGAAGTTCCCTGTACTCTGCCTTAGCCCGAATCTCACAGCACCTCACACCATCAGTGTGAATGTTTCCATTTCTGATACTGTAGGGGGGAATTTTAAACCCCAAGAATGGGTGGGTTGGGGGCAGATGGGAAGTTAAAATAATAGAAATTTGCAGCGCAACCACAACCCGGCTCCAATGTGCCTACTTCTAGGTTTAACGGAGGCAGATCGGAGGCAGGTCAAGGCGTGGGCGACCAACCCGCTCTCAGGAGGCGGGTCGGTCAGTAAAATCTTTTAAGGAGGCTGCGTGCCTCCATTTTAGCACAATTTTTATTTTTAACCTATGAATGCCAGATTTCCTGGGCCGCAGGATTCCTGACAGATAAAAGGTGAGAATCCATGAGATAAGTGCATTTAAATCACTACTTGTGGGCCAGGAGGACCGGGGTGCTTCCCCCCGGCCACCTCAAGCAAACCTCTTTAAAGACCCTGTGATTGGACCCCACAATGTCCAATTCCCCCCACCCCCCCCCCCCCCCGGCATTGTCCGACTCCCCCCAACCCCCCCGCGATCTCTGACTTCCCCCACCCCCCGCGATCTCTGACTTCTCCCACCCCCCCACCGCGATCTCCAACTGCTCAACTCCCCACGATATCTGGCTTCTCCCACCCTTCCCCTGATCTACGACTTCCCCCACCTTCCCCACAATTTCCAACTGCTAACCACCCCACGTGATATCTGACTTCCCCTGCAATCGACCCCCATGCCCCCCGCAAACTCTTGACTTACCTTCCATCCGCTCCCTGGCTGCTTTCCCACCCGACAGGAAGCCAGCCTGTCAATCAAGCTGGCTATCGGGTGGGAAATCTTTTCAAAAATTTTAAAGTATGTCCTACCGTTAAATTTGGTAGGAGCTGTGGGAAACCCTTACTTCTGGATTTCCCGTCCGCAAACCCCGATTCCCCGCTCTCTACCCGGCTCCAAGTTAATATCGGGGAGCGAAGACTGCCAATTAATGCTAATTTGTGCCAAATTGGGGGTAGTTGTATACTATGGGCATGTATGTGCCAGAAACTGGACTTAAGGTGCATAGAACCAACAGAGAAAGCAGACTTGCATTCCCATCAATCTAGAATGGATTTGCATCCAACTTCAAGAGTTAAATAGGCCAGTATTCTATCACTAACTGATCCAGACCAGCAATTAACACAAATGGTTTGTTTAAGGTGAAAGTGAAATGACATTGCAACTTTTGGCAGCTGTGAGAGTAATTTTCAATGGGATGCAAATCAGGTGTTGGGGTCGGGGGGAGGAATCTCCTCCATCAGATTACCACCCAGGCAGTGAAGGTGAAAATTACCCCCCATAACTCTTCAATAGTGTATATCTGCAGCATTGAAATGTAGATGAATTGATAAAATGAATTTAAAAACGTACAGCTCTCCTCGTTAAATAAAAAAAATCGGATTTGGATGACAGAGGGTGAAATTTTACCCAGGACAAATGATGCAATGTTAACCAGGAGCATGATTTTGTAAAATTACCTCTGTTGTCTCCAAGTGAAAAACACACAGGCTAAGCAATTATCGGTATGTATGGATGGATGTATGTAGCATCAGCCATTTGGGAAGAGTGAGTGAGCCAGGAGTGTTCTAATGTTGTAAATAGAGATTTCTTTGCAATACAAGGGCTGATTCCCCAGTTCTTTACCGCAGGAGAACAACAGCGCAACTGGAGCCGAGGAAGCAGAGAATTGGGAGTGGAGGCCCAGTGCCAATTTCATTCAGTCCTGCAGTTTTTCAATCCTCTATTGCTGTGAGCTGAAGTGCCTGGGCAAATTTCACGGGCAAACCTCATTAAAGTCCCAAATTTGATACAAAAATGAACGTCACTCACAATTCCCTGATATTTGTGCAAGGTGTGCTCTTTTATTTCTTTGTGCACCCATTTTGAATGGGCACAAGAGAAGTGTCATAGGCACAGATGCCATTAAATAGACTTTGGAAGGGCTTCTTTGTAAAATTTGCAGTAACTTTTAGTGCAATATTCTTGGTGAGACAATTTTCCAATTTTCTGAAATTCTTATGAAAATGTTAATTTTGAGGGGAAAAAAATTGGCAGCCAAGCTTTGCTACTCTTTAAAGCAAGTGGGCTTTTAAAGGACCTCAATTTCACGGTAAAGATGGTATAAGATGAAAGAAGGCATAGCAGAAAGATTAGCAGGCTGTAGATTATACTGCAGACCTTAGCACACCTATGCAGTGATGACCCAGGCCAACTGCCTCAGCAAGCTTCCCCTCCCATCGCTCCCAGAACATTTTCATCAGACACTCAACATTTAAATAGCCCAATACCACTGAATCCAGCAGGATTGGGCTGTCCCATCAGTGCTGGAGCGTCCATGAACGCTAAGCACACAGGCCGTTATGACTCTTGATCAGGAAATTAGCCCTAAACCCTCATCAATCAAAGCACCAATAAGGTAAAACAAAAGGAGGAAAAACATAAAACATTAGAGAAAGATTAAAAAATCAAATTAAAACCTTGCCGGACCTTGACGTCAATGGAGAGTAAAAACGGATGGGGTGTAAAACGGACGACCCACCCAAACCCGTTTCAGTTAGTTTCCCACTGGGCTGGTTGGTTTAAAATTACCCATGATATTTTCTATCGTCAGCATGAATTGGAAACTCACAGCTGCTCTACCTGCAATTTTCCATCTATTGCGGTCGATCAATTGAAAATTGTGGGCGCTGTGCTTGTAATTTTCCACTCTGCGCTGACAGCAGGTGAGGTACCAGGCTATTGGTTCACACAATGAAAATTTACACAATAGAGCTAAAAGTGTCCTGAAAAACAGCCTAGAATGGCTCGATTTTTGGACCTCCAAGCCGGCGGGTTCGTGGCGGGGGGGCTCCGAAAATCGGGGATTCCCGGGCGGATCCGGAGCCCGGCTCCAACCCGCCCACTTCCGGGTTCCCCAGTGACGTGCTTACATGCGCACGCAGCCCCCGCATGTGGGACTCCCGCCGACAATTAAAGTCGGCGAGATCTCACTTAAACCAATTAAGTAGGTACTTCAGGTCATTTGCAGACCTGATTGGCCTGATATTTTAGGAGGGGTGGGATTTACAGATCATCTGGGACTGTTTCCCGTACTGGGGGAAACACTCCCAGTTCAAATGGACATGTTGCAGCCATCAGCCTGTGGCAGCTGCAAAGGTCCATTTGACAGGTGGCGGGGGGGAGACCCTCACTCATTGCAGGAGGCCACTCTGACACTTTGGACAAAATTTGGCCTCCACCACCCTCCTCTCAACAAGAAAATTCACAACCTTGCAACCTCAATCCCGGTGTGCAGACACATTTACCTACCTTGCGGACCCCCTCAAACGTACATCTTCTGGATGGGGGCTGCCATAGCTGCAGTCATGACCTCCTCGGAGGACGAACAGCATCACCAGCCTCGCCGGCCACGCCGTCCATCTCTGACATGTGGAGCTCCACAACACAGTGCTGTGAAATATCCACCTGCACAGCAGGAGGGAGGGCAACCGCAGAGAGAGATGCGTCATAGAAGGCACTACCCTTGCCACAGGGTCTACAGACCAAGGCTCAGCTTCCTGGACCTCTCTGAGCAGCAGTGCACACAGAGGCTCAGGGTCACTCGACATGTAGTCATAGACATCTGCAGCCTCCTTCATGCCGAGCTGCTCCCGGCTGGTCGGAACACCATCTTCTTGCCCGCTCACTTTCGGGTTCCCCAGTGACGCGCTTACATGCGCGCGCAGCTCCCACATGTGGGACTCCCACCGGCAATTAAAGCCAGCGAGATGACAATTTAAATACTTACTTCCCTAGTTGAGGTACTTGACACACCTCATTGACGGAAGATTTTGGCAGGGCTGCAATTTTCATGGATCTTCAGCGTGTTTCCCGTGCTGTGGAAAACACTCCCTGTTGGAGCAGACATGTTTCAGTCAGCAGCCAGTGGGAGAATCAAAGGATTATTTGACAGTTGGGGGGAAAACCTCATTTATTGCAGCAGGGCACTCTGTCACTTCAGACAAAGTTTTGGCTGCAACACCTTTGTCTTTCCACTCAAAATTATTAATTTATACCTTAAACTCTGCTGTGCAAACACATTTACCTACTTTGCGGACCCCCTCAAACTCACACCGTCAGGATGGGGGAGGGGGCGCCATAGCTGCATTCATCACTCCATCCGAGGATGAGCAACATCACCAGCCTCGCCAGGCATGCCATCCACCTCCGCCACGTGGAGCTCCACAACACAGTGCTGCGCCATAGGCACCTGCACAAAATAGTCGTGCAACTACACATACACCCGCTGTAGGGTGACCCAATGGGTGGCATCAAGTGTGGGTGTTCATGGAGAACCTCATGAAAGGGACTTATTGCACAAGCCGGTCAAGAGTGGCCAAGACGTGGCAGTAGTGGTGACAATAATAATATTTAATGTGAGTTGAACCAAAATCAAATATAAATAAAAAACATGACAAACCGTCAAACACCCTTGTACATCCCCTTTGTGCTCATGAAACCTTTGCCTTATGCTTCCTACTCCTCCTACATGGAGCTTCCCCTGTGGCTGCAGCAGAGGTAGTGGCAGGTTGCTCTTGTTCATGCCCTGACCGATTAGATGCTTTCGGCCGACGCCCTTTGGGTTTTGGTGCCTGTGAGGGCCCCTCCAAACTCTGCTCCACCTGCACCTGTGCAGGAGCAGACTCGACCACTTGGAGAGGAGGCAGCATTGGTGGTACTGGTTGAGAGGGGGGCAACTGGTGAGACATGGGAGCGCTTTGAGTGGCGTCCCCACTTCCATGTCCCCTTTCACCATCATCCCTCTCGTGGCCCAGGCCCACATCACTCCTTCCACCCTGCTGGACGACAGTTTGGAGGACTTGTGTGAAGCCTTCGAAGGCCACTTGTAAAGTATCTGTCAGCCTGTTTAAGGCGGCAGAATGTTGCTCACCCTGAATCCGAACGGCCGTTGTCAAGGCCTGAATGGACTCATTGTTGAGCCGTGCTTGACGCTCAATGGAGGCTAGCCTTCCCTCCATCACAGACATTCCTGCACCTACCCGCGACACTATCTCAGAGATGCCTTCACGTCCCTGTGACAGTATTCCACGCATGCAGGAGTTGGACTCCTCCATCCTCTGCGCGATTGTGGAGAGTGCGCGTGGCACCTGTTCCAGCACCTCGGCAATGTGCGGCTGCCCCTCGATGACTTTCCTTTTCACGGCTGGCACCCAGGGTTCAGCATCTGAATCCAGCCGAGCAGAGCCTGGAGAAGAGTGCTCCCACCGACGCGGACTCTCCACGGCTGCCCCTGCCACCAGGGTCTGCTCGTGCTCACATGTGCGTGGTGACTCACCATGTGCAAGCCCAACTAAGTGAGGACGGGGACCCACCGAGGTGTGTGTATCTGCACTGGTGGATGGATGGCTCAGATGTGACGATGGACCCTCAGAGGCCAGCAGGTCCACTGAGGAATCGCCCTCCACGGTCACGGACAGGCGTCCAGACGACACTCCGTTGCCAACCCGCCTCCCTCCTAAAATCGAGGCCAAAGTCTCCATTTAATGGTGACTTAATTTATCTTTCCAAGTTAAATTTGTAGAACCTTTCCTCTTTAATCATGTCAACAATGGCTGACCTATTGCAAATCAGTGGTTTAAACTGGAAACACCCGACTTTAAACAACGTGGCAAGTAACTGATATGATTTACAGCAAATCGATAGGGTTTCCCAAAAACAACATTTCAGAATGTGTACTATAGCCAGAGATAATAGGGAAACATATAACTCCTGGGTGGGAAGCCAGCTTCCCGCCCGGAAGCTGTTGTGGGAGGCCCAGTTTAATGGCCGGGCCTCATTCACATCCCGACGATCAGCTGACCGCCCGAAACAGGCATCCAGAGGTAGCTTGCAGCCTGCAAAAATCGAGAGGCCCAGAGGCCACCAGGCCGACAGTCAGATAAGTTGCCGGCAGGGTTTTGCAGGTAGAAATTTGGAACTCTCTCCCCCCCAAAAGGTTGTGGATGCTGGGGGATAATTGGATCTTTCAAGACTGAAATCGATAGATTTTTGTTGGATGGCAAGTAAATGGAGTTAAGTTGCAGATCAGCCATGATCTGCATGAATGGTGGAGCAGGCCCAAAGGGCTGAATGGCCTACTCCTGTTCCTAATGTTCCTATGTTCCTATAAGTTTCATACTTACTTACTTTCTGCTGGGTGTCCAGCATCTTCTACTGAGTGGAGTGTCCTTGGCAGCCACCCTATTCAGTAAACAATTAAAATAGCACAGGGGTCCTTTCTAAATGATAGGACTCTGATTTTCATACATTTCTGAGGCTCCCTTCTCAGTCAGGCAGCGCTTCAGTCACCCAAGAAAACAGTGGTGTTAAAATAGCTGTGGGGCAGGAAGTGAGCAGTAATTCTTGGAATTTAACTCCCATTCCACCAGGTGAAGGGAGCTAAAATTCCTCCTTATGTTGCAAGGGAACGGTAAGTCAAACTGAGTGATCTAAAAGGGTCCCTTAATATTATTAATTAACACAAGGGGTGGAGCAAGGGGCAGGGACCCACTATACCAGGAATATCCACTTCCCAGCTCAGTCAGAAGCCAGCATTGGACTGGAGGCCACTATGCCAATAGCGATGAGGTGTATTAGCCTCCAGGAGGGCTAAAGTGGACCCCAATGGTTGATATGGTGGGGCGGGGGGAGGTTGGGGGGTGCGGTGGGGGGGGCGGTGGTGTCCAGGCCATGGAAGCAAGTCGGAACACTGAAGACTGGATATAATAAAAAATCTGGATTGGCCCCTTTACACAGGGAGTGAGGGGCCCTCAAGGGATTGTGGGGGGGGGGGGGTGCTAGACAGCCCACAAATGGCAAATCGGTACCAGATCTTCTTGCTATGTGGGGCCAATGGGTATTGGAGATATGCCCGTAGTGGGGCCCACTGATCCCGTGCAAATTAGGCATGCTCCCACTGCCCCCATAATGGGGGCAGTGGACTTTTGGGCCATTACTTTTAACTGAAGTAGAGCATGTCTGGATCTGTGCTGGTTGCAGGTATGCTCAAGTCTGTTGATCAGCACACTCTGGCAATCCCCTGTGTGCAAGTAAAAATTGATCTGCTGTGTACAGCAGCAATAGCTTTTAGTGCAATAACTCATTAGTCAAAGGAGCATTTCTTCATAGCGGAGCAATCTGTAAGACATGTTATAATGCACATTACAGTGTGCAGAATACAATCCCCATAACACCAGAAAAATACCAGAATCCCATTTAGTAAAAATAAATTTGATTTATTCCATAAAACCATAAACCTGATCATGATCCTTTTGTTGGTCCAGATTGTACAATTTGCAGAAAAACTGCAAGACGCAATCTTTGGACGGCACATAAATAGTTTGCACTGTGACATGTAAATGGTAAAATTTGAGCTCTGAGCCAAACCCTACCTGCACACTGCATTGAATTACACTCATACGGACATATGAAAATGACAGGCAGGAAAAGACCAGTTGGTCCATCAAGCCTGCCCCACACCTCACGATGGATGGAGCATCATGACTAGACTCTTCCTACCCAAACTCTCGCAGCCATGTAATCTCCTGGGAGAGGCAAAAAAAGCAGAGAAAAACCTAGGGCCAATAAGGAAAAAAATACTCTGGAACATTTTTCTCCGACCCCCTCAGGCAATCGAAACCAGTCCAAGAAATCACAAGTGTTCATTATCTGTTAATCCACCTACCTTCTATATGTGCACAGGCCACAGGACTGGCTGTCTGCTTGCTCTGCCAATTTATAACATCTGGATAGCTTGCTTGTGCTTCCAAGGAAGGGGCACTCACAACCACTAAGAGTGAACTTGCACGGACAGACCACCATATTTGAAGCAGCTGACTCAATTTCAGGAGAGGGCCCGAGGCATGTTTGGTCCTCAATACATGGAAGGAGTAGGGGAGAAAGAGTTCTGTCCCCAGCCAGAAATTGTTATTCTGGCTCACTGTCTCACTTAGTCACACAGCAACAAACATTGCACAATAGTAATATGGCACGCAGTGGGGTAGAAATTCATTGGCACTCGGTTTCAGACGTGAAGGCGGTGATGCAGCCACAACGCGCACCCAAACCGGCCTGAGGCCTGCACCTGTTGTGCCTGCACAGTGAGCTCACACTTCTGCAGAAATAAATTTTGGGCAGCCTGCCTTGTCAGCAACGGCCTCAAGTATGTGTCAAAAGGGTGGGGGGGGAGGATGGCGGGAGGGGATCGATCATGGCCAGTAAAAGTGCTGTGGAGCCAGGGGGGAGTCCTCCTGCTTGCCCTGGCTACATATGATTTTTTTTAAGTTACTAAAAAACCTTTTTGATGGCGGCCAGTTACTGGGCCACATCCATGGCAGGTGAAGCTGAACTCAAAGCTCCTAAAACAGGTGTTAGGCCTCTCATTTAAATATGTGTAAGGGGGCCTAATGCCTGTTTAAGACGACCACCAGGAATGCCTCAAAAAGTTTCTCCTGCTCTTTATTCTAAATCTTTTACATTTAGTCTTATTTCTATAGCCTGTCATTCTAAATTCCTCAACCACTTGAAGCAGTCCTTTCCCAGGGCACAGTAGAGATTTCTGGCATGCAAATTGGTAAGTGCATGCTGTAGTTCAGTAAAAGAGGAAACTACTCTTCTAAACCTACAGATACAAATTATTTTGTCAGGTGTAATTTATACCTCACTGTTTATTCATCATGTATAATGGAAAATAAGTTGATCAGCTGCCAGTTTATAATAAGATGTATACATTTGTTGAGCCAAAGCTGTCATTCTGGATGTTATGCATTGATATTTTTTAATACATTTCTTTTAACCTGAGAGTTTATTTCTTCTTTTCTGCCACTCCCACCCTGTTATAGCTCTTCTTCTATTCTGTCCATTTCAGCCTAATCCAACCCATTAATAATCTTAATACAACAGAGAAGAAAGCCAAATATGAAAAATATGGATGGGAAGCAAGAAAAAATTAGAAAGGCTAAGAAGAGATATAAGGAAAAACATACATAAAGCGAAATAGTAAAGGGATTTATTAACACTTGAAAGTAAAAGAAAGACAAAGTGTAAGGAACGTGGCCTTCTCGATCACTGCTACCCACCCCCCTCCCAGCCACCGCTATCCTCCCAACCCCATCACCCTCTTTTCCAACCCCATCAGTCTCCTTCCTGACCCCATCAGTCTCCTTCCCGACCCCATCAGTCTCCTTCCCGACCCCATCACGCTCCTTCCTGACCCCATCACGCTCCTTCCCGACCCCATCACCCTCCTTCCCGACCCCATCACCCTCCTTCCCGACCCCATCACCCTCCTTCCCGACCCCATCACCCTCCTTCCCAACCCCATCACCCTCCCTGCCAACACAGATGCCGCCTTTCCCAATTGCCCCTCATCCCCTTTAACGACTTACCTGAGGATCTATAGTCTATTCCTCTTTGTCGGCAAGCTGCCTGGAGGCGCCCATTAAGTACGGAAAAGGTTCAAAGGGCTGAATAGCCTACTCCTGTTCCTATGTTCCTACGTTCTTAAGTGTCTGCAGCTCGCTGGCTCGATCATACTGAGGCCCAAGGCTCAATATTATGTGTGCCTCGGGCCTATATTTCCTCCAATACAAGTGAAGCAATGTTAGGTATACTTCAAGCTTGCCTGTTTTCACATATCAGGAAGTTCTTGAATTGTTAGCTTTTTGGGAGCTGTGACAGCTTTCTTGTAGCAGTTGGTCAGCTTTACCTGATACTCTGGGTCGTCGTGTAAGTAGGCAGCGAGGAGGAGGGTGAGTTTGTAGGTGTGGTGTAATCATCCAGCAAATATCCCCCATTTGTTATGATCCTTCATGGACTGACTCACTTTCTAAACCCTCACAGCAGGGGTTACATTTGCAAAGCAACTACATGACGCACTAAAAGTTGTATGGTCTTACCTATCTTAGACAATATTCCTACTAACAATGAGAAAGGTGCCATTGAGACCTTGAGCAGCCAGTTACAGGATGCTGTTACTGCCAGATTGGAAAGTCTGGGAGATCATTTGGAAAGAGAAGTGTCAGTAGGTTATGGCCACATGCAGACATCCAACAGAGAGCTCTCATACAGCCTTCTTATCGCCCAGTCTTGGTGTCCAATCCTGGATGCATGACAACAATAACTTGCATTTATACAGCACTTTTAATGTAGAAATAAGTCTCAAAATGCTTCACACTTACATGAGGAAAATGGTGGCTGAACATCCTCCTATTCCAGCTAGGTCCCTCAAAGGATTGAGCAAGTGCTGAGAGTGTCTAGATGCTGGCAGCCATTGCACTGTCAGAGGTGGTTCCAGCTGGGACATTGTATTGACATTCACCCAGAAGTTCATGACCACGGCCATTCCAATAGGGTGATGGCACCCTGCCTCATCCTGAACCACGGTTGTTTCTTCTACTCAGGAGCATATAGACACAGCATGAGGTTAAGAAACAGGACAAACACAGTTTACAGGGTCACCATGAGAAGCATGGGAATTAGGCTTATATCACATGAATAAATTAGATAAATATATGAGTAGAATGGGACTATATTCTCTGGACTTTAGAAGAATGAGAGGTGATCTCATTGAAACATACAAGATTCTGAGGGGGCTTGACAGGGTAGAGGCTGAGATGTTGTTTCCCCTGGCTGAAGAGTCTAAAATTGAAGGGCATAGTCGCAGGATAAGGGGTTAGCCATTTAAGACTGAGATGAGGTGAAATTTCTTCACTCAGAAGGTTGTGAATCTTTGGAATTCTCTACCCCAGAGGGCTGTGGATGCTGAGATAGATAGATTTTTGGACTCTAGAGGAATCAAGGGATATGGGGATCAGGCAGGAAAGTGGAGTTGAGGTCGAAGATCAGCCATGATCTTATTGAATGGCGGAGCAGGCTCAAGGGGCCGTATGGCCTACTCCTGCTCCTATTTCTTATGTACTTATGTTGTTCTTATTAATCCTTTTATTTCTTCTTTGAATGGACAGCATTTGTTGGGTAAAGCCAAGGAAAGGTAATGCGCACTGGATGGGGGCTGAAAGATGGCCGTTCAGCTTCAGTGAGCTGAATGCACATGTTCTGACAATGTGTGGGAATTACTTAGAAAAATAAAGGTCAGAGGCAGGAGGTGTCCATTACTGGAAATAGTTTTTGATCAAAGAATGCCACTTCAATCTCCCTGCCTTTACATCATCTCTATCAATATCACCCTCCTGCTATTTCTTATCCTTTTTTTCCTTTCTTTATCCTTTACTTGTGGGCCTGCTCCTCATCCTGCTTCATTCTCACTCTTTGGATGGAGATATTGCAGCAGATAGTGATGATTTTAGAGACTTGGACTGGACTGTAGAGCAGTACCACACCAGAGTTGTCCAAATAAAGGAATCATTGTTTCAGCATTGCTATATTGAGCTGCATTGGAACTTGAATGGTGGCGTGGGCCTCATTGCATCTGTGATCTGCTGCTACATGGTGGTTTCTAATTAGAGTCATCAGTCATAGTTACAAAGTATAGTCTTCCAAGGGCCATCTGTTCATTCTCTCAGGACTATCAAGTATTGCTGACACGATGGACTGCTGCATAATGAAAAATCAGGGCTGCTTCTGGGATAATGGACATTAATGTGCATGATTGCAATTCTGTGTTCAGAAACCACCTGCACATTTATGGAGTGATACCTATTCCTCTTGATGTATGGATTCAAGTTGGTCACATTGTTTGATGCCTTGGACTTTTGGGACTCAATAAGCCAGGCAATAAAAATTGACAAGAGTCTCCTTTCCATTAGGAAAGTGATAAAGGTGTTTCCTGTGACAAACATGACATTAGTCACTTGCTTCATACAGGAATGTACTTCAGACTAACTTATCTGGCATATATCCCCTGTGTTGGCTTGAAAGGATCCTATTGTATGGAAGCTTAGAGTCATCGTGACCTTCACAGCTACATGAAGAGCAGGTCCAGTCCTTGAAATGTCTGTAATACAGCCTGCAGCAGGTGGCATAGCTCAGTCATTGTCTCTTCAGTGAAACCCCTGAAGCACCAGGCAGGTCTTCTGTTGTTAGGAGTGGACTATAAACACAAGCCGTTCGATATTGATGGCAGCAAAGCTATGCCCCCAAAGTGATGTTTGACCTGAAGATGTATCCTCAAAAATTGGTCCTCCTCATCCAATTCATGCAGCACTATTGGAACAGCCAAAATATTTCCATTTTTCCAACTTTGTTACCTGCCCCCTGTACTGTAATAGTAATTGCCATAATTCCAGGAAAGTGTATGTAAGTAAACTGAAGGCTTCAAAAAAAATATAGAGCAAATTAAAAGTAGCAAGATGCCAAAAAGCTGGACTTCAACATTTAACTAAATAAAATCCACCTTGCATTCCAAAACATTCCAAAGATTCTCTGCCCATTTTGCACCACATCCAACTTTGTGATTGGATTTTTCAGTGATGCAGGAAACACCCACTAGTTTGCCTGCAGATGTATAAAGCTCAGGCAACAATGATGTAATTGCATCATGCACACAATTTCTTGGCATCATGAACACAATTTCCTGGCATTTACATCAGCACAGTGTTTATTTATCTATCTGTCCATATAAATCCATGGTCCATAATCCATGGTTGCTAGGGACTGTGTGGTTTGCATAAATGGACTTAAAGAACCCTATATTGGGAAGAGCATTTTGAAGCTATTCTGTACCTTTTCTCGTGGGGTTTGTTTTGTTTATTTTCCTGCTTCCACTGAGGTGGTTAGGAGCCTTGTGCCGATTGTAGTGGCACTGCCATTTTTTCCAAATCTCCACAACAGTACTACAATGGGTTTCCCCATGGGAATTTTGCTTTACTTGTGCTTTTTGGAGGAAAAATAGGAAGAATAATGCCAGGCAGGTCAGCTGAGACATTTGTACCCACCCACCAGTTTCCTCACACCCGCAATTATAGGCAGTACCTCAATCTGTCCTAGGAGCAGTGCTTGGGCAGGCTTTGATTCACAAGAAAGGTGGTGACAGAAAGAAAGATTTGCATTTCTATAGCACCTTTCACAACATTAGGACATCCCAAAGTGGTTTACAGCCAATGAAGTACTTTTGAAGTGTAGTTACTGTTGTAATCTAGGAAGCACGGCAGACAATATGTGCACAGCAAGGTCCCACAAACAGCAATGTGATAATGACCAAATAATCTGTTTTGTTAATGTTGGTTGAGGGATAAATATTGGCCGGGACACCGGGGAGAACTTCCCCGCCCTGCTTCGAAAACGTGCCTTGGAATGTTTTACATCCACCTGAGAGGGCAGACAGGGCTTCGGTTTAACATCTCATCCGAAAGACAACACCTCCAACAGTGCAGCACTCCCTCCGTGTTGCACTGACGTGTCAGCCTACAATTTGAATGGCAGAAGAAATTGCGTTTGCAGCTGTGTCAACCATGTGGCAAGCTCTCATAGAGAAGACTTTATCATAACCTGCCTAGTCCTGACTACATCTTCCCCATGGCCTCCACAAATATGCTTTCACCTACAATGCCTTGAATCTCCCACTTAACATCCAAAACTCTCATTCCTGTTATCTGCTCAAACATGGTCCAAAATCTTAGTACGAACATTCTACCGACTCACTACAACTTCAATGCAAACAACTGTTTAACAATCCTACATGAGATATACGTGAATGCCTACTGGTTTCTTCTAATATGCCACCTCCCCACCCCACCCCCTCCCCCCATCTTGGTGACAGTGTGTGACAAGTGGCTTCTTAGCCTTCATCTAGGTGCCACCTTACCAGTAAGAGCACATGAGATGGCTGGATGCTATGTGTCCATAGAGCCTCTAGAGTCCCAAACAGGGGTCTTGAAATGAAGCAGCTGCAGGCTACACACTTCTGCATCTGCAAGAGCAGCTTTGCCCTGCATACTAAATAGAATCATAGAAAATTTATGGCACAGAAGGAGGCCGTTTGGCCCATCGTGTCTGCGCCGGCAGAGAAACCCAGCCTAATCCCACTTTCCCAAATTTGGTCCGTAGCCCTGCAGGTCACGACTCTTCAGGTGCACATCCAGGTATTTTTTAAATGAGTTGAGGGTTTCTGCCTCAGGCAGTGAGTTCCAGACCCCCACCACCCTCTGGGTGAAACATTTTTTCCTCATTTCCACTCTAATCCTTCTACCAATCACTTTAAATCTATGCTCCCTGGTTATTGACCCCTCTGCCAAAGGTCCTTCCTATCCACTCTATTTAGGCCCCTCATTATTTTGAACACCTCAATCAAATCACCCCTCAGCCTCCTCTGTTCCAAGGAAAACAACCCCAGCCTATCCAATCTGTCATCATAGCTAAAATTCTCCAGTCCTGGAAACATCCTCGTAAATCTCCTCTGCACCCTCTCTAGTGCAATTACATCCTTCCTGTAATGTGGTGACCAGAACTGTGCGCAGTACACAAGCTGCGGCCTAACTAGTATTTTATAGAGTTCCAGCATAACATCCCTGCTTTTATATTCTAAGCCTCGGCTAATAAAGGAAAGCATTCCATATGCCTTCTTAACCACCTTATCTACCTGTCCTGCTACCTTCAGGGATCTATGGACATGCACTCCAAAGTCCCTCACTTCCTCTACACCTCTCAGTATCCTCCCATTTATTGTGTATTTCCTTGACTTGTTTGCTCTCCCCAAATGCATTACCTCACACTTCTCTGGATTGAACTCCATTTGCCACTTTTCTGCCTAGTTGACCAGTCTATTGATATCTTCTTGCAGTCTACAGCTTTCCTCCTCACTATCAACCACACGGCCTATCTTTGTGTCATCCGCAAATTTCTTAATCATGCCCCCTACGTTTAAGTCCAAATTGTTAAGGTATACCACAAAAAGCAAAGGACCCAGTACCGAGCAGTGCGGCACCCCACTGGAAACAGCCTCCCAGTCGCAAAAACACCCGTCGACCATTACCCTTTGCTTCCTGCCACTGAGTCAATTTTGGATCCAATTTGCCACAGTCCCTTGGATCCCATGGGTCTTTACTGGCCTTTCTGCCACAAGACCAGACATCGGAGCAGGCTGGTAGGAGGGTCCACATGCATTGTTGCTCTAAGGGACAACGTCATCATCTGTGCCCATTCCAGCCCTTCTCCTGCTGCTGGATACAATTGCCACTGAATGGCATGATATCAGACCTGATGACACCATGAGGTCAATTAAATCCTACCTCATAGTTTACTCCAGACAACCCCCAAGCCTGTCTTTCCACTGAGCATTTACAGGAGATGCATTAACCAGCCTTAAGAGCTCCAGATTTTTCTGATGCTGCAATATACTCCGTGGTGAATTGCACTGCTGCAAAATCATTCTGTAAGGCTCTACACTCTGTAAGGCTTATGGATTCCTGTGGTATCAGCCTTGGCTCAATGGTAGCACTCTTGCCTCTGAGTCAGAAAGTTATGCGTTCAAGTCCCACTCCGGAGACTTGAGCACAAAATCTAGACTAACAATCCAGTGTAGTACAGGTGCTGTCCTTCAGATGAAATTTTAAACCGAGGCTCCGACGGAAAAGATTCCACAACATTATTTCAAAGAAGATTGGGAGTTCTCCCCGGTGTTCTGGCTAATATTTACCCCACAACCAACATCACTAAAACAGATTATCTGGTCATTATCAAATTGCTGTTTGTGGAACCTTACTGTGTGCAAATTGGATGCCGCGTTTCCTACATCACAACAGTAACTACACTTCAAAAGTACTTCATTGGGATGTCCTTAGGTTGTGAAAGGCACCATATAAATGCAAGTTTTTTCTTTTCTTATATAAGCCATTAGCTCTAACACACTGTTTGGCATAGGCTCCGTTGATTGCATCAGCACACAATATTCAGAAAACACTTTGCTTTTTACAACAAATCCCTTAAAGTCATGACCTCTGAACTCATCAGTCAAAGCAGGATACAAGCCGGCCCTGTGAACAGAAATTTTCAGCACCTCCTCTGCCAGCCTGGCTGCTCCTGTTTAATCATGCCCTGTTTCTCTAGCTCACCCTCTAAATCCCTCAGGTGAATGTATCTGAACTGGTTCTTAGGAGGGACAGAGTGAGTGACAACATATGCTCTGAAATTCTGGGGCTGGGCTTTGCTTCCTCTGGCACACCTAGAGAAAGAAAAGAGGAAGGCAGATGACAATGGTGTCCCATTTAATGTTAGATGAATGTTAGGGGGTCCCTTTTCCATGCATGTTCTCTCTTTCGTTTTGGGCTGTTTTCTTCTGCAGCCCAACTGTTGTAATAACATACATCGGTATCGAAGTGCATGCATGAAGTCCATGATGGATGCGATGGCACATACATGTGTCATGCAGCTACATTAAGTGGAATGATTATTGTGGGCTGAATACATGCAAGGACATGAGTGAAGGAACACTTTTAAAGGAAGGCTCTTGGTGCAACATGTTTCCTCACAAGCATTTATATTATTTTAAGCCTGTGAAGGTGCAGTAATTCTTATTGTGTTACCTGCTTACTACATTGGATCAATAGAATGTAATGATGAGTTCTACCTATCTTGGCTGGCTGAGTAAGGTCATTAAAACTTTTACTGCATTGTTTCTAGATGCACTATTTGGTGGTCATGGCATTCACAGTGATTGCTACCTCAGGCCATTCTCCTTGAGCAGCTCATTTGGGGGTCCTGAGCCACTCCATCGAGAAAAGGGCCTCTTCTTCTGCTTCACTTCATTCAGAAGAGAGGTGAAAGTAACTGATGTATTCTCAGGGCAACTACACTCAGACATTGTCAACCATCAAAGAACTTTGTTATATCCAAAATGGAAACTCTACGATACCCATCCCTTTAAGCTGTTGAAGGTTGTTAAATCCTCTAGCAGCATTAAATTTCCAAGCTCCTAATCAAAGGCATTTTCAATTGGTGAAGTAGAGCACAGCTGGGGTTCTTAAAGACTGCAGCATTTATCTAAAGACCCCTCTTCATTCTTACTGGGAAGAGCAGAAAACATAACAAGACAAATGCATTACCATTTTTAGATGGAGGTTTAGAGAGACTGATGGATCTTTGGGATCTCAGTCTTCCCTCCCCATCAGGGAAGTCTACAGTTTGTTTAGCAGAAAGGGGCTGCCTGAGTTAATACAGTTTCAAATATACAGAGGACATTGGGGAAAAGTCTGATAAAGACAGCTAAGGTTAAAACTGGACACTATTTATTGTTCTCTGTTACACGCTGATGGAGCTTGCATTGAAACAGCTCTATCTATGCTTCACAAACATGTCAGTACTACAGCAGGGCACGTTTTGTTACTGCTACTTCAAACTGCTACTGTTGTCCACAAAACAACCTTACAATACAACATGATTCATGGTCATTGACACTTTGACACATTGAGCATTGATTCATGTTCATTGAATGTCTTGGCTGTCACTCATCTATATGCTTTTTATACTTCTAACTTCACACTAATTCTCTCCTTGGAGGAGAAGATAATTCTCAACAGGAGGGGACCAGAACAGGCGGAGGCCACCTAATTTTAGACCCTCAGTCAATCCGAACAGGCTATGCTCAACAACCTGGAGCCAAAAATATAAAGTGCGTGAGTGTGAAGCTGGAAGCCTCCCTGAAGTTCAGGGCTAGTACCATCCTCTCTTGTTATTCTTCCTCCACTCACTTGCTTACCTACTCAAGCAGCAAAGCACCATGACACGCACTACTAGCTACGTAAGCTGTGTTCAAGGGGATGTTTTTCTGCCATATGCTTTTCTTTTTATTGTGGGTGCTCCTGAAGGTGCAGATCCCAATGTTTCTCAAGAAGTCAGCACCTCACAGAATTCTACATCATTATCTTCACCTGTCGCAAACACCAGCACAGGTACATCCACACTTGGTGATTCGAACGAGACCTCTCAGAGTGACCTACATCTGGACCGTCCAGACCCCACCCCTTCAAATGACATGGATGTGACAGAAAGCAGGCAGGACCAGGCAGCCACCACATCATTGAACATGGTACAGGCATATGCAGAGCTACCTCATGACCCAGTGCAAGGAACAGAGGATCACCTCAAACTCAAGAGGCTCTCGCTGACTCTCTGCAGCCAGCCACCTCACTTACTCTTCCACTGGACAAGCATCTAACAGACCACCTGAAGAAATTCCTAGAGCTCACCAAGCAGACATTGTCATCAAGGGGAAGCACCAGGGAGAAACTTCATCAAGGGAAGCACCAGGGAGAAACTTTATCAGACTCATAATCAAATCACTTTATTTCAACTATGCCCAGAGAGTTTTCTTGAGATGACATAAATAAGATCATTGCTGATGAAAAGAGTAGGATCCACGATAGTTCAGTTAATGTAGACGGTAGTGTTGGCTACTGCATTGTGCACATATGGAGAAGACCATTGATCCATTGGATGGATGGGACATTTAGGTGAAGGTCTTATCTATGTAAGCATGCACATGGCTCTTGCTGCCTGCAAAGATTGTTCAGCAGGAATCTCTCCTGGCAGATTGTGATCATCTATCTCTGCTCTTGCCTGTATGTAAATGTCCTCCTCCTTCATCTGCTCCATTGTTAGACAGGAAAGTTGTGCTGGATAGAACAGACTATGGTGATATTTGAGACAACACAAATAAAAAGAAACTGTAAATAAAAACAGAAAATGCTGAGCATACACAGCAGGTCCACTGACATCTAGAAAGGAAAGGACAGGTTAATGTTTTGGGTATCAATCCTTCATCATTATTGGAAACTGTTGTATTTGAGACTCTGCCGAATGCCTTTTGCACCTGGCTCTGATCCTCAGACTCCTGAGCAACACTGGTTATGTTCTGAAGCCTCTTGTTGTGGCAGTTTTATGTGATTTTCCTCATTGAATTGCAAAGTTATGGAGAACACACCACACCACGATGAGTCGTGAAAACGTGGCCAGGTTATGCTGGAGAGCTCCCTTGGTCTGTCAAGAAAACCAAAGTGCTGCTTGACATGGCTCTGGTGTGCTTTATGATGCTTCTATTGGAGGCATGCACACCATTATACCTGTGCATTACTGGTATCTGAGGCTGTTGCAGGGCCCATGACCAGGGCTGCAGCAGGTATGCCTAGTCTCTTAGGATTTAACCTTGTATTTTTTTTGGCCAGTCAACCTAACCTCGGTGGTGGGCAAATTATTTGAATCAATTCTAAGGGACAGGATAAACTGTCACTTAGAAAGGCACAGAGTTATCAAGGACAGTCAGCCTTGATTTGTTAAAGGGAGGTCGTGTCTGACTAACTTGATTGAATTTTTCAAGGAGGTGACAAGGAGGATCGATGAGAGTAGCGTAATTGATGTAGTCTACATGGATTTTAGCAAGGCTTTTGACAAGGTCCCACATGGCAGATTGGTCAAAAAAGTAAAGGCCCATGGGGTCCATGGGAATGTGGCAAATTGGATCCAAAATTGGCTCAGTGGCAGGAAGCAAAGGGTAACGGTCGACAGATTGGTGTGGGAGAACTGGGTTTCAATTCATGGGGCACTGGCACCAGTACTGGGTAAAGAGGGAGCTGTTCCGTTGGGTCGGGCTTCACATGAACCATGCTGGGACCAGTGTTCTGGCAAACTGAATAACTAGGGCGGTAGAGAAGGCTTTAAACTAAATAGAGGGGGGGTGGTCTCAGGCGGGGCGAAGTTTAGATTGATAAAGAGAAAAGACAAGGAAGTAGTACAGGAAATTGATGGGGGTAATGATAAACAGAGTGTGTCAGGAAGGGACAGAGTGTACAAACATAAGAGTGCACTAGCAAATGGGGCCGAGGTAGGAAAGAATGGTAAAAAGACAAAATTAAAGGTTCTTTATCTGAATGCGCGCAGCATTCATAATAAGATAGATGAATTGACGGCACAAATAGAAACAAATGGGTATGATCTCGTGGCCATTGCAGATGTGTGGTTGCAAGGTGACCAAGGTTAGGAGCTATATATTCAGGGTTATTTAACATTTCGGAAGGATAGGAAAAAAGGTAAAGGTGGTGGGGTAGCTCTGTTAATAAAGGATGAAATTGGTATAATAGTGAGAAATGATCTTGGCTCAGAAGATCAAGATGTCAAATCAATTTAGGTGGAGGTAAGAAATTGCAAGGGAAAGAAATCACTGGTGGGAGTAGTATATAGGCCCCCTAACAGTAGCTACACTGTAGGGCAAAATATTAATCAGGAAATAAGGGGGGCTTGTAAAAAAGGTAATGCAATAATCCTGGGCAATTATAACTTTCACATAGATTGGACAAATCAAATTGGCAAAAATAGCCCTGCGGAGGAGCTCATAATATTAGCGACTGTTTTAGACCAATACGTCGGGGCACCAACCAGGGAACAGGCCATTTTGGATCTGGTAATGGGTAACGAAACAGGATTAATTAATGATCTCAAAGTAAAGGATCCCTTGGGAAGCAGTGATCATAACATGATAGAATTTCACATCCAGTTTGAGAGCAAGGATCTTGGGTCTGAAACTACTATATTTAACCTAAATAAGGGCAATTATAAAGGAATGAGGGCAGAATTGGCTAAAGTGGACTGGGTAAACAGATTAGATGGTAAGATGGTGGATAAGCAGTGGCAAACATTTAAAAAGATATTTTATGACTCGCAACAAAAATATATCCATGTGAGGAGGAAAGACACCACAAAAAGGGTGAACCAACCATGGCTAACTAAGGAAGTCAAGGATGGTATCAGGTTAAAAGAAAAAGAATACAACATAGCAAAGATTACTGGTAAGCCCGAAGATTGGGAAAACTTTAAAAACCAGCAAAGGATGACTAAAAGAATAATAAAGAGGGAGAAAATAAATTATGAGAGTAAACTAGCAAGAAATATAAAAACTGACAGTAAAAGCTTCTACAAGTATATAAAAAGGAAGAGGCTAGCTAAAGTAAACATTGGTCCCTTAGAGGATGAGACTGGGGAAATAATAATGGAAAACAAGGAGTTGGCAGAGGAATTGAACAGATATTTTGTATCGGTCTTCACAGTAGAAGACACTAATAATATACCAATAATAGTAAAAAATCAAGGGGCAAACAATCATTATCACTAGAGAAAAAGTACTAGGTAAACTAATGGGTCTAAAGGCTGACAAGTCCCCTGGACCTGATAGCTTGCATCTGAGGGTCTTAAAGGAAGTGACTACAGAGATAGTGGATGCATTGGTTGTAATCTTCCAGAATTTACTAGATTCTGGAAAGGTCCCAGTGGATAGGAAAACCACAAACGTAACACCTATTCAAGAAGGGAGTGAGACAGAAAGCAGGTAACTAGACCAGTTAGCCTAACATCTGTCATTGGGAAAATGCTAGAATCCATTATTAAGGAAGTAGTAGCAGGACATTTGGAGACTCATAATACAATCAAGGAGAGTCAACATGGTTTTATGAAGGGGAAATCGTGTCTGACAAATTTATTAGAGTTCTTTGAGGAAGTAACGGGCAGGGTGGATAAAGGGGAACCAATGGATACAGTACATTCGATAAGGTGCCACATAAAAGATTACTGCACAAGATAAGAGCTCATGGTGTTGGGGGTAATATACTGGCATGGATAGAGGATTGGCTAACTGACAGAAAACAAAGAGTCGGGATAAAAGGATCTTTTTCAAAATGGCAATCTGTAACTAGTGGGGTGCCGCAGGGCTCAGTGCTGGGGCCTCAACTATGTACAATATATATCAGTGACTTGGATGAAGAAACAGAGTGTCTTCTGGCCAAATTTGCTGATGATACAAAGATAGGTGGAAAAGCAAGTTGCGATGAGAACACAAGGGGCCCGATTTTACCAGGGGTGCGGGTTCTCGGCGGGTGGTCCATCGGTCGCGTTGAAAACGCGCCCAGTGAAATTAATGGGTTTCCCGCGCGATCGTAGCAGGCAAACCACTAATTGGATTCACTTACCTGCTCCTCCAGGTTCCACGCTGCTGATCTGTGCATTGGGCGGACTGCGCATTCGAAATACAATCTGTCAGCTGGAGGCGCTCTATTTAAAGGGGCAGTCCTCCACTGACAGATGCTGCAACCAATAGCAAAGATGACTGCATGGAGCAGCCCAGGGGGAAGGCTGCTCCCAGTCTAATGATGCCTCACTCCAGGTATCAATACATGGGGTGAGGAGGAGGGGGAGGACAGAGATCTTCCACCCGGCGGGCGGGAGTAAGCGGCCCGCCTCCGCCACCAGGAAGGCCTGGCTCGAGGTGGCAGAGGGGGTCACCTGCGCCACCAACATATCGCCCACCTGCACACAGTGCAGGAGGCGCTCCAATGATCTTAGTTGGTCAGCCAAAGTGAGTACACGTAGCCGTTCCCCTACACTCCGTCTGCCACATCACTGCCCCCACCCCACATCTCCTTCGGCACTGCCAACATTACTCTGTCACATCACCCCTCATACCCACTCAAACCCCATCCTCATCTTACCTGCACCTACTCACCTCGCCAGTACTCATCCCGCCACTACCACGCAACCCAATCCTCATTCAATCTCATGGCTCTATCTCATACTCACCCTCTCGTGCATCTCTCTCACGGTCAGCCCCACTCAACCTGCCACCACCTGTGCTGCAGCCACAGGGCATGCATCACATATGTGCAGTAGGAAGCGCAAGGCAAATGTGTCGTGAGCATGAAGGGGATGCACAAGGGTGTTTGAGGGTTTGTCATGGTTGTTACTTATATTGAATTTCAGAACAACTCACATCACACATTATATTGGCGCCACTACTGCCATGTCTTCGCGAATCCTGTCCGGTTTGTGCAATAATACCCGCTCCTGGGTATCACTATGAGGACCCACCACTGATGCCACCCAGTGTGTCACTGCAGAGTGGGTGTAGGTGTATTTGCAGGGCTCTTCTGCGCAGACGACTGAGACACATCGGGGATGTCCCCGGTTGCAGCCTGGAAGGCTGTGGAGGAGAAGTTCGGGAGGGCAGTGGTGACTTTGACAGCGACAGGTAGGAAGATGGTGCACGGGCCAGCCAGGAGCAGCTTGGCATGAATGAGGCTGCAGATGTCCACGGCTACATGTCGACTGACTCTGAGCCTCCGTGTGCACTGCTGCTCAGAGAGGTCCAGGAGGCTGAGCCTCGGTCTGTGGAACGTGTGGCGAGGGTAGTGCCCTCTGCGACGCATCTCTCTCTGTGGTAGCCCTCCCTCCTGCTGTACAGGTGGATGTGTCACAGCACTCTGTTGTGGAGCTCCACGTGTCAGAGGTGGACGGCGTGGATGGCGAGGCTGGTGAGGCTGGTGATGCTGTTCGCCCTCCGAGGAGGTCATGACTGCAGCTACGGCGGCCCCCATCCGCAAGATGTACATCTAAGGGGGTCCGCAAGGTAGGTACATGTCTCCGGACCCCGGGGTAAGTGTGCAGGTTGGTGACTTTGACCATCAGGAGGAGGGTGGTGGAGGCCAAACTTTGTCCCAAGTGACAGAGTGGCCTCCTGCAATGGGTGAGGGTCTCCCCCCACCACCTGTCAAATGGACCTTTGCAGCTGCCACACGTCCATTCGAGCTGGGAGTGTTTCCCCCAGTGTGTGAAACAGTCCCATGTTGATCAAAAATCACACACAGTCCCTTAATCAGGTCACTTAATGACCTGAACAAGCAAAGTAAATACTCTCAAGTGGCATCCCGCTGGCTTTAATTGCCTGCGGGATTCCCACCAGCGGGGGCTGCGCGTGCACACCGGCGCGTCAGCGGGGAACCCGGAAGTGGGCGGGATCGAGGCGCGATCCGGTCCCGCACCTGGATTTCGCAATTTTCGGGCCCCCCCCCGCCGAGAACGCACCCGATAGTGGGTGCTAAAATCGGGCCCAAAGTGTCTGCAAAGGGATATTGACAGGTTAAGCGAATGGGCAAAAATTTGGCAGATGGAATATAATGTGGGAAAATGTGAAGTCATCTACTTTGGGAGGAAAAATAAAAAAGCAAAATATTATTTGAATGGAGAAATACTACAAAATGCTGCGGTACAGAGGGATCTGGGTGTCCTCGTACATGAAACACAAAAAGTCAACGTACAGGTGCAGCAGGTAATCCGGAAGGCAAATGGAATATTGGCCTTTATTTCTAGGGTGATGGAGTCTCAAAGCAGGGAAGTCATGCTACAACTGTACAGGGTGCTGGTGAAACCACATCTGGAGTACTGTGTACAGTTCTGGTGCCCTTATTTAAGGAAGGACATACTTGCATTGGAGGCAGTTCAGAGAAGGTTCACTAGGTTGATTCTGGATATGGAAGGGTTGTCTTATGAGGAAAGATTGAACAGGTTGGGTCTATACTCATTGGAGTTTAGAAGAATGAGAGGAGATCTTATTGAAACATACAAGATTCTGAGGGGACTCGATAGGGTAGATGCTGAGAGGATGTTACCCCTGATGGGGGAATCTAAAACTAGGGGGCATAGTATCAGAATAAGAGGTCACCCGTTTAAGATGGAAATGAGGAGGAATTTCTTCTCCCAGAGGGTCGTGAATCTTTGGAATTCTATACCCCAAAAAGCTGTGGAGGCTGAGTCATTGAATACATTCAAAGCTGAGTGAGACAAAATTTTGATCAGCAAGGGAGTCAAAGGATATGGGGAAAAGGCAGGAAGGTGGAGTTGAGGTAAAAATCAGATCAGCCATGATATCATTGAATGGCGGAGCAGGCTCATGGGGCCGAGTGACCTACTCCTGCTCCTATCTCTTATGGTCTTCTGGTCTTAGGTGTTTTTGCGACTGGAATGCTATTTCCAGTGGGGTGCTGCAGGGCTCAGTACTAGGTGCTTTGCTTTTTGTGGTATACATTAACGATTTGGACTTAAACGTAGGGGGCATGAAATTTGCGGATGACACAAAGGTAGGCCATGTGGTTGATATTGAGGAGAAAAGCTGTAGACTGCAGGAAGATATCAATGGACTGGTCAGATGGGCAGAAAAGTGGCAAATGGAGTTCAATCCAGAGAAATGTGAGGTAATGCATTTGGGGAGAGCAAACAAGGCAAGGGAATACGCAATAAATGGAAGGATACTGAGAGGTGTAGAGGAAGTGAGGGACCTTGGAGTGCATGTCCACAGGTCCCTGAAGGTAGCAAGACTGGTAGATAAGGTGGTTAAGAAGGCATATGGAATGCTTTCCTTTATTAGTCGAGGCATATAATATAAAAGCAGGGATATTATGCTGGAACTCTATAAAATACTAGTTAGGTCATAGCTTGAGTACTGCGCACAGTTCTGGTCACCACATTACAGGAAGGATGTAATTGCACTAGAGAGGGTGCATAGGAGATTTATGAGGATGTTTCCAGGACTGGAGAATTTTAGCTATGATGACAGATTGGATAGGCTGGGGTTGTTTTCCTTGGAACAAGAGGAGGCTGAAAGGTGATTTGATTGAGGTGTACAAAATTATGAGGGGCCTAGATAGAGTGGATAGAAAGGTTTTATTTCCCTTAGCGGAGGGGTCAATAACCAGGGGGCATAGATTTAAAGTGATTGGTAGAAGGATTAGAGCAGAAATGAGGAAAAATATTTTCACCCAGAGGGTGGTGGGGGTCTGGAACTCATTGCCTGAGAAGGTGGTAGAGGCAGAAACCCTCAACTCATTTAAAAAATACCTGGATGTGCCTGAAGAGTCGTGACCTGCAGGGCTACGGACCAAATTCGAGAATGTGGGATTAGGCTGGGTGGCTCGTTTCTCAGCCGGTGCGGACACAATGGGCCAAATAGCCTCCTTCTGTGCTGTAAATTTTCTATAATTCTATAGGAGCGAATGATGGGGAATGCAAACAGATATCGGTCACCAAATAATGCAATTGAGGACTACAGACTGAATGATGTTTTTGATGTCTATGTTGACAGCCCAAGGCGAAAAAGCTCACAATGGAAGTGACCTTCACAGCCACTGGCAATGCAGTGCCTGCCCTGGAGTGTGGCTAGAGGTCATCCTAAAGAATGTGGCACAACACTTTCATTGCTTCCCTGGTGAATTGGAATGCATTGCTTCTTGGTCAAGTGCGGATAATTGTACCATAGCTGATAGATGCGGTTGACAGGTTAATGACAAGTGGAAGCATTCATCCATCTTCTTCTACCTCCAAGTAACATAGAGATAGGAGCTCCGTGCTCCAACCCCCGGGACCAGGAGTATACCTATTGCAATGAAGCGGTACAGAGGGAGAAGCTATGCCGGCTTTCTTTTTAACTGACTGTGTGGGTAAAGGCACAGCATTAGCAACTATAAAGGCCCAATGATTTGGGCAAAAATAGGAACTAACGTGCACTTTGCACTGTGGCCAGCAAAATAGATGGAAGACATTATTACAGCACTCCCAGATCATCATAATATTATATGAAGCTCCCGTCTCTTTCAGGTGGGAACTTCCTGCAATCATTCCCAAGCCCAGCAGCAATTCATGTCATATACAAAAGGTGTGGTGAGCTGGCCTTTTGGATCTTTGACCCTTTTTTCTGTGCCATAACTAGTGGACACAACACAAGAATCAATCCGCATAAGTTTTTTTATAATAATGAAACATCTATTTGTTCTTTAATGGTTTTATTGAAAAAGTAATGGAGACTGTTGTAAGTATTGAGGAGTCTTTGACATCATCCATGGTCATAAAAGGTTGCTTTCCCCTCCCATCAGAGAAATTTAGGTTAACTATATACACTTAAATACTGCTTTCATGCAACAAGACATTCCAAGTTGACACATTTCCTCTGTCAGAAGCAGGAAGGAAAAATTAGGGGAACCAAAAACAAAGACAAACAGAAGGATTTTCAGGAGACCTTTGAAAGTAGTAGAAGTGATGACAAAGCAGAGGGATTTGGTGATGGAATTCCAGAGGGCAGAGGCAAAGAAAGAAAGAACTTGTATTTATATAGCATCTTTCACGTCCTCAGGGCATCCCAGAAAGCAGTTGATTATTTTTGAGCTGCAGTCACAGCTGATGAAATCAATGGGGCAGAACTCACTCCCGAAATTACGGAGGAGCTCAACAGCACTGCCAGTTTTTAGTGGTGAATCGAAGGAGTAAGTTCCCTCATTTGCACGTGCGCAGTAAAACGCTAAAATCATGAACTTGCTCCTCGTGGTTCACTGGCGAAATGACAGTTTTGAATTAAAGGACCATCACATGCTGCAATCAGGGGAATCATTGATAAAGTGTAAACTTGCTCATCTGCCCAGCTGGAAAGTAACTAATTACACCACCAAACAGGTACACTTAAAAATACCAGGTCCAAACCAACTTTTAACAGCGCAGATGGTCTTAATGTCTGCCAAACAACTAAAAATTAACTTTTAAAAATGTGGAGTCTCATTACTCCTTATTTTAATAGATTTTGCTCATTAAATTTTTTTTAATTAAAAAATTATTTTTTTTTTACTTTTTCCTTCTGTCTCTTCAATTATTTCTTTGGCTTTTTATTAAAAAAAAATTAAAATTTTTATTTGCAATGATATACAGAATAATTAACTTTAAATGAATGAAGTCCGCTTGAGCAATGACGCTTAAATCTGTTGGCGTGACTTCTCTTCCTGACAGATTTTGTGGGCTTGTCTTATATTCTCACAGACTGTTCCATGCGCATCAACTCACGTTGCTCAGAGGCCAGGTTGATAGCGCGCAATTTTTAAAAAGTTCAAAATCAAGCAAGTCAACACCACAGAGCCTACAGTAAAGTATTTTCATTAATTTAATTCGCAAGACTTACGATGAGTGTTGCCATACCGCTCTGCATGAGTTCTGGCCCATTATGTCAAACCCAAGTAGAATCAGTGGGCGAGAAATTGGGCTGTGTAGCGTCCATTGTTTCGGTGCTATGCGACCACCCGGACATCAAAGATGGCGTCTTGGCTGCACATGCACGTCTCCAGCATGTCGTGCGCCGGACTCCATCTTGGTATAGGTAATTTACATGTGCAAATACCGATTGCCAGCAGCATGTAAAGGAGAAAATGGATACAATCAGTGTGCAACATTGATTTAAAGTGATAGACACCATTTTGGGACTTAACGCTCAACTCAACGCACAGTCTTAACCACGCCCATCTGAACATGTCTTGGAGTGCCTGGAGGACCCCCCACCTGTGCTATTTAAAGGGACCATGCAAGATTTACAGGTTAGTGGCTGGATTATTGCTTCTAGCTGCTGATATATTTGTACCTGTTTTTGGAGGTCTCCTATACTTGAATACTAGGACATGGAGACATAGCCTAACATTTAGAGCCAGGACGTGCAGGAGTAAAGTTAGGAAACACTACTACACGCAAAGGGTGGGAGAAGTTTGGAACGCTCTTCTGCAAATGGCAGTTGCTGCTAGCTCAATTATGAATTCTAAGTCTGAGATTGATAGATTTCTGTGAACCAAGGGTATTAAGGAATATGGGGCTAAGATGGGTATATGGAGTTAGGTCACAGATCAATCATGATCTCATTGAATGGCGGAACAGGCTTGAGGGGCTAAAATGCCACTGCCACTTGTGGCCTCCTGACATGTGCCACCTTCTCCTCCAAGAAAGCGGGACCTGTGTCTAGGTGATGTGCCTGTCATGGTTAAATAGCTGCCAGTGTGTATGGTCTGCGATTTGTGGGTGGGCGGCTTGCAACAGTGGCAATGTGTAAGGGTGAGAGGAAGTATCTGATTGAAAGAGTTGAGTACTGATGGAAAGAGTTTGTTGGTATGTGGGTGATGGGTGGTTTAGTGCGTCGAGCAGTGGATGTGGCTAGTGGTGCAGTTGGTAGGAGACGCCACTTGACAGTTGACCTCACTCGCCTTGACCACTCATGTCAAAGCATTGAACTTCTCCCTGCACTGCATCCCTGTTCGTGGTACTATGTGCCTGGCATTGATTGTGTCCTCTGCTGCCTCCCACTGTCTTTTGGGCATATGTCTGGAGGGCCTCTTGCCCTCCTATGGATATAGGATGTTCCTCCTTTTGTCCACCTCTTGCACCAAGACCACTAGTGCATCAGCAGAGAACCTTGGCGCACACACTCTCGCAGGCCTGGTACAAACTCAGATTGGCAGATTGGTGAGGTCTGGCGTGCAGATTGGAGGATGTGGGATTTAGTAGTGCACAACCTTTGTTCGATGTTTTACCATAACTCATCAATTTGTAAACATAGGGATGGGAGTTGCATCTATGTTTTACGTGTGCGATGTCTGATCTCCGTTCAGACTCTGTGCAGACAGCAGAATGTTATTTTTAGCAATTAGAAAGTACCGGCTACTTTAAGAGATTTTTAAGTGACATCCTCCCTTTAAGAGATTGGGGCTCCCCCTGCGAGTGGAAAGTGCAAATTGCATTGAATCCTCGTTCAATGAAGTCTCGTCCTGCCTGCGCAGGGGCCATCGGGCGAGGGTTAATAGCAGATCGCACTACTCGTCCCGAAAATAGGCCTTATCCAATTTTTTCTCCCCAGTGATTACTTGTGAGGAAACATAATCAAATTATAGATGGACACTAATAATCTGTATTCCAGACAACAATGTTCTGCTTGTAGCCATCATTTTGAAGAATCAACTGGGCAATATGAGTCGACACGATTTGTGTTATACTTATACTTATTTTATAATGATTTATTTGAAGTAAGTGCTTAAAGTTTCCGCTTGGGGAAATCCCAAACAGAAAAATAGCAGAGCGTGATTGCACCAAACTAACAAGAAGTGGGCTGACCTTGCTACTATCTCGTCCCGATATTTTAACCTTCAATTTCTTGGCTGTGGGATGTTGTAATTTCTTGGAAAAACCCAATAAGAAAGAGCATTAGTAAGTTAAAATTAAATAAAAACAGAACATACTGGAAATGCACACCAGCAGCAACCAAAAAGAAGAAAATATAGCTTAATATTTTGGGTCTAAGTCCTTCGTCAGATCTGGAAACTGGAAGATAAACAAGTCCCTTTATAAGATTGAATAAAACAAACAGAAGTGTGAAAACAACAGGTTCAAGTGAAGAGTCAGGAGTTTTTACTCCTGTCAAATAAAAGCAGTTAATGTAGCTAAAACTATTGACTGTACAATGTGGTTTTAACAGCAGGAAAGCTACAAAAGGACAGTAAATAAACATCAACCTGATGAACTGAAGTCCTCCCATACTTCATTGTACACTTAGCAAAGTAGTCTGGATATTTCTTATCTGTGTGGAGTTTCCCCAGCAACTAGGGAATCTGTTGGGACAAAAAAAAGTATGTTTTAAAATTTATTTCAAAATAACTGTATGTGCACGATTTCCCCAATGACTGGAGAAGCTCTGTACGGGCACTTAGTGAGCAAACTACTTCCTTATTGTATAGGGAGGAGCAGGACAGCTTCAGTCACTCAAGGTGGCTATGGATATGCTCCACTGCCTCCATTTGCAGCTTCATTCCTATTTACAATGGCGCAGAATTGAAGGCAACATTTCAGTTTCATTTCTGCCATCCAGAGATCTCTCCTAAATAAGATGTATTAAAAAAATTAAATGTATAGTACAGATCTTCCACAACAGTGAAGTCAGCAGTAAATTTGTACTATAAATGGACTATTGCAAAGATATTGTATTCAAATTGAGCATACTTCTTTGGATACAAGTTCTACTTTATTTCATATAACCAGAAGGGATTACACAGGGACACTAGTGGAAGCTGGGTTATAGGCATCCTTTTCTAAGGAATATTTATCAGGACATCTTTGTTAGACTTTGATGTTAGTGCCATTATACAGGCTTATAGATGTGCAATATGTTCAATGCATGATTTGAGAGACTTTTTTCTCACTACTACATCTGAGAATTATGTGATGAAGTACTTTGGATATGGAATTATCAATTGTTTAAAAATAGTTCTGACTCACAGATAAACCACTGAAAATAAACTGCCGCTGCTCTATACAACACATGTGTGGTATAAACACAGCTGGTTCTTGTTCAACACACGTGTGCACACTCTGATAATTGCTGTAATTCCCCTCTCTGAAGGTTTTACAATTGTCACAGGGTTTAAATATCTGAGTGAGACGTGTTAAATGACAAGCTTATGCATGAGCAGTTTGTATCTGATTAACCCTAGCTGAATGATGAATGGTACTCTAATGAATTCTTGGTCAACAAGCAACCTTATATTAATGTAAACTTAATACAGACCTGCCACGTATTTAGGGACCAGTAGTATGCTTGTCAACAAGCATTAATGATTCTCATACTGATGATTTTATATTGTTGTCCACTCATATGACAATGAAAATTGAATATTTATAGTAACTATATATTGTAATGACAAAATTATGCCAGCTCAATTTCATGCTTGGGACTCGAAAAAAAATCAAAATTTAGCTGGAAGAAGAACATTCTGAATTTTCTTCTGGATAAGCAGCAAGGAGTTACTGCTGGTGGTGAACCTGCATGTCTATCTATCGCTGCCTTTTCCAGTATTGGCAGTAATCAGCACATTAGGATATTCCAATGATGAGCTGGCAGTTGTCTGCGAGAGATTTGGCTAGAATAATATTCACTGCTGGTGGTTAAGTAACAGGTAGGAATTCTGTTCAGTGAAGACTGAATTTCAACAAGGAGAAACTCTTTGTTATTGCCTGCCCCTCCCC
The DNA here is from genome assembly GCF_035084215.1 of Heptranchias perlo. Taxonomy (NCBI): domain Eukaryota; kingdom Metazoa; phylum Chordata; class Chondrichthyes; order Hexanchiformes; family Hexanchidae; genus Heptranchias; species Heptranchias perlo. The sequence continues at coordinate 61,041,531 of NC_090325.1, read as the reverse complement.
CTTCGACTTCCCTTCAGGCTGCAAGTGTTTACCCGCTTTCATGTTGATGTAAAGCAGTTTCAGGTACATACTGATGTAAAAGCATTAATATAATTTGACCGTCAGGTGGCTGATCTGTCTCCTGGCACACTAAAATAACAAGTCTTACATTGCTGTCAATTCACACCTGATGCGGTATAGTTCCTGCTTCATGTAAAGCCTCATTTTAAAACTGCCCATGCTGTCCGCTGGTTCTGCTGGAAACTTTTTTGACCCTTTCTAACATTATGAGAGATGTGCTCTTGCTCACTTTCATAACATCAAAAATTAGTCCATTGGGGAGCAGAGCCCTATGTATGTACCGAGCTACTTTGCTGCTGAACTCAGATTGAGGTGCAATTGTCAATGTAATTCTGGTCTGACAGCTGTACATCTCACTTTACAGATATCAATCCTGGACTGGCAGTTGTAGTATAACTGCAGACTTAAAAGCATGGAGGACAAAATTCCACCAACCTTCCATCATAACTCCAGCGGGAAACCAGCAGAACCCCCCGGAAAGCAGCGTAGAACTGCTTGTACTGGGTCTCTGCCATTTCTGTGCGTCTACAACTTGCCCTGTAGCGGGGGCAACAAATAAATGTCATTGGGTGGGGGTAGGGGGGTGGGTACATAAGAACATAAGAACATAAGAAATTGGAGCAGGAGTAGGCCAATCGGCCCCTCGAGCCTGCTCCGCCATTCAATAAGATCATGGCTGATCTGATCCCAACCACAAATCTAAAGAACACAAGAAGTCGGAGCAGGACCCGGCCACATAGCCCCTGGGCCCTCTCCGCCACCCACAGGGCATTGACCGATCCGAACTCAGCTTCATGTCCAATTTCCTGCCCGCTCCCCATAACCCCTAATTCCCTTTACTTCTAGGAAACTGTCTATTTCTGTTTTAAATTTATCTAATGATGTAGCTTCCACAGCTTCCTGGGGCAGCAAATTCCACAGACCTACCACCCTCTGAGTGAAGAAGTTTCTCCTCATCTCAGTTTTGAAAGAGCAGCCCCTTATTCTAAGATTATGCCCCCTAGTTCTAGTTTCACCCATCTTTGGGAACATCCTTACTGCATCCACCCGATCAAGACCCTTCACAATCTTATATGTTTCAATAAGATCGCCTCTCATTCTTCTGAACTCCAATGAGTAGAGTCCCAATCTACTCAACCTCTCCTCATATGTCCGCCCCCTCATCCCCGGGATTAACCGAGTGAACCTTCTTTGTACTGCCTCGAGAGCAAGTATGTCTTTTCTTAAGTATGGAGACCAAAACTGTATGCAGTATTCCAGGTGCGGTCTCACCAATACCTTATATAACTGCAGCAATACCTCCTTGTTTTTATATTCTATCCCCCTAGCAATAAAAGCCAACATTCCGTTTGCTTTCTTGATCACCTGCTGCACCTGCATACCAACTTTTTGATTTTCTTGCACTAGGACCCCCAGATCCCTTTGTACTGCAGTACTTTCCAGTCTCTCGCCATTAAGAAAATAACTTGCTCTCTGATTTTTCCTGCCAAAGTGCATAACCTCACATTTTCCAATATTATATTGCATCTGCCAAATCTCCGCCCACTCACCCAGCCTGTCTATATCCCCTTGCAGGTTTTTATGTCCTCCTCACTCTCTACTTTCCCTCCCATCTTTGTATCATCTGCAAATTTTGATATGTTGCACTCGGTCCCCTCCTCCAAATCGTTAATATAGATTGTAAAGAGTTGGGGACCCAGCACCGACCCCTGTGGAACACCACTGGTAGAGACAGGGGCAGGATTCCTTATGCCACGAGTTACTGTTAGCCTGGCGCAGTGATGCCCAGTGTATCTGTGGAAGCTAATACGTCGAGGTATCAGCCTCCAGATGGGTGAATGCGGGCCCCACCAATACAGTCCAGGCCTGGGAAATGGCCTGGATTCTGGATAAAAGAGGGAGGGGTTTTCTTTGGATCAGCCCCGTTACATAGCTCGTAGTCCTGACTGACAGGAACAAATGTCATAAAATGGGAAGTAACCTCGTCACCAAAACGAAAATCATGGCTTAAGCTGTTCAAAAATCAGAAGATGTGCATTATTGTAAAAGAGTGGAAAAAGCAATGAGGCCGAAATTCAACTAAAAATGGCATCTCAGCTCCACTCTTCAGGAAACCATTCTAGAAGCATAGAATCATAGAAAGGTTACAGCACGGAAGGAAGCCATTCGGCCCATCGAGTCTATGCCAGCTCTACTCAAGAGCAATCCAGATAATCCCACTCCCCCCGCCATATCCCCACAGTCCTGCAATTTTTTTCCTTTCAAGCACGTATCCAGTTCCCTTTCGAGGGCCATGATTAAATCTGCCTCCACCACCCCCTCGGGCAGTGCATTCCAGATCCTAACCACTCACGCACTTTTCCTCATGTTACCTTTGGTTCTTTTGTCAATCACCTTAAATCTATGTCCTCTGGTTCTTGACCCTTCCACCAATGGGAACAGTTTCTCTCCAGCTATTCTGTCTAGACCCTTCACGATTTTAATACCTCTATCAAATCTCCTCTCAATCTTCTCTGTTCCAAGGAGAACAACCCCAGTTTCTCCAGTCTATCCATGTAACTAAAGTCCCTCATCCCTGGAATCATTCTAGTAAATCTCTTCTGTACCCTCTTTAAGGCCTTCACATCTTTCCTAAAGTGCGGTGCCCAGAACTGGACACAACACTCCAGTTGTGGCCGAACCAGTGTTTTTTTTTAATTTGTTCATGGGATGTGGGCATCACTGGCAAGGCCAGCATTTATTGCCCATCCCTAATTGCCCTTGAGAAGGTGGTGATGAGTCACCTGCTTGAACAACTGCAGTCCGTGTGGTTTTATAAAGGTTCATCATGACTTCCTTACTTTTGTACTCTATGCCACTATTTATAAAGCCCAGGATCCCGTATGCTCTTTTAACTACTTTCTCAACCTGCCCTGCCACCTTCAACGATTTGTGCACATTTTCCCCCCAGATCTCTCTGTTCCTGTTCCCCTTTTAGAGTTGTGCCCTCTAGTTTATATTGCCTCTCCTCGTTCTTCCTACCGAAATGTATCACCGCATTTTTCTGCGTTAAATTTCATCTGCCACGTGTCCGTCCATGCCACCAGCCTGTCTATATCCTCTTGAAGTCTATCACCATCCTCCTCACTGTTTACTACCCTTCCAAGTTTTGTGTCATCTGCAAATTTTGAAATTGTACCTTGTACACCCAAGTCCAAGTCATTAATATATATCAAGAAAAGCAGTGGTCCCAGCACCAATCCCTGGGGAACACCGCTGTACACTTCCCTCCAGCCTGAAAAATAACCATTCACCACTACTCTCTGCTTCCTGTTCTTTAGCCAATTTTGTATCCATGCTGCTACTGCCCCCTTTATTCCATGGGCTTCAATCTTGATAATAAGCCTATTATGTGGCACTTTATCAAATGCCTTTAGAAAGTCCATATACACCACATCAACCACATTACCCTCATCTACCCTCTCTGTTACCTCATCAAAAAACTCTGTAGCAAGTTAATTGGTTAGCTAGATTCAATTGGTCCCTGAAGGTGGGGCAGGCCTGACTCATCTGAGTCTCAACTGTAGAAATACAGGGGCCTGTCAGTGCGGACTGCACGGTGTGCGGATATTACACAGTGTGCTGAGAGTTCGGTAAGTGTGGGAGTTTGGTGAAGTGGGGGAAGGAGGTGCTGCTTTGCCTTGCTTTTCCAAACTTTTCCTGCAGAGCGGTAGTGGACCTGAGAGTAGAAGACTGAGATTGTGGAATAAAAGCAGCAGCAGACCTGCACCAAGAGACAACTACTGTGCGACATCACAGGGACTTAACTCCTGGACCTGAGATAAATAAGAAGCAAAAAGTAATCCAAGTGGGACGTCACCAAGGAAGAGGTAAGTGATTGGCTGGTGAGTATTTTCCTGCTGAATTTGTCTAAGGTTAGAGTTTGTGGATTCTCTGGTCTCTGTTGTGTAGTGGGGGACTGCTGTTCAGCAAGGGCCCTTGAGTATACCTTTTTAATTGAAGTGAAATTGGTGGGATTCATTTAATTTGAATTAATTAGTTAAAGGGTAAGTCATGTCAGGACAGCCCAGCCCCGTGTTATGCTCTTCCTGCTCTATGTGGGAAATCAGGGACCCTTCCGGTGTCCCTGACGACCATGTGTGCGGGAAATGCATCCAGCTGCAGCTACTGACAAACCGCATTGCGGCACTGGAGCTGCGGATGGATTCATTAAGGAGCATTCGCGATGCTGAGAACGTCGTGGATAGCACGTTTAGTGAGGTGGTCACACCGCAGGTAAAGGTTGTACAGGCAGGAAGTAATTGGGTGACCACCAGGCAGAGTAAGAAGAGCAGGCAGGCAGTGCAGGGGTCCCCTGTGGCCGTCCCCCTCTCAAACAAATATACCGCTTTGGATATTGTTGAGGGGGATGACTTATCAGGGGAAGGCAGCAGCAGCCAACTTCCTGGCACCAGGGGTAGCTCTGCTGCACAGGCTGGGAGGAAAAAGAGTGGAAGAGCTATAGTGGTAGGGGATTCTATCGTAAGGGGAACAGACAGGCGTTTCTGTGGCCGTAAACGTGACTCCAGGATGGTTTGTTGCCTCCCTGGTGCCAGGGTCATGGATGTCACTGAGCGGCTACAGGGCATTCTCAAGGGGGAGGGTGAACAGGCAGAGGTCGTGGTCCACATTGGGACCAACGACATAGGTAGGAAGGGAGATGAGGTCCTGCATCAAGAATTTAGGGAGCTAGGTAGCAGATTAAAGAGCAGGACCTCAAAGGTTGTAATCTCTGGATTACTCCCAGTGCCACGGGCTAGTGAGTATAGAAATAGGAGGATAGAACAGATGAATGCGTGGCTAAAGAGTTGGTGCAGGAGGGAGGGTTTCAGTTTCCTGGATCACTGGGCCTGCTTCTGGGGAAGGTGGGACTTGTACAAGTCGGACGGGTTGCACCTGAACCAGAGCGGGACAAATATCCTTGCGGGGAGGTTTGCTAGCACTGTTGGGGGGGGTTTAAACTAACTTGGCAGGGGGATGGGATACAGAGTGGAGCTACAATAGGGGGTGATGTGCAGCCAAATATAGAGAAAAAAACAAGTCAGCTTGGAAGACAGGGCAAATATGTGAGGGCAAGGCTGGATGGCATCTATTTTAATGCAAGGAGTCTTGCGAATAAGGTGGATGAACTGAAGGTGTTGATAAACACATGGGAGTATGATATTGTTGCTGTCACAGAGACATGGTTGAGGGAGGGGCAAGACTGGCAGCTCAATATTCCGGGGTACAGAATCTTCAGGCGAGACAGAGGGGGAGGTATAAGAGGAGGGGGGGTCGCAATATTAATTAAAGAATCAATTACTGCCATAAGGAGGGATGATATATTAGCAGGTTCCTCTAATGAGGCCATATGGGTGGAGCTTAAAAACAAAAAGGGGGCAAGCACTTTGATGGGAGTGTACTATAGGCCCCCAAACAGTCAGGGGGAGATAGAGGAACAGATATGTAGGCAAATCTCAGAAAATTGTGCAAATAATAGGGTAATAATCGTGGGGGATTTCAACTTCCCCAATATTAACTGGGATACTCAGAGTGTAAAAGGCTTAGAGGGTACAAAATTCTTAACGTGCATCCAGGAGAGCTTTTTCAGCCAGCATGTAGAAAGTCCTACAAGAGAGGGGGCGGTACTGGACCTAATTCTAGGGAATGTGGCCAGCCAAGTGGAAGAAGTGTTAGTAGGTGAGCACTTTGGTGACAGTGACCATAATTTGGTGAGATTTAAGGTGGTCATGGAAAAGGACAGGGAGGGGCCGGAAATAAAGGTTCTAAATTGGGGGAAGGCCGATTTTAATAGGATAAGGCAGGATCTGGCCAAAATGGACTGGGATCAGCTGCTTGTAGGAAAATCCGCATCGGAGCAATGGGAGTCTTTCAGAAGGGAGATTGAGACCATACAATGGCAACATGTTCCCGTAAAGGTCAAGGGTGGTTCCAAGAACTCCAGGGAACCTTGGATGTCAGGGGATATACGAGAATGGATTAGGAAAAAAAGGAGGGCTTTTGGCAGATACAAAAGGCTAAAGATGGAGGAAGCCCTAGAGGAGTACAAAAAGTGCAGGGGGATACTTAAAAAAGAAATTAGGAGATCAAGGAGGGGCCATGAAATAACACTGGCGAGCAAAATAAAGGAAAATCCTAAGATGTTTTATAAGTATATTAAGGGTAAGAGGATGACTAGGGAAAAAATAGGGCCCATTAGGGACAAAAATGGCAATCTGTGTGTGGAGCCGGCAGATGTAGGAGGGGTTCTAAATGAATTTTTTGCATCTGTTTTCACGATGGAGAAGGACGATGTAGACATAGAAATACGGCAGGGGGACTGTGATATACTCGAACATATTAACATCGAGCGGGAGGAGGTATTGGCGGTTTTAGCAGGCCTAAAAATGGATAAATCCCCAGGCCCGGACGAAATGTATCCCAGACTACTGTGTGAGGCAAAGGAGGAGATTGCGGGGGCTCTGACACATATATTCAGAACCTCTCTGGCCACAGGGGATGTGCCAGAGGACTGGAGAACCGCTAATGTAATACCATTATTCAAGAAGGGGAGTAGGGAAAAACCGGGGAACTACAGGCCAGTGAGCCTAACATCAGTGGTAGGAAAATTATTGGAAAAAATTCTGAAGGACAAAATTAGTCTCCACTTGGAGAAGCAAGGATTAATCAGGGATAGTCAACATGGCTTTGTCAAGGGAAGATCATGTCTGACTAATTTGATTGAATTTTTTGAGGGGGTGACTAGGCGTGTGGATGAGGGTAACGCAGTGGATGTGGTATACATGGATTTCAGTAAGGCCTTCGATAAAGTCCCCCACAGGAGACTGGTCAAGAAGGTACGAGCCCATGGAATCCAGGGTGCCTTGGCACTTTGGATACAAAACTGGCTTAGTGGCAGAAGGCAGAGGGTGATGGTCGAAGGTTGTTTTTGTGACTGGAAGCCTGTGGCCAGTGGGGTACCACAGGGATCGGTGCTGGGTCCCTTGCTGTTTGTGGTCTACATTAATGACTTGGATATGAATGTAAAAGGTATGATCAGTAAGTTCGCTGATGATACAAAGATTGGTAGGGTGGTAAATAGTGAGGAGGATAGCCTCAGTCTGCAGGACGATATAGATGGGTTGGTCAGATGGACGGAACAGTGGCAAATGGAATTTAACCCGGAAAAGTGCGAGGTGATGCACTTTGGAGGGACTAACAAGGCAAGGGAATACACAATGAATGGGAGGACCCTAGGCAAGACAGAGGGTCAGAGGGATCTTGGTGTGCAAGTTCACAGATCCCTGAAGGCGGCGGAACAGGTAGATAAGGTGGTAAAGAAGGCATATGGGATACTTGCCTTTATTAGCCGAGGCATAGAATATAAGAGCAAGGAGGTTATGATGGAGCTGTATAAAACACTGGTTAGGCCACAGCTGGAGTACTGTGTGCAGTTCTGGTCGCCACACTACAGGAAGGATGTGATCGCTTTGTAGAGGGTGCAGAGGAGATTCACCAGGATGTTACCAGGGCTGGAGCGCTTCAGCTATGAAGAGAGACTGGGAAGATTGGGTTTGTTTTCCTTGGAGCAGAGGAGGCTGAGGGGGGACATGATTGAGGTGTACAAAATTATGAGGGGCACAGATAGGATGGATACTAAGGAACTTTTTCCCTTCGTTGAGGGTTCTATAACAAGGGGACATAGATTCAAGGTAAAAGGCGGGAGGTTTAGGGGGGATTTGAGAAAGAACTTTTTCACCCAGAGGGTGGTTGGAGTCTGGAACTCACTGCCTGAAAGGGTTGTGGAGGCAGGAACCCTCACAACATTCAAGAAGCATTTGGATGAGCACTTGAAATGCCATAGCATACAAGGCTACGGACCAAATGCTGGAATATGGGATTAGAGTAGACAGGGCTGATGGCCGGCGCGGACACGATGGGCCGAAGGGCCTCTATCCGTGCTGTATGACTCTATGACAGACTTCTGAGCCACTTATGCTCTTTCCAGTGACCCTCGCACAAACATATATACACACACACACACATACACACACATATGAGGCATACACATATACACACTCACACACATGCACCCACACATACAAGCATACACTCATATGCTTCAACAAAAATATTGTAGACTGACATTCAGTTACCAGGGTGTTTAAATAATTTAAAGTAAATCTAGTTATGCATCTTCAAGATGTATTATTGAATATTGTACATTTTTAGTAATGTTTTTATGTTCATTTGTAGTGTAACAAATTATTTATAAAGCTGCATTGCTTTAGGTAGTTCTATTTATTATTTTTCTGTTGCCTTAACCTTTTGATGCTATGTTTATAATAGATTCTGTATTATCTTGTTCTATGTGTGTTTATTATTAGAACTACATTGGAAACGCATATAATGTGAAATAGAGGCCTTGTATATGGCACTGATATAGATACAGAAATAGGGGGTGAATTTCTGTGGGGGATTCTCCCACTCGTCTGCTGTTACTTCAGCAAAAGAGCCAAGGAAACTCCAGAAAAAATGGGAAAATTGGCATTTACGCCATTTTTACAGAGTTTCTGCAGCTATTTCTCTGAAATTACAGCAGATAAACAGATCTTCCATGGAAATCTACCCCATGATCTACCTTAATTTTTGTATAGCAGTGTTCACAATGTTAGATCAGTTTAGATTGAGATACTATACAAAATGGGATTACAATCAGACATCAAAGATGGTGAAGATATCTTTCTTCCAAAGAAGACTCTGTTCTATCTATGATGGGAAGGTTATATTAGCCAGCCTTTTTTTTTGAGTAAGCTTTTTTTTGCATTTGAACCTGGACAAACATTTAGTTGATATATTAATTTCAATTGGTGTCCTTCGCACCTATTTTTATAGAGACTGCTTCAATGCCATTATTGACATTGATAACCTATGTTGGGACATTCTATGTAAACTTGGCATGGTGTTAAAAGAGCAAGCATCTATTGAGAGTTTCATGAATAACTTAGAGTCCAAGTCCATTTGATGACATTATAAATAGATATATGCTATACGCGTGTATAATAGTAACTTTCCATATGTATTCTTTCTAAAATGTATGTCGATTATATCAGCAGTGCTTATGTCTGGCTTACGGCTAATGAACATAGAAACTAGAACAATAAAACTTTGCTCTAGCATCAAACTACAGCCAACCTGTATATTTTGGGCAGATACCCATGGCAGTATGTGGCATATCTTTGGTACCTGCTAGGGGACTGGGAACACCAGATGGCTGCATGGGGTTGCATTTGCAAGTGATTGCCCAACCCACTTGTAAGAGGCCAGATCAAATAAGAATTGGAACAGGCCATGATCCTGGTCTAGAGACTCCAGTAGGCCCTACATCTTCCCAGCATCCAGATCACTGATAAGGAAGGAGTGAGGTATGTTAGTGTAGTGGTTATGTTACTGGGCTATTAATCCAGAAAACTTGAGCTCAAATACCTACCATGGCAGTTTGAAAAGTTTTGAAAAAAGCTGATATCGGTAACATAGTGGTTATGTTACTGGACTAGTAATCCAGAGGTCTGGACTAATAATCTCATGAGTTCAAATCCTACCATAGCAGCTGGAGAATTTACATTCATTCAATTAATTAGATAAAAATCTAGAATTAAAAAAATTAGTATCAGTAATGGTGGCCATGAAACTACTGGATTGTTATAAAAACCCATCTGGTTCACTAATTTAGGGAAGGAAACCTACCATCCTTACCTGGTCTGGCCTATATGTGACTCTGGACCCACAGCAATGTGGTTGATTCTTAATTGCCCTCTGAAATGGCCTAGCAAGCCACTCAGTTGCAAAACACAGCCATGATGCTGTTGGATTGTATAAAACCTAACTGGTTCACTAATGTCCTTTAGGGAAGGAAACCTGTCGTCCTTACCCAGTTCTGGCCTATATATGATTCTGGGCCCACATCAATGTGGTTGATTCTTAATCTGCCCTCTGAAGTGGCCTACCAAGCCACTCAGTTGTATCAAGCAGCTTTCAAAAAGATGGCCAACTATTACCTTTTGCAGGGCAATTGGGGATGGGCAATACATATCAGCCATGCCAGTCATACCCACACCCCAAGAATGAATAAATAAAAAGGAGGGAGCTGCTGGGGGAAGCAACCCCATCAGTTCCACCTCTGCATGAATTTAGGCACATTGTATGGGCAGCCTACTCCAGATACCAATGGAAACTGGCCCCTTGCTGCTTTTCTGGGGAGAGAGCAGTCATTTCTGTGTCCCACCGAATTTTTCTCCCCCTCTGCTGCACTCCCACAAGATTTATTCCAGTATTACACACCAGGCCCTGAAAAAATTCAGGCCCATTGTGTCTGGTGTGCATTTTGCCCATCACACTTCAACATCATACAGTTACATTTGAAATTTCTGCGTCACGCTCATTCCTGTTTGGCTCAAATTTCATAGTCATAAAATACTCCTAAATTACAACTGAACAGGAAGGAAATGTACCGACCAACAAGTAGCAATTAAGGATGGAAAGAAACTCTGTCTGCAATGCCAAGGAAAATATGCTAGTAATAAATTAAAAATGGTACATCAGAACATGGACATCACACTCCAGAGATCACATCTTGTTCCAGACGCAAAACAATCTTAAAATGCTGAGTGCTTCTGACCTGCATTTCAAACCTTCAGTCTGAAACTAACTAGCACATTCCAATCTTCAAACTTCCCTGACCAAATAACAGGTAAACGCTGAATGGCCTCAGCTTATACTTAACAACAATTAGACGTCGTGGCCTTAAAAAGACATACCTGTACCTTAATAGAAAAATTGTGCATTAGGTGGCACAAAAAAGTAGCATATCCACATTACAGCGAGAAAACCACATTGGATCCAGAATACCATAAAATTACTGACATTTCTTGGAGTAATCATGGTGCTTAACACGTCCATTCACTCCAGAGCAGCAATCAACAGAGCTAATAGAATCCTGAGGCTGAAAAATCTACAGGCCGTTCCATCCCAACATAAATGTCAGGGATTGAGGGGGAGCCTGCCGGAGACCGCCAGCACGAACCGGCTCAAAGTACGCAGGACCAGGAAAGGTCACCCTAATGGTATAATCCAGGTGGGCGCCTATGTCACTAGAGGTGTATTGCAGATACTTGCCAGTGGGGTGAGGCTGCAAATGCAGCAGAGGGTCCAAAATTCAGGGAGGTGGGGGCAGGCCCCGTTGGAAAGAATGGCTTTGTGGCCCATTGAGCCCTTTATATGAGGGATGGAGAAAAATAGCACATTTTTTTTATATATACCTCAATAGGTAGTTTCACATCTGTTCTGGAGGTGCGGGCGACAGTATAATTCCAGCCTATCTTAGTTCAGGCACTCGTGTTGCATTAGGAAAGTCAAAAGCAGTGCCAAGCTGGTGACGGTTATTTGTTATGGTAGTGTAGTGGTCATGATACCAGACTCACAGCCCTAAGGTCAGGCAATTCTAAATCCCTACATGGCAAGTTATGGAATTGTTTTCAATAAATCTGTTAATCTGTGGGACAGCACCAGGAAAAATGAGCATAAAATCCACTGGATTTTTGTGAAAATCCTACTTGCTCACTAACACACTTCAGGGAAGACAGCCTGCCACCCCAAACCATGGTGACCTACACATACCTTTAGCCTCACACTAGAGTGGTTGACTCTTATTACCCTCTGAAGTGGCCTAGCCAGTCACTCAGTTGTAAACAATTGCTATGCAGTTCAGTAATAATTAGAAAACTGGATAAACCTATCAGTAACAATACAAGACAGGACTCAGGCAACTTCAGTCCAGTTGACCTTGCAAAATTCTCTTCATTAATATCTGGGGATTGGTCCAAATTGGGAGAATTGTCCCACAGACTAGTCAAGCAACAGCCTGACATAGTCATACTCAAGAATCATAGCAGCAACATTCCAGCTTCCTCCGTCATTATCCTTGGGTACGTCCTGTCCTATCGGCACTAAACCACAACCAAATGGGAACAACGTACAAAAATTTGGAAGGAAGCCACTAATTATGATCAGATGTTGACTAGAAAAGCAAAAGGGTAAATTCAGTGATTCTGTACTCACAGTAAGGAAGTGATGCTCAAAGGGAGTACAGGCCAGAGTTAGCAGGTTCTGTCTCACCGGCAAGACTGACCCACCAGAGGTGGCAGTACAGTGATAGACAGTCAGGAGGGAATGGCCCTGGGAGTCCTCAACATTGACTCTGGAGCACCTGAAATCTCATGGCATCAGGTCAAACATGGGCAAGGAAACCTCCTGCTGATTACCACCCTCCCTCAGCTGATGAATGAGTCCTCTTCCATGTCGAGCAACACTTGGAGGAAGCACTGAGGGTAGCAAGGGGACAGAATGTACTCTGGGTGGGGGACGTCAATGTCCATCACCAAGAGTGGCTCAGTAGCACCACGACTGACAGAGCTGGCCGAGTCCTGAAGGACATGGCTGCCAGACTGGGCCTGTGGCAGGTGGTGAGCGAACCAACACGAGGGAAAAACCTACTTGACCTCGTCCTCACCAATCTACCTGTTGCAGATGCATCTGTCCATGACACTATTGATAGGAGTGACCACCGCACAGTCCTCGTGGAGACGAAGTCCCGTCTTTGCACTGAGGACACCATCCAACGTGTTGTGTGGCACGATCACCGTGCTAAATGGGATATATTCAGAACAGATCTATCAGCTCAAAACTGAGCATCCAGGAGGCATTGTGGGCTGTCAGCAGCAGCAGAATTGTATTCCAGCACAATCTGTAACCTCATGGCCCGGCATATTCCTCACCATTACCAACAAGCCAGGGGTTCAACCCTGGTTCAGTAAGGAGTGTAGAAGAGCATGCCAGGAGCAGCACCAGGCATACCTAAAAATGAGGTGCCAACCTGGTGAAGCTACAACACAGGACTATATGCATGCTAAACAGCGGAAGCAAAATGCTATAGAGCTAAGCAATTCTACAAACAACGGATCAAATCAAAGCTCTGTAGTCCTGCCACATGAATGGTAGTGGACAGTTAAACAACTAATGGGAGGAGGAGGATCTGTAAACATCCCCATCCTCAATGATGGCAGAGTCCAGCACGTGAGTGCAAAAGACAAGGCTGAAGCATTTGCAACCATCTTCAGCCAGAAGTGCCAAGTGGATGATCCATTTCAGCCTCCTCCCGATATCCCCAGCATCACAGAAGCCAGTCTTCAGCCAATTCGATTCACTCCACGTGATATCAAGAAACGGCTGAGTGCACTGGATACAACAAAGGCTATGGGCCCCAACAACATCCTGCCTGTAGTGCTGAAGACTTGTGCTCCAGAACCAGCTGCGCCTCTAGCCAAACTGTTCCTGTACAGCTACAACACTGGCATCTACCCGATAATGTGGAAAATTGCCCAGGTATGTCCTGTCCACAAAAAGCAGGACAAATCCAATCCGGCCAATTTCCGCCCCATCAGTCTACTCTCAATCATCAGCAAAGTGATGGAAGGTGTCGTCAACAGTGCTATCAAGCGGTACTTACTCGCCAATAACCTGCTCACCGATGCTCAGTTTGGGTTCCGCCAGGACCACTCGGCTCCAGACCTCATTACAGCCTTGGTCCAAACATGGACAAAAGAGCGGAATTCCAGAGGTGAGGTGAGAGTGACTGCCCTTGACATCAAGGCAGCATATGACTGAGTGTGGCACCAAGGAGCCCTAGTAAAATTGAAGTCAATGGAAATCAGGGGGAAAACTCTCCAGTGGCTGGAGTCATACCTAAAACAAAGGAAGATGGTATTGGTTGTTGGAGGCCAATCATCTCAGCCCCAGGACATTGCTGCAGGAGTTCCTCAGGGCAGTGTCCTTGGCCCAACCATCTTCAGCTGCTTCATCAATGACCTTCCCTCCATCATAAGGTCAGGAATGGGGATGTTCGCTGATGATTGCACAGTGTTCAGTTCCATTCGCAACCCCTCAAATAATGAAGCAGTCCGTGCTTGCATGCAGCAAGACCTGGACAACATCCAGGCTTGGGCTGATAAGTGGCAAGTAACATTCGCGCCAGACAAGTGCCAGGCAATGACCATCTCCAACAAGAGAGAGTCTAACCACCTCCCCTTGACATTCAACGGCACTACCATCACCAAATCCCTCACCATCAACATCCTGGAGGTCACCATTGACCAGGAATTTAACTGGACCAGCCACCTAAATACTATGGCTACAAGAGCAGGTCAGAGGCTGGGTATTCTGCGGCGAGTGACTCACCTCCTTTTCACCATCTACAAGGTACAAGTCAGGAGTGTGATGGAATACTCTTCACTTGCCTGGATGCGTGCAGCTCCAACAACACTCAAGAAGCTCGACACCATCCAGGACAAAGCAGCTCGCTTGATTGGCACCCCATCCACCACCCTGAACATTCACTCCCTTCACCACTGGTGCAGAGTAAATATTCAGAAATTAAATCTCTGACAATTTCAAAGTAAGCCACTAAACCATAAAAAGATGACCAAAAAAGTAGTTATGTACAAATCAGACAGTATGCAACCTTTCAGTGTGATTGATAAATGTATTGGCAGCATGGATTGACCTAAGAAAGTAAAGAAATGCAACTGTATTGAATTTTTGAGGTTTCTTTCAAACTTGACTTCATATTTGTCATCCAAAGGATTGATGGTTTTTAGATGAAGCAACTGCATGTCAGTGTTTCAATAAGACTTGGGGTTGGTTTTTTGAATACATTTCTATACATGGCTCTCTGATTATCATAATGAACCAAATGAATTTCTGGAACCTCATCACAACACCGTTCCTCATACGATTCCTCTTACAATCTTCAGCATTCAAAATGCATTTTGAAGAATGTCAGGAATGTTATAACTTATTCCTGTTCCATCCTCACACATCCTGAAGGGGAAAAAAAAGGAAACTTCATTTATATAACAACTGATCATATCCTCAAGTTGTCCCAAACCACTTCATGTCCAATGAATTGCTTTTGAAATGTGGTCATTGTAATGTAGGCAAATGTCGCAGCCAATTTGCGCACAGCAAGATCCTATAAATAGCAAATCAGATGAAGCTGTTTATTGATGGCCTTAGTTGAGGGGGGAAATTGTTCACAGCACCAGGAGAACTCCATGCTCTTCTTCAAACAGTGCCAATATATAACATATAATTGCAAGGATCTGGGCTTTTCTTGGAAAATGGTCAGTTAAGAAGTAACAAAAGATGAACGTCTGTAAAGAGAAGGCTGCAGTACTGACCTTAGATGAAGAGCTAAGATATTTTGCCTTAAAATCATTAATTATTCAGTAACCAATGAAACCCAAGACAGGAGGAATTTTGAGCAAAGGTAAATTCTATCAAATCTCTAGAGCAGACGCTGAAATGGAGTTATTTAGCCATATGTATGCAAAGGCGCAGGCACACACCTGCTGCTGAGAAAGAAACAAGCAATGCAGGTAACAATTGGCTTCAACATCTCTGAGCTAGAAGAGAGAAATATTGCACAGAATTTCATACCTGGTATCGAGTAACTCCCACTGGAAGTGTACAAGTCTGGATGTAAGGTGACGACAAGAGCAAAAGATTGGATGAAAATGTTTGCAGGAGTTTTGACTATAACATGCTGGTTTGTAATCATGAAAGTGGATAGGGGTATAAGTAAATATTCTAGTTTTATATTTTCAAGTGATTTTGACTTGAAGATAAGCCTTGTGTTACTTTTCTTTTCATTGGAGGCTATGGGGTTGAATTTCTATGGATGTTCTCCCAATTTTCAGCAGTAAACTCAACGGAAGATCCACGGAAAACCCAAAGAAACGGCATAGCCATTTCTCTGAGATTTCCGTGGATTTTCCACTGAAGTTACAGTGGACGATCAGGAGGACCCATGTGGAAATACAACCCCGCAGTCACAAACTAAGGGACGAATAATGCAACGGTAGGCACATGGTGTGCCAAACTGCATCAGGTGCCCACTCCCAGTATTATCACACATGGAGGCCTGAGATCTTTAGCATGAACTCAGAACAGCCCAATATGGCTATCCAATGTAAAAAGCACACAGACTCTAATTTGGTGAGTGTAGGAGTTAGGTGCAGAGGGAGAAGGAGGTCCTAAACAATTTAAACAAAGGGACTACAAAACTAATCTATCAATGTTTAAAACTTTTAAAACTTAAATAAAAAATACATAATATTTTTTTAAAAGCCTAAGTAATTACTAACTATTTTGAAATCAAGCTGAATCCATTTACTAAATATAATTTAGATCTCAAGTGATTCTATTAGTCCTAGAAATAAACTACTGATTAAATAAATAAAAACTAGAAATGGCAGTACAGGCTGTGTCTCAGGACTGTAATATGTGGGAGTTTGTGGACAGTGAGTCTGGCCCGGATTGGCACATCTGCAGTAAATGTCTCTGGCTTGAGACACTCCGACTCAGAGTCTTTGAGCTGGAGTGTGAGTTAGAGACACTCCAACACGTAAGGGAGGGGGAGGTAGAGAAAGAGGTCCCACAGACACTGGTCCTATGCAACAGGTACGAGGTACTTGATCCCTGTGAGGATAAGGATGAAGGCTACAGGGAGGATGTCCAGAATGCTAACCATGGCACCTTGGAGCATTAGGCAGTCCAAACAGGGAAGGATCAGAACAGAAAGGATGTAGTCATAAGGGATAGATAATGTCCTCTGCAGTCGCGACCGAGAGTCCATGAGGGTGTGTTGTCTACCTGATGCAAAGGGAAAGGACATCTCAGAGCAACTGGAGAGGAACTTGGAAAGGGAGGAGGAGGATCCAGTTGCCGTGGTCCACGTCAGCACCAAAGACATAAGGAAGAACAAGGAGGAGGGCCTATCAATATATTTTAATATATATTAATGATTTGGACTTGGGTGTACAGGGCACAATTTCAAAATTTGCTGAAAGCACAAAACTTGGAAGTATAATAAACAGTGAGGAGGATAGTAATAGACTACAAGAGGACATAGACAGGCTGATGGAACGGGCGGACACATGACAGATGAAATTTAACGCAGAGAAGTGCGAAGTGATACATATTGGCAGGAAGATTGAGGAGACGCAATGTAAACTAAATGGTACAATTCTAAAGGGGGTGCAGGAACAGAGAGACCTGGGGGTTTATGTGCACAAATCTTTGAAGGTGACTGGACAGGTTGAGAATTCGGTTAAAAAGCATACGGAATCCTGGGTTTTATAAATAAAGGCGTAGAGCGCAAAAGCAAGGAAGTTATGGTGAACCTTTATAAAACACTGGTTCAGCCACAACTGGAGTATTGTGTCCAATTCCGAGCACGGCACTTTAGGAAGGATGTGAAGGCCTTAGAGAGGGTGCAGAAAAGATTTACTAGATTGGTTCCAGGGATGAGGCACTTCAGTAATGTGGAGAGACTGGAGAAGTTGGGGTTGTTTTCCTTACAGCAGAAAAAGTTAAGAGGAGATTTGATAGAAGTGTTCAAAATCATGAAGGGTTTAGATAAAGTAAATAAAGAGAAACTGTTCCCATTGGCGGAAGGGTCAAGAACCAGAGGACATAAATTTAAGGTGATTAGCAAAAAAACCAAAAGTGACATGAGAAAAACTTTTTACGCATCTGGAATGCGCTGCCTGAAAGGGTGGTGGATGCAGATTCAATCGTGGCTTTCAAAAAGGAATTGGATAAATACTTGAAGGGAAAAAATTTGCAGTGCTATGGGAAAAGTGTAGGGGAATGGGACTAACTAGATTGCTCTTACAAAGAGCCGGCATGGGCTCGATGGGCCGAATGGTCTCTTTCTGTGCTGTAACCATTCTATGATTCCCTTTAGGAACTAAATAAAAAAAGCAGGACCTCACAGGTGGTAATCTCAGGTTTACTACCTTATCCATGTGCTAATTGGCATCGGGATAGACAAATCAGGAAGGTAACTGTGTGGCTGAAAGAGTGGTGTGGGAAGGAGGGGTTCCATTTCATGGGACACTGGCATCAGTACTGGGACAGGAAGGAGCTGTACCATTGGAATGGGTTCCACCTGAACCGAAATGGGACCAGAGTCCTAGCGGAAAGGATAAATAGGGCAGTGCATACGACTTTAAACTAGCAAGATCTAGCAGGCATCTGGTAGCAATAACAAAAGGTTAAAGATAAAAGAAACAGGAGATGTGTGTAAAGGTCAGACCAGGGTAAGGAATAAAGATAACATAAACAGTCAAAGAACAGGTAAAATTATAAAACAGAAGTACAAAAGGACTGTTAAAAATAAAGTAAAAAGAACAACTATTAAAGATGAATTAACTGCCTGTACAGCAATGTACGCAGCATCCAAAGTAAAACGGGGGAACTGGAGGCAATAATCCATAGCATGGAACCAAATGTAGTAGGAATAACTGAAACATGGCTACATAAAGAACAGGACCGGCAACTAAAAATTGCAGCTAAAACATAATCCAAAAGGATGGGGAAGGAAGAAGTGGGGGGTGGAGTCACTGTACTAATTAGAGATAACAATGGCAGTAAAAAAAGGACATAACTAACAGAAGGATAGAAACAGAATCCATTTGGATTGAAATAAAAGATAAGAAAGGATCTGACATGCTAATAGGGGTATACTACAGTCCACCTGGAGGAGGTGGAGGAAGAAATATGTAAGCAAATATGTGAAATGAATAAATGAATCAAGGTCATAGAATAATAATCATGGGAGATTTTAACTATCCCCAAATAAACTGGCAAGAGAGGTGGGTAAAGGGGTACAGGGAATGGAGTTTTTACAGTGTGTGCAGGATTCCTTTTTTACCCAGTATGTAAAAAGCCCAACGAAAGAGGAATCACTGCTGGATCCAGTAATAGCTTTGTATCATCAGCAAACTTAGATGCATACACTCGGTCTCCTGATCTAAGTCATTGATATATATTGTAAACAGCTGAGGCCCAAGCACTGATCCTTGTGGCACCCCACTAGTTATAACCTGCCAACCTGAAAATGACCCATTTATTCCTACTCTCTGTTTGCTGTCCATTAACCAGTCCTCAATCCTTGCTAATAAATTACCCCCAATCCCATGAGCCCTAATCTTGTCTAACAACCTCTTGTGTGGTATCTTATTGAATGCCTTTTGAAAATCCAAATATACTACATCCACTGGTTCCTCCTTATCTACCCTGCTAGTTACACCCTCAAAAAACTCAATTTCTCTTTCTGCCTCACCATATTATGACTTTCTAAGTGCCCTTTTACAACGTCCTTAATAATAGATTCTAGCATTTTCCCTACTACTGATGTCAGGCTAACTGACCTGTAGTTCCCTGTTTTCTCTCTCCTTCCTCTCTCGAATAGCGGGGTTACATTTGCTACCTTTCAATCCATGCGGACCATTCTGGAATCCAAGGAATTCTGTAAGATCAAAACCAATGCATCCACTATCTCTGCTGCCACATCTTTTAAAACCCTAAGATGTAGGCCACCAGGCCCAGGAATTTGTTGGCTTTTAGGCCCATTAATTTCTCCAGTACTTTTTCTTTACTAATCTTAATTACATTAAGTTCCTCACTCTCATCAGACCCTTGGTTCCTCACTATATCCAGTATGTTTTTTTTTGTCTTCTTCTGTGAAGACAGATACAAGGCGCATATTAAAAGAAGTTAGGGAAGAGATGGCAGAGGCACTATTACATAGATATAAAAATTCATTAGAAAAGGGAATAGTGCCAGAGGACTGGCAAACAGCTAATATGATTCCTATATTTAAAAAGGGAGATAGAACCAGTCCAGGGAACCATAGGCCAATTAGCTTAATGTCGGTGGTAGGAAAGATGATGGACTCCTTACTCAAAGATGTAATAGAAAATCATCTAGAAACCGAAAATATAATAAA
The DNA here is from genome assembly GCF_035084215.1 of Heptranchias perlo. Taxonomy (NCBI): domain Eukaryota; kingdom Metazoa; phylum Chordata; class Chondrichthyes; order Hexanchiformes; family Hexanchidae; genus Heptranchias; species Heptranchias perlo. Next base: position 61,021,544 of record NC_090325.1, on the reverse strand, counting down.
GAATAGTCAGCACAGATTTCAAAACAGAAGGTCATACTTGACCAACCTTATTGAATTCTTTGAAAAAGTAACAGAAAGAATAGAATATGTAATGTATAGAGGCAATATATTTGGATTTTCAAAAGGCCTTTGGTAAGGTACTGCATTGTAGACTCATGACTAAGGTCAGAGCATGTGGAGTCAGAGGACAAGTAGCAAAATGGTTAGCAAACTGGCTACAAAACAGAAAACAGAGAGCAGGAGTTAAAGGTAGTTACACAGACTGGCAAAAGGTGGGAAGTGGTGTTCCACAAGGATCAGTGCTGGGACCACTGTTGTTCACAATTTACATAAACGATTTGGACTCGGGAATCGGAAGTACAACTTCAAAATTTGCAGACGACACCAAATTGCAGGGTATCATTAATACTGAGGAGGACTGTGACAAAATACATTAATAAACTTGCAGAATGGGCATGTAATTGGCAAATGAATTTCAATATAGATAAGTGTGAAGTATTACATTTTGGTAGGAAGAATAAGGGGGCCACATACTGCTTGGATAATAAAAGACTAAATGGGGTAATGGAGCAGAGGGATCTCAAGGTACAGATACACAAATCACTAAAAGTAGTAATGAGGCCATAAAAAAGCAAACCAAGCAATGGAGTTCATTTCTAGAGGGATAGCACTGAAAAGCAGAGAAATTATGTTAAACTTGTTAAAGCTTGACCACACTTGGAGTATTGTGAACAGTTCTGGACTCCATATTATAAATCCAATAGGGAATAATAAGTCACTAATAAATCCAATAGGGAATTCAGGAGAAACTTCTTCACCCAGAGAGTGGTTAGAATGTGGAACTTGCTACCACAAAGAGGAGTTGAGGCAACTAGCATAGAAGCATTTAAGGGGTAGCTGGATAAAGCTACCTTTAACCCCTACTCTCTGTTTTCTGTTTTGTTTAAATGAGGGAGAAAGGAATAGAAGGATATGCTGATAGGGTTAGATGAAGTAGGGTGGGAGGAGGCTCGTGTAGAGCATAAACACTGGCACGGACCTGTTGAGCCGATTAGCCTGTTTCTATGCTGTACACTCTATGTAATTCTATGTAAAGGCTCATTAGGGCCTTAATACAATTCAAGCGCCCAATCAGCGCTCGTCACGCTGTATCCATTTAGAATGAGGTATGAAGGGGGGACCCTATTAAATAAAAGTGTTTACCTTGTTGGGCCTTTTGCCTCTTTTCCTCCACTTTTACCATTGCTCCCCATTTTTCCCCTTCCTCCTCCCAGAAAACCTCAACAGCTCTTCATTGGCTGAGGGTGCCTGATATTCTAGAAGCCATCTCCCTCCCCCACCCCCCTGTTATTAGTAATGTGACAGAAATGCCATAAAAATATTTAAATCAGATAGACTTGGCTTATCGGGTGAGTTCAGATGATTTGAGTGCAGGTGCACACAGCACCTAAGAGAAAACTGTCCCAGCAGGGCAGTACCAGGCCACAATATTGGCCCTTTGTTTTGTTCTGTAAGTAATGCTCACCATATCTTTTCAAAGTCGTTATGACTTGCTGATATTATTTCGATCATGTTGCTTGGTGGCCATTGATGATGCTGTTCAGGCACATTCAGGCAGTCCTGCCAGCTTCCTTCAATGGCCAAAATGATCCTGGATGAACCTGTGCTTCCAACTTTACAAGAAGTGCAGCCTGCAGTAGATCCATCTGAGGACTTTGTTACTGTGAAATAAGAGCCACCACAGTCTCAAGAGGTTCCTATAGGAACACAACAGCCAACCACCTCATGCATTTCTGCCACTCAGGTCGCTCCTAGGAAAAGCAAGGTATTAGGTTTAAGAGATCACATGTCAGAAACTGGCATCAAGGGTAAGAAGCACTAGGAGTACATGAAGTATTAGTTTTCGTTAAAATTATGGTTGCACTAAAATTGTTGTGTGTGCAGTTATAGTTCTTGGTAAAGTTTGGAGGTTGCTTTCATCAGGTGGTATGAACATAAGAACATAAGAACATAAGAAATTGGAGCAGGAGTAGGCCAATCGGCCCCTCGAGCCTGCTCCGCCATTCAATAAGATCATGGCTGATCTGATCCCAACCACAAATCTAAAGAACACAAGAAGTCGGAGCAGGACCCGGCCACATAGCCCCTGGGCCCTCTCCGCCACCCACAGGGCATTGACCGATCCGAACTCAGCTTCATGTCCAATTTCCTGCCCGCTCCCCATAACCCCTAATTCCCTTTACTTCTAGGAAACTGTCTATTTCTGTTTTAAATTTATCTAATGATGTAGCTTCCACAGCTTCATGGGGCAGCAAATTCCACAGACCTACCACCCTCTGAGTGAAGAAGTTTCTCCTCATCTCAGTTTTGAAAGAGCAGCCCCTTATTCTAAGATTATGCCCCCTAGTTCTAGTTTCACCCATCTTTGGGAACATCCTTACTGCATCCACCCGATCAAGACCCTTCACAATCTTATATGTTTCAATAAGATCGCCTCTCATTCTTCTGAACTCCAATGAGTAGAGTCCCAATCTACTCAACCTCTCCTCATATGTCCGCCCCCTCATCCCCGGGATTAACCGAGTGAACCTTCTTTGTACTGCCTCGAGAGCAAGTATGTCTTTTCTTAAGTATGGAGACCAAAACTGTATGCAGTATTCCTGGTGCGGTCTCACCAATACCTTATATAACTGCAGCAATACCTCCTTGTTTTTATATTCTATCCTCCTAGCAATAAAAGCCAACATTCCGTTGGCTTTCTTGATCACCTGCTGCACCTGCATACCAACTTTTTGATTTTCTTGCACTAGGACCCCCAGATCCCTTTGTACTGCAGTACTTTCCAGTCTCTCGCCATTAAGAAAATAACTTGCTCTCTGATTTTTCCTGCCAAAGTGCATAACCTCACATTTTCCAATATTATATTGCATCTGCCAAATCTCCGCCCACTCACCCAGCCTGTCTATATCCCCTTGCAGGTTTTTTATGTCCTCCTCACTCTCTACTTTCCCTCCCATCTTTGTATCATCTGCAAATTTTGATATGTTGCACTCGGTCCCCTCCTCCAAATCGTTAATATAGATTGTAAAGAGTTGGGGACCCAGCACCGACCCCTGTGGAACACCACTGGTTACTGGTTGCCAGTCCGAAAATGAACCATTTATCCCAACTCTCTGCTTCCTGTTCGATAACCAATCCTCCACCCATGCCAGAATATTACCCCCAATCCCGTGATTTTTTATCTTAAGTAATAATCTTTTATGTGGCACCTTGTCGAATGCCTTCTGGAAGTCTAAATACACTATGTCCACTGGTTCCCCTTTATCCACCCTATACGTTATATCCTCGAAGAACTCAAGCAAATTTGTCAGACATGACTTCCCCTTCATAAAGCCATGCTGACTTTGTCCTATTAAATTATGCTTATCTAAATGTTCCGTTACTGTCTCCTTAATAATAGACTCCAAAATTTTACCCACCACAGATGTTAAGCTAACTGGCCTATAATTTCCAGCCTTCTGCCTACTACCCTTTTTAAATAACGGTGTTACATTAGCAGTTTTCCAATCTGCCGGGACCTCTCCTGAGTCCAGGGAATTTTGGAAAACTATCACCAAAGCATCCACAATCCCTACTGCCACTTCCCTCAAGACCCTAGGATGGAAGCCATCAGGTCCAGGGGATTTATCCGCCTTGAGTCCCATTATTTTACTGAGTACCATCTCCTGAGTGATTTTAATCGTATTTAGCTCCTCCCCCCCGAGAGTCCCCTGTTTGTCCAGTGTTGGGATATTCTTAGTGTCCTCTACTGTAAAGACTGAAACAAAATATTTGTTCAGCATTTTTGCCATCTCCATGTTTCCCACCATTAATTTCCCGGTCTCATCCTCTAAGGGACCTATGTTTGCCTTAGCCACCCTTTTTCTTTTTATATAACTATAGAAACTCTTGCTATCTGTTTTTATATTTTTTGCTAATTTCTTTTCATAATCTAACTTCCCTTTCTTAATCAATCCTTTAGTTACTTTTTGCTGTCTTTTGAAGAATTCCCAATCTTCTATCCTCCCACTAAGTTTGGCTACCTTATATGTCCTTGTTTTTAGTCGGATACTATCCTTGATTTCTTTACTTAGCCACGGATGGCTGTCATTTCTTTTACACCCTTTTTTCCTCAGTGGAATATATTTATTTTGAAAGTTGTAAAATAACTCCCGAAATGAACACCACTGCTCATGTACCGTCTTACCCTTTAATCTATTTTCCCAGTCCACTTTAATCAATTCCGCTCTCATACCATCATAGTCTCCTTTATTCAAGCTCAGTACGCTTGTTTGAGAATCAACCTTCTCACCCTCTAATTGGATATGGAATTCAACCATGTTGTGGTCGCTCGTTCCAAGGGGATCCTTAACTAGGACATTATTAATTAATCCTGACTCATTACACAGGACCAGGTCCAAGGTTGCCTGCCCCCTTGTAGGATCAGTTACATACTGCTCAAGAAATCCATCCCTGATGCACTCAATGAACTCGTCCTCAAGGCTGCTCTGCCCAATTTGATTTGTCCAGTTAATATGATAATTAAAATCCCCCATAATTATGGCTGTTCCCTTATTACATGCCCCGACTATCTCCTGATTTATACTTCTTCCAGCAGAGTTGCAACTATTAGGAGGCCTATATACTACGCCCACTAATGTTTTTTTTCCCTTATTATTCCTTATCTCCACCCAAACTGTTTCATTATCTTGATGCTTTGTCCCAATATCATTTCTCTGTATTACAGTGATTCCTTCCTTTATTAACATAGCCACCCCACCTCCCCTTCCTTCCTGCCTGTCCTTCCTGATTGTTAAATACCCTGGCATATTTAATTCCCAGTCGTTGTCACCCTGCAGCCATGTTTCTGTAATGGCCACAAGATCATACCCATACGTAGTTATTTGTGCCGTTAACTCGTCCATTTTATTACGAATGCTACGTGCATTCAGATAAAGAACTTTCAAATCTGTTTTGTGACACTTAGTTCCTGCTTTTTCCTTTTTTAACACTTTACCTATTACTCCATACCTTCTGTCCCTTCCTGTTACGCTTTCCTCTCTCTCCCTGCTCAGGTTCCCAACCCCCTGCCACTTTAGTTTAAACCCTCCCCAACAGCACTAGCAAACACTCCTCCTAGGACAGCAGTCCCGGCCCTGCCCAGGTGCAGACCATCCGGTTTGTACTGGTCCCACCTCCCCCAGAACCGTTTCCAGTGTCCCAGGAATTTGAATCCCTCCCCCTTGCACCATTCCTCTAGCCACGTATTCATTTGAAATATCCTCCTATTTCTACTCTGACTAGCACGTGGCACTGGCAGCAATCCTGAGATTACTACCTTTGAGGTCCTATTTTTTAATTTACCTCCTAACTCCCTATATTCTGCTTTTAGGACCTCATCCCCTTTTTTACCTATATCGTTGGTGCCTATGTGCACCACGACAGCTGGCTGTTCGCCCTCCCCCTCCGAAATGTTCTGTAGCCGCTCCGAGACATCCTTGATCCTTGCACCAGGGAGGCAACACACCATCCTGGAGTCTCGGTTGCGGCCGCAGAAACGCCTGTCTATTCCCCTTACAATTGAGTCCCCTATCACTATAGCTCTGCCACTCTTTTTCCTCCCAGCCTGTGCAGCAGAGCTACCCGTGGTGCCAGGAAGTTGGCTGCTGCTGCCTTCCCCTGATAAGTCATCCCCCCCAACAGCATCCAAAGTGGCATATCTGTTTGAGAGGGGGATGGCCACAGGGGACCCCTGCACTACCTGCCTGGGAATTATGTGAGTTAATGTGCAGGAGAAGGGTTTATAGATGATGACATATATGTTGTGTGAAAGGGAGAGTCACCAGAGGTGGTAGTCAAGAGAAAGTCAACCATATCACTATGGCATAAATGTCTCTTGCCGCCAGTAACAGGTTTTTCTCTGCACCTTCTTCAGGCAGCTGAGGCCCCCCTTAGTAAAACAAAATTCCACACCACCACAATCCCTGAGACACTTACTGGACTACACTGTAGGATACCCCACATCAATCCAGGCACTTGATGCATGCCTTCTACATGCCTACAATGACTCTGATGGATGAATGGACCTCAGTGTAGCAATGTTGTGCTGGGATCCTAGAATAGCACACAGATGTCATTAACTATGGTTACAGAGGATAGCCATGATGTCTGAGGAGCCATCAAGAGACTTGGCCTTTCTGGATTAATGAGTGATTCCACAGTAGAGTTCCTTAAAATAAAGGCATTCTGGTAGATTCTGGAAAAAGAGGCACATGGCACTGTCCACCAATACCCTGACAGCAGAGTATACAAGCAGAGGCTCTCCTACCTGCATTTCACTTGCATAAAAACATAAGAACATAAGAAATAGTAGCAGGAGTAGGCCATACAGCGCCTCGAGCCTGCTCCACCATTCAATCAGATCATGGCTGATCTTCAACCTCAACTCCTCTTTCCTGCCCGATCCCCATATCCCTTGATTCCTCTAGAGTCCAAAAATCTCAGCCTTGAATATATTCACTGACTCAGCATCCACAGCCCTCTCGGGTAGAGAATTCTAAAGATTCACAACCCTCTGAGTGAAGAAATTCCTCCTCAGCTCGGTCCTAAATGGCTGACCCCTTATATTGTGACTATGACCCCTAGTTCTAGACTCTCCAGCCAGGGGATAAAGCATCTCAGCATCTACCCTGTCAAGCCCTCTAAGAATTTTATATGATTCAATGAGATCACCTCTCATTCTTCTAAACTCCAGAGAGCATGATGCTGTGTTGCTGATCGCAAAGGTATCCTTTCCTGTTGATGTCCAGATGGCACTGATTAAGGGAACATGTATGGTTATATGGGTGTCAACTATAACTCCTTGGAACTTGGGGGATCATGCCACTCACTAAAATTGCAGTGTCCTATCATGTTTGTGCCAGGTATCCATGGGGAAACTGTTGAAATTAGTAGCTTTAGAGAATAATGCAACTTGTAACTTGCATGATGCATGAGTGCACAACTGTTAGCTTAGGTTACAGATGCCCACAGTGGCAGCCTGGAAATGACCCCATGGCATAAAAGTTAAGGGGGCTGTAACCTTAACAGCTGCTGGCAGAATAGTGCATGTGGTGAAGATGGGCTGCAGGTCCACTTGCAGCAAGTGGCATAACTCAGTGACAGCTTCCTTTAGAAAGTGCAGGCAGCTCTCCTTGGCCAAATGCAGGTAGGAGTGCTTCTGCTTGTATACTCTGCTGTCAGGGTACTGGTGGGCAGTGCCATGTGCCTCTGCTGCAGCCTCACCAACCTAACCTCTATCTTTGCTCCCCCTCTTCTAAGAAGCAAACCTAGCAGGTAATTCCTTATCTGAAAAGGTGGCAATGGAGGAGAATGGTAGTATCTCAGCAAGTGGCATGAAGGAGATGACAAAGTAGTTGCCAACAACACAAAATAAGGTAACAAAGTTTTAATAACACCTGTAAATGGAGAAACACTTCGCTTTAAATTGCCTTTTGGGTTCAACAAAGCACCTCGCAACCCTGAACATCATTTTCACACTAACATGATTATGAAGCAGTGCAAACAAAACAGAAATGACAAAAAATGGGATGTATGATGTTGCCACGTCATTACTGCTTCATCTGCATGCATCCACCTATAAACAGGTCAGAAATGGCAAAAAAATGGAATAGATACAAAAGTGAGTGGCGATCCGGTATTACAGATCTTCGCCCCATTTCCTGCACCCACCCACCTGATTAGCACCAGAAAATTGTATGGACGGCAGTGGAAACTTTAGGCCATTGCCTAGGCTCACACAGAAAAAAAATGGCCATTTGGTGATACATCAACTGACAACTAACATAAGCGTATCCCAGCAAGATGTCAACGCTTTCAGGAGAGGAGAAGAGAACATTTGTGGAAACAAGGGAGAAAAAAAGTTTTGGCAGTATGTAACTCTCAGCTTGATGCTGACATTGGCTGCCAATAATAAAGAACGGTCCAGTTCCCAGCTAGACAACACTGAGCTTTCTAAGCACATTCAAAAATGTTCCCTCTACCTGACAAGTGATGGTTATGCACCAGTTCCTGATGTCATATCCCTTTCAACTGCCTGAAGTACATAAAAGGTAGTTGTTTTAAACTACTTCATCCAAACAATGAGAGAATGGATTTTCTCTCTGCGCTATATGTAATATAACCATTAATCTCTTCTTTATAAAAAGGTTTATGACTTTATTTTTAAGGTGATTGGCAAAAGAACCAAAGGTCACATGAGGAAAAACTTTTTTACACAGCGAGTGGTTAGGATCTGGAATGCACTGCCCGATGGGGTGGTGGAGGCAGATTCAATCATGGCCTTCAAAAGGGAACAGGATAACTACTTGAAAGGAAAAAATTTGCAGAGCTACAGGGATAGGGCGGGGGAGTGGGACTAGCTGGATTGCTCTTGCATAGAGCCAGCATGGACTCGACGGACCGAATGGCCTCCTTCCGTGCTGTAACTTTTCTATGATTCTATTACACATAGCATGCGGGACAAATCTTCTCCAATATGCCTGAATAAAAACGCAGAACACCTCATATTGTACCATTATGACGTTTCCATTTCTAAACACATCCCTTATGCCCAGCAATGCTCAGAATCGTTTTTTATGAAAGAAAACCTAAAATTTCACATATTTTAATATTAACATTAATGTTAAGTCTTAACTACAGTATTGCTGATATCCTGAAAGCATTGATGCATCAATTTTTATTTAAATATTTTGAAATCCTCGTTACACTTGTGCAGCAATTCGATAATCATGTACTGGTAATTCTGATACAGTCCTTTCCGCCTTTGAAAAATCTCAGTGATGTATGGCACAAATTATATTAACTGTTATTGATACCTTTCATCAGTCTGCTGATTCTTTTGATTTTGAACAATAGGTCATACTGCTTAATGTCACATTCAATATATTTGAAGCAGCTTTCAAAATGTGAGCAGTATTCATAATTTTATTTTACAACAATAGAACAGGTGACATTATACTCTGTTGCAGGAGTATCCAAACCGCAGCCTTGGAGTCACATGCAACCCCCAAGCCATGGCAGTCTGGCCCACAAAATCCAGGCACTTCAATCTCAGCTTTGCTCAGTATTAGCATTCGTACCTCTGAATCAGAAGGTTGTGGGTTTAAGTCCCACTCAGGGACTTGAGCACGTAATCTAGGCTGACACTTCAGTGCAGTACTGAGGGGACATCCTAGGCCAGATAATCTCAAAGTCTTCTCCTCTCCTCCTTCTATACAAAGAATGACATATTATATGTAATGTAAACAATTACCACCAGACTCCAAGGATTCAGTGGACATGAATCACTCAATAATGAGGTCGAAAATAAGAATCAATTTTCTTTGTGCAGAATTCATTTTATTGGGGGTTGGCATTCTTGGTGTCCTTTGGCCTCTATTTTTGGCAGAGCTGCAACCTTACTCTTGCTTCACAGACTTTTATTACAAGTTAACTTCACCCTTATCCCTTTTTGAGGTAATGTAACCATTTTTGATTTTTATTGTGGATGGGGTGGGGGGAGGGGACCTACCAATTTTAGCACTGGCATTTTCATGCCTACTTGCTGTAACCAAATGCTTTTTGAAGCCATATTTACTAAAATATAAAGGTAATTCTCCTTGAATTGTGGCTTCTATCTCAGTGGGAATTTGTGCACTATTTTGCTTCAGTTACTTCCAGTGGAGCACAAAATAGCACAGTAACAAAAGTCAAGTGGTTAATTTATGGTTGCTGAGCTATTTTGTTCGCATGATTCTATCTGGCATTGGATGATATCATTTCTGACCATGGTAAATTTACAAGTGAAGAAGCACAGAATTGTGTGTTATCACATTAAACAGGGACGCTGTCATTCTCAAGATTTCACATATGATCTGATCAAACATATTTACATTACAAAACTTAGCAGGACAGTTATTAAGCCGCAGCATAAGTTATAAAGGGACAGAGACAGACTAAGTGAGTGGGCAAAACTATGGCAGGTGGAGTTCAATGTGGGGAATTGTGAGGCTAACCACTTTGGATCTGAGGAAGACAAATTTGAATCTTTTTTAATGGTGAGAGTCTATGAGCTGTGGAGAGGCAAAGGGATTTGGGTGTTCATATACACAAATCCCTAAAGGCTATTGCATGGGTACAAAAAGTAATCATAAAGGCTAATGAAATGTTGTTCTTTATCTCAGAGAGGTTGGAATTCAAAAGTGAGGAAATGATGTTTCAGTTGTACAGAGCCTTGGTCAGACCCCATCTGAGCACTGCATCTAGTTTTGGGCACTGAACCTCAGGGGTACTCCTCAGATTCATCAGAATTATAACAGGGCTTAAAGGGTGAAATTATGAGGACAGGTTGCATAAACTTAGCTTGTATTCCCTTGAGTTTAGAAGGTTGAGGAGTGATCTAATCAAATTGTTTAAAATAAAGGGATTTGATAGGGTAGATACAGAGAAACTATTTCCTCTGGTAGGGGAATCCAGAACAAGAGGGCATAATTTTAAAATTAGAGTTAGTCCATTTAGGATGAAATTAGGAAGCACTTTTTCACGCAGAGTAGTGGAAATCTGGAACTCTCCCCCCAAAAGGCTGTGGATGCCGGGTCAATTGAAATTTTCAAGACTGAGAGCGATAGATTTTTGTTAGGTATCAAGGGATATGGAATAAAGGCAGGTAAATGGAATTGAGGTACAGATCAACTTTGATTCAATTGAATTGCAGAACAGGTACAGGAGTCAGAATGGCCTACTCTTGTTCCTATGTTTCCTGAAGACCTATTTTATGTGGATGGGTGGATGACTGTGTGCTGAATAAATACTGGGGAATCGGGAGACATCTGAATGACATGTTGGTGCCTAACTTTTTTTATTTTCAGCTGCAAACTGCCACATGCTTCTGGTATTGGTACAAAATCTGACATGGCTAAATGGGCAGAAATCTGGCATGATAGATCTCTGCCCATTTGCTCCAAACAATTATGCCCCAATATACCCCAGAAATATAATTTAACATGCTCCAGTTCACTATCCCATTCAATGGTAGGAATCAGGCTCATTCCCATACAGGCAGCTCCTTATCTTGGCTGCACCATTGAGGAGGGGGAGTTAAGGGAAGATTATGGCTTTCTTCAAAAACAAGGAAAACTGCAGTCTCTTGATAGCTAGTTCAGAAATAGTACTAGCAGAGGCCTGAGAGAAGCTTGTCTGCCCACCCTTAAGGCCAGGAACCTGAAGAGGGGGAAAAGATGATGGCAGAATAAAAGAATAATAAATTGTATGTTTGTGGGTCACAAAAAGGTCATACACATTTCATAATATTTGGAATTAATCTTAAATAACAATGAAGATTTATTTCACACCAAAATGCAGAAAAAATCTTGGCAATATATTGTTAATTCCTTGATGACTCCTGTAGATAAAATTTAAAATGTTATATTATTATACATGACACCTTATCAAGCAAATCTCCTAATATCAGAAGTAGTTTTAGTGATTGCTTTTCTTGTGTTTTCCAATGCAATAAGGAAATACAGATCATTTTGCTTAAATGGCCTACATGAACTAATGGAAAGGATCTGTTTGCAATGTCTGTGTTTTCAAGTCTATCTATTTCTGAATATTTCTAGGCAGTCATACAGGAGTAGATGCGCACAAGACCTAGAAAAGATTGAATAATCTAGTTACACACTTTAAGTATGATTTATCAAAACTGTGGAAAAAATTCTGCAATTAAATTTACAAACTTAATTAAATTTCTAAGAACCTTTCTTGAATGGAGTCAAACATCTGTCATGATCAAACACAAAGTCAGCAATTATTGCATTCCTACACTGCATTATAAATATTAGATTTATTTATTTTAAATGGAAACGGATGCGGGGGCGGGGTGGGGGGGTGGTGAGCTCTTATACACAGACAGTGGAAAGGCGTCAGAAAGCAAGGCTGGGAATCAAATAACCTTCAGTGCTTAGGATGTCATGTAGTATTTATCTAACCTCCTGGCCCACTGCTGTTGTGCCTGAGCCAGTGCGAATTTATCAGCAAGCGTCTGGCAGGTGCAGGTGAAACTCACAGTGTCCAGAAACTAGCATTCAGTCAAAATTTAACTCTTTCCCGACAGGCCTCCATTTCCTCCTACAGGCCACTGTTTCCTCATCGCCTTTGAAAAATGTGTTTAACTTACCAAAGCACGAAGCAAAGAAGCCATCATAAATATCAATTGGGATGTTTGTGGTACATATAAAGGAAATAAAAATAATTAATTTTGAAGTATTACTTTAGCAAACATAAACCATTTTGCTTTGTCATATTGAACATCTGGATGCTGATGTGCTATTTTTGGAAGTAGATGGTTAAACTTTTGGGTTGCTATGGTGATTATCTGCCGAGTGATTTCAAAGCTGTCATCATGTTGTGTTTAATTTATAAACCTGACCCGATCCAATGGTACAATGTCTATGGAAACGTCCCAGATATTTTCTTCACAACTTTCCTTGATTTATTTTTCAATGTCAGAAAGATGGAACATTTATCACACTGATGTCTCCTCACCTTAAGACGGTGACATTTAGTTTTTCTTCCACATATAAGATATTTCTGAAAAAGGGATCAACTTCACATTAGTCTGCTGGTACAGTGTAATAAATGACGGGTCTGCTTTGTTTCAATGACTCAATAGACTGCCTGTTTATGTTCTAAACTCAAACTTTCAGAATTTGTTGCGAGGTGTTAAGGCACTTAGAATTGAAACTAATGACACACAAGCATAGAAATTATGTTGGTGATATTAGTATACAAATGCATGGTATGTTTGTGTGGCATTGCTCTGTCTGCTATTTTAGTGAAATCATTAACCTATTAAAAGAACAAGGTAACAACTTCATTAAAATAGCTACAATGCCATACTCAGACACTGTAGTTTTATTTAATAGGACAATTAGACTAAACTTGCAGGGTTTACAGTTTTGTTAAATATAGTGCAAAATTTTCCTCCTAGAGGTCACTGCATAGCAGTTTTGCCTTATAAACATAATCTGTGCAGTCTAATCTGGTGTAAATTTGTCCAATCTGATATTGCTTTGGTCTTGTGCTTTGCAACCAATGCAAAGGAAAGTTTACAAAGTTCCCTGGCCATTGAATGAACCACCTGGATACTTTAGATTTAATTTTAATCTTTTTTTATATTAGCAGAGCACTGGTTCTCTGATGCCAGTGAGAGCTCTGTCCTCTTTGGCAAGAGAAAAATGTGGAGCCGGTAGTATAACTTGGGTCTGCGGGTTACACATTGTTCGAAACAGAACTGGTTTCACAACAACAACCTGTAGCACAACAAAGCCATAATACGTAAATATGAACTTTAGTAAATTGTCTTTGAACACATGAATGTGCCAGATGGCACGTGTACAAGATAGAAAAGATTAGAAACATTAGCAATAATCTGCCCTGGTTTCATTTTGGCCTAAATGCTTTTTGGCATGAATTGCTGACTGGCTATATGCACATCCCACTTCATGGGGTTTTCAGGCATGAGTATAAAACATAGTCTGATATACATCAATAATGCCTGCGACGTTACTTCTCATTTTCAGTTTCCCTTACTGGTCACTCTTCCTGATCTGTTTTCCACATCACAAAATATGGAAATGGGGAAATTCTTGAGTCTGATTGGGCTAAGAGCAGCTGTTTGTCTCCGTGATTAGCTTTAAATAATCCCATCAAAAGGTGGAGTAAAACATGAAAACCAAAAAGGTGAATGGGTCATTACATGATAATTATTTGTATAGTCGTCAATATTTGCATTTTTAAAATGTTACAAAGGTCAGGGACAGTACAGCCTCTCTCTCTCCATACCCCCACCCCCAGTGCAGCATCTTCCTCCGCACTCCTACCTCCAATACAGCATCTCTCCCTCTACACCCACCTCCCATGCAGCATCCCTCTCCACACACCCAGTGCACCATTTCTCCCTCGACACCCCCAGTGCAGCTTCTTCTCTCCACACCCCCACCCCCAGTGCAGCATCTCTCCTTCCACACCCCCACCCTTAGTGCAGAATCTCTCTCCACCCACCCCCAGTACAACATCACTCTCTCCACATCCCCACCCCCAGTGCATCATCTCTCCCTCCACATCCCCACCCCCAGTGCAGCATCTCTCTCTACCCCCCATCCCCAGTGCAGCGTCTCTCTCTCCACCCCCATCTCCAGTTCAGCATCTCTTTCTCCACCCCCACACCCCCAGTGCAGCATCTCTCCCTCCACATCCCCACCCCAGTGCAACACCTCAAGCCACATCCCCACCCCAGTGCAGCACCTCTCTCTCCATCCACCCCAGTGCAGCACCTCTCTCCACACCCACACCCCTAGCACAGCATCTTTCCACCCCCACCCCCGCAGCACCTCTCTCCACAACCCCACCCCAGTGCAGCACCTCTCTCTCCACCCACCCCCGCAGCACCTCTCTCCACAACCCCACCCCAGTGCAGCACCTCTCTCTCCATCCACCCCAGTGCAGCACCTCTCTCCACACCCACACCCCTAGCACAGCATCTTTCCACCCCCACCCCCGCAGCACCTCTCTCCACAACCCCACCCCAGTGCAGCACCTCTCTCTCCACCCACCCCCGCAGCACCTCTCTCCACAACCCCACCCCAGTGCAGCACCTCTCTCCACACCCACACCCCTAGTGCAGCATCTTTCCACCCCAACCCTCGCAGCACCTCTCTCCACAACCCCACCCCAGTGCAGCACCTCTCTCTCCACCCACCCCCGCAGCACCTCTCTCCACACCCACACCCCTAGTGCAGCATCTTTCCACCCCCACCCCCGCAGCACCTCTCTCCACAACCCCACCCCAGTGCAGCATTTCTCCAACCAACCAACTGCCCCCTTCCCCAATCTTCAGCTCAGCCGCCCCCCTGCCTCCACATCATCCCTCCTCCTTCAACTTATTTACGGAAATCCGATCCAACTGTATAAGCGGGATTGGGAAAGTCCACAAATATATAACGTAACCTTCTACAAACAGGGGAAACGATACGGCGAATGCAAGGAGGCTTCCTGGGCTTTGTGTCCTGCGCCATTTGAAAAGGGCTGTTCCGATTATTGAAAAGTAGATAGAAAGTAAATATGATTTTAACAAAATGTGACGATTCCTTTATTTCGAAGGTGGGTGGCCTGATCAGCGCTGAAGAGCAACTGAGACACTGAAGAGACAACCAATTGTCAATTTTTTTTTAGGAAACCTGTTTAAATGAAGGAAAAAAAATGAAAGCGGGGAAAAGCCGCGATCTGAGCCCTTTCTTCCCACACACAGATCAATAAGAACTGAGAGACTGGTGTGCGTTGTCTTAAAGTGAGATGTCCGAACAAAATAAGTATCGTCCATGAAGTAAAAGATGCAACCCCATAATTTAGCGCGGCGCGTCTATGGTCCGGTGTGAGGGGGACGGGGAATCCTAAAGCTGTATTATGATGGAGGGCTGTAGTGGAGAATCCGTATTACAATCCTCAAACGTTGTTCTTCCAATAAGCCACAAACAAATCTTAAAGCGAAACCATCTTAAAGCGGACTTACTATTTAGACCCACTTAATCCAAAGTACAAAAATCTGCAGTACTATTTTTACGTTGATTCTGGTAATTTTAAATATTTATCTTTTCTCTACCATCTGCAGTATATTCCTTTCACAAAAATACTGTAACAATACAAAACCGAAGAGCTGAATTTATTAGGCAATTATTCACAATGAAAAGTTCTTATTTTCTAAGAGCGATGTGCCATTTCAGATTATTATAATATAATGGGAAACACAAATATTTGCTTACAATTATTTTCAAATTTTCAAATTATTTTTAAATTTTATTTTTGTCACTTAAATGTACTATGACTATATAAACTGAACTATCGGAAGATGCTTTGAGTTACATTGTAAAAAATCGCAATCTATCTGTGGTGGAGTTTCACAAAAAGTGAATTGGTATATATTCGCTTTAAGAACGTTTACATTCTCAATGTCCCTGATAGTCACTGAAAATAATAATGATGAAAAAAAGACAACAAAATATGCGTGCGCGTTGAAAGCGAAGAGTATATATAAAGAAAATAATATGTATATATATACTTAAATCTGAAAGTCGTCCCCATAACGGGATCCCCCGCCCCCTTTTCGAAATAAACTCGTCCTCCAGAAGGATCCCGCTTGGTCCTAAAGCCCGGATAGCTCAGCAAAATTGTGAGGCTCAATGGCCGTCGAAAAGTCCTTACGGCCCATATAAGCTGCAAATATCATTGGGTTATAATGTAGAAACAAAGTGTGACAAGCGAAAGACTAAAGTTAATTCACTTTACTATTATCCAATAAATGAATAATACTGAGGCATTTTCATAAACTGGTATCATTTACCAATAGCACCACCAAGGGCATCTTTAATAAGAAAAAAGTATGTTTCTCTTTGGACCAAAAGAAACGTGTCCCCTCCCCATAACGAATCCATTGATCTTTTTTTTTCGCACTGGAACTGGAGTAATGAGTCCTATTTCACTGTAACGATTGATCGAATCGAACTGGTTAATATAATATTCTGCAGTGATTTCAATGAAAATAGATGGACTGAAACACTGTGCTTGTCTCTCTATTAACTGTTAGTGGAATACCCTGAACGACACTGCTCTGGTTTAGCTACATGTGACTGAACTGCGACAACTGAACATTGTTCGTAAAATAGAATTAGGCAGTGTGACTGCACTGTTCTGATTGTATATAGAATGCATCAATTTGACACTAGGCGAGAGTTTCTGAGGCTGGAAATACAGTATAGTAATCCATTTCACTTGAAAAAGATTACACATTGGCTAGACTGGAACAGGCTGCCCGAATCAGTAGTGATCTAATTGTATGGACAGGAATTCCACGCCCTTCCTGGCGTATGGTATACGGAGTGAAACTGAATCAATTTGTCTGCAAACATTAGTCTAGTTGTATAAAGTCTGGAATCAAAGTGTTCTGCACGGATCCAAATTTTACTGGGCCCGAAGTAAAACTGAAACAATTTGCCTGACGGGACGACGACCAAAGCAATCCATCTAACACTAGTATTGGAGTAACAAGAATGGAGGCAGGAACAGTCTGAAGCAGTCTGCCTGGTTGAATACTGAGATGTTTATATGGGAAGTCTGACTGCAGCAGTTTACCTGAATACATTGATCTGATTGCACGTGGATTCGAACCAGAGTAGCTCGCCTGGTTTTACTTTAATCGGATTACATTGGGAGCGGAGCTGGAGCAGTCTGTCTGACATTCTGCCGCCCTGAATGTGTGCGTTTGAGCTGCCAACCTCACTGATCCGATTGTGAATTCTTTAATCTCATCGCGATCTGCTGTCCCCGCTTCTCAGCTCCAATAACACTAATGCATAGCTCTTATTGGCTGCATTAGACAGATGTCCCCTCTCAAATCGGATTGCGAGTAATACTTTCACTCGTATTAAATGCAAACACCTCATTTTGCTACCCCACCCCCCAGTATCATCCACACAGTGGCACAAACGGTTGGATGTTCGTTTATTAAAGTACGGAGAGCATTTCCAAGTAGTTTACTCCATAGGTCCAATTCACAGTACAGCACTTACACCAACTGCAAAAGCTTCAAACGCAGCGATTAATATTTAAAATCGCTGTGGATTATTGATAGGATAATCGTTCAACGTTTCAAATCCAAACTTTTCCTGATTGGGTTCCGCGGCATATTCCATTACTTATTCTGTTTCACTCTCAATATTCCCGAATTAAATGTTTTATATAAAGTTTATTATCTAAAGACTATGCTATTTCATTGTTATATATGGCAACTTTGTTATATTTTAACTACGTTTAACCTAAAATTATGTAAATATCGTTCTAGTTGACATAAAACGAATATATACTTATTCAAAAATACGACAGTGTTGTAAATGGACTCAGCACCGACTATAAGGGCGATTAAGGAATAGATGAACAGTACGATTTTATTCAGCTCATGACTTCACGGATTTTGTCAGTTTTAATAAACGAGTTACTAGATATTTCGAACATGGTTTCCTTTCTCATGTCGCCCTTTTCTAATTTTTTTTCGATTTTCGGATCGTTTCTCAAATATATAACATGATGATGATGATAATAATGATGAACTCCCCTCAGTACCAATTCAACTGTCTCCATTCCCAAAGTGCACGGTGGCTCTTTGTGTACTGTTCCTTCTCAAACCGCGCATGTTAATTGTCCGCCAGAACTCTTATCATTAACCATTAGCGTGCCGACCAACTGAGTGTCTTTCGTTCTTTTAAAGTCTATCACACATTACACATATAGACGAGCAAATCCTTTTTTCACCTTCGCTGCAAAGATGCCCGATTAAAATGAGATGACAATAAACTCATGGTTTATGATTTCATTTTTTTTCTTTTTGAATTTCAATTGATTAAATTTCACGAGCAATGGACTATTTAGCATGTATTCCTTTAAGACTTCAGACAAATAATTGACACAGGGTATGGTAGAACCGGCAAACCAGCGGGGATTGTGTTTCTTTACATCTTTTTCTAACTAGAAGTTAGTAAGGTTTCATCTGACATTTCCATGTGAATAGTTAACACGGCGAAATCAATATCAAACGAATCCATAAATCACCCATTATGTCAGCACAGATCAAAATATCGCGTCTGTTATTACAATCAATAAACTATTTTCAAACAACAGAAAATATGACAAACACATTGTAACCGATTGGGATTTTTACAAGTTCATTCCATTCCGCGAATTACAGACAAAAAACAAATTCCGTACAATAACCTGTCAGAAATATAAATAACCGCAACAATATCCCAGATAAAATAATAGCATATAAAACAGTATAATATCATACAATTTTATTACTAATATTGTAATGTTTTCTTCCTGTTTGGATTTGCAAATAAAATATACCCAACAGTTAGAATTGTAATTATTATTTCCAAATAGATTCGTTAAATATAATTTCCTCTTGTCTGTTTCTAGTTGTACTGTATAACTGAGTAAGAGAAAATAATCTATCTGATTCCACTACTAATCTGGAGTATACTGCATGTACAGTACAGTAGCAGAGTATTAAAGGTACATTTTAATCTTCATAGATACAAACACGAGCCATCATAGATCTGGCGTATTTACAGTAGAGAACTGACAGATGTTAGCAAGGGAAAAAAGGTCAATACAGGATAATAGAACGCGTATTCGCAAATGAATTTTCCAACAATTTTTAAAGGGGTAGACACACGATTTGTGCGTGTGCGAGTGTGTACGTGAGAGTGCATGTGTGTGTGTGTGTGTGTGTATTGGGGGGGGGGGGGTATTCCTGCTCTAGATAACTGCAAACAATCTGGACAACCACCCTCCCCATTAAGTCCGTGATCGACACAGATCCCGGGTGCACTTTCATGTGAAATCGTTTTTGCAAGATTTTTACTGATAGTTTATTAAGAATGTCGCCTTATTTCCGATTACTTGAGTTCCTCAATGTTAATGAATATTTGGCATTTGATATAATGGTGTCCGTGTTTTTAAACAGCCTCCACACAAAGCTCTGTTCATTTTGATTATTCTAAGAGAGTCTTTCATCACAGCGCAATCCGGTCCTCCATGTGAACATAAACAAAATTATATGTATATTTTATTACTGGGCATCTCATATATACCATGTACTGTCTATTGCTGAAATTGGCTGCCAGAAAACTGAAGGGGCTCTAACAAGTATTTTTTGTCTTAGTTTTTTTCTGAGTGGGAGGGGAGCCGTAAACACCATCCTAACTAAGCTCGTCTGCCTTAGCGAGGTCTTACAAAGGCACCCGAACTGAAATTCAAGTGTTATGATAAATCTACTCACTGCCTTTTATCATCAGCTAATCATGAATCCACTGGCCATCAATAATTCACAAGGGACTGAAAATAACAGGACTGAAGGCAGCCGAACAATGATTTCAATATATGGACAATGCACAGTTTCGCTTGATGTTTTCCTACACACACAAATAAAATGAAATGCTGATGCTTTACCTTGCCCCGGCTAGCATTTGATCGGAATTATTTTACCTTGTAATTTTTTTTGTTGCAATATTCTTCATAAGATTAATTCCAATAGTCAAAAATAATA
Source organism: Heptranchias perlo (assembly GCF_035084215.1). Classification (NCBI taxonomy): domain Eukaryota; kingdom Metazoa; phylum Chordata; class Chondrichthyes; order Hexanchiformes; family Hexanchidae; genus Heptranchias; species Heptranchias perlo. The sequence continues at coordinate 61,001,311 of NC_090325.1, read as the reverse complement.
CAAAGCTTCCGATTGTGGCTGTACTTTTTCTGTTTTTAATAGAGAACAAGACATGTAAACAACGGCGACGTGTGCGCTCAACAAACGACACTGGTGTGTAGGTTATTTAAAGAATAACGTCACATTAAATATCGTTAATATTTTAGTCATTCTGTATCTGTAAATTCTTATTTGCACTTCCCCCATGGTATCTGAAGGGAAGAAGTGATGCGGCGATATTAAAAAACACTCCTTTTATCCAAGGGCTCCTGGAGTTTGTTTTTTTACATTAGTTTACCCATACTATTTTTTAAAACAGGATAACAATGGAAACCTTATTATAAAAAAACTGTTTCACGACAAAAGCACGAAGGAGTAGAGCACTGCAGATACTATGTTTAGCTTCTGTTTGATTTAAAGTAAAAAGAAACACAAAAAGCAAGCGAATTCACAACTGCATAAAATCACCAAAAGCTGCCATTTATTAAAAATCAATTTATTATAGATGGAAGCCCCCAGTTGTTTCCACAATTTCAAGTTACTAAAAGGGAAGATTTGCGTGATCCTAGATATTAATAGGTAAAAAAGAGTTTTAAAAATCCGCGTGTGACACTGATATTAGTTATAAAGATTTTTCTATTTACTCGAACTGAAAAGTACAATAGCGGTCAAACGAGATATTTCCCTCCCTTACTGTTAATACAGTATTAATAGCCCCCCAAAGCATCCACTCCATATTTAAAGCTAACATTCTCTTCCCCTCAGAGTTCCCTTGCAGCTCCTTAGCTGCAGGTTTGAAAAATTGCTTTGAGATTAGCCAATTATGTGTCATTAATCACTGATATATCCAGGTATAAATCACACAAAATGCTGCAACTCGTATATTCTCCTATACCGTTTTACATAACAACTATCTAAAAAGCGATTGTTACTGTTTCTGTTACCATATGTAACAAATCATCCAATCCTCAGAGATGAAGAATTTAGATTAAGTGAGTACGATAACGATGGAGAGAATTTAAATATTGATACATTTCCCATAAACGTTATAATACTTTTGCGGAACTGGAAACAAAATCAGAAAAAAATCCATTCTTAAAATGTTATTATTAATGATTCATAGCTTGTATGTACTCATTTCAAAATGCACAGGTTTTTATTTACTATGATCGGCTAAGTACAGTGTGCAGAATTCTGGCATCAATTCCATTAAGAGTGGATTTTTAACAGCTATTGAAGTGGTCTATATTCCGTCCCTTACCTCCCCCTATTTTATTTCATTCCCCTCTTTTATTTTCTGCGCGGCTCGTTCGTTCAGCCCTTCAAATTCAAACTGGCATCTGCCAATTTTTTTTTCAAAAATGGAAATGAGAGCAAGTTAGGGTAATCACAAACTGAAGTTGCATACTGCGGTTAAGATTTAGGGGGGGGGGGGAGTTGCAATGAACTGCACGGCTCGTGTTCTTTTGCTGAAAAAGTCATTGCAGCCAATGATTTTCCATTAACTGCACTGAAAATAGTTTCACCAACCATTTGTAAACAGAAACGCCATGCAAACGCTAACTTATCCTTATTTTAATTCGTTCTATATTAAGTCTGCACCGCAATTGAAAATTAAATCCGAATAAAAAGTGTTTTAACACATTTTAAATTTAATTACAATATGTATTTCTTATATAAATTGTAAAAAGTGTATTTGATTGAAAACAAAGTATTATAAAGTTTGTAATGCATAAATAATAACTAGCCGATTTTTACATATTCCTAATTGCATTTCACTATAGAAACCACAGTAATTTCATGCCATGAAATAATAATGATACTTGCTTATTTGCTTATATATTTGCTTTTCATTACAATATTGACATAAAGTCGAAAAGTAAATATCGTGAAATGAAAGAGATTTTAACCTCACACATATATTTGCATTTCTAATATTTACATTCTATTCAAAGCAAAAGGTGTATTTACATTATTTCCTTGTCCGACTGTTCTTTGCGTTACAAGAATGTATAAGGCTCAATGAAAAAGGTAATTTGTAGCAAAGCTATCGGTTACTAATTCAGATACGCAGCATACCTTCTCTGCAAAAAAAGGCATTTCCTTCATGGCTCCAGCCCGTTCCCCCGGCCCAGATATTTCCCAACATTTTGGGAGATGGGGGGAAAAGCTCGACCTTCCCCTGATTAAGAAACCTTCGGCAATTTATTCTGTTCTTTTCTGGCTAATGCAGCCCAGTGCAGGTGGCCGACTCCACCAACACTGAGTCTTTTCAATAGCACGGCCTCCCTCCTAGTCAAGTACCATATAATTAATTTTAAGTTACTCTACGCACCATATTATTAAGATCAAAATCAAAAAGCAGTGTCAAAAAGAAGTGATTTGCATACAGTCTTTTCGTCTTTTGTTGTCGCAGAGTTGCCAAGGGTTATAGCGTTAATTGCAAAATATAAATATTCAGGTTAATGTGCATACGCTACTAAGACTATATTTAACATTAAAAAAATGTGCCTAAAAATCTGCAAAAAATTATCCACCAAGGCCATATCTAAGATGAAAGCAATCGCCTTATTCCTTAGCCAGGCAGCAAAATCTAGAAGTTTAATGAAAACATAGACGACTCTCAGGGTTATAGCAACATTCGCTCATCTTTAGAACGACACCATTGCAGTTTGCTTACAAAACCGTATTCTAAAGGCTGAATATTAAAACGCACTTATGTTTTGCTTGTCTTTCCCTTCAGACAGAAGGCGAAAGTTAGGATAGATAATTCGTCACAAAACATTGCTTGCATTTCAACTTTGCCGTGCAGCACACGAACACGTTCTGAAAGAATATCACCTCCGGAGCAAACCTGCCATCTAGTGCATCGGATGGGACATGCACAATTGTGCTCAATCGAAAGAGAAATTCTGCGGTCTAATGTTGCCCCCTAACGATTCTGTGTTACAAATAAAAATCAGCCGCCTGTGTTTATTTTCCCCTTGCATTACCGCTCCGAAAAATATTAGCGACCCCGGATCATTTTGTGATCTATATTGTGAATCCCTAACTTCGTCACCTGACGAAGGAGAAAGCCTCCGAAAGCTTGTGATTTTCAAATAAAACTGTTGGACTATAACCTGGTGTTGTAAGATTCCTTACATTTGTACACCCCAGTCCATCACCGGCATCTCCACATCACAGAAACGCTTTAGGCTGATACCCAATTTGCTAAAATCAAAAAGCTTTATAATAGACCTAGAAAATTATTTAAATATTTTAAATAAGATTTGACTACATTTCATTTAGCAAACATCTTCTTAGTCCTCAAATTTTAAATGTTTACCTATAATTACTATAATTTTTTCTGAAGTTACTGTGTTTGAACAGTGTTTATAAATGAGCATCATTTACAGTTTCAAAAGCAAAATCCGAAATAAAAACAAAAAATGCTGGAGAAGCTCAGCAAGTGAGGCAGCATCTGTGGAGAAAGGAACAGAGTGAACGTTTCAGGTTGGTTTTCGACCTGAAAAGTTAACTCTGTTTCTTTCTCCACAGATGCTGCCTCACTTGCTGAGCTTTTCCAGCATTTTCTGTTTTTATTTCATTTACAGTTTAACGTGAGAGGGATACTCTTGGACACCTCAGTTAAAGCAGGATAAATCCAATCCGGCCAATTACTGCCCCATCAGGCTACTCTCAATCATCAGCAAAGTGATGGAAGGTGTCATCGACAGTGCTATCAAGCGGCACTTACTGACCAATAACCTGCTCACCAATGCTCAGTTTGGGTTCCGCCAGGAACACTTGGCTCCAGAATACATTAGAGCCTTGGTCCAAACATGGACAAAAGAGCTGAATTCCAGAGCTGAGGTGAGAGTGACTGCCCTTGACATCAATGTAGCATTTGACTGACCGTGGCACCAAGGAGCCCGAGTAAAATTGAAGTCAATGGGAATCAAGGGGAAAACTCTCCAGTGGCTGGAGTCATACCTAGCACAAAGGAAGATGGTAGTGGTTATTGGAGGCCAATCATCTCAGCCCCAGGACATTGCTGCAGGAGTTCCACAGTGCAGTGTCCTAGTCCCAACCATCTTCAGCTGCTTCATCAATGACCTTCCCTCCATCATAAGGTCAGAAATGGGAATGTTCGCTGATGATTGCACAGTTCCATTCACAACCCCTCAGATAATGAAGGAGTCCGTGCCCGCATGCAGCAAGACCTGGACAACATCCAGGCTTGGGCTGATAAGTGGCAAGTAATATTCACACCAGACAAGTGCCAGGCAATGACCATCTCCAATAAGAGAGAGTCTAACCACCATCCCCTTGACATTCAACGGCATTACCATCACCAAATTCCTCCCGATCAACATCCTGGGGGTCACCATTGACCAGAAACTTAATTGGACCAGCCACATAAATACTGTGGCTACAAGAGCAAGTCAGAGGCTGGGTATTCTGTGGCAGATGACTCACCTCCTGACTCCCCAAAGCCTTTCCACCATCTACAAGGCACAAGTCAGGAGTGTGATGGAATACTCTCCACTTGCCTGGATGAGTGCAGCTCCAACAACACTCAAGAAGCTCGAAACCATCCAGGACAAAGCAGCCCGCTTGATTGGCATCCCATCCACCACCCTAAACATTCACTCCCTTCACCACCGGTGCACCATGGCTGCAGTGTGTACCATCTACAGGATGCACTGCAGCAACTCGCCAAGGCTTCTTCGACAGCACCTCTCAAACACACGACCTCTACCACTTAGTAGGACAAGGGCAGCAGGCGCATGGTAACAACACCACCTGCACATTCCCCTCCAAGTCACACACCATCACGACTTGGAAATATATCGCCGCTCCTTCATCGTCGCTGGGTCAAAATCCTGGAGCTCCCTACCTAACAGCACTGTGGGAGAACCTTTACTATACGGACTGCAGCGGTTCAAGAAGGCAGCTCACCACCACCGTCTCAAGGGCAATTAGGGATGGACAATAAAAGCTGGCCTCGCCAGCGACACCTACATCCCATGAACGAATAAAAAAAATGTTTGTTTGAGTTCCTTCTACTGGACAACCGCAGTACTGCAGCTCTGCAAAAGGAAGCATTTTCATACCTCAGAAAATTATAGCCTGTGTAAAAGCATCTCACACTAAAATATCCCACTGAACTGTTAAAGGTTGTAACTGTATTTTTATCACAGTAACTAAATATTTACTGTTATTAAATTATAATATTTGATATTTGAGGACTTGAGCTTGTCCTTTAGTATCAATGGACTATGGCACGTTTAAAATATGGCTTCACACTGCCCTGGAATTATAATTGTCATACTACATTTAGTGCAAAATCCATGTGGTCTGAGACTACCCAATATAGGAGGTCTCACAAAACTCAGGAGTCAGATTGCCCACCTGACTTCCAAGTTATACTGTGGCTTTTGTGTCAATGAACACCTGAAAACAACTTAAAACTGGTCGTATAATAGCAGCCACTGGAGACCTGGTAGCACAATGAGTGAGAACACTTTATTTTTATTTCTGAAACCTGATTTAACCTGTTCAGACACATGTGATGAAAATTACCTCTCTATGCTGGCTCTATTTATTTGCCTTGGCTCAGTGGTAGCACCCTCGCTTCTGAGTCAGAAGGTTGTGAGTTCAGCACCACTCCAGAGACATAATCTAAGCTGACACTTCAGTGCAATACTGAGGGAGTGCTGCACTGTCGGAGGTACTGTTTTTCAGATGAAACATTAAACTAGGACCCTGACTGCCCTCTCAGGTGGATGTAAAACATCACATGGAATTATTTGAAGACGAGCAGGAGAGTTCTCCCAGTGTTCTGGCTAATATTTATCCTTCAACCAACTTGACTAAAACAGATTATCTGCTCAATTATCACATTGCTGTTTGTGGGACCTTGCTGTGCACAAATTGGCTGTTGTGTTTCCCTACATTACAAGAGTGATTACACTTCAAAAGTACTTCATTGTTTGCAAAGTGTTTTGGGACATCCTGAAGTCATGAAAGATAAAGGTGCGGTATTTCTTAAAAGGCCCTGGATGGTGTCAACCGAATTCCTAATATGTGTGAATCTCCAAAAGAGGACTGCACATAATTCAGCACTAATTGGCAATCGCAGTCAGAAAGGCTGCAAGGATGGCTGATACGGGAAATGGAAGCAGCTTACTGGCATAGTTGGGATTTACATAGACAAAAAGATGACCAGTAAAAGGGCAGTATTGAAAACTATATTGGTCATGGATTATGGATTATGCTGGAAGTTTCAAGGTGATGCATGATTTGAGAGTTAATAATGGAAAGTACTTAGATGAGCATTTTGGCTATACTACAGCATTTAAATTCTTCCTAATGCTCCTGTGAAGCACCTTGGCACATTTTATTAAGTTAAAGGCGCTATATAAATGTAAATTGTTGTTGCTGTTCACAAAGTGGAGGCCTGTGATGGTTGTATATTTGTTCCTTAAGCAATTACATACAATACATAGACCAAAGGAATAAATGTAGGTTTGCATTTGCAACTTATAGAATTGCACAGCTGTGGCAATGATTTAATTTAATGGAAATTAAACCAGTATGCATTATATATAATGAAGTCATAATCCCATTTATAAAAAGCATGTTTACAATTTGGCTATACAAAGCTCACAGAGGAAGTCTTCCCTCATTTAAGAATGTGCTCAAACTAGTCAATGGGGTTAGCACAAGTAATATTGAAAGAATGTAATATAATTTTGTGTTGTTACAATAAAACCCCTTGTGATTAAATGCAATGGAGTAAGTGTCCTTTTTTCCAGTTGTAGATATGTGTACACTTGCCTCAATTAATGACTATTCTGGTTGACCCTTAATATGATAATTCAGTTGCTACAAACCTTTACCCATTTCCATCTTCTACTGAATCTGGGACATTACATTTGCAAAGTTCTCAGGATGTTACTTTTGTTTAAGTCAGGTTTAATATAGTTCCAAGCAGCATTTTTAAAACCAGAGTATAGGCTCCTGGACATCCAGGACTTGTAAAAGGTTTTCAGGCTGGCAGTACTGTTACAGCCGAGTCCTGCCTCAGGGTCCTGAGACTGATGACAGTTGTCATCACAAACTTTCAATATTACATTTGTATTCTCAGACTCTCCTTTTCCTGGCAAGAGCACTTTCAATCTGCTATCCTAATCCCCAATATGACCTTAAATTTCAGGAGAGAAAAGGTCAGAATGATTCATTTCTCTGACTTCCATTCTTTCTGGAAACATGCAATCTAACTCTGTCCAGAAACAGATAGTTTCTCACATGACATTAGCCAGGCTGTGCCTTACAGCCAGGCTATTCAGCTAACGAGCTACCCAAAGGGCATCTCATATGCAAAAAACGATTATAATCAACCAAAGTAAAGCAACCCCATAGAAAAACACTGCAGTTTTCAGACATATTTACTTTACATATTGTTTAAGTCCTATCTTGTCATTTGCAATCAGTCTGTAGAAATTTGGAGGATCCCCCTGTATGCAACATTTCAAAAAAGTTAGTAGTAACAATAATAATCATGACATTAATTTATTTTCTGAGCTGGTGATGACTCCAACATGTGTTTTATGTTAATACAGTTAGTTCTTTAAACATGCAATGGTATCTTACAGCTTAACAGTAAACAATGTCAAGAATTTATTTGCCAAAAATAGAAGTTGTGGTATCATACAGTTGGAGATAATTTCATGTTTTCTATGTGTGCAGGAACAGCAAATTACGGTGACACGATTCTGTGAGATTATGGCCTGGTTTTAAGAAGAACATCGAGCACTGCAAATCAGTCTCGGTGTAATGTGTGAACAACGCATGCATTCCACTTACATAGAGAAATACAAGTATCTCAAAACTTGACAGGTTGCAAATGTAAAGTTTGACAAGTCAGTTATCTTAATTTGAATTTATGGGGTATCATAGCTTTGAGGAGGATTTTCTATCTTGTACTTTTATTTTGGAAGCCAGGAAATCATCCATGTGTAAATGATGTCAGGTGAAGACTGGATTGGGCTTGGCTGTAATGTACATGCAGTTAAACAAATTGTCAGCACTCAATGCCTTGGCTCACAAATGACGAATGCCATTTGTGTAAGGTACCAAAATGCACTTGGCACCTCCAGAACTATACCCCAGCAAGGATCAACACCATCTGGAGGTGGAGAGGGGGGGGCGGAGGAGAGGAGATGAAAAAATTACAGCACCATTTTACCTACTTCATATTGCTCCACAAATCGCATTAACAGTGGCAGCCAGTTTAAGTTACCATGGCCCACTGCTCTCTTTGAGCCTTGCATTTTCCTGACTCCCTTTATAGCACTATTACTCTGCTATTATCCTCTGATTACACTATTAGCCCATTTTGATACTATCCATTTGATCCCACATGCCTAATTGTCTAACTATGTGCATTAAACAATGTAATACCATGTGAGATCCTTCTGCGTACCTTTATATTATATTGTGTTCATTATGTCATCACTGACTCATTTCTATGTACTATGATTTACCTTTGGATATTCATATCAAATGCCCCTATTATATCTGGATTTTTTTGTCAGTACAATTTTAAATGCAGTGCAAAGATTCCAATACAGATCTACCGAAATGAAACTTACCCCAGTGGACACACTGGGTACTCTGACCTCTTCCAAAACTCAATGACCCATCACACATGGACAGACATACATGACACATCATGCAGCTCATAAATGGATGCCTATGCAGTGGTGCTCGAAGTTACAGAAGAAGTTGCAGCACTCAGTGTTTGTGAGCAGTATAACATGGGCAGTTAAAGTGAACCGTATTATTAAAATAATGGGCTCGATGTTACCAGGGCTGCGGGTTCGCGGCAGGGGGGCTATCGGGCGCGTGGGTAACGCGCCCGGTGAAATTAGTCAGCCACCTGCGCGATCACAGCCCGATTGAATCCACTTACCTTGTCTTCCGGGTTCCCCACGGCTGATCTGCGCGTCGAGCAGGCTGCACATGCGCAGTAAGATCTGTCAGCTGGAGGAGCTCTATTTAAAGGGGCAGTCCTCCACTGACAGATGCTGCAACAAATAGAAAAAATTACAGCATGGAGCAGCCCAGGGGGAAGGCTGCTCCCAGTTTAATGATGCCTCACTCCAGGTATCAATAGATGGGGTGAGGAGGAGGGGGATGAGAGAGATCTTCCCCCCGGCGGGCGGGAGGAAGCAGCCTGCCTCTGCCACCAGGAAGGCCTGGCTCGAGGTGGCAGAGGAGGTCACCAGAACCACCAACATATCATGCACCTGCATACAGTGCAGGAGGTGCTGCAATGACCTCAGTAGGTCAGCCAAAGTGAGTACACTTACTCTTTCCCCTACACTCCGTCTGCCACATCACCGCCCCCACCCCACATCTCCTTCTGCACTGCCAACACTACTCTGTCACATCACCCCTCATACCCACTCAAACCTCATCCTCATCTTACCTGTACTTACTCACCTCGCCAGTACTCATCCCACCACTACCACTCAACCCAATCCTCATACAATCTCATGGCTCTATCTCATACTCACCCTCTCGTGCATCTCTTTCACAGTCAGCCTCACTCAACCTGCCACTACCTGTCCTGCAGCCACAGGGCATGCATCACATATGTGCAGTAGGCAGCGTAAGGCAAACATGTCGTGAGCATGAAGGGGATGCACAAGGGTGTTTGAGGGTTTGTCATGGTTTTTACTTATATTGAATTTCTGACCAACTCACATTACATATTATATTGGCACCACTACTGCCACGTCTTTGCGAATCTTGTCTAGTTTGTGCAATAATGCCCTTTCCTGAGGATCACTATGAAGACCCACAACTGATGACACCCATTGTCTCACTGCAGAGTGGGTGTAGGTGTATTTGCAGGGCTCTTTTGTGCAGACGGCTGAGAGACGTCGGCGATGTCCCCGGTGGCACCATGAAAGGATGCGGAGGAGAAGTTGTTGAGGGCAGTGGTGACTTTGACAGCGACAGGTAAGAAGATGGTGCTCGGGCCAGCCGGGAGCAGCTCGGCATGAAGGAGGCTGCAGATGTCCACGACTACATGTCGAGTGACTCTGAGCCTCCGTGTGCACTGTTGCTCAGAGAGGTCCAGGAAGCTGAGCCTCGGTCTGTGGACCCTGTGGCGAGGGTAGTGCCCTCTGCGACGCATCTCTCTCTGCGGTTGCCCTCCCTCCTGCTGTGCAGGTGGATGTGTCACAGCACTCTGTTGTGGAGCTCCACGTGTCAGAGGTGGACGGCGTGGCCGGCGAGGCTGGTGAGGCTGGTGATGCTGTTCGCCCTCCGAGGAGGTCATGACTGCAGCTACGGCGGCCCCCATCTGGAAGATGTACGTCTGAGGGGGTCCGCAAGGTAGGTAAGTGTGTCCTGACACCGGGGTTGCGTTTCCAGGTCGGTGAATTTTCTTGTTAGGAGGAGGGTGGTGGAGGCCAAACTTTGTCCAATGTGACGGATTGGCCACCTGTCAAATGCACCTTTGCAGCTGCCACGTTTGAACTGGGAGTGTTTCCCCCAGTATGGGAAACAGTCTCAGTTGAGTGTAAAATCCCACCCCTCCTAATAAAACAGCTCAATCAGGTCTGTTAACAACCTGAACGAGCAATATAAATACTTTCAAGTAGCATCCCGCCGGCTTTAATTGCCTGCGGGATTCCCCCCAGCGGGGGCTGCGCGTCAGTGGGGAACCCGGAAGTGGGCGGGTTGGAACCGGGCTCCGGTCCCGCTCCGGGATTCCCCGATTTTCGGAGCCCCCCCGCCAGGAACGCACCCGATAGCGGGTGCTAAAATGATGCCCAATGTGTGTTATAGTATTAATTAATGCAATAACATTGCAATTAATTTCACTTAAGATTGACTGTGATAACATCAAATCCTACGTATTATTTTTCTTATACGTATGAAACCATTCCATTCACATCAGTGGAAAATGTAATAATTAGGAATAATTCTATAATATTAAATCTTACAGCCAATACCACACACCCGCACACCGAGAGAGGAGTGGCAGTCACAGAGGATGCATGGTGAGAGAACAACTATGACTGTTAACGGACAGAAATCACAGACTGTGCACCTGCTATTTGGCACAATGCCCTCTCTGAGATTGCTGATTCACTAGGAATGTAGTATCAGCCCTCTAGTTTAAGATTTTTTTTATGCCAAGACCATTTGGTATCAGATTTCTACTCACATGAAATCACTACATGGCATAGTTTCCTACTTTTGTGAATAAAGGGTTAACTGCCATGTTTTCGATGATATGAATGAACCCCAATGAAGATGGCAGGTACGCACAATTTTGCTGCAATATGAATTCAGTAATGGATATGAAAGAACAGCAGCTAGTCATGATACAACTGTAATAATGTCCTTTGCAAGCAGCCAAAAGTTTCCCTTAACAGGTAACTGATGAAAAAGTCTGTAATCCAACAATGAAGTGTGCAAAACCTGAATATAATGGCTGCGTGAAAATGCAGCATGTCAATTTACCCACACGGCTCTGTGTTCATGAAGAAAGAAATCCCAGATTTAAAAGAGACTATGGGGATGAATTTCTGGGGAGAGGGGGGAGGGGGAGGAGAGAGGGATGGAAGGGAGGGAGAGGGGATGCAAGGGGAGGGGAGGGGGAGGAGGGGATGGAAAGGGAGGAAGTTCTGCCTCTCGCCACCTGCAATTTTGTTAGAAGACCTGTGGAAATCCTGGAAAAAGTTTCTTCAATACCTGACAACTGGGCTAAAGAAACCTGACAATAAGGCTTGTGACAGGACTGGGGGATCTGAAAATTGGAAAAAATGTCAGTACTATTGTTTAGAATTTCACCATTCCGCACCCTGAAAATATGGTATTAAATTTCATCTGCCATGTGTCTGCCCATTTCACCAGTCTGTCTATGTCCTCCTGAAGTCTGCTACTATCCTCCTCACTATTTATTACATTTCCAAGCTTTGTGTCATCTGCAAAATTTGAAATTATGACCCCTATACCCAAGTCCAGGTCATTAATATATATCAAAAAGAGCAGTGGTCCTAATACCGACCCCTGGAGGATGCCACTGTATACTTCCCCCAGTCTGATAAACAACAGTCCGCTTTCTGCCTCAGCAAATTTCGTATCCAAATTTCGGTCCCACAGTTCTTCCATTGAAGTTACGGTGGCAAGTGAAAAAACCTTCATGGAAATTCAAACATGCAAACTGAATAGTACCCATATTTGACAATTTGCATCTATTTTCTGAAAAAGCAAAAATTGTAAAATGCTGAAATTCTTCAGAAAATTGCATATCGAATAAATACTCAGGTAAAGTTAAAATTTATTAGATTTCTGAGCAATGCTTTGATTACAAACACAGAAGCATTTTCCCTATTACAAATAATGTTGGACCTGAATGGAAAGACAGGGACTGAACCATTTTGGATGCAGACTCTATACCAATAGAAAACCACATAGCAAAGGACAATTTGCCTCTCATGCAATGGGCCTGTTTCACAGATGAAGCTGGAATGCTTCCATTATATTACACAGGAGTCAACCCAATGGCATGAGCCAAGCACTAATTTTTTTGGAATTATATGTCATCTTTTTTATGAAGTTTCCATCACATCCATATATAACTTGACTATTAACAGAAAAGTGTATATGACTTTCAAGAGCTTTTACAGTAATGGAAGGAGCAGGGGGGTGCTCCACGATCGCAACCTCCCCTCCACCACCCACAATTGCTAGTGCCTGGGCCGGCCAGATATTGGTAGGCCATAAGTTACATTGGAATGCCTGCAGCTCCCTGGGCCCAATGTTAATGAAGCCTGTGCCTCTAAATCACGGTCGCCATGGTTATTGGTGACCAGACGATGCGCTCTGCTGGTTGGTCACTCACAAGTCAAAATCGACCCCAGGGGCAGAGAAACAGACAGTCAGTCAGATTGCTGCGAAGCTATCAGGCCCACCAAAAACTCTGAGAAGGTTAAAATGCAGGAGATATTAGTTAGGTGTTTTTTTGTTTAAGACAAGCAAGCCAACCCAATATGTGGGGAAGCATAGCGTGTTCAATAATTTGCAGCATTTCACAAAGACAAATTGAATTAATTGAAATAAGTGAATTTGATCAGATAAGTTGCTTTGTATGTTCTCATGCTATGAAGTAAAGTAGTTTGATGGCTCATATATGGCCATGTCTCACCAAATATTTGCTTGGTCCGCCTTGGAGAGATCGAAGAAACATACATGCAAAAGACATGAATATCCAGTTCAGATCACAAGGGGATACTATTGTTACACCTCTGGGTGATGCTATCATTTAGTTAGATATGGGCAGTACAGACACAGCCCGAAACATAAGATGCTCAGATCACTTATGGGAGTGACTAGCACTATCTAAGAAAATATTGTAAATAAGACTCTCAACTTGTAACAGTGATCTAGTGAGTATCAACGCCAAAGACAGAGAGTGCAATCAGACTATATACATTTCTCAATAATTTTATTTTTGCATCTTTGGTTCCAGTCAAGAGTAGACATAGTTTTGTGCTGAAATGAGCCCTTTTCAGTTGGTTCAAGCCACACTCCAGGACTTGGATGCATAATCTAAGCTTGACTGTTCAGTGCAGTACTGGTGGAATGCTGCGTTGTTGTCTTTCAGATGAGATGTCAAACCAAGGCCCCATCTGCCTGTTCAGGTCAATGTAAAAGATCCCATGGCACTATTCTAAGAAGAGCAAGGAACTCCCTCAGTGTCATCACAACATTCATCCCTCAACAATTCATTTATCTGATGTTTGTGGGACCTTGCTATGTGTAAATTGGCTGCTGTGTTTGCCTACCTAACAACAGTCACTGCACTTCAAAAATAATTAATTGGATGCAAAAGGAGGTGTGAAAAGCACTGTATAAATGCAAGCTGCTTCTTTTTGCCTAGGTATCATTGGCCTACTGTACATCTGTCTTGTGTTTATATCGTGTGACATGAAAGAGATCGGTAGTGACCCAAAGGGAGGAGTCCCTTTTCTCGTTGCTTGGATCGCTCAAAATGTACAGTTTTGACAGTGGAGTGGGAAACTGATCCAGATACTGGGAGTGAGTTTGTGGTTAGCAGTTGTTTTGTTTCCTATATTCATGCAGCCAAACCTTTAAGTGTTTCTTGCGATGGGTAACCAATAAACAGTCTCTGTCCTTTCTAGCTGTTTCCATACAAATTATTGGCTGAAATTAGAAATTGTGTTCTTTGTGCTCATGAGATTCTTTAATTCATGGAAATGAATCTTAAAAATGGATCTAACTTACCTTACTCTCCCACAATGAGCGGGTTGGGATGGGGGGTGGGTTCAGAAAAGCTTTAGAAAGGTTCAAAAGGCATCTAAACTCATTCACAGCCTTTGCCAATGCTGAAAGGGCAGGGGAACTAAGAAATTACACTAAAAAGTAAAGGGAAAGGAAGCCAAATATACAGGCTATAGACCGCAGCTAACTGTATCTTTCCAGCCCTTTGGTGCACGTTAGCAGCAGGTGTCCTTGCTGCAACTGACCCTGCTGACCCAAGCTCTGTGAAGGTATTTCCCCATGGCCGTTGTCAGGTAAGGTGCAACAATGTCTGCAAATATTGTAGCTCACTCTAATCTTCCCCAAGAACGTGCCTCGGCCCTACCCTTAGAAGGTTACCCATTACTGCACCAATGAGACATTTTTTTCCTTTTCCCACACTAACTATCCCAAGGCCCCCCCTGAGTGACATTGCCAATTTTGTGCTATGACTCCATGCCCACTAAGAATGGGAATAAAATAACCCAAATTGATTTCAGTTAATATCCTTACAGATATCAGTCCAGGCTGAGTTCTAAACCACATCCTACGAATGAAAGGCTACAATCATAGAATCATAGACTCATAGAAAGGTTGCAGCACGGAATGAGGCCATTCAGCCCATTGAGTCCATGTCAGCTCGATGCAAGAGCAATCCAGCTAGTCCCACTCCTCTGCCCCATCCCCGTAGCTCTGAAAATTCTTTCCTTTCAAGTACTTATCCAGTTCCCCTTTGAAAACCATGATTGAATCTGCCTCCACCACCCCCTCAGGCAGTGCATTCCAGATCCTAACCACTCGCTGGGTAAAAAAGTTTTTCCTCATGTCACCTTTGGTTCTTTTGCCAATCACCTTAAATCAATGTCCTCTAGTTCTTGACCCTTCCGCCAATGGGAACAGTTTCTCTCTATCTGCTCTGTCTAGGCCCTTCATGATTTTGAACACCTCTATCAAATCTCCTCTCGACCTTCTCTGTTCCAAGGAGAACAACCCCAGCTTCTCCAGTCTATCCACGTAACTAAAATCCCTCATCCCTAGAATCATTCTAGTAAATCTTTTCTGCACCCTCTCTAAGGCCTTCACATCTTTCCTAAAGTGCGGTGCCCAGAACTGGACACAATACTCCAGTTGAGGCCGAACCAGTGTTGTATAAAGGTTCATCATGACTTCCATGCTTTTGCACTCTATGCCTCTATTTATAAAGCCCAGGATCCGGTATGCTTTCTTAACTGCTTTCTCAACCTGCCCTGCCACCTTCAACGATTTGTGCACATATACCCTCAGATCTCACTATTCCTGTACCACTTCCAGAATTGTGCCCTTTAGTTTATATTGCCTCTCCTCGTTCTTCTTCCGAAATATATCACTTCGTATTTTTCTGCGTTAAATTTCATCTGCCACGTGTTTTCCCATTTCACCAGCCTGTCTATACCCTCTTGAAGTCTATCACTATCCTCCTCACTGTTCACTACACTTCCAAGTTTTGTGTCATCTGCAAATTTTGAAATTGTGCCCTGTACACCCAAGTCCAAGTCATTAATATATATCAAGAAAAGCAGTGGTCCTAGTACCGACCTCTGGGGAACACCACTGTACACCTCTCTTCAGTCTGTAAAACAACCGTTCACCACTACTCTATGTTTAATGTTACTTAGCCAATTTTGTATCCATGCTGCTACTGCCCACTTTATTCCATGGGCTTCAATCTTGATGACAAGCCTATTATGAGGCACTTTATCAAATGCCTTTTGAAAGTCTATATATACCACATCAACCGCATTGCCCTCATCATCCCTCTCTGTTACCTCATCAAAAAACTCTATCAAGTTAGTTAAACACAATGTGCCTTTAACAAATCCGTGCTGGCTTTCCTTAATCAATCCACACTCGTCCAAGTGACTGGTAATTCTGTCCCGGATTATTGTTTCTAAACGTTTCCCCACCACCAAGGTTAAACTGACTGGCCTGTAGTTGCTGGGTTTATCCTTACACTCTTTTTTGAACAAGGGTGTAACATTTGCAATTCTCTAGTCCTCTGGTACCACCCCCGTATCTATGGATATTTAGACTATTATTATGGCCAGTCCCTCCGTAATTTCCACCCTTACTTCCCTCAGCAACCTAGGATGCATCCCATCTGGACTGCGTGACTTATCTACTTTGAGTACGGCTAGCCTTTCTAGTACCTCTTCTTTAGCAATTTTTAGCCCATCCAGTATCTCAACTACATCTTCCTTTACTGAGGCTCTGGCAGCATCTTCTTCCTTGGTAAAGGCAGATGCAAAGTATTCATTTAGTACTTTGGCCATGCCCTCTGCGTCCATGAGTAGATCTCCTTTTTGGTCCCTAATCGGCCCAACGCCTCCTCTTACTACCCATTTACTGTTTACATGCCTATAGAAGACTTTTAGATTCCCTTTTATGTTGGCCGCCTGTCTATTCTCATATTCTCTCTTTGACCCCCTTATTTCCTTTTTCACTTCCCCTCTGAACTTTCTACATTCAGCCTAATTCTCATTTGTATTATCAACCTGACATCTGTCATATGCCCCTTTTTTCTGCTTCATCTTACTCTCCACCCTACTGTGCCACCCAGTTCCCATTGGATTAAACTGAGTGTTTTACTTGCTGCATTCATTAGCATTCTAGAGAGGTGCCGAACAATATCACCAGTTTGGTTGTTTCCTGATCCTCCAGTTCTTAGCGTTCTGGCTTTTGGACATTAATCCCAATTTGTCAGATATGCCTACAATGAATCCCTTCTTGCCTCAGGGATTATAATTCCTACAATTTCTGATTTCCTATTTTTATCATATTTTTATATATTTACTCCAAATGTTTCCAATCTGTACTGCATTCCAATCATCATTTTTGTTTGTAACTCTCAATATGTACCTTTCCCTAGGGAAACCTCTGTCATTGCTATTCTTTGAGCTGAGCCTGCATGGCCCATGAGAGTGGCCCATGGTGATTTGCCTTCCTTAAGTGGAAGTGCCCAGCCCTGTGAATCTGACAATGCACCACGCACCACCCCCCCAAACAACCCCCGCGCCCCCAACCCCCCCCCCACCCCCACCCCACCCCGATAGACCCAGCAGACTAGGACTGCAAAATACAACTGCAGGTGCATTTCTGGGCCACTCATTGGAAGAATCCAACAGCAATTGATCCCAAATGAATCGCTTGCCATTTGATTTAGGACCTAAAAGCACAGGATTCAAAGAGAAGCATTGAGCCCAGAAATTCTGCTCCTTCTTGGGGTGGAATTCAGGCAGAGGCACTGGAATTTGGGGCAGAACCCACATCCACCAGGTTTCTGGCCCTTCAGTTCAACCGCAGGAAATTCCGTCTGAAGGAGCACAGGCACTTCTTTTGCCTATCCTCGCTATATCCTGATAGCAGTTTAGGGGCGTGTCTGGGGATCCGCCTGGGCTACCCTGGGAACCCTGCCAGATATAGCTCCGATAGAGCCAGAGCGGGAGGGTACCATTCTGTGCCATGTGCGGACCCCATAGTGACAATTTCAAACAGAGGGATCAATCCTTGATTTAGAAGCCTAGCATCCCGAAGGCATAGGAGTAACAGGGCATTTCAACTCTCATATTCATTCTGACTGGCCTGTGGCTCCCGCTCTCAGAGTAGCAGGGTGTCACTCAACATTCTGCTTCCTTTTTTGGGTGGATGCTCCTGTTGTGCTGCTGCAGGTGCTACACTGCTAATATGTCGATGACCACGTCTCTGGAATTTGGGATGGATTTATGGGGAGGCCAAAGCAGAGGCCAGAAGTTCCATCCTACCACACTTCTGGAGCCACAATCAACGTTCCCTCTAATTTTTTTTGTCCATATGCGGAATGAATTTGGGTTTGTGCACCAATATAAAGGCTGTGTGTGCCACCGTAAAAAAAAATCACAACTTTGAATAGAACATCTTTTAGGAAACGTTATTCAGGGTAAATAACAAACAGAACAAATATACAAGATAATGGATAATTATAACAAGGCGACAATTGTAAAACTGGTGATAGAAATTTCAGAAGTAAACAGTGGCACCAGAGGAAAGTTGAGTGAGTAGGCAAATACATGGCAGATGCAGTATAATGTGGATAAATGTGAAGTTATCCACTTCAGAAGGAAAAACAGAAAGGCAGAGTATTATTTAAACGGTGATAGATTGGGGAATGTTGATGTACAAAGGGACCTTGATGTCCTTGTACACCAGTCACTGAAAGAAAACATGCAGTTACAGCAAGCAGTTAGGAAGGCAAATGGTATGTTGGCCTTCATTGCAAGAGGATTTGAGTGCAGGAGCAAGGATGTCTTACTGCAGTTAGACAGGGGCTTGGTGAGACCACACCTGGAGTATTGTGTGCAGTTTTGGTCTCCTTACCTAAGAAAGGATATACTTGCCATAGAGGGAGTGCAGCGAAGGTTCACCAGACTGATTCCTGGGATGGCAGGACTATCGTATGAGGAGAGATTGGGTCGACTCGGCCTGTATTCACTCAAGTTTAGAAGAATGAAAGGGGATCTCATTGAAACATAAAAAATTCTGACAGGGCTAGACAGACTGGATGCAGGGAGAATGTTTCCCCTGGCTGGGAGGTCCAGAACGAGGTTGTCACAGTCTCAGGATACGGGGTAGGACATTTAGGACTGAGATGAGGAGAAATTTCTTCACTCAGGGGGTGGTGAACCTGTGGAATTCTCTACCACAGAAGGCTGTGGAGGCCAAGTCACTGAATATATTTAAGAAGGAGCTAGATAGATTTCTAGACACAAAAGGCATCAAGGGGTATGGGGAGAGCGCGGGAATATGGTATTGAGATAGAAGATCAGCCATGATCATATTGAATGGCGGAGCAGGCTCGAAGGGCTGAATGGCCTACTCCTGCTCCAATTTTCTATGAAAAGGAACATCCTGATTGAGGCCGAGAGTCTGTAGATGACAGACCAGATGACGGAGAAGAGAGTGACTGTCTCTAGTTCGGATGTTTTTCTCTTCTGTCTCTCCCTCTCTTCCAGTGTTTATATATTTTGTCCAGGTTTACTTCTCTAGCATTTGACAGATGAGATTTGATCCACATAAGCATATCAAGGTGATTTTCTTTCAAACCGTTTCATGATTTTATTTTTATATTATTCATAAGGCTGAAGCCACGCTCACAATCAGCACTTAAAGCTCGAAATGTGGAATTATCCACTTTGGTAGGAAATAGAAACGCAGAATTTTTTTTTAAAAGGTGAGAGGCTAAGAAATGTTGGTATTCAGAGGGATTTGGATGTTCTTGTACATGAATCACAGAAAGTTAACATGCAGGTACAACAAGCAATTAGGAAGGCAAATGGTACGTTAGCCTTTATTGCAAGGGAGTGGGAGTATAAGAGTAAGGAGGTCTTGTTGCAATTATATAGGGCGCTGGTGAGACCACACCTGGATTACTGTGTACAGTTTTGGTCTCCTTACCTAAGGAAGGATATACTTGCCTTAGGGGGTGCAACAAATGTTCACTAGATTGATTCCTGGGATGAGAGGGTTGTCCTGTGAGGAGAGGTTGAGTAAAATGAGCCTAAATTCTCTGAAGTTTAGAAGAATGAGAGGTGATCTCATTGAAACATATTAAATTCTTAGAGGGTTTGACAGGGGAGATGCTGTTTCCCCTGGCTGGAGAGTCTAGAACTAGAGGGCATAGTCTCAAGATAAGGAGTCGGCCATTTAGGACTGATATGAGGAAACATTTCTTCACTCAGAGGGTTGTGGATCTTTGGAATTCTCTACTCTAGAGGGCTGTGGATGCTCAGTCGTTGAATATATTCAAGACTGAGATTGATAGATTTTTGGACACTAATGGAATCAGGGGATATGGGAATAGGGCAGGAAAGTGGAGTTGAGGTAGAAGATCTGCCATGATCTGATTGAATGGCGGAGCAGGCTCGAGGGGCAGGATACGACCAACTATAAATCAGTGACCTTGATAATACTTTGCAACATCCCTATCGTTATTTAAAAATACTATAGTGGGAATCCTTAAAAAATACACTTGCTTCTTGAATGAAAAAAGCGAAATCACTCAAGTTGTTTTGACAGCTTTAAAAAGGAGAATTAAAAGGGGATGTTGTGCCTTTTAAAGAGAGGCGTTTTTTATTTGCAGCGAATCGCACATGCGCAGCCCTTTGAGCACTGCCCCTTCAATTAGCAGCTTTGCTGCAACTGAAGGAGATGGATTGGCGGGGGGGTGGTGTTGGGGAGCTGGAACTGGGCAACCGAGCACGTGCCCCGGGCTATCATTCTGGAATGGGTTGCGAATGAGCTCATGGCTCTTTCTGCAGAAATACAGAGCGCAGCCTCTCTCAATAGCTGAAGTTGTTTCTTAATGTTTTATTTGATTTTTAAAAAATCAGACATAGAATTTTTCCATAACGTTTAATTATATTCGTTCATGGGATGTGGGCATCGCTGGCAAAGCCAGCATTTATTGCCCATCCCTAATTGCCCTTGAGAAGGTGGAGGTGAGCTGCCAGCTTGAACCGCTGCAGTCCGTGTGGTGAAGGTTCTCTCACAGTGCTGTTAGGAAGGGAGTTCCAGGATTTTGACCCAGTGACAATGAAGGAACAGCGATATATTTCCAAGTTGGGAAGGTGTATGACTTGGAGATGAATGTGCAGGTGGTGTTGTTCCCATGTGCCTGCTGCTCTTGTCCTTCTAGGTGGTAGAGGTCGCGGGCTTGGGAGGTGCTGTCAAAGAAACCTTGGCGAGTTGCTGCAGTGCATCCTGTGGATGGTACACACTGCAGCCACGGTGCGCCAGTGGTGAAGGAAGTGAATGTTTAGGGTGATGGATGGGGTACCAATCAAGCGGGCTGCTTTGTCCTTGATGGTGTCGAGCTTCTTTAGTGTTATTGGAGCTGCACTCATCCAGGCAAGTGGAGAGTATTCATTCACACTCCTGACTTGTGCCTTGTAGATGGTGGAAGGGCTTTGGGGAGCCAGGAGGTGAGTCACTCGCCGCAGAATACCCAGCCTCTGACCTGCTCTTGTAGCCACAGTATTTATGTGGCTGGTGCTGTTAAATTTCTGGTCGATGGTGACCCCCAGGATGTTGATGGTGGGGGATTCGGCGATGGTAATGTCACTGAATGTCAAGGGGAGGTGGTTAGACTCTCTCTTGTTGGAGATGGTCATTGCCTGGCACTTGTCTGGTGCGAATGTTTACGTGCAGACTTGTACCTCCTGACTATTACTGCAGCGTAGCAGACACAGTACCTACAAGTATCCAGTCCGTCCCGGGTTGCCGAGGTCCCTTTGCTCGAGTTACATTGATTCCAACTCAGTCTTTTTTTCGGGTTCCCATCGCTGTTTGCAGCCGACGTACAGAAACCCCCCCCCACCCCATGACCCCTAACACCAACGACCCCCCACCCCTTCCTTCCAGCTGGGACTCCTCGGACTGTGCATTGAATAAAGCAATATGACTTCCCTCCGAACGGTAGAGGACTTCGTGTTTTTTTTTTAAAAGTTAAAAGAAAAGCCGCTCAATTAGATTGGAGAGGCTTCAGGTAAACTTCAGGTAAACTGGGACAGCGCGGAAGGAATGATGAAATGCGGGGCACACAGCAGTCTGCTGCGCGGCCGCGCACGCCGTAGCTTAGAGGGAACAGTGGCCACAATTACCCTGTTAGTATTTAGAACGTAGACAAATAGAAATTCTTAACATAATAAATCCAAAACATTTTATTTGGTAGTGCCAATAATGTCTTCATGATGGCTATAAACTCAGCAGGTGTGGTGTAAATTGAACTCTTCTGTATCAGTGGCTGAAGGATCGGTAACCAAAGGACACAGATTTCATTGGCAGAAGAACCAGAGGTGACATGAGGAAAACATTTTTTACGCAGTGAGTTATTATGATCTCGAAAGCATTGCCTGAAAGGGTGGTGAAAAGGGAATTGGATAATTACTTGAAGGGAAAAATTTGCAGGGCTATGGGGAAAGGACAGGGGAGTGGGACTAATTTCAAACAGCTGGCACAGGCACGATGGGTTGAATGGTCTCCTTCTGTACTGTATCATTCTATGATTCTATGATATTTGTAAGGAAGAGGAGGAAAGTAGACACATGTCTAGCTGTGGCTGTGTGTCATTAAAAGGCATTAGCTCCCAATGCTAGTACAATATGATGGTAAAGCAGGGGAGCAAAATTCTGTCTTCTATAAAATTCTGTTCTCTTAAAACTCTCAAGCCATTTATTACTGGCACAAAGAAGAAGCAATTTCATTCCTCAAAGCCAGAACAAAGCATATTTGTCTCTTCTTGTGATGTCACAGGTCTTGTAATCATCCTAATTTTAGCACAACCTGTTCCTAGGTTAGGTTGTTGACGTCTACATTTTTCCACTTTTCTTAAGATTTGCTGTTACCGACTGGTCACAATCCCACACCACAGTTCACAGCACTTTCTTTCACTCCCTCTACTTGGGCTCGATTTTTAAATGGCAGCGGGATGGCAACGGGGGGAGGGTCAGTGGGCGCGCGGGTAACCCAACTAATAAAATCCTACCATTTCCCATGCGATTGCAAGTTAATTGGTGGCCCTTAATGCAGCTTCCGGGTTTGCCGTCTGAAAGCTGCGCAGTGGGCGGACTGCGCACCCACATGACAGGCTGTCAGCTGGAGTGGCTCAATTTAAAGGGCCAATGCTCCAAAGGCTTTTGCTGCAGCAAAGACCAGAAAACACACAATATGGAGCAGCACAGATGCCTCACTGCAGCAGCTACTGGACGGGGTGAGGAGGAGGAGGAGGGATGTCATCTACCCGGCGGACGGGAGGAAGTGCCCTGCCTCTGCCACCAAGAAGGCCTGGCTCGAGGTGGCAGAGGAGGTCACCAGAAGCAGCAACATCTCCCGCACCTGGGTCCAGTGCAGGAAGCGTTTCAATGACATAACCAGGTCAGCAAAAGTGAGTACACTTACTGATTCTCCTGCATTCTGTGTTCCACTTCACCACACCCCCCTCCCAACTCATTCTGCACTGCCAAGACTACTCCATCACATCACTCCTCACACCCACTAGTCACCCCACCACTACCACTCAACCCAATCCTCATCCAATGTGATGGCTCTGTCTCATACTCACCCTCTGATGCACCTCTTTCACGGTCAGCCTCACACAAAGAAATACATTCATCGGTTGGCCACGTCACCATCACTCACTCACACGTCTGTTCTTTCTCCACTTCTACGAGAGGGCGTGGATCGGAGGGGGGCCACAACAAATAATGGTCCTCACACAGGTGGAGCAGTAGGCGCTGGAGATCAGCCGCACCCTCGAGTGCCTGTCCGTCGGGGACGCCGAGACTGGCAACCCACAAACATCTGGTGACACAACTTTTACATTCATCACACACAATATGAATTGATGTTAACATGTCTTGCCATGTTCAACACCTCAGTATGCTCATCGCAACATGACACCTCTATGATGATGCTTAATATTGCCTTCTGTTCTCTTACAAGCCCTTCAACGACCTCAGTGATGGCAGAGGGCGATTCCTCAGAGGACCTGCCGGCCTCTGAGGGTGCATCGTCACATCATGGCAAGCCACCCACCAGCACAGATACTCACATCTCGGTGGGTCCTAGTACTCAGTTAGTTGAGTTGTAGAAATGCATAAAGAGTTACTTGACCATGTTAATGTAGAAATGCATGAACAGTTACTTGACCATAGTAAAGAAGAAATGCATGATGGATATTTGACCAATGTTAACTCCTTGGCTCACATAATGGGGTAGCTACAGCACAAACACACAGAAAGACACAATTGTGTAATTACGTTTAAGCCTTGGTATGTTGATAATTAAGTTGGCTGTGCAGGTGCTTGGTACTGTCTGCCCCCCCCCCCCACCGAGCAGATAAGGGTATTGCTGACTATGAAATATAATGAGAATACAGTTTCTTGAGAGGCCATGTGGCCTTGAGACTGACTTCAGTCCTACTGATAACCAGCTTTAGAATGTAGGGAGGATAAATGTGCTCGGGCCTACGAGGCCTACGTGCCAATATAGGAATGAGCTATGGACGTCCAGAGGAGGCAGGCTCACTACTTGATTGACCAACTACCTGAACCAATAAAGAATGTACATGTACGCCCATATTCTATGACAGGTGGGCATTGCTAATTACACTGTATAAATGTGAACTGTGTCCTTTGTTCAGTGAAGAGGTTATTCTGACTGTTGTTCAGAATACAGCTTCCCTTGTATACAAGTCAATTAAAGTAAAAGTTTTCCCTTTGTGATACTGGTCTGAGTGTGTTAGTGCATTGGTATAGTGTTAAGTTTCGACAGTTTCGGCACCTAGTGAGTCACCACACACAAGGGAGCACGTGCAGACACTGGTGGCAGGGGCAGCAGTGGAGAGTTCACATCAGTGGCCGCACTCATCTCCAGGCTCTGATCAGCTGGACACAGATACTGAACCCCGATGACCATCCTTTAAAAGGAGAATGATCGAGAGACAGCAGCATATTTGCGAGGTACTAGAACAGGTGCCAAGTGCACTCTCCACAATAGCGATGGAGGAGTTCAACTTCTGCATGAACGGAATGGTGGCACAGGTACAGGAGGAAATCTCTGAGATAGTGTTGCAGAGATGTGAGCAACTGTCTGATAGCGTCACAGGTAAGTGCGGGAATGTCTGCGATGGAGAGAAGGCTAGCCTCCATTGAGCTTCAAGCACAGCTCACAAATGAGTCCGTTGAGGCGCTAACAATGGTCGTTTGGACTCAGGGTGAACAACGATCTGTTGCCTTAAAAAGCTGACAGATACACTAGCACTGGCCTTACAAGGCATTGCACATGTCCTCCAAATTGTTGTCCAGCAGAGTGGTAAGAGTGATGTGCCCCAGCCCCAGTGGGGGGATGATGGCGAAAGGGAACATGGAAGTGGGGGGTGCCACACAAAGCGCTCCCACGTCTCACCCATTGCCCCCTACTCGACCAGTACCCACAATGCTGCCTCCTCTCCAGGTGGCCGAATCTGACCCTGCACAGGTGCAGGTGGAGCAGTCTTTGGAGGGGCCCTCAGGGGCTCCAAAACCCAAAGGGAGCAGTCAGGGCATGAACATGAGCAACCTGCCACTACCCCTGCTGCAGCCACAGGGGATGTACCATGTAGAAGCAGTAGGAAGAGGAAGGCTTCTACGGAAGGATTTGTGATCACAAAGGGTATGCACAAGGGTGTCTGACAGATGGTCATGTTTTTCATTTGTATTTGGTTTTTGTTAAAGACATTTTAAATGTTATCATTCCCACCACTACTGCTACATCTTGTCCATTCTTGACTGGCTCTTGTGATAGGGCCCTTTCATGAGCTTCACCATGAACGGCAACACTTGAGGCCACCCATTGGGTCACTTTACAGTGGGTGTATGCATAGTTGCAGGACTGTTTTGTGCAGGGATGGCTGGGGGGGTGGTGGCTGGTGTGGGTGCTGCTCTTTCCAGGTGATGCGAGAACTGGACTCTTCACACTTTCTGATGTTAGGAGAACCGTTCACATATCAATGACTCCCTGGCCTCATGAGCAGCCAGGTGAGCCGCTGCTATGCCCATGGGTTCCTCCTCCTCCTCCTTCGCCTCTGCCTCCTCCTCCTCAATGTGGATGGCAGATGTGGTTGGGGCCTCCTTAAGTGGCACCCCTCTCTGACATGCCATGTTGTGCAGGACATAACACACTACTATAATGTGTCCCACTCTGTCTGGTGTGTATTGAAGTGCTCCCCCAGAACGATCAAGGCACCTGAAGCGCATTTTGAGCAGCCCTATAGCATACTCAATTGGTAGACTTGGTGACGATGTCACTGTTGTTATATCGATGCTGTTGCTCGCTGATGGGGTTCCTCAGAGGTGTTATGAGCCACGTGTGCAGAGGGCATCCCTTGTCCCCGAGGAGCCAGCCCTTAAGGATGTTCGGTGCGTGGAAGAGGGGTGGGATGTTGGATTCCCTCAGAATGAAGCAATCATGGCAGCTGCCAGGGAATCTGGCGCACACGTGAAGGAATTACTTGAGGTGGTCACAAATGAGCTGAGTGTTGATGGAGTGATAGCCCTTTCTGTTGATGAACAGTCCTGGTTCGTGTGGAGGTGCTTGTATTGTTATATGGGTGCAATCGATTACACCCTACACCCGTGGGAAGCCAGCCACAGAGTCGAATTCCACTGCCCTCTCCGTCTGGCTGAGGTCGTCCATGGGGAAGTTGACGTAGTGCGAGGCCCTGTGGAACAAGCCGTCGCTGACCTGCCTTATGCACATGTGTGCAGACGACTGAAAGACCAATGATGTCCCTGGTGGCACCCTGAAATGATCTGGAGGCAAAGAAGTTGAGGGCAGTAATCACTTTAACTGCAACGGGTGATGAGATGCCGCTCGGCCCAGCCGGGAGCAGCTCGGCATGAAGAAGGCTGCAGATGTCTGCAACTGACTCCGAGCCTCTGTATGCACTGCTCCTCAGAGAGTTCCAGGAAGCTGAGCCTTGGTCTGTAGACCCTGTGGCGAGGCTAATGCCTCCTGCGATGTCACCCTCTCTGTTGTTGTCCTCTGTGCTCTTGTGCAGATGCCTTTGGCACAGCACTGTGTTGTGGAGCTCCAAGTGGCGGAAATGCACGCCGTGCCTGGCGAGGATGATGATGTTGCTCGTCCTCGGATGTAGTCGCGAATGCAGCCATGGCGCCCCTCCCCCATCCTGATGGTGTGAGTTTGAGGGGGTCCGAAAAGTTGATAAATATGTGTGAACAGAAGAATTCTGAGTAGAAACTAAGAATTTTCAGTGAAAACACAAAGATCTCCCAGCCAAAAGTTTGTCTGAAAGAACCGAGTGCCCTGCTGCAATAACTCACCTTTTATCCCCATCTGTCAAACAAGCATTTGAATGTCTAACTGGCTGCCGGCTGAAACACATCTCTTGCAACATGGAGTGTTTCCCTCAGCACGGGAAATACGCTGAGGCTGAATGAAAATCGGTCCCCTGCCTCAATGACCATGAAATTAACTAGTTCAAATGCTTTAACTGTCTAAGTAACTGTCTTAAGTGTCATCCCGCTGGCTTTAATTGCCGGTGGGATTTCCGCATTTGTGAGGCGCACGTGCACACAGACGCGTCGGTGGGGAACCCGGAAGTCGACGGTTTGGAGCCGGCTTCCGAACCCGCTCGGGATTTCCCCAATTTTCGGAGCCCTCCCGTCCCCAATACACCCGCACTTGGATTCTAAAATCAGGGCCCTTGTCTTAATTACATTAAATTGCTACGCTGGCTGATTTGGGCTTTTTCCTTTTTTTAAATAGCTCTCCATATGTTTAATTAATTCTTCTTGCATTAGAAATATTGATTTACTTTCATTAGCTTCTCCACAACATGTTGCTCCAAAAGAAAGAATTGCGATATATCGTCTTTCATAACCTCAGGACGTCCCAAAGCACGTTACAGCCAATGAACTACTTTTGAAATGTAGTCACTGTTGTAATGTAGGAAACGTAGCAGCCAATTTGCACACAGCAAGGTCCCACAGACAGCAATGAGATAAATGACCAGGTCATCTGTTTTACCGATGTTGGTTGAGGGATAAATATTGTCCAAGACACCGGGGGAACCCCCTCCTCCCCCTGCTTTTAGACCATAAGACCATAAGAGATAGGAGCAGGGGTAGGCCATTCGGCCCCTCGAGCCTGCGCCGCCATTTAATGAGATCATGGCTGATCTGATTTTTACCTCAACTCCACTTTCCCGCCCTTTCCCCATATCCTTTGACTCCCTTGCTGATCAAAAATTTGTCTAACTCAGCCTTGAATGTATTCAATGACTCAGCCTCCACAGCTTTTTGGGGTAAATAATTCCAAAGATTCACGACCCTCTGGGAGAAGAAATTCCTCCTCATTTCCGTCTTAAACGGGCAACCCCTTATTCTGAGACTATGCCCCCTATTTCTTCGAAATAGTGCCATGGGCTCTTTTATGTCCACCTGAGAAGGCAGACAGGGCCTTGATTTAACATTTCATGTGAAAGATGGCACCTCCAACAGTGCAACACTCCTTCAGTACTACACTAGAGTGTCAGCCTAAATTTTGTGGTCAAGATTCTGCAGTGGGACTTGAACACACAACTTTCTGACTCAGTGGTGTGAGTGCTACCAACTGAGCCGTGGCTGACACATAATCTGACTTTCAGAGGTTTTCTTTTAGCAAAGTCTTCCCTGATGTTTGGTGAAAGATTTCACCAACCGAATAAGACCAAGCCAATCATAGTCGGCATTCGGAATCTTGAAATTGGATAGCCATTGGATAGAATACTAGAGCTCCCCCTTACACACACACCATACCCTAGATAAGCTTTCATATAAAAAGAATACAAGAGAGTCCCCAATTGACACACACCACCTGAATACAATTAACATTAATTTATATAAATCACATGATATAATAAACAGTATATGCCGCAGATGGTTAGTGGAGTAAATGGATCATCAAGTATTTGGAACAGATATGCAGTGACTCCAAAAACCTAAAATTATGTCAGAGAAACCTAGAGAATGAACCTAAGACAACATCAGATTCAGAAACATGAGAAACAGATTCCAATTTCATATATAAATCCATATCTAAATCCTAAATTCTGCCTCAGATTCCCTACCCAAGCATTATTCATAGAATGGAATATAAAATGATAAATTGCTCATGTATTTCATAGAAGGTGGCACTTTATATTAATCATAATTTAATATAGGCAACCATCATTAAAGAGATGCATTGTTTAATTTGTTATTTAGTATTTAGTGACTGATTTCTGCAGTATGAATCAAACATAGGTAAAACTTAAGAAATATGTTAGACTTTTAATCATATACAGCAATGGTCTAACATACCTCTGCACTTGAGAGCTAAAACATTTCCTGTTAGATAATAGCAGTCCATAAGCTCAGTAACCTTTACAGGTTAACATCATAGTGCAGATTATCAGTACTCAAAACCTCACAATCTAAATACATGCTGGATTGTTTTAGACAGCCCCATTATAGAAACATAGAAACATAGAAAATAGGAGCAAGTGTAGGCCATTCGGCCCTACGGGCCTGCTCCGCCACTCAAAATGATTATGGTCAATCGTCTAACTCAGTACCCTGTTCCCGCTTTTTCCCCATATCCCTTGATCCCTTTAGCATTAAGAAATATATCTATCTCCTTCTTGAATACATCTAATGACTTGGCCTCCACTGCCTTCTGTGGTAGAGAATTCAAAAGGTTCACCACCCTCTGAGTGAAGAAATTTCTCCTCATCTCAGTTCTAAATGGCATACTCCGTATCCTGAGACTGTGACCCCTGGTTCTGGACTCCCCAGCCATCGGGAACCTCCTCCCTGCATCTAGTCTGTCAAGTCCTGTTAGAATTTTATATGTTTCGATGAGATCACCTCTCATTCTTCTAAACTCTAGTGAATATAGGCCCAGTCGACCCAATCTCTCCTCATACGTCAGTCTTGCCATCCCAGGAATCAGTCTGGTAAACCTTTGTTGCACTTCCTCCATGACAAGGACATCCCTCCTCAGATAAGGAGACCAAAACTGCACACAACACTCCTGATGTGGTCTCACCAAGGCCCTGTATAACTGCAGTAAGACATCCCTGCTCCTGTACTCAAATCCTCTTGCAATGAAGGCCAACATACCATTCGCCTTCCTAACTGCTTGCTGCACCTGAATGCTCGAATTATATTACAGGTATTAACCTAATTCACTGGGAACCAATTATGAAAAGCTCTGAGTAAGATTCTAAGTTCATTCTTCTGTAAAGTTAAGTTTCAGGTTCATTTCACTGAATGTCTCATTTTTAAAATCATTTTGTTGAATTGCAATGAATTAAAATGTCTCCCCTTCATAGAATATATATAAATAAATGGCATTGTTGTCACATAAAAAGGACAGTAAATTGACAATTCTCAATAGAGCATAAGCAATCTCAAAAATATTTTGATATAACCTATATAAAGATTTGTTGTGATTAAAGGGTAAACAGGTGAGTACCCATGTTGACAGATAAAACTATTCCATTGTTAATGAAGCATTAAATTGTACCAATACAAAGACTTTTACTCTCAGTTAAAATTATGATTTACAGCTCTACAATGCTTATTTAGATATTATAGGCTCTTTGCTAAGTCTTTCCTCAGCTACAGAGTCCTGGAATTCTCTTAGGCCTTTCCTGGGCCTCCTCTGCTACATTGGCTCTGACATTCTGGGCCTCCTTTTGGATAGGCGCTATTGATGTGCCCATACAGGTGCAATGAACCTGCCCCAAACATGCTAATGACCCCATCTCTGCAATTTGGGATATGGTTACATAAGAACATAAGAAATAGGAGCAGGAGTAGGCCAATCGGCCCCTCGAGCCTGCTCCGCCATTCAGTAAGATCATGGCTGATCTGATCCTAACCTCAAATTTAAATTCATGTCCAATTTCCTGCCCGCTCCCCGTAACCCCTAATTCCCTTTACTTCTAGGAAACTGTCAATTTCTGTTTTAAATTTATTTAATGATGTAGCTTCCACAGCTTCCTGGGGCAGCAAATTCCACAGACCTACTACCCTCTGAGTGAAGAAGTTTCTCCTCATCTCAGTTTTGAAAGAGCAGCCCCTTATTCTAAGATTATGCCCCCTAGTTCTAGTTTCACCCATCCTTGGGAACATCCTTACCGCATCCACCCGATCAAGCCCCTTCACAATCTTATATGTTTCAATAAGATCGCCTCTCATTCTTCTGAACTCCAATGAGTAGAGTCCCAATCTACTCAACCTCTCCTCAGATGTCCACCCCTTCATCCCCGGGATTAGCTGAGTGAACCTTCTTTATTCCAGGTGTGGTCTCACCAATACCTTATATAACTGCAGCAATACCTCCCTGTTTTTATATTCTATCCCCCTAGCAATAAAAGCCAACATTCCATTGGCCTTCTTGATCACCTGCTGCACCTGCAAACTAACTTTTTGATTTTCTTGCACTAGGACCCCCAGATCCCTTTGTACTGCAGTACTTTCCAGTTTCTTGCCATTAAGATAATAACTTGCTCTCTGATTTTTCCTGCCAAAGTGCATAACCTCACATTTTCCAATATTGTATTGCATCGGCCAAATCTCCGCCCACTCACCCAGCCTGTCTATATCCCCTTGTAGGTTTTTTATGTCCTCCTCACTCTCTACTTTCCCTCCCATCTTTGTATCATCTGCAAACTTTGATATGTTACACTCGGTTCCCTCCTCCAAATCGTTAATATAGATTGTAAAGAGTTGGGGACCCAGCACCGACCCCTGCGGAACACCACTAGCTACTGGTTGCCAGCCTGAGAATAAACCATTTGTCCCAACTCTCTGCTTCCTGTTAGATAACCAATCCTCCACCCATGCCAGAATATTACCCCCAATCCAGTGATTCTTTATCTTGAGCAATAATCTTTTATGTGGCACCTTGTCGAATGCCTTCTGAAAGTCTAAATACACTACGTCCACTGGTTCCCCTTTATCCACCCTGTACGTTATGTCCTCAAAGAACTCAAGCAAATTTGTCAGACATGACTTCCTCTTCGTAAAGCCATGCTGACTTTGTCCTATTAAATTATGTTTATCCAAATGTTCCGCTACTGTCTCCTTAATAATAGACTCCAAAATTTTACCCACCACAGATGTTAGGCTAACTGGTCTATAATTTCCAGCCTTCTGCCTACTACCCTTTTTAAATAAGGGTGTTACATTAGCAGTTTTCCAATCTGCCGGGACCTTTGCCGAGTCCAGAGAATTTTGGAAAATTATTACCAAAGCATCCACAATCCCTACAGTGTCCCTTGAGGTCGGCAGAGTTAGGCACCCCCTGCCACACGTCTGCTGATGGAGTGGAGACGTTGAAATTTTGGCTCCCAATAATTATATCTTAATCTCCATCTGTGACCTTTGCTAGTACGTTACCATAATATTCTAGTCTTAACTTGGTCCTCTTTTTCATGTTGTGAAATTTTTCCTAGGCTTCCCTTCAGATCCTCACAGAAATTGATTGTGATCTGACATGATCTGAGACATATTGCTATGTGGCTTATGCTAATTATCAAATGAACTGACCATATAAAATTGGCCATACTCATGTCAGTATGCTGTGGGTTGCTTAGGCCAATCAGCCAACCATTCTAGGCACACATTTTCTGTCCGTAAGTCATATGTCTCTTGTCCAACCCACAAAGGTCATCATGTTTTACAAAAATTGAGTAAAATTTTACCTCTGTGTTCCAATCAATGAAATGAGCTTTTCTAAGAGTTTTGTTATGCCATTTCATTCGAGCTTTGTGTACTCCACAGGTAAATTAACAAAATGTTCAATATTTACACCAACTAAATGGCTCATTAACTGTTTGAGAAGTGTGAAGAGCATCATTACAGGTTTATTGGAATTGACTTGTTCTCTGTCACTGCCACCAATGAATTCTTATTGCATGAAATTAGCCATAGCAAAATTGCCTACACCCAAAATTTTAATTGGCAGCCTTTAAAATCAATTAAACATTATTAATTCTTTTTAAAATTAATTGGTTGTTTTTATTAAAATAACCAAAAAGATTTCATGTAAGCATATCAATCCATTACTTACTAATAATACACAGCAAGATTTCAACCCAATAGAGAGCATAGAGTCGTTAATGTAGGAAATGGCTGGGTGCTCATCTAATCTTGAGGCTAAGTTATATTGTTGGAGCAGAGTACAAGGACTTTTACTCTGTATCTAACTGTCCTCTATCAAATGTGGGAGTGCTTGATGCTGACCCTTGCCTTTAAAAAAAGAATATTCTGCACGAGCTTCCCTCAAATTGCTAAAAATAACACGCTAAGCTTCCATCAACACAAGAGATTTTAAGCGACGTCCTCCCTTTAAGAGATTGGGGCTCCCCCAACTGGTGGAAATTGCAAATTGCATTGAATCGTCGTGCAAGTCCTGGATTTGACCGCAGCTTGACAGTGAGTACTGAGGCAGGAAAAAGTTCCCGTCCTGCCTGTGCAGGGGCCATTGGGCGTGGGTTCATAGGATCATAGAATAATAGAAAATTTATGGCACAGAAGGAGGCCATTCGTCCCATCATGTCCGTGCCGGCCGAAAATGAGCCACCCAGCCTAATCCCTCTTTCCAGCACTTGGTCCGAAGCCTTGTAGGTCTCTGTACTTCGGGTACACATCCAGGTACATTTTAAATGAGTTGAGGTTTTCTGCCTCTACCACCCTTTCAGGCAGTGAGTTCCAGACCTCTACTGCCCTCTGGGTGAAAGATTTTTTCCTCAGCTCCCTTCTAATCCTTCTACCAATCACTTTAAATCTATGCCCCCTTGTTATTGACCTCTCTGCTAAGGGAAATAGGTCCTTCCAATCCACTCTATCTAGGTCCCTCATAATTTTGTACATCGCAATTAAATCGCCCGCCAGCCTCCTCTATTCCAAAGAGAACAACCCCAGCCTATCCAATCTTTCCTCATAGCTAAAATTCTCCAGTCCTTGCAACATCCTCGTAAATCTCCTCTTCACCCTCTCTAGTGCAATTACATCCTTCCTGTAATGTGGTGACCAGAACTGTGCGCAGTAACTCAAGCTGTGGCCTAACCATGTTTTATACAGTTCCAGCATAACCTCCCTGCTCTTATATTCTATGCCTCAGCTAATAAAGGAAAGTATTCCATATGCCTTCTTAACCACCTTATCTACCTGTCCTGCTACCTTCAGGGATCTGTGGTCATGCATTCCAAGTTCCCTCACTTCCTCCACACCTTTCAGTATCCTCCCATTTATTGTGTACTCCCTTGCCTTGTTTGCCCTCCCCAAATGCATTACCTCACACTTCTCCGGATTGAATTCCATTTGCCACTTTTCTGCCCACCTGACCAATCCATTGATATCTCCCTGCAGTCTACAGCTTTGCTCCTCACTATCAACCACACAGCCAATTTTTGTATCATCTGCAAACTTCTTAATCATGGCCCCTACATTTAAGTCCAAATCATTAATATATATCACAAAAAGCAAGAGACCTAATACTGAGCCCTGCAGGACCCCACTGGAAACAGCCTTCCAGTCACAAAAATGCCCGTCGACCATTAACCTGTGCTTCCTGCCACTGAGCCAATTTTGGATCCAACTTGCTACTCTCCCTTGGATCCCATGGGCTTGTACTTTTTTGACCAGTCTGCCATGTGTGACCTTGTCAAAAGCCTTGCTAAAATCCATGTAGACTACATCAAATACACTACCCTCATCGACCCTCCTTGTTACCTCCTCAAAAAATGTAATCAAGTTAGTCAGACACGACCTTCCCTTAACGAATCCATGCTGACTGTCCTTGATTACTCCGTGCCTTTCTAAGTGACGGTTTCATCCTGTTCCTCAGAATTGATTCCAATAATTTGCCCACCACCGAGGTTAGACTGACTGGTCTATAATTACTCGATCTATCCCTTGCTTCCTTTTTAAACAATGTTACAACATTAGCAGTCCTCCAATCCTCAGGCACCACCAGTGAGGATTGGAAAATGCTGGTCAGAGCCTCTGCTATTTCCTCCCTTGCTTCTTTTAACAGCCTGGGATACATTTCATCCGGCCCTGGTGATTTATCTACTTTCAAAAATGCTAATCCCCTTCCTCTCTCACTGAGTTCATCCCATCCAATATTTCACACTCCTCCTCCTTAACTACAATGTCTGCATTGTCCCTCTCTTTTGTGAAGTCAGATGCAAAGTATTTATTAAAAACCATACCAACATCTTCTGCCTCCATACATAGGTTAGCTTTTTGGTCTCTGATAGGCCCTACTCTTTCCTTAGTTATCCCTTTGCTCTTAATGTATTTATAAAACATCTTTGGGTTTTCCTTGATTTTACTTGCCAATATTTTTTCATGCCGTCTCATTGCTTTCCTAATTTCCTTTTTAATTTCACCCCTGCACTTTTTATACTCCTCTAGGCTTTCTGCAGTATTGAGTTCTCAGTGTCTGACATAGGCTTTCCTTTTCTGCCTTATCTTACCCTGTATGCTCTTTGACATCCAGGGAGCTCTAGATTTGGCAGCCCCACCCTTTTTCTTTGTGGGAACATGTTTTCTCTGCACCCCTTAAATCTTCCCCTTGAATGCCTCCCACTGCTCTGACACTGATTTACCTTCAAGTAGCTGTTTCCAGTCCACTTTTGCTAACTCACTTCTCAACTTAGTAAAATTGGCCTTTCCCCAATTTAGAACTTTAACTCTTGTTTTATCTTTGTCCTTTTCCATAACTATGCCAAAACTAACTGAATTATGATCACTACCACCAAAATGCTCTCCCACTGATACTCCTTCCACCTGCAACCGCCTCATTTCTTGAAAGTAAATCCAGAACTGCACCCTCTCTTGTTGGGCTTGCTACGTACTGGCTAAAGAAGTTCTCCTGAATGCAATTTAAGAATTTCGGGCCCCCCTATAATCCCAGTTAATATTAGGGCAGTTGAAATCCCCTACTATTACTGCCCTCAGAAATTTGCCTAAATATTTGCTCTTCTATCTCCCTCTGACTGTTTGGGTGTCTATAGTACACTCCCAGTAGTGTGACTGCCCCTTTTTTGTTCCTTAGCTCAACCCATATGGCCTCATTTGATGATCCTTCTAACATAGCATCCCTCCTCACAGCTGTAATTGTTTCTTTAAGCAAAATTGCCCCCCTTCTTTTTTGTCCCCTTCTCTATCTCGTCTGAAAACCCTGTAACCAGGAATGTTGAGCTGCCATTCCTACCTCTCTTTAAGCCATGTTTCTGTAATAGCTAAGATATCATATTGCCAAGTTAATAGCGGATCATGCTACCTATGCCCAATAATAGGCCCTATCGAATTTTTTGCCCATATACCGAGTCATTATTCTTTTCTTGCTTAGTTCTTCTCACTTTGAGCAAAACATTAAATTTGCAGTTTTTCCCTTCAGTCTTGATTGATACAATGCTCAGTGAAAGGACTATGCCATTGTGAGTTGATTTGTAACTCCAGCTATAGGGTTATGCATTCCAGTAATAGTACTCATTAGCCAACAACAACAGAATTTGGTTTCCTACAATGGGACATTTTGCTACATCAGATAATGTCCTAGGCATGCTGGTCAATCACTGAGTAGTTCCATTCAAATCATTAGGCTCCTATTCTTTGAGGTTACTTTGTGGTCATCTAGATTAGGGAAAAAGAAGCTTCTATAGCCAGTTTATTATTATTAATACTTCCACATTCTCGGTATTCAATGCATCATCAGAACTCAAGGGTTGATATTGTGGCTGGTGAATGGCGCTAAAGTGAGCTATGGACAATATAGCTGGCCTGAAATTTTGCATTGATGACACCACTTTATCATCTTTCACCTCATGCCATCACCAAACTATCAACCTTGCATGAGACTGATAAGAGGAGCATTCAAATGATTATTGAACGACATTCTGAACAGAATTCTGCTACAGAATCTCAACTAAATAAATGTGTTCACTGTGGATCATAGTTTTAAACCACAGTACAATCTTTGAATTTAGGTATTAATATAGCTGAGCAATATTGACTGTACAATGTAACAAAAGAATTCAAGCATAGTGTTTAAATAAATCATCCAGTGTGTTTATTTTGGTAGTCACTTTGGTAAACATTTTATAGTTTATTTGAAAGTCAATAGCATTTATTTTAAAGGAGTATTTTTATTAATACAAAAATGTAGATGTTCACCCTCCAACACCCACCCACCCACCAAGAACTGTCTGTTCCTCTGACTCTGACCTTGTGTGCATTCTCTCCTCCCTTCGCCTCACCATTGGTGGCTGCGCCTTCAGCCACCTAGACCTCATAATTTGGAATTCCCTCCCTAAACCCCACCACCTCTCCTCCTTTAAGACCCTCCTTAAAAGCCATCTCTTTGACTAAGATTTTCTCACCCCTCCTAATATCTCCTTTTTTGGCTTGGCATCTGCTTTTTGTGATTATGCCACTGTGAAGCATCTTGGGATTTTTTCTACGTTCAAGATGCCGTATAAATGCAAGTTGTTGTTTTATTTTCCTATCACTCTCTACCTTTCTTGAAATATATTTTCTTGTTTTTTTCTTTCCTGTTTCCACTTATTTGGTCAGGAGACTTTGTATTCTGACACTGACTTTTTTCTTGGATGTTATTGGGAGAGTGGGTTTCCCAATAGAAATTATAGAATCGTAGAAAATTTACGGCACAGAAGGAGGCCATTCGGCCCATTGTGTTCGCGCCGGCCGAGAAACGAGCCACCCAGCCTAATCCCACTTTCCCGCATTTGGTCCGTAGCCCTGCAGGTCAGGGCTCTTCAGGTGCACATCCAGGTACTTTTTAAATGAGCTGAGGGTTCCTGCTCTAGCACCCTCTCAGGCAGTGAGTTCCAGACCACCACCACCGTCTGGGTGAAAAAGATTTTCCTCATTTCTGCTCTAATCCTTCTACCAATCACTTTAAATCTATGCCCCCGGTTATTGACCCTTCCGCTAAGGGAAATAGATTCTTCGCATCCACTCAATCTAGGCCCCTCATAATTTTGTACATCTCAATCAAATCACCCCTCAGCCTCCTCTATTCCAAGGAAATCAACCCCAGCCTATCCAATCTGTCATCATAGCTAAAATTCTCCAGTCCTGGCAACATCCTTGTAAATCTCCTCTGCACCCTCTCTAGTTCAATTACATCCTTCCTGTGATGTAGTGGCCAGAACAGTGCGCAGTACTCAAGCTGTGGCCTAACTAGTGCATTATACAGTTCCAGCATAACATCCCCGCTTTTATATTCTATGCCTCGGCTAATAAAAGAAAGTATTCCATATGCCTTCTTAACCACCTTATCCACCTGTCACTCTTTACATTTTTTGGAGGAAGAAGAGGTGAAGCAACGAAGGGATGATAGCAAGTCTGTCTATACTAGACAATATTGCAAGATTTTAAAATGGCTTTTAATGTGTTATAAAGCTTTTCATTAGTCCACCTCTGTTGCAATATCCGCGGTGCAGGTTCCCGGAGAAGACGGCTTTGGGAATTCATGACCATACCAACGCAACTGGACCTTTTTGACCGTGACCTCAATTCCAGTTGTATTGCAGCACTTGAGGACATCAGTGTTAGGCACTCTAACCTGCCGCTTGATGCCAATGATACATCGTGGACAGTGCGAATGCAAAGTCAAGTCCCGGTAGCAGACCCACAACTCCAATCCGTATGATGGCTGGTGAAGATAACAGCTTGGTATATTGCAGCTTTTTTTGACAGACTAACCCATCGTTCCTTCCAGAGTCTCCGCTCTAGTTTGCGAAAGGCAGAACCAGCCCTGCCAATCCGGTGCGTCGTGTCATTGGTAATTGTGGCGTTCTACGAGAGAATCCTAAGAACATAGAAACAGGAGTAGGACATTTAGCCCCTCGAGCCTGTTCCGCCATTCAGTGAGATCATGGCTGATCTGTGACCTAACTCCGTATACCCGCCTTAGCCCCATATCCCTTAATACCTTTCGTTAACAAAAATCTATCAGTCTCAGATTTAAAATTAACAATTGAGCTAGCGTCAGCTGCCATTTGCAGAAGAGAATTCCAAATTTCTACCACCCTTTGTGTATAGAAGTGTTTCCTAACTTCACTCCTGAAAGTCCTGAATCTAATTTTTAGGCTATGTCCCCTAGTCTTAGATTCCCCAACCAGCGGAAATAATTTCTCTCTCTACCCTATCAGTTCCCCTTAATATCTTGAAAACTTCGATCAAATCACTCCTTAATCTTCTAAATTCCAGGAAATACAGTCCTAGTTTGTGTAATCTCTCCTTTTAATTAACCCTTGGAGTCCAGGTATCATTCCAGTAAATCGATGCTGCACTCCCTCCAAGGCCAAGATATCCTTCCTAAGGTGCGGTGCCCAGAACTGAACACAGTACTCCGGGTGTGGTCCAACCAGGACTGTGTATAGCTGTAGCATAACCCCTAAGTCTCTTTGGACCTCTGTTGTTTCGAGCTTTTCACCATTTAGAAAGTACCCAGATCAATCCTTTTTAGGTCCAAAGTGGATGACCTCACACTTGCCTACAATGAAATCCATTTGCCACAGTTTTGCCCATTCACTCAATCTATTAATATCTCTCTGTAATTTTATGCTTCCATCTACGCTGTTTACAATGCTGCCTATTTTTGTGTCATGGGCAAACTTGGATATGTGACTTTCTATCCCGTCATCCAAGTCGTTAATAAATACAGTGAATATTTGAGGCCCCAACACCGATCCCTGTGGGACACCACTAGTCACCGAGGTAGCAACATTTTTCTGTGACTTTAATTGGTACATAACTGATCATAACCACAGGAGGTGTGATTGGATGACCAGGTATGGGTTGGACCGTAACTTCAATCTTTTTTAAGTTGATTGTATGGCCAAAATGCTGTGCCACCTGAGCAAAGCAGTTAGATAATAACTGGATGTGTAGAGAAGAGCACCAGAATCTCTATGTGCTTTTGTTGGCTTGACAAAGGCATTCACTCCTGTGAATCATGATGCACTATGGGAGATTCTTCTGAAGTTCAGATGCCCTGGCAGATTTGTGAATATTGTCCAAAAATTACATGCTGGTATGATGGCCCGAGTAATTAATTAAAGCCGCGTCACTAATGGCATCAAACAAGGTTGAGTTCTTGCTCCAACCTTGCTCAGCATACTGTTTACTGATCGAGGTGTTCGAAAACTGTGATAGGATAGGGGAATTTATATTCAATACTGCACAGACGGTGGCATCTTCAACTTTCATTGGCTGCGTGCTAAAAAATAAGTAATAATCGTTCGCATCAAGCTCTTTGCCAATGACTGTTCATTAATCACCACACGCTTGAGGACATCCAGTTGTTTTGCTACATGAGTGAGTACACATTGTTCCCGTAAGCAAATGCCCCATATTAGAGGTGAATTTCCTCGGTGCTTCTCCCGCTATGCCGCTGTAACTTCACAGGAAGTGTGGTGGACATCCCACTTAGCGCACTTTGGGGTAGATTTTGACTTTATGCGATCGTGTAAAATGGGTGCTAGCTAGTAGGCAGCCTCTTTCACATCTCTCCCAATTTTTATTTTCATTCACTCCCTTCACCACCGGCGCACCATGGCTGCACTGTGTACCATCTACAAGATGCACTGCAGCAACTTGCTAAGGCTTCTTCGACAGCACCTCCCAAACTCCCGACCTCTACCACCTAGAAGGACAAGGTACCTAACAGCACTGTGGGAGAACCTTCACCATACAGACTGCAGCAGTTCAAGAAGTTGGCTCACCACCACCTTCTCAAGGGCAATTAGGGATGGGCAATAAATGCCGGCCTCGCCAACGACACCCACATCCCATGAATGAATTTTAAAAATTCCAGCAATGTTACTGCAGCAGAGCAGGAGAAGGTCCTAGGAACTTCACCACCATTGCCTCTAATCAATCTGAAATACGATTTTCAGCCCTTTCCCATCACTTTTCAAAGGCCTAACCAACAAACACTTTCTACAGAAAGGAGAAATACCAATATTTATTTTGGGATTATTTACATGAAAAATCTAAATTCAAGCCCTACACCCGGGCCTGCCCTTGGATTTTTTTTCTCTCTCTCTTGAAGGGCTGAGTAAAGCGATGCGAAGAAGTTATTTTGAAAATAGGAGAGGGAAACAGTTTCACTTTAAAATTTCAAAGATAAACTGCCGATAAACGAGACCGAAAGCAAAACTCTGCACTTTCCAACGACGTTTTCTCTGCCCGGAACCCAGCCCGGGTGATTGACGGGCAGGTTGACCAATCATGGGGCAGAGGAGGGCGCAGGCGGGACAGCAGAGAACCAATCGGCGCTCAGGAGGAAGCGAGGGGCCGAGAGCGGGTCGGTTTTTTTTGCTGTTTTTCTGGTTTGACTCCTGGTCGGTTCGGGGGCTTCAAATGGAGGTGCGGTGCATTTTGTCGCAATTTCTATTAACGCAAGCAGTTGAATATCTGTGCCTTGGGTTTGCAGCGTTTGTTCCAGCTCCGTGTGTGTGTGTGTGTGGGGTGACTCTGTCCATCAGTGTTCACCCCACTTGGTTTGAGCTCTCCTGTGAAGCTCTTAATGTTGTTTACGCTCCATTGATGATGGAGTTCTGGATTTCCCAGCGCTTTGCTGGATCTCTTGCCATAAGGCTCCTGTGTGGTCTTTGTAAGATAATAGACGGGTGAGGAGGACCCTTCGGCCCATCTAGGGAGATTCTGATCATCTGCCCATTGTTGCAGCCAGTTGTTTCTTGGTGGCTCACAGGATTTTGGCCTACGCTATCTGGAAGTTTTATTCTGCCCATTGCCCACTCTTTGGGGCTGATTTTGACTTAGTGGGGGGTTAAATTGGCATCACACTTTAGGAAGGATGTCAAGGCCTTAGAGAGGATGCAGAAAAGATTTAGCTGAATGGCACCAGGGATGAGGGACTTCAGTTATGTGGAGAAGCTGGGGTTGTTCTCTTTAGAACAGAGAAGGGTAAGGGAAGATTTGATAGATGTTTTCAAAATCATGAACGGCTTTGACAGAGTAAATAAGAAGAAATTGTTTCTAGTGGCAGAAGGATCGGTAACCAGAGGACTCAGAGTTAAGATGTTTGGCAAAAGAGCCAGAGGCGACATGAGAAACATTTCTTTACGAAACGATTTGTAATGATCTGGAATGCACGGCCTGAAAGGGTGGTGGAAGTAGATTCAATAGTAACTATCAAAAGAGAATTGGATAAATATTTGATAAGAAAAAAATTACAGGTCTGTGGGGAAAGAGCAGGGGAATGGGACTGATTGGATAGCTCTTTCAAAGAGCTGGCACAGGCACGATGGGCTGAATGGCCTCCTCCTATGCTGTACCTAAAGAAAAAAATAACCCCTGAAAACGGGTGCGTAATATGATTAACCCATGCCCCGTTGTTGCAATGCAGACAGCATGTTACATTTGTGCTGCTTGCTGTTTTAAATGATTATTGCGTGCAGTTAGTTCTAACTGCGCTGTTGATTAGCTGCACACATCAGCGGGGGCCCCTATTTCGGGAGTGGCTCGCACTTCTTAAAGACAGCCTGCACCTTTTAAGGGGAGATGCATTATGGCTGCAAGAAATAGTAGGAGTCATTTCAAAACTGTGCTGTAATACTTTGAAGAATGGCTACGCCTGGGAGGGAGCGTGCACCATTTTCTCTGATGATGCACTGGAGGCCTTAGTGCAAGAGGTGGAGACATATGCTCAGGGGGTAGTGGGCAGAGGTAGCGGAGAGGGTAAATGCCAGGAGCATAGCTTCAGGAACATGAATGCAGTGCAGGTATAAGTTCAGTGATTTAACATGAGTTGTTAAGGTGAGTGAGTTCAAGGTTCAAGTGGCATATCATACTAACTGCACCACTAGCCTCATCCACTACTCAATTCACTGCACCCTCATCACCCACCTACCAACGATCTCTTTCAATCAGTACTCAACCATTCTAATCATATGCTTTATCTCACATCACA
The DNA here is from genome assembly GCF_035084215.1 of Heptranchias perlo. Taxonomy (NCBI): domain Eukaryota; kingdom Metazoa; phylum Chordata; class Chondrichthyes; order Hexanchiformes; family Hexanchidae; genus Heptranchias; species Heptranchias perlo. The sequence goes on along the minus strand of NC_090325.1, from coordinate 60,958,423 downwards.
CACTTAGCTCTGTTGCAAGCCTCACACCCACAACTCATAGTTCTCATACATTGGTAGTTACTCAGCCATGACAGCCACATCACCCAAACATCTTGCAGGACACTCACCGACACATTTCCCTTATTCTTGCATGAGAAGGTGGCACGTAACAGGAGGCAGCAGCAGGTGGCAATGGAGCATGAACCTGCTGCTCTCTCAGGATTTTTTTTTATTATTCGTTCACGGGATGTGGGCGTCGCTGGCAAGGCCGGCATTTATTGCCCATCCCTAATTGCCCTTGAGAAGGTGGTGGTGAGCCGTCTTCTTGAACCGCTGCAGTCCGTGTGGTGACGGTTCTCCCACAGTGCTGTTAGGAAGGGAGTTCCATGATTTTGACCCAGCGACAATGAAGGAACGGCGATATATTTCCAAGTCGGGATGGTGTGTGACTTGGAGGGGAACGTGCAGGTGGTGTTGTTCCCATGCGCCTGCTGCCCTTGTCCTTCTAGGTGGTAGAGGTCGCGGGTTTGGGAGGTGCTGTCGAAGAAGCCTTGGCGAGTTGCTGCAGTGCATCCTGTGGATGGTGCACACTGCAGCCACAGTGCGCCGGTGGTGAAGGGAGTGAATGTTTAGGGTGGTGGATGGGGTGCCAATCAAGCGGGCTGCTTTATCTTGGATGGTGTCGAGCTTCTTGAGTGTTGTTGGAGCTGCACTCATCCAGACAAGAGGAGAGTATTCCATCACACTCCTGACTTGTGCCTTGTAGATGGTGGAAAGGCTTTGGGGAGTCAGGAGGTGAGTCACTCGCCACAGAATACCCAGCCTCTGACCTGCTCTCGTAGCCACAGTATTTATGTGGCTGGTCCAGTTAAGTTTCTGGTCAATGGTGACCCCCAGGATGTTGATGGTGGGGGATTCGACGATGGTAATGCCGTTGAATGTCAAGGGGAGGTGGTTAGAATCTCTCTTGTTGGAGATGGTCATTGCCTGGCACTTATCTGGCGCGAATGTTACTTGCCACTTATCAGCCCAAGCCTGGATGTTGTCCAGGTCTTGCTGCATGCGGGCTTGGACTGCTTCATTATCTGAGAGGTTGCGAATGGAACTGAACACTGTGCAGTCATCAGCGAACATCCCCATTTCTGACCTTATGATGGAGGGAAGGTCATTGATGAAGCAGCTGAAGATGGTTGGGCCTAGGACACTGCAGTGAGGAACTCCTGCAGCAATGCCCTGGGGCTGAGATGCTTGGCCTCCAACAACCACTACCATCTTCCTTTGTGCTAGGTATGACTCCAGCCACTGGAGAGTTTTCCCCCTGATTCCCATTGACTTCAATTTTACTAGGGCTCCTTGGTGCCACACTCGGTCAAATGCTGCCTTGATGTCAAGGGCAGTAACTCTCACCTCACCTCTGGAATTCAGCTCTTTTGTCCACGTTTGGACCAAGGCTGTAATGAGGTCTGTAGCCGAGTGGTCCTGGCAGAACCCAAACTGAGCATCGGTGAGCAGGTTATTGGTGAGTAAGTGCCGCTTGATAGCACTGTCGACGACACCTTCCATCACTTTGCTGATGATTGAGAGTCGACTGATGGGGCGGTAATTGGCCGGATTGGATTTGTCCTGCTTTTTGTGGACAGGACATACCTGGGCAATTTTCCACATTGTCGGGTGGATGCCAGTGTTGTCGCTGTGCTGGAACAGCTTGGCTAGAGGCGCAGCTAGTTCTGGAGCACAAGTCTTCAGCACTACAGCTGGGATGTTGTCGGGGCCCATAGCCTTTGCTGTATCCAGTGCACTCAGCCGTTTCTTGATATCACGTGGAGTGAATCGAATTGGCCGAAGACTGGCTTCCGTGATGGTGGGGATATCGGGAGGAGGCTGAGATGGATTATCCACTCGGCACTTCTGGCTGAAGATGGTTGCAAACGCTTCAGCCTTGTCTTTTGCACTCACGTGCTGGACTCCGCCATCATTGAGAATGGGGATGTTTGCAGAGCCTCCTCCTCCCGTTAGTTGTTTAATTGTCCACCACCATTCACGACTGGATGTGGCAGGACTGCAGAGCTTTGATCTGATCCGTTGGTTGTGGAATCGCTTAGCTCTGTCTATAGCATGTTGCTTCCGCTGTTTAGCATGCATGTAGTCCTGAGTTGTAGCTTCACCAGGTTGGCACCTCATTTTTAGGTACGCCTGGTGCTGCTCCTGGCATGCTCTTCTACACTCCTCATTGAACCAGGGTTGATCCCCTGGCTTGTTGGTAATGGTCGAGTGAGGAATATGCCGGGCCATGAGGTTACAGATTGTGCTGGAATACAATTCTGCTGCTGCTGATGGCCCACAGCGCCTCATGGATGCCCAGTTTTGAGCTGCTAGATCCATTCTGAATCTATCCCATTTAGCACGGTGGTAGTGCCACACAACACGTTGGATGGTGTCCTCAGTGCAAAGACGGGATTTCATCTCCACGAGGACTGTGCGGTGGTCACTCCTACCAATACTGTCATGGACAGATGCATGTGCGACAGGTAGATTGGTGAGGACGAGGTCAAGTAAGTTTTTCCCTCGTGTTGGTTCGCTCACCACCTGCCGCAGGCCCAGTCTAGCAGCTATGCCCTTCAGGACTCGGCCAGCTCGGTCAGTAGTGGTGCTACCGAGCCACTCTTGGTGATGGACATTGAAGTCCCCCACCCAGAGTACATTTTGTGCCCTTGCTACCCTCAGTTCTTCCTCCAAGTGGTGCTCAACATGGAGGAGGACTGATTCATGAGCTGAGGGAGGACGGTAGGTGGTAATCAGCAGGAGGTTTCCTTGCCCATGTTTGACCTGATGCCATGAGATTTCATGGGGTCCAGAGTCAATGTTGAGGACTCCCAGGGCCACTCCCTCCTGACTGTATATCACTGTACCGCCACATCTGGTGGGTCTGTCCTGCCGGTGGGACAGGACATCCCCAGGGATAGTGATGGAAGAGTCTGGGATGTTGGCTGAAAGATATGATTCTGTGAGTATGGCTATGTCAGGCTGTTGCTTGACTAGTCTGTGGGACAGCTCTCCCAATTTTGGCACAAGTCCCCAGATGTTAGCAAGGAGGACCTTGCAGGGTCGACTGGGCTTGGTGTTTTGCCGTTGTCGTGTCCGGTGCCGGGTGGTCCGTCCGGTTTTATTCTTATTATGACTTTTCGTAGCGAGATTTTACAACTGAGTGGCTTGCTAGGCCATTTCAGAGGGCAATTAAGAATCAACCACATTGCTGTGGGTCTGGAGTCACATATAGGCCAGACCGGGTAAGGGCGGCAGGCTTCCTTCCCTAAAGGACATTAGTGAACCAGATGGGTTTTTACGACAATCCGGTAGTTTCATGGCCATCATTACTGATACTTCTATTTTAATTCCAGATTTTTTATTTAATTAATTGAATTTAAATTCACCAGCTGCCGTGGCGGGATTTGAACTCATGACTCTGGATTTTAGTCCAGGCCTCTGGATTACTAGCCCAGTAACATAACCACTATGCTACCGTAACATTCCTACTCCTACCCCTGCCTCTCCACCAGTGCCCTCTGCCAGTCCTTTCCCTGTAGATTTTTAAAACTTTATCCAAGTATAGGAAACCTCCAAAAACCAGCAGGCAGAAGAAATAATCCAGCAACTAACCTGTAACTCCTGCATGATCCCTTTAAATAGCGCTGGGGTGGGGGGTCCTTTATGTCACGTTAGGCTGTGCAAGGTTAAAACAGTGCATTGGATGGAGTGTGGAGTTCCAAAATCACAACAGTCCCTTTAAATCAGCTTTGCACACTGATTTGCATCATAATCTTCCTACTCTGCATGCTGCCGGCGGTCATTAGGGGTGCGTGCACAAACCTCTTTACCAAAATGGCATCCTGCGCACTTCCCATTGGAAGTGCGCGCACGCATCTCGGACCACGTTTTCAACGCTTAGTTGATCCCATAGTGCCTAAAAAACGGACGCTAAACGGCCCAATTTCACTCCCCCTGTGATTCACTATCGCACGTTTTACATCTTTCCCGATCTTCATTTCTATTGAAGAACGAGGCTTGGGAGAAATGCATGTCAATTTCAATGCCCAGACAATATGGCGAAGGAGTTAAAAAGGCGAATAGAATGCTAGGCTCTAACAGGGTTCTGTGCTTCAAGTGGGAGCTGTGCTTGTGGGGAGCATGGGTCGAAGAATTGGGCAACAGCGTTGAGAGCACAGGATTGCAGAATTACCCTCATAGATAGAACAGTAGACTACATTTTGCTGGACAAGTCTCCCCTCAGTATCACTTGCTGAAATCGCAGATGGTAGAATCAGGCACAGAAGTCAGCATACCCAATTTATGGTGCTAATGATTTTCTGATCATTTATTGACTGTTGTGTCCAAACTGATGCCAATTTCTTTTGCTTTTTTGACTCTGTCCTGCTTACCTTAGAGAGGAAGAGTCGTTTGGAATTTAAAAATGGTTTCTATTTTATTGATAAGAAAGCCTCTTTGTTCAGTGGTGTTCTATTCTGTTGTGCAATAAACTCACATTCTGAACAAGGCACATCTTTGTCTATCATCAACAGTGTCTGATTGTTTCTGAATAGCAGGAAAATGTTTCTGTATAGCAGGAAAAATATTTTTCCATTTGGCAGTATTTTCTTCATAGTATATCAGGAGAAGAGAATTGTAGTCAGTTCTAGTAATAGTTTTGTGAAGTGTAAACATCTTATGTTTTCTGTCTTCAATTCTCTTCTGAAGGAGGTGATTTACACTAGGGATGATTGCATTGGGAACTAGCAGTTACCCAGTACTTCATCCAAATAATCATTCCTCTAGTGTGACCCTGCACAACAAAAGTCTGTTAGCTGTTTGATTATGAAAGTCGCAACAACGGAGCTTAATCCTGCCCCTACCAGCTGCATTAACTGCAGAGTGATTAGAAGCGTAAATCCTGATTGATTTATTTTTCTTCCTCTTCCCACCTTTCACTTCCCTCCTTGCTGCATCGTGACTGTAGCCTAGTCGTACTGAAGCCAGTTGTAGTGGCCCATCATCACCATGCTGAGATCAGATAATTCAGGGCAAACCAAAGACAGGAACTTCTTGATCTGTATGACTTAGTACCACACAAGTTAGGAGCATTTACCCACTGAGCAACAAGAGGGCTTAACAAAGTCATGGGCACTGGATTAAGTAGAATCAATCCCAGAATTGATTGTCTCACCACATTCTGGAAGAGGAGAGATAGGGGAAAACTTACTGCCAATTTTTTATTTCCCATTGCTAAATATAACTGTCATCTAGAAATGGTACAATAGTGAGAATTGTATATTTATCATTGGATTTTACTTCTTTCAGATATTTTCTGAAGTCAGTGCAACCATTGATGTAGGCATCTTCAAGGACAAGAAAAATGAGGCATTAGCCATCCTTCAATTAAGCAAATTATTCAGAAAGTGCCAGAATGGTGTAAATAATTATGAAGTTACGGATTCATTTGAACAGATTGATAAGATTCACGCAGAGTTATTGAAACTTAAAGCAAGGTCTTCTGGAGCGGAGATTGCAAGGTCCTCTGGAGCGGAGATTGCAAGGTCCTCTGGAGCGGAGATTGCAAGGTCCTCTGGAGCGGAGATTGCAAGGTCCTCTGGAGCGGAGATTGCAAGGTCCTCTGGAACAAAGTCTGCAAGGTCCTCTGGAGCAGCGTCCTCTGGCACAGAATCTACAGCCTTCTCTGGTGCAGAATCTACAAGGTTCCCTGATGCAGTATCTACTGGTGCAATAGCTTATGCATCTCTGAAACCTCCTCATGATTCAAGTGTTTCAGTAGATGAAACGATTTTGAATTACATTGAAGCGATTTATAGGAACTATCTACTGAAAATAGAGAAAGATTTTGATGTCTCCCTTAAAAAGAACTCATCTAAAAAAGATATCGTTGAAGTCCAGTTTTTACAAAAGAAGACTAGATTACAGTGCCCGGGAGCAACTGAGAAATTTATCACTCTGTATCAAACAGTTGGTACAAATTTAATTTTTAAAACTGTAGAGCTTACTCATCTAGGCAGAGGAATAACAAAAAATGACTTGCAAGCATTTCTGCAAAAGAAATTTCCAAAAGTCTGGGTTACTTTAAAGGATACAAAGACTTATTTAATGGGAGAGCCCACTGAAGTCAAGAAAGCAGAGGCAGCCCTGTGTTCTAATACATGGCAGGATAATAAATTCAAATCCAGCCAACTTGCTACCTGTGCAGTGCCTGTTAGTACAGATTCAAACAGGAGGCCACCTTTACCACCAGAATACAAACCTAATTCAAATTTAGCTGCAGCGGGAAGTAAACTGGAGTCAAAAGATGAGGATAAAACCTGTCCAATTTGCTTGGAAGAAATTGAAGACCGAGAGATCTTAAAAAAATGTAAACATTCATTCTGTAAGGAATGCATAAAAGTGGCTTTTAAAACCAAGTCTGCCTGTCCTATATGTGGAGAAGTGTATGGTGAGATAAGAGGTACTCAGCCTGATGATGGCAAGATGTCTTCCAGGAACTTGGCTATACGTCTTCCTGGTTATGAAAATTGTGAAACCATTGAGATATGCTATACAATATCAGATGGCATTCAGGGGGTGAGTAATTATCCTGCTATAGCCATATCATTGTCAGCTAAAGATGTGATACCTTACACTAGTCACAACAGTTTTCCAGTTTATCCGGGTAAAAGCTGCCTGTTTATAACAAAATACGTTCCTATTATATCAGTTAGTTCTATTTCAGGAACATGTGATTTGTGTAGCCATGCTGTGAACTTTGTTCTGTTCCTTGGATTCCTACCTGTTAAAATTCAGGATGAGCTAAAGGGGTTAGTGCTGTGAATATAAGGCATTGGAATTTACATCCAATGTAAAACAAATGCTTGAATATCTGTATAATGGAGAACACGGCAAAAAAAGTTTAAATATTTTTGTGGTTTGTTGATATCACAGTTGTTTACAGAACTGATCTCCCTCCTCACAGTGAGTCTTGGCACCATCTAATGTATCAATAGGTGTTTTCCCATTTTCCATCTCAGCAGTCCTTATGGCCTTTCTGAGACTGGCAACTTGTGCTAAATTATCAGCAATTTTCCGATGGATATCTTCATCTATTAGGCACTGAGATTGCCCATGTTAATAATGTTACAGCTGGCAGAAACACAATACTTTCAGCTCCATATCCTGGGCTAGATTCAAACCGAAACCTTAGAGGTTAAAGAACGGTGTGGTAACCCTTGAAATTAAAATGCCCCCGCCCACCAGTTTAATAATCTCATTAATGAACAGTGCAAGGAAGGATGTTCAATAGCTAGGCCCCAAAAATGTTCTGGCCTTCCATGCCTCTGGTGGGAGTGACTTGGAAGGCTTGGCAAATAGGCTGGGACCTGGATACACTAGGCCCTGTCGTTAATTGGTAGTTCCTGGAGGGTCATGCCTTGTAGGGGTGGAACCTCTGTATGCCCCCAACATGGTGCCGTGTGTGGCTGGAGGCAGGAACTCCCTATATTGGGAGTTACTAATTTTCTACCCTCACTGGGATCTGGATTAGGTGTCAGAACATATTGAAATATGAGCAAGAGTAGACCATACGGTCCCTCGAGTCTGCTCTGCCATTCAATAAGATCATGGCCAATCTTTGAAGTCAACTCCACTTTCCTGCCCGATCCCCATATTCCTTGATTCCCCTGGAGTCCAAGAATTTATCTATTTCAACCTTGGACATATTCAACGACTCAGCATCCACAGCCCTCTGGGGTAGAGATTTCCAAAGATTTACAACCCTCTGAGTGAAGAAATTCCTCCTCATTTCAGTCTTAAATGGCCGACCCCTTATCCTGCGACTGTGCCCCCTAGTTCTAGACTCTCCAGCCAGGGGAAACAACCTCTCAGCATCTACCCTGTCAAGCCCCCTCAGAATCCTATATATTTCAATAAGATCACCTCTTATTCTTCTAAACTCCAGAGAATATAGGCCCATTCTACTCAATCTCTCCTCACAGGCCAACCCTTTCATCCCAGGAATAAATCAAGTGAACCTTCGTTGCCTCTAAGGCAAGTATATCCTTCCTTAGATAAGGAGACCAAAACTGTACACCGTACTCCTGGTGTGGCCTCACTTCCTTACTCTTGTACTCCAACCCCCTTGCAATAAAGGCCAACATGCCATTTGCTTTCCTAATTGCTTGCTGTACCTGCATGCTAACTTTTTGTGTTTCTTGTATGAGGACACACAAGTCTCTCTCAACACCAACATTTAATAGTTTCTCACCATTTAAAAAATATTCTGTTTTTCTATTCTTCCTACCAAAGTGAATAAACTCACATTTCCCCACATTATACTCCATCTGCCACCTTCTTGTCCACTCATTTAACGTGTCTATATCCCTTTGCAAACTCTTTGTGTCCTCCTCGCAGCTTACTTTCTCACCTAGCTTTGTATCATCAGCAAACTTGGATACATTACACTCGGTCCCCTCATCTAAATCATTAATATAAATTGTAAATAGCTGAGGCCCAAGCACCGATCCTTGTGGCAAACCACTAGTTACAGCCTGCCATCCTGAAAATGACCCGTTTATCCCTACTCTTTATTTTCTGTTCATTAACCAATTGTCTATCCATGCTAATATGTTACCCCTGACTCCATGAGCTCATATCTTGCATAACAACCTTTTATGTGGCACTTTATCGAATTCCTTCTGAAAATCCAAATATACTACATCCAGTGGTTCCCCCTTTATCTACCCATCCTCAACAGATTTGTCAAACACGATTTCCCTTTCATAAAACCATGTTGACTCTGCCTAATCATATTATGATTTTCTAAGTGCCCTGTTACCACTTCATTAATAATGGATTCCAGCATTTTCCTGACGACTGATGTCAGGCTAACTGGCCTGTAGTTCCCTGTTTTCTCTCTCCTTTCTTGAATAACAAGGTTACATTTGCTACCTTCCAATCTGCTGGGACTGCTCTAGAATCTAGAGAATTCTGGAAGATCATAAGCAATGCATTTACTATCTCTGCAGCCACCTCTTTTAGAACCCTAGGATGTAGGCCATCAGGTCCAGGGGACTTATCGGCTTTAGTCCCATTAATTTCTCCAGTACTTTTTCTCTGCTGATATTAATTACTTTAAGTTCCTCACTCTCATTAGCCCCTTGGTCCCCCAATATTTCTGGGATTTTTTTATTATTCGTTCATGGGATGTGGGCGTCGCTGGCAAGGCCAGCATTTATTGCCCATCCCTAATTGCCTTTGAGAAGGTGGTGGTGAGCCGCCTCCTTTAACCGCTGCAGACCTTGTGGTGAAGGTTTTCCCACAGTGCTGTTAGGTAGGGATTTCCAGGATTTTGACCCAGTAATGATGAAGGAATGGCGATATATTTCCAAGTCGGGATGGTGTGCACTTGGAGGGGAACGTGCAGGTGGAGTTGTTCCCATGTGCTTACTGCCCTTGTCCTTCTAGGTGGTAGAGGTCACGGGTTTGGGAGGTGCTGTCGAAGAAGCCTTGGCGAGTTGCTGCAATGCATCCTGTGGATGGTACACACTGCAGCCACAGTGCGCCGGTGGTGAAGGGAGTGAATGTTTAGGGTGGTGGATGGGGTACCAATCAAGCGGGCTGCTTTGTCCTGGATGGTGTTGAGCTGCTTGAGTGTTGGAGCTGCACTCATCCAGGCAAGTGGAGAGTATTCCATCACACTCCTGACTTGTGCCTTGTAGATGGTGGAAAGGCTTTGAGGAGTCAGGAGGTGAGTCACTCGCTGCAGAATACCCAGCCTCTGACCTGCTCTTGTAGCCGCAGTATTTATGTGGCTGGTCCAGTTAAGTTTCTGGTCAATGGTGACCCCCAGGATGTTGATGGTGGGGGATTTGGCGATGGTAATGCCATTGAATGTCAAGGGGAGGTGGTTAGATTCTCTCTTGTCGGAGATGGTCATTGCCTGGCACTTGTCTGGCGCAAATGTTACTTGCCACTTATCAGCCCAAGCCTGGATGTTGTCCAAGTCTTGCTGCATGCGGGCTCGGACTGTTTCATTATCTGAGGGGTTGGGAATGGAACTGAACACTGTGCAATCATCAGCAAACATCCCCATTTCTGACCTTATGATGGAGGGATGGTCATTGATGAAGCAGCTGAAGATGGTTGGGCCTAGGACACTGCCCTGAGGAACTCCTGCAGCAACGTCCTGGTGCTGAGATGACTGGCCTCCAACAACCACTATTATCTTCCCTTGTGCTAGGTATGACTCCAGCCACTGGAGAGTTTTCCCCCTGATTCCCATTGACTTCAATTTTGCTAGGGCTCCTTGGTGCCACACTCTGTCAAATGCTGCCTTGATGTCAAGGGCAGTCACTCTCACCTCAGCTCTGGAATTCAGCTTTCTTGTCCACGTTTGGACCAAGGCTGTAATGAGGTCTGGAGCCGAGTGGTCCTGGCGGAACCCAAACTGAGCATCGGTGAGCAGGTCATTGGTAAGTAAGTGCCGCTTGATAGCACTGTCGACGACACCTTCCATCACTATGCTTTTTCCCTTCGTTGAGGGTTCTATAACAAGGGGACATAGATTCAAGGTAAAAGGCGGGAGGTTTAGAGGGGATTTGAGAAAGAACTTTTTCACCCAGAGGGTGGTTGGAGTCTGGAACTCACTGCCTGAAAGGGTTGTGGAGGCAGGAACCCTCACAACATTCAAGAAGCATTTGGATGAGCACTTGAAATGCCATAGCATACAAGGCTACGGACCAAATGCTGGAATATGGGATGAGAGTAGACCGGGCTTGATGGCCGGCGCGGACACGATGGGCCGAAGGGCCTCTATCCATGCTGTATGACTCTATGACTCAATGCTGATGATTGAGAGTAGACTGATGGAGCGGTAATTGGCCGGTTTGGATTTGTCCTGCTTTTTGTGGACAGGACATACCTGGGCAATTTTCCACAATGTTGGGTAGATGCAAGTGTTGTAGCTGTACTGGAACAGTTTGGGTAGAGGCGCGGCTAGTTCTGGAGCACAAGTCTTCAGCACTACAGCCGGGATGTTGTCGGGGCCCATAGCCTTTGCTGTATCCAGTGCACTCAGTCGTTTCTTGATATCACGTGGAGTGAATCGAATTGGCTGAAGACTGGCTTCTGTGATGGTGGGGATATCGGTATGCTTTTTGTGTCTTCTACTGTGAAGACAGATACAAAATATTTGTTAAACATCTCTGCCATTTCCTGATTCCATTATAATTTCTCCTGCCTCAGCCTCCAAGGGACGGACGTTATTTTTGCTGCTACTCTTCCTTTTTACATACTTGTAGATGCTCTCACAATCTGTCTTTATATTTCTTGCTAGGTTACTTTCATATTCTATTATCTCCCTTTTGATCAGGGTGTGAAGGAATGCTGGCTTCCAGAAGTGCACAAGTGGGCTCCCATTAATAGTGACTCCCGAATGAAAGCTAAATTAAAAAAATAATTATTGTTGGCCCACTTCTGTAAGGGAGCTGAAGGGGGTGCGGGCAATTGGACCACCCCCCCAATCCAGACGGCACTGAAATTTTGACTTCTGTGGGCTGATAGGCAACCATAGTGGCATGAGTGCTTGCTGGGCCCAGGCTAATTAGGAGCTTTCGCCCTCTGGCAGAGTCAACACTCGAGGGCATCACTGGGTGTGACCCTGGTGTAACTGCTGGAATAACGTCCCTGAGCAATTTTGGAGCCATGGGATTTATCAGTTCCTACCTATATATCAGGAAAAAACTTCTATTGCTATGGAAGCCCAATCGTTCTGGTTACTAAACAAGTAGTATTCAACAGTTCCACAAAGCAAATACGCAGCATAGTATCGGATTAAAAAAAAGTCATTTCAAATTGTAGGTAAAATTCACCAAAACTTGAGTCATTCATAGATCCGACTATTTTTGGATTTTTTTTTAACATTTGTGATTCATGTGACAAATTACAAAATGTGAAGAGCTGCATTTTTAAATCTCTAGTGTGAACTACAAGGAGTAAATTAATATTGGAAATTGTGGCTCTCGCAGGTGGATCACTGGTGTTGGCAATGTCGGAAATGAATTAGGTTCTTTCTCCACATGGGATATAATTAAATGATTTTCTTCAGAAGTAGGAAATTTACGTGGTTAACACATGTGTGTTTGCTATGGATTTTTCCTTTTTTTTTTAAACTGTTCTGTAGGTTTGTTTTGTGGAAATGTTGTATATTACCTGTTCAGTAACCAGAACTATTCCTCCTGATTCAGAAGATACAGCTCATCACAGTTAATGAACACAGTTGTGCACTGTACCCATATATTCACTTATCCCTCTGACCTGAGGTGGCAGACTGGTGTCCTCAAACCAGTTTTAGCTGCAGCTGAGATATTCATAGCCCCTAGGAGCCAAGCAGAAGATGCTGAGTTAGCTGCAAACCAGTTATATCTGGAATTGTTTCCCATCAGTTTAGAGTGAAAACAACTCAAGATATTCTCCTTTATGGATGGAATTGGCAGTTATCTCAGAGTTATATTTATTTTTCTCACCATTTTTTCCCCTTCTCATCCAATGACAAACTCTGGCCATTTTTTCCACACCCTTAACCCAGGACACTGTGGCCAAGTGTTGTATTTTTACCACGCCCCCTGGCTGAGATTAGCTAAATCAATACAAACCAGGGATCTCCCTGATCCTTTTGGCTCGATTGCTCACTGGGTAAACTTGTTAAGTTATCGGGGGAACGGGGTCAGCTGTGTTCACTTTTACTTTTTAAAATTAGTTTTAATAAAGCATGTGGGTAATTTATTAACATTACTTTGTATAAATCATAGGTACAGCATCCTCGACCTGGCCAACGATATTTTGGTACAACGCGTACTGCTTATCTACCAGACAATTCTGAGGGGAGGAGGGTACTCAGACTACTACAGCGTGCCTTCAATCAAAGACTGATCTTCACGGTTGGAACATCCAGCACTACAGGGAGAAGTGATGTGGTAACATGGAATGATATTCATCACAAAACGAATACGCTGGGAGGACCATCAATGTAAGTATGATGTTAAAGTGGAGCCCATTTAAGGTCAATGCCTGATAAGTGAATAGGCTGCAGCAGTTCACAAATCCTAAGACTGCTTGGGTTGATTTTAACTTTTGGTAGGGGTGGAAAATGGCCACCCGCTATACACCTGCCTGATTTTCTTTTCCAATGCTTTCAATGCAAAGGAAAATCAGTCAAGGCGTATAATGGGCAGCCAATCCGCTACTGCCCGTTTTCTGCCACTGCCAGATCGTTTAAGTTGAATAGATAGTCTGTTCAAGTAAAAGTTAACAATTTTTAATTGATCTAACTGATCAAAAGCACGGTGTAGTAGTTTGAGTATCTTTCTCCCCATAGGATTTTCTGGTAGATGAGCAGTACGTATTGTACCATAATGCAACTTATTTGAAATGTTAGAGGTGTAATTCAGTAACTGTAGCAAAGTAAGGTTGAATAACTGTGATTTGTATAATAATGAAACACACTGCATAGATAGCTTCTCACACCTCTATTAACACTATTAGAGAGGTAGGAACTGTACATGGAAGACTGGATCCAGTCTCATTTCAAACTGCTGACCCAATTAACTGGAATCTTCAGATTTTTTCATTGTCAGCTATTCTTGCTGTTTTAAATCACTTTTCAAAATTACAGCTGATTGAGCAGCTGATCACTCACCTGTGATGTTCTTGCAAGTTCATCCCACTCTGTGTCATCTGTTTTCCTGTTGCTGCCACTGGACGCCAGCCCCTGTCACTCGCACCATTTCTGCACTTGCTTGATTTCCAGCGTTAAATGCAGCTGCTCAGCCTCCATCTTCTAACTTTAAATCTATCTTGTTAAAGTTTTATCAGCATGCATCATCTCAGCTAGGTAGCATCCTTAAATCTCCATTTGTTAACTCCATGATGAGGTCAAGCCTAATCCATGACTTTGGACATCTAGGGGTTAATTTTAACCCCCAAGAGTGGGTGGGTGGGAGGTTAAAGTAGCAGCTTTTTGGAACGGGACCGCATCCTGGCTCCAACGTGCCCACTTCCAGGTTTAAGGATGCGTGTGCTCAATAGACACCCGGAAGTCCTGGCCCCACTTAAAGCTAGCGGGCCGATATTTCAAGGGCCAATTCAGGTAGTTGAAACACTTTAGGTACTCAACTTTTTATGGATTCTGCAACAGAAACGGATTTAAATACATTGGAACATGTTTCCCGTGGCTTCTGAAACATGCCATTGAAAGGGAGGTGAGTTGCAGCTGAAGCTCATTTGGCCCTTTAAATGTGATTAACACATCTCAATAAAAGGTGAGGTTTGCATTTGGCCACTCAGTTCTCTCAGACAAATGTTTGGCTGAGAGTTCTTTGTGTTTAGACTGAGATTTCTTTGTTGCGACTGAGAATTCTTGTGTTCAGACAAATTTACCTACATTTTGGAGGCCCTCAAACTGACAAGATCACGAAGGGGGGCGCAATGGATTTATTCCACATACATCTGAGGAGGAGGCACATCACCATCCATGGCAGGTTTAAAATTACCACATCACTCCCAACCTCTGCTGGCCAGTAGGTTGGTGAACTGATGTGCTGCGTTGCAAGGCCACGGATATGGTATCTGTCAGCCTGTTTAAGGCGGCAGACATATTGGCATCCAGAGTCAGCACGGCCATTGTCATGGCCTGCATGGACTCATTCTTGCACTTACCTATACCAAAATCCGCTAATCCTGGAGGTGGACTCCTCCATCCTCTTTACTATTGTGGAGAGTGTGCGTGACACATTTTAGGAACATAGGAACAGGACTAGGCCATTCAGCCCCTCGTGCCTGCTCCGCCATTTGATAAGATCATGGCTGATCTGTGATCTAAATCCATATACCTGCCTTTGGCCCATATCCCTTAATACCTTTGGTTGCCAAAAAGCTATCTATCTCAGATTTAAATTTAGCAATTGAGCTAGTATCAATTGCCGTTTGCGGAAGAGAGTTCCAAACTTCTACAACCCTTTGTGTGTAGAAATGTTTTCTAATCTCGCTCCTGAAAGGTCTGGCTCTAATTTTTAGACTGTGTCCCCTACTCCTAAAATCCCCAACCAGCGGAAATAGTTTCTCTCTATCCACCCTATCTGTTCCCCTTAATATCTTATAAACTTCGATCAGATCACCCCTTAACCTTCGAAACTCCAGAGAATACAACCCCAATTTGTGTAATCTCTTCTCGTAACTTAACCCTTGAAGTCCGGGTATCATTCTAGTAAACCTACGCTGCACTCCAAGGCCAATATGTCCTTCCGAAGGTGCGGTGCCCAGAACTGCTCACAGTACTCCAGGTGCAGTCTAACCAGGGTTTTGTATAGCTGCAGCACAACTTCTGCCCCCTTGTACTCCAGTCCTCTAGATATAAAGGTCAACATTCCATTTGCCTTCTTGATTATTTTCTGCACCTGTTCATGACACTTCAATGATCTATGTACCTGGACCGCTAAGTCCCTTTGGACATCCACTGTTTTTAACTTTTTACCATTTAGAAAGTACCTTGTTCTATCCTTTTTTGATCCAAAGTGGATGACCTCACATTTGTCTACATTGAATTCCATTTGCCACAGTTTTACCCATTCACCTAATCTATCAATATCGCTTTGTAATTTTATGTTTTCATCTACACTGCTTACAATGCCACCAATCTTTGTGTCATCGGCAAACTTAGATATGAGACTTTCTATGCCTTCATCTAAGTCGTTAATAAATATTGTGAATAATTGAGGCCCCAAGACAGATCCCTGCGGGACTCTACGAGTCACATCCTGCCAATGTGAGTACCTTCCCATTATCCCTACTCTCTGTCGCCTTTCGCTCAGCCAACTTCCTAACCAGGTCTGTACTTTTCCCTCGATTCCATGGGCTTCTATCTTAGCTAACATTCTCTTATGTGGGACCTTATCAAATGCCTTCTGGAAGTCCATATAAATAACATCCATTGACATTCCCCTGTCCACTACTTTCGTCACCTCTTCAAAAAATTCAATCAGGTTTCTCAGGCACGACCTACCTTTCACAAATCCATGCTGGCTCTCTCTGATTAACTGAAAATTCTCAAGATGTTCAGTCACACTATCCTTAATTATAGACTCCAGCATTTTCCCCACAACAGATGTTAGGCTAACTGGTCTATAATTCCCCAGTTTCCCTCTCTCTCCTTTCTTAAAAAGCGGAGTGACGTGCAATTTTCCAATCTAGAGGGACAGTTCCTGAATCTAGAGAACTTTGAAAGATTATAATTAGGGCATCCGCAATGTGCTCACATACTTCCTTTAAAACCCTGCGATGGAAACCATCTGGTCCTGGGGATTTGTCACTCTTTAGTGCTATTATTTTCTTCATTACTGTTGCTTTACTTATGTTAATTTTATCGAGTCCCTGTCCCCGATTCAATATAAGTTTTCTTGGGATTTCCGGCATGCTATCCTCTTTTTCGACTGTAAATACTGACGCAAAGCACTTGTTCAACATGTCCGCCATTTCCCCATTGTCAATGACAATATCCCCACTTTCAGTTTTTAAGGGGCCAACACTGCTCCTGACCACCCTCTTTTTCTTAATATAACTATAAAAGTTCTTCGTATTGGTTTTGATATCCCTTGCGAGTTTCTTTTCATACTCTCTTTTTGTAGCCCTTACTATCTGTTTTGTGACCCTTTGTTGATCTTTGTATCTTTCCCATTCGCCAGGATCTGATTCATTTTTTGCCATTTTGTATGCCCTTTCCTTATGTCTTATACTGTCCCTTACCTCTTTAGTTGTCCATGGCTGTTTTTTTTGGCAAGTAGAGTTCTTGCCCCTCAGGGGTATAAACCGATTCTGTATCACGTTAAATGTTTCTTTAAACATTTCCCACTGATCATCAGTCGTTTTACCCATTAACAGATTTGCCCAGTTTACTGTGGACAGTCTCTGTCTCATCCCATTGAAGTCGGCCTTGCCCAAGTCTAGAATCTTAGCAGCTGATTCACTTTTTTCCCTTTCAAACACTACATTGAACTCGATCATGTTATGATCACTATTGGATAGATGTTCATGCACAGTTAAGCTGTTAACTAAATCTGGTTCATTACTCATTACTAAATCTAGTATGGCTTGCCCCCTTGTTGCCTCTAGGACATACTGCTGCAGAAAACTATCCCAGACACACTCAAGAAATTCACTACCTTTCTGACAGTTGCTAGTCTGCTTTTCCCAATCTATGTGAAGGTTGAAGTCCCCCATTAAGACCACTATGCCTTTCTTACACGCTTGTCTAATCTCTGCATTTATACAATCTAGCACTTCAGAGCTGCTGGCAGGGCTCCTATATACAACTCCCACTATAGTCTTAGATCCTTTCCTATTTCTCAATTCAACCCATAAGGTCTCTGTTGGCTGCTTACCTCTCGTTATATCCCCCTTTATCATTGAACTGATTTCATCTCTAATCACTAAGGCTACTCCTCCCCCTGTTCCATTTTCCCTATCTCTCCTGTAGACCTTATAACCTGGTATAATTAGTTCCCAATCCTGACCATCCTGCAGCCAAGTCTCAGTAATAGCTATCATGTCATACCCTCCAATTTGAATTTGAACCTGTAGTTCATTTAATTTATTCCTTATTTTCCCTTATCTCGCAAAGTTGCTGCTGCACCTCAATCAT
Organism: Heptranchias perlo; assembly: GCF_035084215.1. Taxonomy (NCBI): domain Eukaryota; kingdom Metazoa; phylum Chordata; class Chondrichthyes; order Hexanchiformes; family Hexanchidae; genus Heptranchias; species Heptranchias perlo. The sequence continues at coordinate 60,940,722 of NC_090325.1, read as the reverse complement.
TCTCTTTCTCAATGATGGCCCCTAGGGCTCTGCATCTGGGTCCAGCTGAACAGAGCTAGGAGAGGAGTGCACCCTCCGAGGCAGACTCGCCACAGCTGCCCCTGCTTCCAATGTCTGCTCGTGCTCACTTGTGAGTGTTGAATCACAGGTGACAACCCAGCTAACTGTCTAACAGGACCCACCGAAGTGCGAGTACCTGTGCTGGTGCATGGCTGGATGTCCTGTGACGGTGCACCCTCAGAACGAATGAGTTCCTCTGAGGAATCACTTTCTTCCATTTCGTCAGATTCTTATTGAAGGTTTGAAGGTCCTGGAAGACAGCAGAAACCGAAATTAATTATTCATTGGAAAAGTGACAATCTTTGCAATGACCATACTGAGGTCTGAAACAGTTCAATCATTGATAAAATCAATCCATCATGTGTGTGGAAGATGTTAAAGTTCTGTCTCCAGCCATCTGCGGGTTCCCAGTCTTTCCATCTCTGATGGATAGAGATGCAACTGTCCGACTTATTTCCGTTGCCGCCTCCTCCACATCTGCCAGCTTCACTATATGCAGTGGACCACCTCCAGTTCTGGTCCTCTCCCTTGCGTTTTGCACTCTCTTCTACAAGGGGATAATTTGTGAGTGACTGAAGGTGACGTATTCACCCTATGAATGCATTTCTTTGGGTGAGGCTGACAGTGAAAGAGACACATCAGGGGGTGACTGTCAGACAGCTACATCACATTGCATCAGGATTGGGCTGAGTGGCATTGGTGGGTGCATAAATGGGCAGTCGAGGTGCATAGAAAGTGAAGGATGGTTGATGCTGAAACTTAAGTGGGTTTGAGGAGTTATGTTATGTGATGAAGGGGGGTGAGGGGTATTGTACAACACAGCATGTGGGTGAATCAGCAAATGTACTCACTTTTCCTGACCTGGTTATTCATTAAAACACTTCCTACACTGCAGCCAAGAGCTGTGCTGCTGCTGCTGATCTCCTCTGCCACCTCCAGCCACGCCGCCTTGGTGGCAGAAGTAGGTTTCTTCCTCCTATCAGCTGGGTATAGCACCACCCTCCTGTTTGCACACCAGCCAGTAGAACCTCAAGGGATGCGTCGGTGAACCTGGGTGCTGCCTTTGCTCTATGCCCTTTCACCTTGATGTTTCCTTCTTTCTCCTTCAAAATCCATTTTTGCATTGGCCCTTTAAACCGTGGAGTTCAGATCATGTCATGCAAGTGCGCAGTACGCCCACTGTACAGCTTGGAGACGCGAAACCTGCAAGTAAAATTAAGTGCCTTCAGTTGAGTTGCGATTGCTCAATCCGACACACTCAATTTATTTCCGGATTTCCCACCTGACTATTTACCCACCCGCTGAGTTCCCACTGCCATGCTAAACTCATGGCCCTAGTGTGTCAATATCCACAATAGGGATGTATTTCCATAAAGATCTCTTGAACATCAGGGGCTTTTGGGGCACAAATTGTGTCGTCTTTCTTCCAGAGAGTTCAAGGAATCCATATTAAATTGTGGCATAAAGCAGTGGGATTGCTTGAAGTCTATGAGGCCAGGCCTGTTTTCATGAGTAGAAACAGAAACTGATGGAAGTACACAGCATATCAGTGAGCATCTGCAAAGGGAAAAAGTAGGCTATGGTGATTTGGGTGAGCACCCTTCATCAGAACAGTACACACCCAAAACACCATAACCTGCCTTTTCCCTTTCAGATGCTGATCAACCAACTGTCTATTTATAGCAGTTTGTTTTTATTTCAGATTTCCAACATCTGTGGCTTTTCCTTATAAATACTTTTTTCATGAGTCCTGTTTTAGTTAACTGGGTCATCAGCACACTTCCTCATACACCCTCCATCGGAAATATTCCTCCTTCATGGCTTTCTAGTAGTGGTCTACTGGTACAACTTGGTGAAAAAGAGCTAACTCACCTTTTGTAACCCTTTCTAACTACAATTATATTGCTTCAAGGCATGAAAGTGTCATCTGTTTCATTTATTCGAAAGCCCACGACTCTTGGCTATTAGGTAGAAACCATCTGGAATGGGAAAAAGACTGAATTGGTAAAACTCTGAGGAGTGGCTGAACAAAGAGAGCTATGGAATAGATACACAGTTCTTTAAAAGCAGGATTGCAGGTGGAAAAAGGGCAAATATAATTCTGGCTTCTATAAATAGGGGTACGGAATACAAAAGCGAGGTGATGACAAATCTATCGAAGACAAGGGTTAGGCCACAGTTGGTATTGTGTGCCACTTGCCTTCTCTTATACCCTTCCGCCCATCATTTCCCGCTCCACTGGCTCAGTAGCAGACAAGTACATACAAATCAGAGCAATACATTCTCTGATGTATTTCCCATGTCTAGACTGTTTAAAATGATGAACGGCTGGGATTCTTGTTAAGCTCAGACATCCAGCGTTCTAAGGATGGAGCCCTGAAAAGTTTTATTTGCAGCCAGGGCCTGTAAAAGAGCCCACAGAGCATGGCCTCAAAATTTAGCAGGCACATGGAGGCTGCTTACATCCCCAACCTGCAGTGGAGCTCAGCATGACTCCCTGGTGGGTGCCAGGGAGCCAGCCTCCAAAATGGTAATGAGTCCAAGATCAGAAGGTAGAATTGGATAGATATTTGAGGGATGGGAAGATTGATATTATTTTTTGGGACTAGGCAAATGACGATATTTAACACTGTTTCTTCTATGTTATACAGATGTAGTCTGGGAAGGATTATATCATTCTAGCTGTTTTATGTTCTATAGCAGTATAATAAATCTGCAGAACTTTGTTATTAGGAAGTGCCCACTATGAAATAAGATACTGTATGAAAAAGATAGCCCAGCTGTATTAATGTCATTCATCCCAGAATACATTATGTGGGGTCACGTAATGGCATTGCCATTGTGAAAAAAATGCAAAGTTGTTGGCTCAAGTTCTCCAAAATATGGTAACAAATGATTTAGCATACTGATAGAAATTTTGTGAGCAAACTACTAAAATGCATATAATGTTTCAAATTATATGGCATATACCCTTTTAAATATGTATAATCAGAGGCAATTCTTTGAAGGTACTTTACCAGCCCTTCAAAGCCACTGTCGAGCAGCTACGGTATTTTGATTGCCCCAGTCTCTCTCTGGTACATTTTGTGCTGGTTAACTATCTTGAGATCTGGGTCACAAAACAGACCTAACAAGAAGCAAGCTTTTACTTGATATGCTCATGTCAAATTTATTTTGTTAGCATATGCAGACTCGGCATATAATTCCAGCGTTCTTAGAACATAGTAATCACCAGCATGCAAAACCTGTAGGCCAAATGATAGTTTAGTGCGCATGATTCGGTGATGTGGTACATAGTTCACATTTGTCCGCAGGTCATTTGCCATCGCTACAAAGGCCCCATAGGTGAAGATTTGAGGAACACTGTCCCTATCCTGTTTGAAAGCGAGAACACCTACTTTCACCTCTATAATATCGCCTGTCTCCGCCCCTGCCTCAGCCTATCTGCTGCTAAAACCCTCATCCATGCCTTTGTTACTTCCAGACTCGACTACACCAATGCTCTCCTGGCTGGCCTTGCATCTTCCATACTCCGTAAACTTGACCTCATCCAAAACTCTGCTACTCATATCCTAACTCGCAATGTCCCATTCTTCCATCACACCTGTGCTCGGTGACCTATAGTAAGCTCTAGGCCCAGCAAAGCCTCAAATTTAAATTCTCATCCTTGTGTTCAAATCCCTTCCTGGCCTCGACCCTCTCTATCTCTGTAACCTCCTCCAGCCCTACAACCCTCCAAGAACTCTGTGTTCCTCTTGTGCATCCCCCTATTTCCTTTGCTCCACTCTGGAATTCTCTCCCTAAACCTCTCCACTTCTCTACCCCTCTATCCTCCTTTAAGATGCTTCTTAAAACATAATTCTTTACCTGTCCTAATATCTCCTATGTAGCTTGGTGTCAAATTTTATTTGATAACACTCCTGTAATGCACCTTGGGATGTTTTACTATGTTAAAGGTGCTATATAAATGCAAGTTGTTGAAAGTGGTTGACAAGTGCCCGACTATGCCCAAAATGTAAAATGCAACTTGGTGTATAAAGAAGTATGTGGGGACTTTTGACCCATGACATTTAGATCCTCCTAGCTCGTGGAATAAATATCTTGTTTTGATTACAAATATTGCTCATGGCTGTCTTTTTTAAAAATCTGTTTTTTAGGTTTGGGTATCCTGATCCAACCTATCTGGCGCGTGTGCAGGATGAGTTGAAGGCCAAAGGAATTTACTGAAATATACTGTAAATGCAACAATTATGTAAAATAATGCTGTGTTGTAGGAATTACTGCTTCTTGTAGATGAAAAGGCTTTTATTAAGGTTAGATATAGTCACTTCATGACGACCATAATTCTTCAGCTTTGCCATGCAGCATAAATGTTTTTTTATGTATTTCGTCTTTATCACAATGCATAAATGTATGCAATAATCATACTTCAAAATGTTGTAATTTGGTTTTGCCTAACAGCAGTTAAGTGAATACTTTGTGCATTTATGTGTCAAATATTTTACTGCACTATGTTTCCATGCATTAAAATATATCTAAGGGTATGTATTTTATATTATTGCAGCTACTGGGTCTGCAGCTGCTAGTGTTCCACCATTCTCATCTCTAAAGGCATTTTTCTATTTCGGGCCCAAGTAGAAAACCCATGAATCCAACTTTTGTGCATCTTCCCCAAATGTTTGTAACCAAGGGCATTGAAGTTTTTGCTGAGAAGCGGAAGGAGAGCTGATTTAATCAGCACTACAGGCAAAGAGAGGTGGTAGGGAGAGAAAAAATGAAGAAAAACAAAACTACACCAAACTGGCTATGGAGGTTGTTATCAGAGTTTTATTTTCTTGCCTTCCCTGTCTCAGTGCTGCTCTCGCTCTTCACTACCATCTAGATCTTCCTCTCACCCCTGGAGAACTTATAAAATGGCACTCTGCTGTACAGCAGAACACTTGTGTCTTTGCTTTTAGTGGTGCCACATTTAACTGGAATAATAGTTAGCTGTTAAAGACAGTACACAGCCTCTGAGCTCTATCTTGCTTTTCTAGTTTATGAATGTGAAACCACTGGATTGAATTATTGTTTTGAACTTGCTATCCTATTATATGTAGTCTGTTTTAAGTAAACTAATAACACCTTTAACCTTGATGTGGAGATGCCGGTGATGGACTGGGGTTGACAATTGTAAACAATTTTACAACACCAAGTTATAGTCCAGCAATTTTATTTTAAATTCACAAGCTTTCGGAGATTTTCTCCTTCCTCAGGCAAATGTTTCTCCTTCCTCAGGCAAATGGAGCTCTTGAAACATTTGCCTGAGGAAGGAGAAAATCTCCGAAAGCTTGTGAATTTAAAATAAAATTGCTGGACTATAACTTGGTGTTGTAAAATTGTTTACAACCTTTAACCTTGTGCAAGGCTGAAGATGCTAGATGTTAGACTGGAAAGTATTGCCTTGAAATTATGCTGTGCGATATTATCAAACAAATACTTGAAGTGATTTCAAATTCCTCTATCTGCTGTTTTAACTGAGGTGTTCACCTATTTACCTGTGGCTATTTTCATCAAGAGTAGTTGTGTTAATGTCTGATTGTGATATCCTAATGTACTCATTTCCAGTTTGAATGTTGCATCAGTTTGCTTTATGTTGCATCAATTTGCTTTATGTTGAGATTCTGTCTGTAGCTGAAAACAGCAGCCTGAGTCTTTTAAAATAAATTGGTTTGAAAATAATGCAAATGTCATATTTACTACTATACATTTTAATGCATTAAAATAAATTTGCTTTATCCCCAATCTAATGGTGTGTATTTTATATCATTGCAGCCAGTGTGCTGTGCCATGCATTTCAAAAAGACTACTTATTTTAGTTCAAAAATTAATCTTCAAGGTTTGCCAAGAAACTTTCATAATAGCACCAATTTTCCATTTGTACAGTTCTTATTCAGCGAAGTTAATACATGATAACCCAACCCTGTTCAACAAATGTCATTTTAGCTGAATAAGCAGACAAACCAGTCAGCCATGGGAAATTATAGATGGGATGGCAAGATTGTTATGGATGAGTTATTTACAAAGCGTTTGACGTGTATGAGTATTTTGTGTTTTGCAGCTCAACCGGAAACTTCAGTGTTATTAAGTATCAGCTACTGTACCCTCAATTTCAAGAAATGGATAACAACTGATAATACTCTTTGATACCCTATTCTGGTCTTATTCTTAAAAAAAAATCCTTACAGAATTGCAGAAAACCAAAATAACCTAACTCTTTAATACTGATTTACTCAGCTCAATTTGCAAGATAGGGCTCTGTTTTCACATTCTTGTGTCTAGATATATTAAAGTTTGAATTATATCTATTAATCATATTTATGCTTGTACTACAACTTTGAATTTGTTGTCAAATCCTAAACTGCCCTATTATGAACTACTGGGAGTTACTTCATTTGAAATTTACAGCAAGCTGCTAACTCTACTGCGCCGTCTGGGAATACAAAGCATCTAGGTAATTTAAACAGCTGATGCAAATCAATCAACATTTGGAGTATCCATTGAATAAGTATGTACTCCACTGGACATCAAGAAACAGCTGAGTGCACTGGACACAGCATAGGCTGCGGGCTCTGGTGACATTCTGGTTGTAGTGCTGAATATCTGTGCCCCAGAATTAGCCATGCCCCTAGCCAAGCTGTTCTAGTACATCTACAACACTGGCATCTATCCAACAGTGTGGAAAATTATGAAGGGCTTCAATAGGATGGATCTGGAGAAACTGTTTAGCTGTGGCTGCGCTGCCCAGTGAAGCCTGGTCTACAGGAACAAAGAAGCCCTGTAAGTATAAGTGTTGAACTTTACTTTGTGGGGCCAGCAGGAGCAGCAGTGCTCCTCTGGGCTCCATACGGAAAGGCAACTCCAGACTCTCTCACCCCTTCCCATCTGCGACACCCTGCTGATATCTCTCCACCAACCCCCCCCCCCACCACCTCGACTTACCTGAGTATTGATCTTCAACTGCCCACAGCTGGCCAGATGCCTCTTTCAACCCATTTTGGGCAAGCAGCTGGTCGGCAGGATGTAAATAAAGCTCAGCCATTAAAGTTAGCTAGGGGCTCCTGGTACAGGTAGGCTGCCCGGGAATTAAAATTCCTCCTATTTCCTGAAAGTGTCAATATACGTAGGTAAAGGTTTAAAAATGGCCAACAGCATTTTGGGTTTTATAAATAGGGGCATAAGAGTATAGGAGTAAAAATGTAACAATAAATTTGTACAAAACATTGGTTAGGCCACACAGTACGAATCCTTTTGGGAGGTTTGAAGATTGGGAAGTCTTCAAAAGACAGCAAAAAGTAACTAAAGGATTGATTAAGAAAGGGAAGATAGATTATGAAAATAAATTAGCAAAAAATATAAAAACAGATAGCAAAAGTTTCTACAGTTATATAAAAAGAAAAAGGGTGGCTAAGGCAAACGTAGGTCCCTTAGAGGATGAGACCGGGAAATTAATGGTGGGAAACATGGAGATGGCAAAAATGCTGAACAAATATTTTGTTTCAGTCTTTACGGTAGAGGACACTAAGAATATCCCAACACTGGACAAACAGGGGGCTGTAGGGGGGGGAGGAGCTAAATACGATTAAAATCACTAAGGAATTGGTACTCAGTAAAATAATGGGACTCAAGGCGGATAAATCCCCTGGACCTGATGGCTTACATCCTAGGGTCTTGAGGGAAGTGGCAGTAGGGATTGTGGATGCTTTGGTAATAATTTTCTAAAATTCTCTGGACTCGGCAAAGGTCCCGGCAGATTGGAAAACTGCTAATGTAACACCCTTATTTAAAAAGGGTAGTAGGCACAAGGCTGGAAATTATAGACCAGTTAGCCTAACATCTGTGGTGGGTAAAATTTTGGAGTCTATTATTAAGGAGACAGTAGCAGAACATTTGGACAAACATAATTTAATAGGACAAAGTCAGCATAGCTTTACGAAGTGGACGTAGTGTATTTAGACTTCCAGAAGGCATTTGACAAGGTGCCACATAAAAGATTATTGCTCAAGATAAAGAATCACTGGATTGGGAGTAATATTCTGGCATGGGTGGAGGATTGGTTATCTAACAGGAAGCAGAGAGTTGGGATAAATGGTTCATTCTCGGACTGGCAACCAATAGCCAGTGGTGTTCCGCAGGGGTCGGTGCTCGGTCCCCAACTCTTTACAATCTATATTAACGATTTGGAGGAGGGAACCGAGTGTAACATATCAAAGTTTGCAGATGATACAAAGATGGGAGGGAAAGTGGAGAGTGAGGGGGACATAAAAAACCTACCAGGGGATATAGACAGGCTGGGTGAGTGGGCGGAGATTTGGCAGATGCAATACAATATTGGAAAATGTGAGGTTATGCACTTTGGCAGGACAAATCAGAGAGCAAGTTATTATCTTAATGGCGAGAAACTGGAAAGTACTGCAGTACAAAGGGATCTGGGGGTCCTAGTGCAAGAGAATCAAAAAGTTAGTGTGCAGGTGCAGCAGGTGATCAAGAAGGCCAACGGAATGTTGGTTTTTATTGCTAGGGGGATAGAATATAAAAACAGGGAGGTATTGCTGCAATTATATAAGGTATTGGTGAGACCGCACCTGGAATACTGCATACAGTTTTGGTGCCCATACTTAAGAAAAGACATACTTGCTCTCGAGGCAGTACAAAGAAGGTTCACTCAGTTAATCCCGGGGATGAGGCGGCGGACATATGAGGAGAGGTTGAGTAGATTGGGACTCTATTCATTGGAGTTCAGAAGAATGAGAGGCGATCTTATTGAAACATATAAGATTGTGAAGGGGCTTGATTGGGTGGATGCGGTAAGGATGTTCCCAAGGATGGGTGAAACTAGAACTAGGGGGCATAATCTTAGAATAAGGGGCTGCTCTTTCAAAACTGAGATGAGGAGAAACTTCTTCACTCAGAGGGTAGTAGGTCTGTGGAATTTGCTGCCCCATGAAGCTGTGGAAGCTACATCATTGAATAAATTTAAAACAGAAATCGACAGTTTCCTAGAAGTAAAGGGAATTCGGGGTTACGGGGAGCGGGCAGCAAATTGGACATGAATTTAGATTTGAGGTTAGGATCAGATCAGCCATGATCTTATTGAATGGCGGAGCAGGCTCAAGGGGCCGATTGGCCTACTCCTGCTCCTATTTCTTATGTTCTTATGTTCTTATATGCAGTTTTAGGTACCCCATTATAGAAAGAACATTAAAGCCATAGAAAACGTAAAGCATAGATTCACCAGGATGATGCCAAGGATGGGACATTATAGTTATGAGGAAAGACTCGAGATATGGGAACTATTTCTAATGTTGATATAGTTTCTATCTCAACTGTTAAACCTGGAAGTTAATTCCACCACCTCACAACTCTCTGCGGTAAGTTTCTCTTGCAGACTTGGCTCAGTGGGTAGCCCTCTCGCCTCCGAGTCAGAAGGTTGTGGGTTCAAGTGGTTCCACTCCAGAGACTTGAGCATGTGATTTAGGCTGACATTTCAGTGCAGTACTGAGGGAGTGCTGCACTGTCGGAGGTGTCGTCTTTTGGATAAGATATTAAACCAAGTCTGCCCTCCTGTGGATGTAAAAGATCCCATGGCATTATTCAAAGAACAAGGGAGTTCTCCCAGTGTCCTGGGCAATATTTGTCCCTCAACCGACATCACTTAAACAGATTATCTGGTCTTTATCTCGTTGCTCTATGTGGGACCTTGCTGTCGCGTTTCCCTACGTTGCAACAGCTTCTACGCTTCAAAAGTACTTCATTGGCTGTAAAATGCTTTTCGATGTCCTGAGGTGGAGAAAGGCGCTATATAAATGCAAGTTCTTTCTTTTAAATCTCTTATATTTAATCTAGTTTCTATGACACCTCAATTATTTCCTCTGGTTGAAGAGTCAGTAATGAGGGTCATCAATGGGATACTCTCATTTAAAGAGTGAGGAGAGAGATAGGGAGGAATGTATTTATGCTCTTGTGGGACCACACCTTGAAAACTGTTTCCAAATCTTTTGCCAAGATACCAGAGCGTTCAAGTGTTAGAGGCAGCGACACAGGGCTGATTACCAGCATCAGGAATCTGAGTTATGAGGCAAAACTGGAAAAACTTGGGTTTTTCAGCCTTCCAAGAAAGCAAAAGAACATTACGATGCATCAGGGAGGGGGTGTGTTACTTGGACACTTGATCCAGGAGGCAATCACACCACTTAGATTTGGTAGTAGTTGAGATTCATTCAGTGTTCAGGGAGAGGAGGGTGTGACTGCGAGTCAGGCAGGCATGGGCACCCAGGATCTAGTGATGGAGGAGCCTCAGCCTTTGACCTTGTCCAACAGGTATGAGGTACTTGCTACCTGTATGGATGAGAGCAAGGACTGCAGGGAGGATGGGCAAACTGACCACGGCACTGTGGTAAAGGAGGCCATTCAAGTGGAAAAAGTAAAAAGGAATGTGGTAGTCGTAGAGGATAGTATAGTCAGGGGGACAGACACTGTTCTCTGCAGCCCTGACCATGAGTCCCGAAGGCTGTGTTGCCTGCCCGGTGCCAGGGTTAAGGACATCTCCTCGCGGCTGGAAAATGGAGCATGAGGGAGAGGATCCCGTTGTTGTGGTCCACGTAGGAACCAACGACATAGGTAGAACTAAGAATGAGGTTCTGTTGAGACAGTTTGAGGAGCTAGGGTCTAAATTAATAAGCAGAGCCTCAAAGGTAATAATCTCTGGATTACTACTTGAGCCACATACAAATTGGCACGGGGTCAAACAGATCAGAGAGTTAAATGCATGGCTCAAAGTGTGGGAGACAGGGGTTTCGATTCATGGGGCACCGGCACCAGTACTGGGGAAAGAGGGAGCTGTTCCGACGGGATGAGCTCCACTTAAACCATGTGGGGGGGGTGGGAGGGGGCGGTGTCAGGTGAGGGAAAATTTAGAAATCTGATAAGAAAAGTTAAAACAATAGAACAGTGTAGTGACTTGGGTAAAGATAAGCAGAGTGTGGCAGGAAGGGTCAGAGAGTTTACCAATAATAGTGCAACAACAAGAAAGGTCAAAGCAGGAAAAAATGGTAAAAAGTCAAAATTAAAAGCTCTTTATCTGAATGCATGGAGCATTCGTAACAAGATAGATGAATTAATTGCACAAATAGAGATAAATGGGTTTGACCTAATAGCCATTCCAGAGACATGGTTGCAAAATGATCAAGGTTGGGAACTGAATATTCCAGGGTACATGACATTTAGATAAGACAGGCAGAATGGAAAAGGAGGCCTTATAATAAAGAATGATGTAACGCCAGTGGTGAGAAAGGAATTTGGCTCAGAAGATCAAGAAGTAGAATGAATATGTGTGGAAATTAGAAATAACAAGAGGCAGAAAACATTGGCAGGAGTTGTTTATAGGCCCCCTAATAGTAGCCATACTGTTGGACAGAGTATTAATCATGAAATATGGGAGCTTGTAACAAAGGAAACGCAGTCATCATGGGGGACTTTAATCTGCATATGGACTGGGCTAATCAAATTGGCAAAGGTAGTTTGGAAGACGAGTTCATGGAATGTATTCAAGACTGTTTCCTAGAGCAATACATCATGGAACAGGCTATTTTAGATCTTGTATTATGTAATGAGAAAGGGTTAATTAGTAAACTCACAGTAAAAGAACCTCTGGAGAAGAGTGATCATAATATGACTGAGTTTGAAAGTAACATAGTTAAGTCAGAAACTAGAATCTTAAACTTAAATAAAGCCAATTACATAGGTATGAGGGGAAAATTGTCAGAGGCAGATTGGGAAACTAAATGAAAGGGTTTGACAGTTGAAAAGCAATGGCAAACATTTAAAGAAATATTTCAATATTCTCAACAAGTATACATTCCATTGAGAAATAAAAACTCTAAGGGAAAAGTGATCCACCCATGGCTAACTAATGAAGTTAAGGAGAGTACTAGATTGAAAGAAAAAGCCCATAATGTTGCCAAGAAGAGTAATAAGCCTGGGATTGGGAGAGTTTTAGAAACCAACAAAGGACGACCAAAAAATTGACAAAAAGGGAGAAAATAGAATCTAAAAGTAAACTAGCAAGAAATATAAAAAGGGATTGTAAGAGCTTCTACAAATATGTAAAAAGGAAGAGAGTAGCAAAGTAAATGTTGGCCCCTTAGAGGCTGAGACAGGAGAAATTATAATGGGGAGTCAGGAAATGGCAGATGCGTTAAACAAATATTTTGTATCTGTCTTCACAGTAAAGGACACAAAAAGCATACCAAAAATAGTAGGGAACCATTGGGTAAATGAGAGTGAGGAACTTAAAACAATTAATATCACTAGAGAAAAAGTACTGGACAAACTAATAGTACTAAAAGCCAACGAATCCCCTGGACCTGATGGCCTACATCCTTAGGTTCTAAAAGAGGTGGCTGCAGAGATAGTGGATGCATTGGTGGTGATCTCCCAAAATTCTCTAGATTCTGGAACCGTTCCAGTGGACTGGAAGGTAGCAAATGTTACCCTGCTATTCAAGAAGTGGGGGAGGGGGAAAGAGAGAAAACAGGGGAACTACAGGCCAGTTAGCCTGATCTCAGTCGTCGGGAAAATGCTGGAATCCATTATTAAGGAAGTGGTAACAGGGCACTTTGAAAATCATAATATGATTAGACAGAGTCAACGTGGTTTTATGAAAGGGAAATCTTGTTTGACAAATTTATTAGAGTTTTTTGAGGATGTAACTAGCAGGGTAGATAAAAGGGAACCAGTGGATGTAATATATTTGGATTTTCAAATGGCATTCCATAAGGTGCCACATAAATGGTTGTTACGTAAGGTAACGGCTCATGAGATTGGGGATAATATATTAGCATGGATAGAGGATTGGTTAATGGACAGAAAATATAGAGTAGGGATAAATGGGTCATTATCAGGTTGACGGGCTGTAACTAATGGGGTGACGCAGGTGCTGTAACTAATGGGGATCAGTGCTTGGGCCTCAGCAATTTACAATCTATATTAATGACTTAGATGAAGGGACTGAGTGTAATGTATCCAAGTTTGCTGACAATACAAAGCTAGGTGGGAAGGTAAGCTATGAGGAGGACACAAAGGGCGCTAAAATGGGCTGCGTAGCTCCCGTTGTTTCGGCACTACAAGGCTGCTCCGACATCCAAGATGGCGTCTTGGCTGTTTTCAGCATGACGCCGGATGCCATCTTGGTATAGGAGTTCGCGTGGGCACAGATAACGAATGCCAGCTGCTTGTAAAGTAAGGAGAAAATGGAAACAATCAGTGTGCAATGCTGGTTTAAAGTGATGGACACCATTTTGGCACTTAACGCTCAATTCAATGCACAGTCTTAGCCCCGACCATCTGAACGTGTCTTAGAGTGCCTGGAGGACCCCCACCAGCGCTATTTAAAGGGACCATGCAGGATTTACAGGTTAGTGGCTGGATTATTGCTTCTGGCTGCTAAGATATTTGTAACTGTTTTTGGAGGTCTCCTATACTTGAATACTAGGACAAGGAGACTTGGCCTAACATTTAGAGCCAGGACAGGCAGGAGTGAAGTTAGGAAATGCTTCTACGTGCAAAGGGTGGGAGAAGTTTGGAACATTCTTCTGCAAACGGCAGTTGATGCTAGCTCAATTGTGAATTCTAAATCTGAGATTGATAGATTTCTGTGAACCAGGGGTATCAAGGAAAAGGGGCTAAGGCGGGAATATGGAGTGAGGTCACAGGTCCGCTATGATCTCATGGAATGGCGGAACAGGCTCGAGAGGTTAAATGCCACTCCCACTTGCTGCCTCCTGATATGCGCCACCTTCTGCAAAAAAGCGGGACGTGTGTCTGGGTGATGTGCCTGTCATGATTGAATAGCTGCCAGTGTGTGTGGCCTGTGAATTGTGGATGGGCGGCTTGCAACAGTGGTAATGTGTAAGGGTGAGAGGAAGCATCTGATTGGAAGAGTTAAGTACTGATTGAAAGAGTTTGTGGTACGTGGGTGATGGGGGATGTAATGTGCGGAGCAGTGGATGTGGATGGTTGTCTAGTTGGTAGGAGATGCCACTTGACAGTTGACCTCACTCACCTTGACCACTCATGTCAAAGCATTGAACTTCCTCCTGCACTGCATCCATGTTCATGATGCTGTGCACCTGGCATTGACTTTGTCCCCCGCTGCCTCCCACTGCCTTTTGGGTACATGTCTGGAGGGCCTCTTGCAACCCTGCGGATATAGGATGCCCCTCCTTCTGTCCACCTCTTGCACCAAGGCCTGTAGTGCATCAGCAGAGAACCTTAGTGCACACATTGGGTACAGACTCAGATCGGCAGATTGGTGAGGTCTGGGATGTAGATTGGAGGATGTGGGATTTAGTAGTGTGCAACCTTTATTCAATGTTTTACCATAACTCATCAGTTTGTAAACATAGGGATGGGACCTGCATCTGTGTTTTATATGTGTGATGTCTGATCTCTGTTCAGACTCCGTGCAGAGAGCAGCAAATAAAAAGGTACCAGCTACCTTTAACAGATTTCTAAGAAATATCTTGCTTTTAAGAGATTGGGGTTCCATCTGCAGGTGGAAAGTGCAAATTGCATTGAATTGAAGTGCAAGACCTGGAATGGAATGCTGGTTGAAGATGAGTCCTCAAGTCGGATGAAACTCTTGTCCTGTCTGCGCAGGGGTCATTGGGTGCGGGGTAATAGCACATCACACTGTTACCTCCCACAAAGACTGCAAAGGGATATAGGCAGGTTAAGTGAGTGGGCAAGAATGTGGCAGATGTAGTAAAATGTGGGGAAATGTGAGGTTATTCACTTTGGTAGGAAGAATAGAAAAAACAGAATATTTTTTAAATGGTGAGAAACTATTAAATGTTGGTGTTCAAAGAGATTTGAGTGTTCTCATACAAGAAACACAAAAAGTTAGTATGCAGGTACAGCAAGCAATTAGGAAAGCAAATGGCATGTTGGTCTTTATTGCAAGGGGGTTGGAATACAAGGGTAAGGAAGTCTTACTACAGTTATACAGGGCTTTAGTGAGCACTCACCAGGAGTACTGTGTACTGTTTTGGTCTCCTTATCTAAGGAAGAATATATTTGCCTTGGAGGCTGTGCAACGAAGGTTCACTAGATTAATTCCTGGGATGAAAGGGTTGTCCTATGAAGAGAGGTTGAGTAGAATGAACCTATACTCTCTCATTGAAACATGTAAGATTATGAGGGGGCTTGACACGGTAGATGCTGAGAGATCGTTTCCCCTGGCTGGAGAGTCTAGAACTAGGGGGCATAGTCGCAGGATAAGGGGTCGACCATTCAAGCCTGAGATGAAGAGGAATTTCTTCACGCAGAGGGTTGTGAATCTTTGGAATTCTCTACCCCAGAGGGCTGTGGATGCTGAATCAGTGAATATATTCAAGGCTGAGATGGATAGATTTTTGGACTCTAGGGTAATCGGGCAGGAAAGTGGAGTTGAGGTCGAAGATCAGCCATGATCTTATTGAATGGCGGAGCAGGCTCGAGGGGCCGTATGGCCTACTCCTGCTTCTATTTCTTATGTTTCTTATGTTCTTATTGAGCATTTGAAAGGTGTTCCTGTTGAGGTATATAAGCTTGTTAAGGGTGCAGATAAAGTTAGGCCAAAATATTGCTTTAAACAATGGAGGTAGACCCAGGGGAGATGAGTTAAAACTATAGTAGTGAAAGGTATTCTATTGTACAATGTTTTGTACATTTGTAGGACTGATACCAGAAAAATTTTCTTCACAAAAAGAATGATCAACATGTGGAATAAACTTCCAGATAGAGTAATGGAGGCAAAAATCCTGCAACCATCCTATAAACAATTGATGCTACAATGGAGGGAGGAAGTGGCATTAGGATTTCTCTGGATGGATGAATTGAGATGAGCTGCATGCCTTCACCATACATAATTATCTTGTGATGTCAACTGATCACTAATCAGATTTTATCTTAAAGCTGCTGCTATATATCTCCAGATGCTGCAGTTCCTCAATGTGTGACCTCTCCTCCTCCCCATTTATAATCTCTCTTCCTTCTGATTCATCTTCACTCCCAACATTCTTTGCAGTATTATTAGAGAATGTAACATATGATAAATTTACATGCAGAATATGGATTCTGTTGTAAGACACCACTTGATTCATCCAGGCACAGAAAGATAGCCAAAGTGCTGCTGTTCTGGTGAACATCATTGAATTAAGTCAGACACTGAGCTAATAGAGTAGGAAAAAAATGTTATCAGGAATGTCTGCAGAGACTAAACTTTCTAGAGAAGGAAAACAGTCCATCAAAACAAAGCTAACAAACAGGTTCTTGAAACAGTCATCAGTCTAATGAAGAGTCTTAAAAGTTGAATGGATCAGTTTAAAATTGCGCAAAGGGAGAACTGAATAGTCCGTTATCAAATAAAAGCCTACCAACCTTCTCTATCAAATGAGTTAACAGGAACTACTCCTTTACTGGTCTTAGTTATTAGTTCCAAAAATAAACATGGCATTAATCAATCTGCATATTTCGGCGGGGAGGCCGCCTGTTGGCACCAAGAGAAGGCTGTCGGGAGCAAGGTAAGTTCGGGAAAGAGTGTTGGGAGGGTCTCGCGGCTGTTGGGAGTGGGGGGAGGGAGGAGCCCACAATAGCAGAAGCCCAGATTTTCCTGTGGCTCCCAGAGGGACACTTCTGCTCCTCCTGGCCCCACTAAGGAAAGTATTCCAACTTACCTTAGAGCACCTCGCTGGCTTCCCAGCAGCTTTACCTAATGGGGCAGGGTCCAACAGGAGCCTCACACGCTGTCAAAACTATCGGCGTTAAAATGGGAAATCAGTGGCCAAAGGAGCTTCTCCATTTTAACTGCTCTCCCGCTCTTTCCCCATTGATCAGGAGATTTAAAATTCCCCCTAGAGAGTGTGTGAGTAGCTAAAAGGATTGGAGATAGGCTAGTGAAAAGGAAAGTATGAAAAATTGGCAAAGTGGAGCAGGCTCCACTGGTCCAGGAGCATGGTAGAAGAAAATAGCAGATCAACACCAAGGGCGAAGTCCACCCGACCAGTACGGTGTTCTGATGGGGGTTACCACATTACAGGAAAGATGTAATGGTACCAGAGAGGGTGCAGCGGAGATTTATGAGGATGTTGCCAGGACTGGAGAATTTTAGCTACAAGAAAAGATTGGATAGGGGCTGGTGTTGTTTTCTTTGTACCAGAGGAGGCTGAGGGGTGATTTAATTGAGGTGTATAAAATTATGAGGGGCCTAGATGGAGTGGACAAGAAGGACCTATTTCCCTTAGCAGAAAGGTTAATAACCAGGGGGCATAGATTTAAAGTAATTGGTAGAAGGATTAGAGGGGAGCTGAGGAAATTTTTTTTCAACCAGAGGGTGGTGGGGGTCAGGAATTCACTGCCTCAAAGGGTGGTAGAGGCAGAAACCTTCAACTCATTTAAAAAGTACTTGGATATATGTGCATAACCTACAAGGCTACGGACCAAGTGCTGGAAAGTGGGATTAGGCTGGGTAGCACTTTTTCAACCGGCACAGACACGATGGGCCGAACGGCCTCCCTTTGTGCCGTAAATTTTTCTATGTTTCTATGTCTAGACCACAAGCATCAACCCACTCCTCCCCCATCCCTGGAAATGCTGGAACACCCATCCCACATTTGGAGCTATAGTTAAGGTCTCCAACCTAATATACAGTATTTGCCACTCACTGTTTGATCCCCTCTACATCAGGGAGATTAAATAAAGATTAGGTGACCGCTTTGGTGAAAATCTGATTCTGCCCTTTGGTGTCAATCTGCTTTTTTCTTCTCTCAGACTCCTGGGTCACTGGAGCCTCCTCCAATTTGCCCGTTTTTCATCCTTCCCTTTTACCTCCCACCCCGCTCCCCATCCTTTTTGCTGTTCACACGCTCTCGATAAAGTGAATGTATCTTTTATTTATTTGCCTTCTATCATTCTGCCTCCTATTGTCTCATGCTTATATCACTTCTGCCATTTAACCACCTGTTTTAAGCACTTTACTGGTCATTCTAGTTCTTTTACTGTATATGTGTTTAGTCCCTGCCCCCTTTCCTTTTGCTCTATTCCATTTTAAATACTGTTAATCTGTTATATCTTCCAGTTCTGATGAAGAGTTCACACACCAGAAACGTTAACTTGTTTGTTTTCTCCACAAATGCTGTCTGACCCATTGAGTGTTTTCAGCATTTTCTATTTTTGTTTCAGTAGTATTTTGCTTTTTGGTACAAACACAGCTTTCTTTGCAATTGCTGCTGGCCCCTGTTGAAGTTTATAATGGTAGGTACGTGATGAAAGCTTCCGTTACCTCTTTAATGCAGCTGTGGATGGCACAGAAATTAACTCCAATGGTGTCTCCTTGGTGTCCCTGTTGAAGGTGGCCTTTATTGGCACGGTAATTAAATGTGGATATTCACCTGTCCTTGCTGAGCCTCAGCTTCATTCTACAATACGAACATATGAACATATGAATTAAGAGCAGGAGTAGGCCATTCGGCCCCTCGTGCCTGCTCTGCCATTTGATAAGATCATGGCTGATTTGATTGTGGCCTTACTTTCCTGTCTACCTACTATAACTTTTGACTCCCTTGTTAATCAGGAATCTATCTAACTCAGCCTTAAAAATATTCAATGACCCTGCCTCCACCGCTCTCTGGGGAAGGGAGTTCCACAGACTCACGACCCTCTAAGAGAAGAAAATGTCTTCGCATCTCGGTCGTAAATGGGAAACCCCTTATTTTTAAACTGTGGCCCCTAGTTCTAGTCTCTCCCACAAGGGGAAACATCCCCTCAGCATCTGTCTGTAGTCCCCTCAGGATCTATATGTTTCAATAAGATCACCTCTCATTCTTCTAAACTCCAGTGTATACAGGCCCAACTTGTCCAACCTTTCCTCATAAGATAACCCCCTCATCTCAGGAATTAGTCGAGTGAACCTTCTCTGAACCGCCTCCAAAGCAATTATGTCCTTTCTTAAATAAGGAGACCAACACTGCACACAATAGATGTGGTCTCACCAATGCTCTGTACAACTGTAGCAAAACATCTCTACCCCTTGCAATAAATGGCAACATTCCATTTGCCTTCCTAAACACTTGCTGTAACTGCATACTAACTTTTTGTGATTCATGTACTCGGACACCCAGATCCCTCTGTACCTCAGAGTTCTGTAATCTCTCTCTATTTAAATAATGTACTGCTTTTCTATTCCTCCTGCCAAAGTGGACAAGTTCACATTTTCCCACATTATAATCCATCTGCCAAATTTTTGCCCACTCACTTAACCTGTCTATATCCCTTTGCAGGCTCCTCATGTCCTCTTCACAACTTACTTTCCTACCTACCTTTGTGTCATTAGCAAATTTAGCACCCATACATTCGGTCCCTTCATCCAAGTCATTGATATAGATTGTAAATAGTTGAGGCCCAAGCACTGATCCCTGTGGCACTCCACTCGTTACATCTTGCCAACCTGAAAATGACCCTTTTATGCCTATTGTCTGTTTCCTGTTGGCTAACCAATTGTTTATCCATGCTAATACGTTACCCCCTATACCATGAGCTCTTATTTTGTGTAGTAGCCTTTGATGTGGCACTTTGTCAAAAGCCTTCTGGAAATCCAAGTACACCACATCCACAGGATCCCCTTTATCCACGTTGCTTGTTACTTCCTCAAAGAACTCTAATAAATTAGTCAAACATGATTTCCCTTTCACAAAGCCAAGTTGACGCTGCCTGATTGTATTGAGATTTTCTAAGTGCCCTGCTATAACATCCTTAATAATAGATTCTAGCATTTTCCCTATGACAGATGTTAAGCTAACTGGCCTGTAGTTTCCTGCTTTCCCTGGTGATTGTAAATATTTTAAGTTCCTCCCTCCCTTTCACCTCTTGATTCACTATCATTTCAGGAATGTTATTTGTATCCTCTACAGTGAAGACGGACGCAAAATATCTGTTCAATTCATCCACCATTTCCTTATTTTCCATTATTAATTCCCCAGACTCACTCTCCAGAGGACCAACGCTCACTTTACTTTTTTCCTTTTTAAATACCTCTTACTATCTGTTTTTATATTTCTAGCTAGCTTTCTCTCGTACTCTAATTTCTCCCTTATTATTCTTTTAGTCATTCTTTGCTGTTTTTTATATTCTGTCCAATCTTCTGACCTGCCACTAATCTTCGCGGAATTGTATGCTTTTTCTTTCAATTTGATACTATCTTTAACTTCCTTAGTTAGCCACGGATGGTACGTCCTTCCTCTAGAGTCTTTCTTTCTCACTGGAATGTATCTTTGCTGAGTGTTATGAAATATCTCATTAAATATCTGCCACTGCATCTCTACTGACATATCCCTTAACCTAAGTTCCCAGTTCACTTTAGCCAGCTCTGTCTTCATGCCCTCATAATTGCCCTTAAAACACTCTTCTCTCCCTCAAACTGAACGTGAAATTCATTCATATTGTGATCACTGCTACCTAGAGGCTCCTTTACAATGAGGTCATTAATTAATCCTGTCTCATTACACTTTACCAGATCTAGAATAGCCTGCTCTCTGGTTGTCTCTAGAACATGCTGCTCTAAGAAACTGTCCCGAAAGCACTTATGAGGTCAAGGTATTTATATCTGTTATGGGGGACCCACTGACTGCTATTTTCTTCTGTTAGCGGTACACTTTTAATGGGTCTCTGCATTGCTGAGCTGCGCTCGCCTTAAGCTCCTGCTCCTGCTCCACACCATAGGAATGAAAACTGTGCTGTACTATTCACTTCTGCCACTGATGTGGTGAAACTTTGTAACCTTGCCCTTTTTTCATACAACTAATTCTCTAAACTTAGTTTTTGTTTTTATACTATCTTATGGAATTCTTGACTAGTTTTTTATAATTGGCCTACACCAAAATGCTAATTAACAAATGCTTTTAAAAAAAATTTGGAGCAATTTACATAGGAACACAGGAATTGAAGGAGGGCATTCAGCTCGTCGAGCCTTGTCCACCATTTTGTTAACTGTGACAGCGCTATCTTTTTAAATTCCTGATCTCTCTCCCTCAAACAGTTTTTAACAATGGGATCAAAACTCAGAGTGGCAGTAATAATGGACAAAAATTTTCTACTGGTCTGGTTCACGTTTCCCCTTGTGTAATTTTCATGAAAACTATCCAGTGGAGAAAAATATGATGTAGTGATATTTCATACATTGTAGTCTTCTCTTGAATGCCTATGCCAGCCAAGTGGATAAATATGTGGAAAGTGAGATGTACATTTCCACAGAGTGCATTGCACTAAGGAGTCATGCTTCACTATGTGTTGTTTTGTTGGAAAATTGTTCAGAGTCCAGAAATTGACAAGTGAAAAAGTAGCATATGTTACCCTACAGGCCTTTAAGCTACTAAGTCAAACAGCTTGTCTGTATCAGTATTCACCATTAGGTACCCAATGAAGTGGTAGCCCTTATAGTTCAGCTCACAAATCATAACATGAGTACAGTCAGTTGCGCCAAGTATGTCAGGCACAATAACTGCTTCATAAAAGCCTTGCTTCGTCATGCTGTAAGTAGCTAAGAAATAGAAAATGTTGTAAACTAGACTGTTCTGTTCAACTATTGCATTAGAGGTTTCTGTTCCAGAGTACACTCAGGTCAAGTGTTGTGTCTTGTAAAGATCTAGCAAAGAAGATCCAAGTAAAGCCCTGACCAGTACTTCAGAGGATTGTGCTTTATTCCCCTCTACGACTGATAAGACAGAGAGGTATATTTTCCAATCGGTAAGACCATAGGTACATGAGTAGAGCAGGTGCTGGGAGAGCAGGAAATCTACCGAGTGTTCTGAAGAGGTCCAGAAAGCACTGAATTAATATCGTGATCCCAGAATTCCATGGGGGTTCTACCAGACTCCCAGCATAATTTTGGTAGAAGACTTACGGGACCTGGTTATGTAAGATCTCCGCAGTTTCTGGCAGTTTCCTGGCTGCCTTGTAAAAGGCGGATGGAAGATGAATGATGGTTTGCAGCAAGGCTGGAGGGACAGATCCATCAGCAGAGTCCCCAAGCCACACTTCCCACTCCTGATCGCTACCCGTTGCATTTCTGGTAAATACCTCTTTTGTCATGTTAATTTTGGATTTGTAATCTGTGCTGTATTTATATTGTTGGTACCTGTGTGAAACCAGTACTATTTTTAGAATCGTATAACAAGAATTACAATTACACTGCTGCCCTTGAATTAAGCAAAGCAGAGCCCCACATATTTAAACCCCTGTGCATAGCATTGCACTTTCACTGCCAGAGATATTTTCTGATGTTAGAAAATAACTGTTAAGATAATCAACTGTTTTCCATTATTAGAAACTTAAAAGTATTTCAGTGGGCTGCCTAAGCTGTTTCTGAACTTTAACTTTAAAATTTAAGAAGTCTTCCTTGCACTACTAACCGTTACACTGCAGGTGTGGTGCGGTGAAAATGGTGCAGGTCCCTTTCTTCCAGTTGGTTGAACACCGCAAAAAAATTCCCAAATCCACAGAATGACACTGTAGGTATGTTACTCACCTTGCATCTGTGCAACATGAAAACAGCTTTGTACTGATGCAGGACATACAGTGCAACTGCAGAACAGACAGAAACCATACCAGTGCTTATATCGCTGCTGTTGGTAATAATTTTCCAATATCACAATTAGCTTGAATGTTAAACTCACCAGTCACCGTTATTAGATCTCAAAACGTCTAGAATACTTTCGGCGTTACTTTATTGATGATCTTTGACTAAAATCATCAGCAATATTGATCACATTTTTAGAGCCATTGGTTTTTGAAGTAAGTGTTAATAACTCTCATCTTCCACAAAAAATTAAGCACTTGGAAAACCCATAAATCAGCATAAAGGTTTTGTTGAGTTGGAACTCATTTTCTCACAAATGCTGTTCAGTTAAAACTATAAAATTTGGTGCTGCAAAATATTTTCTAAAAATCTATAAGATGGCAGCCCGCAGTAATTTTTTTAAGCTTCTTCAAAATTACAAAGGTTTAATTTCAAAGACATCATCACATCATGTACATAGGTTTTCAAAAATTAATACTGTTTCTTGCAGGAAGGTTACTGGGGGATAAAAGATACAAGTAGATGAGGCACATTAGATTATTAATATGTTATTAATTTTGATTAGCTAATGCAGTCCAGCAAAACACTTACTGAAAATATCACTGGTTGAATATTCTGGCCAGCATTACCACAACTAATACTTGAATAATAGTTGAATAATACTTGAATTCAAGCTGAATTAAGATGTACTATGCTGTAACAGTATTATTTGTATTAAACATATCGGAATCATATAAATCAGGAGGTAAACCTGTTTAATTCTTTAAAAGTGATAATGAATGAGAAGTCATGCACTTGGGCACATTTTTACTGCAACGTTCAGTGGACTGGATTTGCTTGTTATGTAGATAGACCGTCCTCTTCAGTGACATACACACATTCTGCTTCATCTTCAGGATACCTAAGGGTTAAGGAACCAAGGCAGGTTGATGGAGTTAAAATACAAGTCAGCCATGATCTAATTGTAAGGAATCTTACAACACCAGATTATAGTCCAACAGTTTTATTGAAAATCACAAGCTTTCGGAGGCTTTCTCCTTCGTCAGGTGAGTATGGGATTCCATGGAAGGTACTGCATATATAGTCAGAGAACAATGCCTGGTAATTACAGATAATCTTTCCAACTGCCCGTTGTCAAGGCAACCAAAGGAGTCGAATAGTGTTCAGACAGAGAGGCATTACATACAGGACTACTGAATATACAAACGGTCAGAACCCAAAGACAGAGAGAGAGAGAGAGAGAGAGAAAAACATCCGAAAGGAAGAGAAAGAGAGAGAATGACCAATTGTATTAAAAACAGATAACTCTTTTTTCGCTGGTGGGGTAACGTGTAGCGTGACATGAACCCAAGATCCAGGTTAAGGCCGTCCTCATGGGTGCGGAACTTGGCTATCAATTTCTGCTCGACGATTTTGCGTTGTTGTGTGTCTCGAAGGCTGCCTTGGAGAACGCTTACCCGAAGATCGGTGGCTGAATGTCCTTGACTGCTGAAGTGTTCATATGCGGTACCTTCCATGGAATCCCATACTCACCTGACGAAGGAGAAAGCCTCCGAAAGCTTGTGATTTTCAAATAAAACTGTTGGACTATAATCTGGTGTTGTAAGATTCCTTAAATTTGTCCACCCCAGTCCATCACCGCCATCTCCACATCATTATCTAATTGAATAGTGGAACAGGCTCGAGTAGCTGAATGGCCTACTCCTGTTCCTATGTTCCTACAGACTAGTCCTGCTCATAATACTCTTCTCCTGTGGCCCTCAGTTGATATGCTGCTCCATATGTCTCTGGATCTCTATTTATGGCCTGCTCAGTTGTGGCATGCTGACAAAGCTGGAATTCAGCCTTATTTCCTTTCCTGCCCTTGCTGTCCAGTGATGGAAATCAACAGGATGCCTTAATGAGCAAATGAAAGGACTTCATTAAAACTGTGCAGCCCACAGTATTACCAGTAACAGCTCTAGAACTATGGAGGGAGTTCTCCTCTTGCGCTCTTGTCCTAAATAAGGTGGGATGAAAGAACATAACATAAGAACATAAGAAATAGGAGCAGGAGTAGGCCATTCGGCCCCTCGAGCCTGCTCTGCCATTCAATAAGATCATGGCTGATCTGATCCTAACCTCAAATCTAAATTCATGTCCAATTTCCTGCCCGCTCCCCGTAACCCCTAATTCCCTTTACTCCTAGGAAACTGTCTATTTCTGTTTTAAATTTATTCAATGATGTAGCGTCCACAGCTTCCTGGGGCAGCAAATTCCACAGACCTACTACCCTCTGAGTGAAGAAGTTTCTCCTCATCTCAGTTTTGACAGAGCAGCCCCTTATTCTAAGATTATGCCCCCTAGTTCTAGTTTCACCCATCTTTGGGAACATCCTTACCACATCCACCCAATCAAGCCCCTTCACAATCTTATATGTTTCAATAAGATCGCCTCTCATTCTTCTGAACTCCAATGAGTAGAGTCCCAATCTACTCAACCTCTCCTCATATGTCCGCCCCCTCATCCCCGGGATTAACCGAGTGAACCTTCTTTGTACTGCCTCGAGAGCAAGTATGTCTTTTCTTAAGTATGGAGACCAAAACTGTATGCAGTATTCCAGGTGCGGTCTCACCAATACCTTATATAACTGCAGCAATACCTCCCTGTTTTTATATTCTATCCCCCCAGCAATAAACGCCAACATTCCATTGGCCTTCTTGATCACCTGCTGCACCTGCAAACTAACTTTTTGATTTTCTTGCACTAGGACCCCCAGATCCCTTTGTACTGCAGTACTTTCCAGTTTCTCGCCATTAAGATAATAACTTGCTCTCTGATTTGTCCTGCCAAAGTGCATAACCTCACATTTTCCAATATTGTATTGCATCTGCCAAATCTCCGCCCACTCACCCAGCCTGTCTATAACCCCCTGCAGATTTTTTATGTCCCCCTCACTCTCCACTTTCCCTCCCATCTTTGTATCATCTGCAAACTTTGATATGTTACACTCGGTCCCCTCCTCCAAATCGTTAATATAGATTGTAAAGAGTTGGGGACCCAGCACCGACCCCTGCAGAACACCACTGGCTACTGGTTGCCAGTCTGAGAATGAACCATTTATCCCAACTCACTGCTTCCTGTTAGATAACCAATCCTCCACCCATGCCAGAATATTACCCCCAATCCAGTGATTCTTTATCTTGAGCAATAATCTTTTATGTGGCACCTTGTCGAATGCCTTCTGGAAGTCTAAATACACTATGTCCACTGGTTCCCCTTTATCCACCCTGTACATTATGTCCTCAAAGAACTCAAGCAAATTTGTCAGACATGACTTCCCCTTCATAAAGCCATGCTGACTTTGTCCTATTAAATTATGTTTATCCAAATGTTCTGCTACTGTCTCCTTAATAATAGACTCCAAAATTTTACCCACCACAGATGTTAGGCTAACTGGTCTATAATTTCCAGCCTTCTGCCTACTACCCTTTTGAAATAAGGATGTTACATTAGCAGTTTTCCAATCTGCCAGGACCTTTGCCGAGTCCAGAGAATTTTGGAAAATTATTACCAAAGCATCCACAGTCCCTACTGCCAGTTCCCTCAAGACCCTAGGATGTAAGCCATCAAGTCCAGGGGATTTATCTGCCTTGAGTCCCATTAATTTACTGAGTACCAATTCCTTAGTGATTTTAATCGTATTTAGCTCCTCCCCCCACTAGAGCCCCCTGTTTGTCCAGTGTTGGGATATTCTTAGTGTCCTCTACCGTAAAGACTGAAACAAAATATTTGTTCAGCATTTTTGCCATCTCCATGTTTCCCACCATTAATTTCCCGGTCTCATCCTCTAAGGGACCAACGTTTGCCTTAGCCACCCTTTTTCTTTTTATATAATGGTAGAAACTCTTGCTATCTGTTTTTATATTTTTTGCTAATTTATTTTCATAATCTATCTTCCCTTTCTTAATCAATCCTTTCGTTACTTTTTGCTGTCTTTTGAAGACTTCCCAATCTTCTATCCTCCCACTAAGTTTGGCTACCTTATATGTCCTTGTTTTTAGTCGGATACTATCCTTAATTTCTTTACTTAGCCATAGATGGCTGTCATTTCTTTTACATCCTTTTTTCCTCATTGGAATATATTTGTTTTGAAAGTTGTAAAATAACTCCTTAAATGAACACCACTGCTCATGTACCGTCTTACCCTTTAATCTATTTTCCCAGTCCACTTTAATCAATTCCGCTCTCATACCATCATAGTCTCCTTTATTCAAGCTCAGTACGCTTGTTTGAGAACCAACCTTCTCACCCTCTAATTGGATATGGAATGTAACCATGTTATGGTCACTCATTCCAAGGAGCTCCTTAACTAGGACATTATTAATTAATCCTGGCTCATTACACAGGACCAGGTCCAAGGTTGCTTGCCCCCTTGTAGGATCAGTTACATACTGCTCAAGAAATCCATCCCTAATACACTCAATAAACTCTTCCTCAAGGCTGCCCTGCCCAATTTCATTTATCCAGTTAATATGATAGTTAAAATCCCCCATAATTATAGCTGTTCCCTTATTACATGCCCCGACTATTTTCTGATTAATACTTCTTCCAGCAGAGTTGCAACTATTAGGAGGCCTATATATTATGCCCACTAGTATTTTTTTCCCCTTATTATTCCTTATCTCTACCCAAACTGTTTCATTGTCCTGATCCTTTGTCCCAATATCATTTCTCTGTATTATAGTGATTCCTTCCTTTATTAACATAGCCACCCCACCTCCCCTTCCTTCCTGTCTGTCCTTCCTGATTGTTAAATACCCTGGCATATTTAATTCCCAGTCTTTGTCACCCTGCAGCCATGTTTCTGTAATGGCCACAAGATCATACCCATACGTAATTATTTGTGCCGTTAACTCGTCCATTTTGTTACGAATGCTACGTGCATTCAGATAAAGAACTTTCAAATATGTTTTGTGACACTTAGTTCCTGTTTTTTCCTTTTTTAACACTTTACCTTTTACTCCATACCTTCTGTCCCTTCCTGACACGCTTTCCTCTGTCTCCCTTGCTCAGCAGTGGCAGGGAATGTCCGACAATTCAGGAGTTGAGGCCTACCATCACCTCACTGTCCCAATCGGGATTTGCCTCCCTAGGAACAGTGGAGGCCCGAAGAGATTTAGGAGTCCATGTACACAGATCACTAAAATGTAGCAGTTAGGTACAAAAAATATTCAAAAAGGCTAATGGAATGTTAGCCTTTATAACGAGTGGAATAGAATACAAAGGGGAGGACATTCTGCTACAGCTATACAAAGCCCTGATTAGACCACATCTGGAGTACTGTGTACAGTTCTGGGCACCACACCTTAGAAAGGATATATTAGCCTTGGAAGGAGTGCAGTGCAGGTTCACCAGAATGTTACCAGGGCTCCAAGGGTTAAATTATGAGGAGATATTACATAAACTAGGCTGGCATTCCCTGGAATATAGAAGGATAATGGGTGATTTGATTAAGATTTTTTGGATTTTGAATGGAATTGATAGGGTAAATAGAGAGAAACTTCTTCCACTGCTGGGGGAATCTAGGACAAGGTGACATAACCTTAAAATCAGAGCCAGGCCATTCAGGAAAGAAGTTAGGAAACACTTCTTCACACAAAACTATTAAATGTTGGTGTTCAGAGAGACTTGGGTGTCTGCATAAAAGAAACACAAAGGGCTCAATTTTGAGGGGCAATTGCGAGGGTGTTGGGGGCGGGGGGCTCCGAAAATCGTGGAAATCCTGTTCGGGTTCGGAAGCAGGCTCCAACCCGCCGATTTCCGAGTTTCCCAGGGACCCACCTGTGCGCGCGCAGGCGACCCGAAAACGGAAGTCCCGCATGACAGTTAAAGAGCCAAATGCACCTCATTGAGGTACTTAAGGTACTTTACCTGTGATAGATTAAGTAATTGTAACGATTTTTAAACTTACCTGGGTGGCTTGCCCACCGATGGGCCGGATCAGGGGAAAAAGAAACAAAATAAATTACATATAACACCATTGAAGGAAGAGGCTTGAGGAGCCAAATGGCCTACTCCTGCTCCTATGTTCCTGTGTCCCCCCCTAAATGGGACTGCCACTAGTTGCTTCTTCTCCACCTGCATGTAAATAGCGACAGGAAGGGGCGGGACTCAGGTCCTAAGAGGATTTCCCAGATTTCCACTCCAGTTTCTGATGCTTTCAAATGCTGTCATGTGGAAAGGAGCAGTAGGCCCCAGGAGACAGCAGTAAAGGTCCAGAGTTGTCCCCGTGGAGACAGACGGCCTTATAGTGGCTTCCTCTCCCTCTAGACACCCTCAGACACTCACCTGCTGAAGGTATCAGTCTTGGCCGAGGCCTTCAGTGGGAGCCTTCCTTCTGATCTAGGTGATTTTGCTTCCTTAAGGTCCCTCACCACCTCTTCTGGTATCGCACTGTTGCTGCTGTAGCAATGCTGGAGTTTCCTCGCTTGCACTGACAGGCTACCTCTTGACAGTGAAATTCCTGCCAGGAGCCTGCCATGAATATGCAATGAGCCTCAACCCAAGAAAATGGATTGAAGCTTGGGCAGATACTGAGGTGAGGGTGGAAGTGTGGCCCGCTGAAACGCCACCCTAAGAAGAGAATCCTCTCCCCCACCCCAGTTACTCCTAAAACTTTTGTTCCCCTGCCTGCGGTGACTCAGCGAATGTCCACAATGGCATGAGTGAAATCAGGAATTCATCAGATAGAAAATATGTGATGAGCACATTTAATGGTGCCAATTGTCGGTCACCAGTCACACACTGATCTCTTTTAAAATGTTTTCATTTAGATTCAGCTGCATGAGGTATAATTATTAATCATTGATCATGTATTTTCTAAGCAGTCCACAGAAACTCTGATCAAAGCAACAGATTGTTGGCGAACTTGTTATGCGTTCATCAGGATCAAATCTTGAGGTAATTTCCCGAGTGGGTATAGGTGATGGGGAATCTCACTTGCCGTCGGCATGCCCAGTATTCCACGGCATGCTGCTAATGGGCAAAGCTCCTTGCTGACAGCGCGCCTTTGGAAAATTACCCCATGATACAGGTTTAAATAAACACTGAAAATGTATGGGAAACATTTGACAATTAGTGTGTGCAATTATTCCATAATCAAACTGAGTTAGCAGATGGTCAATTTCCTCTCCGAATGAAAACACACACATTTTCCCTTTGGCATAAGTTCTACAGTGATTGACACGTGTAATGATATCCCAGGCAAACTGCTGGTGTCATCGTGTTTGAAATAAATTTTCTGCAAATTTGTGAAGTAAATTATAAAGCTGAATAAATGAAGTATAGTGAACAATAGATCTTTTAAAAAGTTGTGCTGCTCATGGTGAGGGATGCTAATACTAGAGGATGCAGTTGTCTTTCTCACTCCAGTGACCCTTATGGTCTCTGAGTTAGACTAACAATTTGGTATCAAATTTGAAGTGATTCTGTGGGCCATGCCTCTCATGAACTGTAAACAATTTTACAACACCAAGTTATAGTCCAGCAATTTTATTTTAAATTCACAAGCTTTCGGAGATTTTCTCCTTCCTCAGGCAAATGTTTCAAGATCACCGCCATCTCATGAACTGGGTTGAGGTAGCAAAAAATGTGTTAGATAGGACCCTTACTTCCAGAGAGAAGGAAAGCTTTGATCCCATTAACCTGGGCTGGATTCAAAACCATATTCCAGAAGTAAAAAGCCAGTATGTCACTTAAAGGGGGATTTTTACTCCCTTCACCTGGTGGAAACCAGGCGGAATTGGAGTTAAAGTTGAGCGGCTCTTTCTCCCCACTCTGAAACCACCCCATAGCGATTTTAAGGCCAGGCAGTTGAGGTGTCTGCTTGAGTCAGGCAGATGCCTCATTAATATATGCTGTCGCTCAGATAGGACCTCGAGACAATTTTAACGTCCTGTTGGCTGGAGTGACTGCCATGGTCACTCTGACCAGTGAAGCAAATGCCCCAAAGAGTAAGTAATAAACCTCTCTATGTGGAGCCAGCAGGCCTTGTCCAGGCCCCATAAGTAGAGTCTTGGCTTCTGCAGCCCTGGGCTGTCCCCCCTTCCCACCTGCTAGACACTGCTGGACGCCCACCCCCAGGTGACTTACCTAAGTGCTGGCGGACAGCCTCCAAGTTGGCCAGCTGTCTCTTTACACCTGTTTCAGGTGGGCAGCTGGCTGGCGGGTCGTTGCTGAGACCCAGTCATTTAAATCGGCCAGGCCTCCCACGGAAACTTGCTTGCGGGAAATTGAATGGCTCCCTCTGGCTTTCTACCTGCAAATTAAAATCCACGGATAGGATATTTCTTAATTCATTGTGTTCTTGGATTAACCTAAAATATTGTAATTGCGCAACATTTTAGATTCTGGCACAGAAACCTTATTGCAGTCCTTCACAAGACCAATGTTCCCCAATACATTAATAAAATATGATTTTCTGCATAGTTTGTTACAGATATAAAAATATAACCTCAACTGACAGCTCACTTATTGGATGTATGGAACTTACACTCAAGACATCCCGGCTGCAGATCTGGAAGTGTACAGACACAGAAAATTCACCAGAGAAATTTGATTATCTTTTTAATTAAGCATTTACATCAATGATTGATCAAAACAGTTCATGAACTGATCAAAACAGCAAACAAAACTCCAAATAAAGAGAAATTAAACAGACAGCGGCAGGAGTTGAAAGTCTAATTAAAAGCAATGTGAACCAAGTACAGAAAATATTTGGCCTCTGTATTTTTAGCAATATTTACATCATGTACATTGATGTCATTGTTGACAGTATCTTATATTTCTAAGGCACTGAAAGCTAAGGTACTGAATTACAATTACATCTGTTATGACAGCTGCTCCACATTTTGTGTAATGAAAGTTTTGCATCAAATTTAAAAATGAAATCATGAAAGGAACAAAATAACTGTTCGGATTTGAGTGGGAGTGAAATTGGCCTTCGGCCGTAGCACAAAATGGGCGATAGTGAATCGACAGCCCGTTTTACACCCTGCTTGATTTTACATCACGCCCGATTTTACACTCTCCTCGATTTTCTCTTCCTGTCATTGGAAAAGACAATACAGACGGGTTGTAAAAACGGGCTGCCGTTTCGCTGTCGCCTGTTAGGTGCTACTGCCGAAGACCAATTTCACCCTCAGTGATTCTTGTTCAAATGGAAGTGAAAAGCATTGAATTTTGCATTTGTGTGCATTCTGTTTAAATGCTGAGTAATTAAAAAAGTGAACTTAAATTATGCAAGATAGAAATAAAGGAGGTGAAATTGGTCTTTGGCCTTGGTGCACAATGGGGATGATGAATCAACAGCCCGTTTTACACACTGTCCGATTTAAAATGGCACAGGGTGTAAACGGACTGCCAACTCCCTATCTCCCGATTTGCGCTTCTGTCGAAGACCAATTTCGTCTCCAAAGATTGCAAATGATAGGAACCTGAAAGAGAAATAGATAGGTTAGTGTTTTAGATGTATCGCTAACCTTCCGATGAAGGGTCCCACCAATGTGTTAACTTATCTCTCTCTTTTAGATGCTGACCATTTGTTTCTAAACTTAGGACATATTTTCTATAGTTATAATGGCACTAGTTATTAAAGGAACTGCGAAAATACAAAGTTTTGTTTTTACTCTTTGGAGGAAGTATTTAATACAATGTTAGCTCTAGGACTTATTTTTCCCATTTCCTAACATGCATTAATTATCACTAATACCGTCTCTCAAAGGCATTACGAAGGCAAGATTGAAGTGTCTTATGATTTATATTTAAAATCAAAACAAGTTTGCAGGATTTGGTTGTTTCTCTGACCATCTTCACTAGGGACACATAAAGGGTATTAAGACACACTAACGTCATGTGTAAAAATCAGTGAGGGAATTGTTCTAACCCTGAAAGCAAATGAACCCAAACTTGTAGTGCTTAATACACAGCAGACATGCAATTCACTTCCTGCATCTTGTCTCAAACACCCATCTTTTACCTTGTTAGTCGCATGGCAGCTTCTAGTCTGGTTTTCCACATGGAATGTTAATATTTTTCTGAACACATGCTGCAGCTACAGAATAATTCACTGGTAGGTCTAAGATTGTTTTTTTTTTTAACTTCATCAGTAAGGATAGCTCAGTTAATCAAGGCTGCCGAAAGTAGTAACGGGTGAAATTTGACTTTGGCGCTAGTGAAAAACTGGGCACGAGCGAATCGGCAGAACATTTTACACCCCGCCTGACTCCACAATGGAAAATAAAATCGGACGGGGTGTAAAGCAGACCGCCAATTTGTTGTTGCCCGTTTTGCACTACTGCCGAAGACCAATTTCACCCCCAGTGTTTGTAATGTAATTACAGAAAACCACTTAAAGCTCCAGAATGATACGCAAATAAAGGGATCATGTTCTCAGACTTTAATTTGAAATAACAGCCTATCACCATTTCGTGAAAAGCCAAATAGTCGAACTGCAGTAATACTGGGACAGAAGGTAGATCCTGACTGTTCGCTGAGGAAGGGTCTACACTCTTAACACACTCGTCACTTGAACCACCCACCTCTAACACCATCACATAACACCTAAAAGTGAAAGCAGGCCTGCAAGGGCTCAAACTGGTATGAAAAAACACATAGTCAACTGATAAAATTAGAATTATAACCTTAGTGATAAGACAATTTGACAGTGTTCATCATTAAATCCAAACTGTTTTGTAAAAATATATTTTCTCAGCAGCTATACCATAAATATATATTTTAAATAAAACATACTGCACTGCTCATGCTAAAATTTATTCAGATAATTTCCTACAGCATATTGCAATGGAACATTACTGCTTGTGTGCCAAGCTTAAACTTTTATGATGCAGTTACATTGCACAATCAAGTTGCTAACTGTAGAGTACAAAGTTCAGCCAGCAAGGCTAGAGCTTTACTGCAGGCTGTGAATTGTACTCTTCCAGGCAAGAGAAAGCTCACTGTGCACCTGTTTACCTGGGTGGACAGAGCTCCACTCCTCCAGTGGCTATTTCTTCAGGTTAGGAGGGCGTAGGCTGCAGCATTTACTTTCTCATGTGGGGTCAGACAGAAGGTACTTGAATTAAGTATGGCCAATGGGTAACACACCACTAGAGACACATCTTGGGTGCCCACCAGAATGGGCAGGCCTCAAAATGCAGTGGAGCCTGCCCCCTCTGGGCAGGGGAAGGATGCAAGGGCTGTCCCCCGAAACATCCTGCAACATGGCCCATTGGTCCCCTATATAAGGGGCTCTGAGAAAAATAAGCAGCAAAAATTGTATTTGTGGGGTCAAGGACAAAACCAGGCTTGGGCCCCCGGCTGGACCCCAGTAAGAATCACCAGCAGTCGATACGCCTCCATTCACTGGATGTACCAATTTCTGCTGTTCTGGCATGCTGGGACTTGTCTCGGAGCTGCCTCCCCCTAGTTACGACCTCTCTGGCATGGGTGACCTTGTTTGGCACAGACACAGATTCTGTCCCAAACAAGCCCCATGGAAATTAAAGAAGACGACCAATTCCCTGCCCTTCTCACCAGACTTGCAGTGGGAATATGTCAGAAGGGCTATTGATTTTCACCTCTACTGTATCTATAAAATACTGGATTACTGTAAAGGAGATGAAAGTCAGTCCAGGAGATCTGAGCCATTTGAAAAGATGAAATGGAGTGTGGTCATGAACTGCTGAGGATCAATTTTCCTTTGGATTTCTTGTCGCCACAAGTCTACAAAAGCAAAATTCACCATATTTATAAGGACAAGGATGATGGAGAATTAAGAATAAACTAGGCAGAATAATATTCTTAACAAACATCAAAGAATCCTAGCCTTGGTAGTGTACTTAGAAGAGTTGTTCCAGGAAATTGCAAACAAATAAACTGTAAAATCCATTGTGCTTGGAGAGCATATGCAATGGAATGGGAGGACGTAGCTTCGTGCCTGCGATTCCTCATATATTAAGTTCCTGATCTTAGGATGTCATGAGAGAAAAGTACACCATGGGGAACACAGGGTAGTTTTTCAAACTTTGTGCTCCCGATGGGGAGCATTGCCCACCAAGGGCACATATCAGAAATCCCAGCATGCTGTGAGTGATTTTCTAACCAAAAATGGTTGGAAAATTGTGCTCAGCACACAGCAAAATTTCTAAGCTGCACTCTTGGTAGGCAAAGCTTCCCTCTGACAGCATGGTCAGAAAATTACCCCCTACACGTGTCCCTATTAGGGGGAATGGGTATACTGGATGGTAAAATGCTCCATCTTCACTTATAATGTTAGAGATTTATTAGCAGAGGTCGAGGAGGAGGTCTTCCACACATCCTTTCAATTGGGGGAACGCTACAAAGTATCATAGTGCAGGGGAATAAAACAAAACAAATAAATAAATAAAACTTGCACCCCTGATGTACACATAAAGTCACCACCAAACCCAGATCATTTCTAAGAATTTATTCAGTGACATTTTCAGTGGCCAGCAAGGTGACAACTATTCACAACAGAGGTCTTCTGATTATCAGTACTGATTGGCTTACATAAAAAAATAATTCATTTTGCTCTTTTAAAAAAAATCATGATGTGAAACACATTGAGACATTTCAACATGATGAGGCACTTTATAAAAAAACGCAGAACTTGCATTTATGTGGCTCCTTATTATGTCTTCAGGATGTTTCAAAGCTCTTTTCAAAGCATCTCAGGATGCTTCAAACCTCGAGCACAGGGCTAGACAGACTGGATGCGGGGAGGATGTTTCCTCTGGCTGGGGGGTCCAGAACGAGGGGTCACAGTCTCAGGATATAGGTTAGGACATTTAGGACAGAGATGAGGAGAAATTGCTTCACTGAACCTGTGGAATTTTCTACCACAGAAGGCTGTGGAGGCTAAGTCACTGAATATATTTAAGAAGGAGTTAGATAGATTTCTAGACACAAAAGGCATCAAGGGGTATGGGGAGAGAGCGGGAATATGGTATTGAGATAGAGGATCAGCCATGATCATGTTGTATGGCGGAGCAGGCTCGAAGGGCTGAATGGCCTACTCCTGCTCCTATTTTCTATGTTTCTATGTTTCTTCACAACCAGAGAATTACCTTTGAAATGCAGTCATTGGGGTTAAATTGGTTAACCCCAAATCCGGGAATGGGCATCACAGTGCGCGATTAACCCGTGCCCGGTGGTTTCGATGCAGGCAGCACGTGAGATTTGTGCTGCCTTCTCACTTACCTGATTGTAGTGCAGTAGTCAGGCCTAGCTGCGATGTTCTCTCCAGCTTCTCACTTCTCACCAGCAGGGGGGCCAGATATCGGGTGAGTTGCTCGCACCTCTTAAAGGCAGCTTGCACCTCTTATGTGCAAAATATAAGATATGGATCTGCACGGAGTCTGAACGGAGATCAGACATCGCACATGTAAAGCACAGATGCAGGTCCTGTCCCTATGTTTACAAACGGTTGAGTTATGTTAAAACATTGAATAAAGGTTGCGCACTACTAAATCCCACATCCTCCAATCTGCATGCCAAACCTCACTAATCTGCTGATCTGAGTTTGTACCAGGTCTGAGAGGTCAAGAGAGCGTGCACCAAGGTTCTCTGCTGATGCGCTAGAGGCCTTGGTGCAAGAGATGGACAAAAGGAGGGGCATCCTATATCTGCAGGGGGGCAAGAGGTCCTCCAGACATATGCTCAACAGGTAGTGGGAGACAGTAGAGGATGAAGTCAATACCAGGCGCATAGCACTATTAACATTGATGCAGTGCAGGAAGAAGTTCAATGCTTTGGTGAGTGAGGTCAACTGTTAAGTGGCATCTCCTAACTGCACCACTAGCCGCATCCACTGCTCCACGAAATACACTCCCCATCACCCACATAGCAACAAACTCTTTCAATCAGTACTCAACTCTTCCAATCAGATGCTTCCTTTCACCCTCACACATTACCACTGTTGCAAGCCGCCCACCCACAACTCATAGGTCACACACACTGGCAGCTATTCAACGATGACAGGCACATCACTCAGACATCCTGCAGGGCACTCACCGACACATTTCTCGCTTTCTTGCAGGAGAAGGTGACGCATAACAGGAGGCAGCAAGTGGCAGTGACATTTAGCCCCTCGAGCCTGTTGTGTCATTCAGTGAGATCATGCTGGAACTGTGACCTAACTCCATATACCCGCCTTAACCAAAGGTATTAAGGATATAGGGCTAACAAAAATCTATCAATCTCAGATTTAAAATTAACAATTGAGCTAGCATCAACTGCTGTTTGCAGAAGTGCATTCCAAACTTCTACCACCCTTTCATTCCTGCAAGTCCTGGCTCTAAATGATAGGCCATGTCTCCTCGTCCTAGTATTCAAGTATAGGAGACTTCCAAAAACAGGTACAAGTGCAGCAGCAGCCAGAAGCACCAATCCAGCAACTAACCTGTAAATCCTGCATGGTCCCTTTAACTAGCGCTGGTGGGGGGGGGTCCTCCAGGCCGTCTAAGACATGTTCAGCTAGTCGTGGTTAAGACAGTGCTTTGGCTGGAGCATTGAGTGCCAAAATGGTATCTATCCCTTTAAATCAGCATTGCACACTGATCTAAGGCATATTCTCCCCATTTTACATGCTGCCGGCGATCATTATCTGTGCCTTTTACCAAGATGGTATCCGGTGCATGTCACGCTAGAAGTGTGCACCCACATTCCGGACGCCATTTTGGGACCTCGGGTGGTTGTATAGCACCTGAGAAATGGGTGCTACATAGCTGAATTTCTAGTTATGTAGGCAAACGAGGCAGCCAATTCGGGTACAGCAAGATTCCACACACAATAAATGAAATCTATGAGCAGTTAATCTGTTTTGGTGGTGTTATTTGAGGAGGATTGTTAGCTCAGACACTGGGAGAATTCCCTGCTCTTCCTTGAATAATGATTTGATATCTTTTATATTCACCTGAACCACAAGAACAGGTAGATATAGTCTTAATTTAATATTTCAACTGATAGATGGCATACCCAACAATGCAGTACTCCTTCAGTGGTGCACTGAAATATCAGCATAGGCTATATGCTCAAATGCTAGGCTTATAAAAGGCAAGTATTGTTAATAATTATTATTGCACCTGACTTAAATCACATGACACATTCCAAAAACCTATTTCGCAGGCCACTCCTATTAGTGCATAAATGCACTGTCAATGCATTGGTGTTTCTGTTATTCTTGCAAAAGACCACCATTACCCATTCACACATGTGGTGCTCATAACTTACTGGTCTTTCACATTCATTAAAAAGGCTTTGTGTCAATGCTGTGTCAATATGGGTACTGCTCCCTATATTGGCCAATGTTATTAGAAATATTGTTGTAAGCAGACATATCCCATGTGTCTTTTTATCTTGAGTGGCTCAGGTATCACACAGAGGATTGCTGCGAATTGTGATTTACATCAATGAGAAGAATTATTTTCACCACTTATTTCATTAGTAATAAAAGGAGCTTTCAATAAAAAAGACTTCATTATTACTGTAAAAGTAAGAAATAAATATGCAATTCATTGGTTGATGCTCACTTCATCATGATGCTATCTGGAATGAACATACAGGAATTCTGCTCATACTACTATGTACTAGACCCAAAGCTCAGTTACGCAGAGATGAAAAATATAAGTATCACATATTACTAACACATAAGAAAAAGGTGAAAGGGTCAAATTCTGCTTTGGAGGGGGCATAGGACTGGTGGTAATGGATCGGCTGCCCATTATACTCCCCGCTCAATTTTCTTTTCTACTGACTTTGATCCGTTACTGTCTCCTTTGCGCCCTTACCTAAGTTGAATTTTACCCACAATAAATATAAAACAGAATCAGTGACTGTCACTGTAGTTATTAACTCTTTCAATGTAAACATACCAACCTCCCCAGTATTTTTGAACAAACACAATTAATTGCACCTCATTTAAATACACAATGCTAATTGCCCGAATAGTTGTCCTCAGTTTCTGACCGAGGACCTGGGAGCTGCCCTGGAACCACACAAGAGGTTATTATACAAGATCAGGGCTCATGGGGTTGGGGTAATATATTAGCATGAATTGAGGATTGGTTAACGGACAGAAAAGAGAGTAGGGATAAACGGGTCATTCTCAGGTTGGCAGGCTGTAACGAGTGGGATGCCGCAAAGATTGGTGCTTGGGCCTCAGCTATTTACAATCTATATTAATGACTTGGATGAAGGGACCGATGTAATGTATCCATGTTTGCTGACGACACAAAGCTAGGTGGGAAAGTAAGCTGTGAGGACACAAAGAGTCTGCAAAGAGATATAGACAGGTTAAGTGAGTGGGCAAGAAGGTGGCAGATGGAATATAATGTGGGGAAATGTGAGCTTATTCACTTTGGTAGGAAGAATAGAAGAACAGAATATTTTTTAAGTGGTAAGAAACTATTAAATGTTGGTGTTCAGAGGGATTTGGGTGTCATTGTACATGAAGCACAGAAAGTTAACATGCAGGTACAGCAAGCAATTAGGAAGGCAAATGGTATGTTGGTCTTTATTGCAAGAGGATTGGAGTACAAGAGCAAGGAAGTCTTGCTGCATTAGTACAGGGCTTTGGTGAGACCAAACCTGGAGTACTGTGTACATTATTGGTCTCCTTACCTAAGGAAGGATATACTTGCCTTAGCGACGGTGCAATGAAGGTTGACTAGATTGATTCCTGGGATGAGAGGGGGTGTCCTATGAGGAATGATTGAGTAGAATGGGCCTATACTCTCTGGAGTTTAGAAGAATAAGAGGTGATTCTCATTGAAACAAATAAGATTCTAAGAGGACTTGACGGGTTAGATGCTGAGAGGATTTTTTTCCCTGGCTGGAGAGTCTAGAACTAGGGGACATGGTCTCAGGATAAGGGGTTGGACATTTAGGACCGAGATGAGGAAGAATTTCTTCACTCAGAGGGTTGTGAATATTTGGAATTCTCTACCCCAGAGGGCTGTGGATGCTCAGTCGTTGAGTATATTCAAGACTGAGATCGATAGATTTTTGGACACGAAGGGAATCAAGGGATATGGGGATCGGGCAGGAAAGTGAATTGAGGTCAATGATCAGCCATGATCTTACTGAATGGCGGAGCAGGCTCGAGGGACCATATGGCCTACTCCTGCTCCTATTTCTTATGTTCTGTGAACACACAGATAGTACTGTAATGGTGGTTTAATATTATACTAGAAGTTTTTTTTATTCGTTCATGGGATGTGGGCATCGCTGGCAAGGCCAGCATTTATTGCCCATCCCTAATTGCCCTTGAGAAGGTGGTGGTGAGCCGCCTTCTCGAACTGCTGCAGTCCGTGTGGTGAAGGTTCTCCCAGTGCTGTTAGGAAGGGAGTTCCAGGATTTTGACCCAGCGACGATGAAGGAACGGCGATATATTTCCAAGTCGGGATGGTGTGTGACTTGGAGGGGAACGTGCAGGTGGTGTTGTTCCCATGTGCCTGCTGCCCTTGTCCTTCTAGGTGGTAGAGGTCGCAGGTTTGGGAGGTGCTGTTGAAGAAGCTACCATGCGCCGATGTTGAAGGGAGTGAATGTTTAGGGTGGTGGATGGGGTGCCAATCAAGCGGGCTGCTTTGTCCTAGATGGTGTCGAGCTTCTTGAGTGTTGTTGGAGCTGCACTCATCCAGGCAAGTGGAGAGTATTCCATCACACTCCTGACTTGTGCCTTGTAGATGGTGGAAAGGCTTTGGGGAGTCAGGAGGTGAGTTGCTCGTCGCAGAATACCCAGCCTCTGACCTGCTCTTGTAGCCACAGTATTTATGTGGCTGGTTCTGTTAAGTTTCAGGTCAATGGTGACCCTCAGGTTGTTGATGGTGGGGGATTCGCCGATGGTAATGCCGTTGAATGTCAAGGGGAAGTGGTTAAACTCGCTCTTGTTGGAGATGGTCATTGCCTGGTAGGTAGAGGGCAGTGTGAACAAACACCATGATTTGGTGAAAGAAGTGAGATATGCTAAAAATGCAGAACAAAAATGTAATTAAAAAAATAGTATAAACTATGACTAAGAACAATGAACAATGAACTGCTGGTGCGCTGTTGTACCAAACGACAAAGACTGGAGGTCTCATTGAACCTTCCTCAATTTGGCAAAAAAGTACAAGTAGACAATATATGTTGAAAATCTTTTTGATACCTGTTTTGAAGAATTAGTTCACATTATGTACCTTCCTTGTTACAAACATGTGTTTACAATATGCATCTTCCAATTTTGAAAAGTGTTACCAACAATGACTGTTTTTAAATGATACATAAGGAATGTTAAGACAATGCAGTGGACAATGTTAATGTAAGGTGTATTCAAAGGATGTGAGTTTTGTATTTTAAACAATCTCAAATCCAAAGAAAGTTTGATTTGTAAACTTATTTTTTTCCATACCTGATATTTTAATTTTTAAAAATTATTTTAAGCTGAAGTGAGTACCACCAATAGGAAGGGAGACAGCAAAGAGTAGTGAAACAGGGCAAACTATCTGCAGGATGTTATTTCTAAAACTCTTTGTAATGAAAGGGTTTCAAATTCAATGTTGATTTTGATTGTATTTGATACAGAAGGGTGGAGTAAGCATTGTAAAGTGTTTTGTGCTTGTATCTTGATTAAGTCTGTAACTTTCAACAACTTTAATGAAAAATACAGACATTGCAATGCTCTCTTCATGCCATCACTTCCCTGTCTGCACAGTTATAACACACATAGCAACATGGGCTGTATAACTCTCTCCAGCCTGAACTCCTCTACAATTCAACATGTGACACACAATACTAAATATAAACAAAGACTTTCCTAATTTATTTTCAAAGGGCTGAAATAAAACCAAGAGTAACATGATTTTTGTCTTTCTTACATGACAGATTGTAGAGGGGATTGTGCTGTGAATAAAATAATACCCAACATTACCACAAACTTTAATTGCAAAATTAAACTTTTCAAAACAGAAGCCAATTATTCTGTCATGTGATGATGACATCATCAAATTGATGCCATGTGGTCACATCCACATGCTTTACTTAAAGATCATATAATACTAGATCAAAATAGTTACTAAAAATCTTTTTTTCCCTTCCTTTTTAAATAGTACCCGCCAAAGCCCAGCAAACCTTCACATAGAAATGTTATCAGTGGGGAATTCAGCATTGACAGAATTAAAAGGTTTAAGAGCAAATGCTCCATCCGAGAACTAGAAGCAAGAGTGTGCTGTCTGTAAAGAACTACTTTTCAGCTGGATCCAATGGTAAAACAGTTCAGCAGTACAGTAACTT
Source organism: Heptranchias perlo (assembly GCF_035084215.1). Lineage (NCBI taxonomy): Eukaryota > Metazoa > Chordata > Chondrichthyes > Hexanchiformes > Hexanchidae > Heptranchias > Heptranchias perlo. The sequence continues at coordinate 60,898,685 of NC_090325.1, read as the reverse complement.
TCTCGTTTTAGAGATAGCTTTGAAGACCAATCCTTATTTTCAACATAAATATGCCACTTTTATAGAAAAGAACAGTGTTGTATTTTAGGACCAGTCAGGATATCAAAATGGCCACCTTTTATTGTCTCAATGTGCTAAAATCCTGCACTATACCTCTATTTAAAAAATGTACCTTTTGGCATACCATTTCTCAATGCTCTGACATTTTATTACTTTTACTCTGGTGTAAAAGGAATTTGTAGTGGCTGCCAGCACCGATGCTCATTGCCACCAAGAGTTTAAAAAAGGGTCTTTTTCATATAAAAAGTTGGCATCACTGTGGCGTATTAGAAAGGGGTTGGCTCCACTTAGGCCTGCAATCAAAGCACCCCAGGCAGTTTGTTTTTTTAAATTTCTTTTTGTCATCGTAATTATAATCTTTTTCAAAACATAAATAAAACCACGGTTTGGCTGGCACAGCCAGGGCGTTATAACACACGTTGACTTTTTAAAAACAGACTCATGTTCCTGACGGGACAGGATTATATCAGCATTCCTAAAACTATGCGATATTTATGAATAAAGAAAAACACTTGATAAATGTGGAAGGAAAATGACTCCTTGAATCAGCCGATGCTTGAGGCAGGCCTTTCCTCCACAGCGTTCCTACATGGCAACTTAGGGATACAGAGGGGCACAAGCCCCATATATATCACGCATCGCAGATTCTGCACAGTTCTGCACTTTGTCAAGACTCACAATTTAACTAATTAGCACCAGGGTACAACCCGGTCACAACTGCACCCAATCTCACGCTCAATGTTCCACCAGTGCCAAAGCTGAATAAAATCAGGGCCAATAAATCTTTTCCAGGAAAACCTAATGTAACAAAGTCAATTTAACGTTTGACAACACCAACACTTCAGACTTGGCATTACTAAAATGTTGTTAGGTTCGGATAAGAAATCTGGAAATTAAAGTGCGTTATTCAAAATCTTATGTTGTGTGCATTTGAAATTAGGTTGTTAATATTTTAGTTCAAAACTGCACTGCAGCTTCAAAGCCAGAAAAGGTGTTCTGATCCAGTCAGTGATGATGTTTGATTCTTTTAACCTGTTGCTGTCTGGTTTCCAATGACCCGAAGGATTTCTTTATGAATGCTGGGTTCTTGTGTGTTTGTACTCGTATCACCCACTTGGCCATCTTCATATCTGAAATAAACAACAAAACAATGTTATTTTAGGGCTTTTCTGGAGTTTGGGTTGTTAGCAGCTATATTTCTAGGGATGAGCGCCAAAGTAAACTCACACTCCCAGTTGGGCCAACATTCAGGGTATGTGAACAATACACATTTTTAGCCAATTGGAGCCATTTTGGTTGGGAATGGACTACCCATAAAAGAAGAGGTTTGCAATATATACAATGTAATGGCAACAAACTAGATGTGGACACGTGCAAATGTTTGATGATTATAAAGACGAGCAAATACCATAAGACTATAAGACATAGGAGCAGGAGTTGGCCATTCGGCCCCTCGAGCCTGCTCCGCCATTTAATGAGATCTTGGCTGATCTGATTTTTACCTCAACTCCACTTTCCCGCCTTCTCTCCATATCCTTTGACTCCCTAATACAAGTTGAAAAAAACAAGAAAACACTTAGGCCTGGGTTTCTGCCCATTTTTGGGCTGACCAACTGAGGAAAATGGGGAAGCAGAGCTTCCCTCCAAATGCCCACTTCAAAAAACTGCCTGCACAATTTTCTTCCATTCTATTCCAATGACAGCCAGTGGTAAAGAATGCCTCAGTTACAGAGGCATTGAGACCTACTCATTACAGGACACAGGTGCTGAAGGCCACAAGGAACTCACAGCTGGCTGCAGGAGACCGTTGTGCTCCTTCTTCAGAACATCTAACAAAATGCATCATTTAATAAAAAAAGGGTCAAGAGGCACACAAGGAACTACAGACTAGTAAATTTAACATCTGTTATCGGAAAAATCTTTGAAACGACTTTAAGGAAACTAATAGGTGAACACTTACAAATGCATAACTTATTAAAGGACAGCCAGCATGGATTCAGGAACGGGAGGTTATGATTACAGAGGAGCGAACATAGGAACAGGAATAGGCCATTCAGCCCCTCGAGCCTGTTCTACCATTCAATTAGATCATGGCTGATCTGTATCTTAACTCCAACTACCCTCCTTGGTTCTGTAACCCTTAATACCCTTGCCTAACAAAAATTTAACAATCTCAGTTTTGAAAATTTTCAATTGACCAAACCTCAACATCTTTTTGGGGGAGAGAGTTCCAGATTTCCACTACCCTTTGTGTGAAGAAGTGCTTTCTGATATCACCCCTGAACGGCCTAGCTCTAATTTTAAGGTTATGCCCCCTTGTTCTGGGCTCTCCCACCGGAGGAAGTAGTTTCTCTCTATCTACCCTATCAAATCCTTTAATCGTCTTAAACACTTCAATTAGATTGCCCCTTAATCTTCTATATTCAAGGGAATACACGCCTACTTTATGCAACCTGTCCTCATAACTTAACCCTTTTAGCCCCGGTATCATTCTGGTGAATCTGCGCTGCACCCCCTCCAAGGCCAATATATCGTTCTTGAAGTGCGGTGCCCAGAATTGAATGCAGAACTCCAGGTGGGGTCTAACCAGAGCTCAGTACAGCTGTAACATAACTTCCACCCATCTTGAGGCAAAGGTCAACATTCCATTAGCCTTTTAAATGGAGGGAGCGTCCGATAAAAGGCGGGATTTCAGAGCGCTGAGAACAGCTGAGAGGAGCCGAGCCGAGCGGAGGGAGCGTCCGATAAAAGGCGGGATTTCAGAGCGCTGAAAACAGCTGAGAGGAGCCGAGCCGAGCGGAGGGAGCGTCCGATAAAAGGCGGGATTTCAGAGCGCTGAAAACAGCTGAGAGGAGCCGAGCCGAGCGGAGGGAGCGTCCGATAAAAGGCGGGATTTCAGAGCGCTGAGAACAGCTGAGAGGAGCCGAGCCGAGCGGAGGGAGCGTCCGATAAAAGGCGGGATTTCAGAGCGCTGAGAACAGCTGAGAGGAGCCGAGCCGAGCGGAGGGAGCGTCCGATAAAAGGCGGGATTTCAGAGCGCTGAGAACAGCTGAGAGGAGCCGAGCGGAGCTGCGACCGAGTTCGAAGTGACGTCAGGAATCAGATCGGGACGCGACACAGGGGAGGCACCTGATTGGTGAGTAGGTTCAGGTGAGTATTTCTCCTTATCGACAGTAACTGAAGTAAAAGGAAAGGGAAGGTCTGCAGGTCTTATAGGAAGTAGCGTTTATTTTTTAGTGAATCAAGGTCCCTAGTGTAGTTAACATTCTCTAAATTGAGAACAATTTAAAGGAGTAAACTCCTTAAAGGGAGTGGTAAGTAGTTTTTCTTTCCTTTTTTTTTCTCTTGACACTGTAGTTGTTCTTAAGCTAATTTAAGGGTTAAGTCATGGCAGGAGATCCCAGGGCCGTGTCATGTTCCTCTTGTGGGATGTGGGAATTCAGGGCTCCTTCCTGTATCCCTGATTCCTTCACCTGCGGGAAGTGTGTCCAGCTGCAGCTATTGTTTGACCGCTTGACGGCTCTGGAGCTGCGGATGGACTCACTTTGGAGCATCCGCGATGCTGAGAAAGTCGTGGATAGCACGTTCAGTGAGTTGGTCACACCGCAGATAAAAATTACTGAGGGAGATAGTGAATGGGTGACCAACAGACAGAGGAAGAGTAGGAAGGCAGTGCAGGGGTCCCCTGCGGTCATCTCCCTCCAAAACAGGTATACCGTTTTGGATACTGTTGGCGGAGATGGCTCACCAGGGGAAGGTGGCAGTGGCCAGGTTCATGGCACCGTGGCTGGCTCTGCTGCACAGGAGGGCAGGAAAAAGAGTGGCAGAGCTATAGTGATAGGGGACTCGATTGTAAGGGGAATAGACAGGCGTTTCTGCGGACGCAACCGAGACTCCAGGATGGTATGTTGCCTCCCTGGTGCAAGGGTCAAGGATGTCTCGGAGCGGCTGCAGGACATTCTGGAGGGGGAGGGTGAACAGCCAGTTGTCGTGGTGCATATAGGCACCAACGATATAGGTAAAAAACAGGATGAGGTCCTACAAGCTGAATTTAGGGAGTTAGGAGTTAAACTAAAGAGTAGGACCTCAAAGGTAGTAATCTCAGGATTGCTACCAGTGGCTTGAGAGATGGTGCAAGAGGGAGGGATTCAAATTCCTGGGCCATTGGAACCGGTTCTGGGGGAGGTGGGACCAGTACAAATTGGACGGTCTGCATCTGGGCAGGACTGGAACCAATGTCCTAGGGGGAGTGTTTGCTAGTGCTGTTGGGGAGGGTTTAAACTAATGTGGCAGGGGGATGGGAACCGATGCAGGAAGTCAGTGGGAAATAAAGTGGTGACAGAAACAAAATGCAGTAAGGGAGAGTGTACAGAACATGACCGGACAGATGGTCTGAGAAAGCAGGGCAAAGATCAAGGGAAGTCTAGATTAAACTGCATTTATTTCAATGCAAGAAGTCTGATGGGCAAGGCAGATGAACTCAGGGCATGGATGGGTACATGGGACTGGGATGTTATAGCTATTACTGAAACATGGCTAAGGGAGGGGCAGGACTGGCAGCTCAATGTTCCAGGGTACAGATGCTATAGGAAAGATAGAGCAGGAGGTAAGAGAGGAGGGGGAGTTGCGTTCTTGATTAGGGAGAACATCACGGCAGTAGTGAGAGGGGATATATCCGAGGGTTCGCCCACTGAGTCCATATGGGTAGAACTGAAAAATAAGAAGGGAGAGATCACTTTGATAGGATTGTACTACAGACCCCCAAATAGTCAACGGGAAATTGAGGAGCAAATATGTAAGGAGATTACAGACAGCTGCAAGAAAAATAGGGTGGTAATAGTAGGGGACTTTAACTTTCCCAACATTGACTGGGACAGCCATTGCATTAGGGGCTTGGATGGAGAGAAATTTGTTGAGTGTATTCAGGAGGAATTTCTCATTCAGTATGTGGATGGCCCGACTAGAGAGGGGGCAAAACTTGACCTCCTCTTGGGAAATAAGGAAGGGCAGGTGACAGAAGTGTTAGTGAGGGATCACTTTGGGACCAGTGATCATAATTCCATTAGTTTTAAGATAGCTATGGAGAAGGATAGGTCTGGCCCAAAAGTTAAAATTCTAAATTGGGGAAAGGCCAATTTTGATGGTATTAGACAGGAACTTTCAGAAGTTGATTGGGAGAGTCTGTTGGCAGGCAAAGGGACGTCTGGTAAGTGGGAGGCTTTCAAAAGTGTGTTAACCAGGGTTCAGTGTAAGCACATTCCTTATAAAGTGAAGGGCAAGGCTGGTAGAAGTAGGGAACCTTGGATGACTAGGGAGATTGAGGCACTAGTCAAAAATAAGAAGGAGGCATATGACATGCATAGGCAGCTGGGATCAAGTGGATCCCTTGAAGAGTATAGAGATTGCCGGAGTAGAGTTAAGAGAGAAATCAGGAGGGCAAAAAGGGGATATGAGATTGCTTTGGCAGATCAGGCAAAGGTGAATCCAAAGAGCTTCTACAAATACATAAAGGGCAAAAGGGTAACAAGGGAGAGAGTAGGGCCTCTTACGGATCAACAAGGTCATCTATGTGCGGAACCACAAGAGATGGGTGAGAACCTGAATGAATATTTCACATCGGTATTTACGGTTGAGAAAGGCATGGATGTTAGGGAACTTGGGGAAATAAATAGTGATGTCTTGAGGAGTGTACATATTACAGAGAGGGAGGTGCTGGAAGTCTTAACGCGCATCAAGGTAGATAAATCTCCGGGACCTGATGAAATGTATCCCAGGACGTTATGGGAGGTTAGGGAGGAAATTGCGGGTCCCCTAGCAGAGATATTTGAATCATCCACCGCTACAGGTGAGGTGCCTGAAGATTGGAGGGTAGCAAATGTTGTGCCTTTGTTTAAGAAGGGCGGCAGGGAAAAGCCTGGGAACTACAGACCAGTGAGCCTGACATCTGTAGTGGGTAAGTTGTTAGAGGGTATTCTGAGGGACAGAATCTACAGGCATTTGGAGAGGCAGGGACTAATTAGGAACAGTCAGCATGGTTTTGTGAGAGGAAAATCATGTCTCACGAATTTGATTGAGTTTTTTGAAGGGGTAACCAAGAAGATAGATGAGGGCTGTGCAGTAGACGTGGTCTACATGGACTTCAGCAAAGCATTTGACAAGGTACCGCATGGTAGGTTGTTACATAAGGTTAAATCTCATGGGATCCAAGGTGAGGTAGCCAATTGGATACAAAATTGGCTTGACGACAGAAGACAGAGGGTGGTTGTCGAGGGTTGTTTTTCAAACTGGATGCCTGTGTCCAGCGGTGTGCCTCAGGGATCGGTGCTGGGTCCGCTGTTATTTGTTATTTATATTAATGATTTGGATGAGAATTTAGGAGGCATGGTTAGTAAGTTTGCAGATGACACCAAGATTGGTGGCATTGTGGACAGTGAAGAAGGTTATCTAGGATTGCAACGGGATCTTGATAAATTGGGCCAGTGGGCCGATGAATGGCAGATGGAGTTTAATTTAGATAAATGTGAGGTGATGCATTTTGGTAGATCGAATCGGGCCAGGACCTACTCCGTTAATGGTAGGGCGTTGGGGAAAGTTATAGAACAAAGAGATCTAGGAGTACAGATTCATAGCTCCTTGAAAGTGGAGTCACAGGTGGATAGGGTGGTGAAGAAGGCATTCGGCATGCTTGGTTTCATTGGTCAGAACATTGAATGCAGGAGTTGGGATGTCTTGTTGAAGTTGTACAGGGCATTGGTGAGGCCACACTTGGAGTACTGTGTACAGTTCTGGTCACCCTATTATAGAAAGGATATTATTAAACTAGAAAGAGTGCAGAAAAGATTTACTAGGATGCTACCGGGACTTGATGGTTTGACTTACAGGGAGAGGTTAGACAGACTGGGACTTTATTCCCTGGAGAGTAGGAGGTTAAGGGGTGATCTTATAGAAGTCTATAAAATAATGAGGGGCATAGATAAGGTCGATAGTCAAAATCTTTTCCCAAAGGTAGGGGAGTCTATAACGAGGGGGCACAGATTTAAGGTGAGAGGGGAGAGATACAAAAGGATCCAGAGGGGCAATTTTTTCACTCAAAGGGTGGTGAGTGTCTGGAACGAGCTGCCAGAGGCAGTAGTAGAGGCGGGTACAATTTTGTCTTTTAAAAAGCATTTGGACAGTTACATGGGGAAGATGGGTATCGAGGGATATGGGCCAAGTGCAGGCAATTGGGACTAGCTTAGTGGTATAAACTGGGCGACATGGACATGTTGGGCCGAAGGGCCTGTTTCCATGTTGTAACTTCTATGATTCTATGATTCTATGTCCACTTGCTTTTAGTGATTTCTGTACTTGGACCTCTAAATCTCTCTGCTCATTCAAAGTTCCTAGCTTCTCGCCATTTAGAAAATATTCTGATCTATCTTTCTTAGCTCCAAAGTGGGTGAACTCACACTTTTCCACATTGAACTCCATCTGCCACAGTTTTGCTCACTTACTTAATCTATCAATGTCCCTTTGCAACTTTCTGCTCCCATCTACACGATAAACTGTGCCATCTATTTAGCGTCATCAGCAAACTTAAATAGATGGCTCTCTATTCCTTCATCCAAGTCATTTATAAATATAGTGGAAAACTATGGACCAAATACAGTTCCCTGGGGGACACCAATAGTCACATCCTGCCAATTTGAGTGCGTACCCATTATCCCAAATCTCTGTCTCTTACCTCCTAACAAATTCCCTATCCAAGCCAATCTGTTGCCTCCAATTCCATGGGTTTTCATTTTTGTTAACAGTCTCTTGTGTGGAACCTTGTGGAAAGCCTTCTGGAAGTCCATATAAATAACATCCATAGACACTCCCTTATCTACCATGTTAGTTACCTCCTCAAAAAATGTAACTAGGTTCGTTAAACATGACTTATCCTTTACAAATCCATTCTGGCTCTCTCTGATCAGCTCATATTTGTCCGAATGCTCAGTCACTCTGTCCCTAATAACAGATTCTAGTAATTTCCCCACAATTGACGTTAAACCAATGGGCCTGTAATTTTCTAATTTATCTCTCTGACCCTTCTTAAATAGGGAAGTGACATTGGCAATTTTCCAATCCAAGGGAACAATTCTTGAATCAAGACTATTTTGGAAGATCATTAGATTGATTCCTGGGATGAGAGGGTTGTCCTATGAGGAGAGACTGAGTAGAATGGGCCTATACTCTCTGGAGTTTAGAAGAATGAGAGGTGATCTCATTGAAACATATAAGATTCTAAGGGGCTTGACAGGGTAGATGCTAAGAAGTTGTTTTCCCTGGCTGGAGAATCTAGAACTAGGGGTCATTGTTGCAGGATAAGGGGTCGGCCATTTAAAACTGAGATGAGGAGGAATTTCTTCACTCAGTGGGTTGTGAATCTTTGGAATTCTCTACCCCAGAGGGTTGTGGATGCTGGGTCGTTAAGTATATTCCAGGCTGAGGTGGATAGATTTTTGGACTCTAGGGGAATCAATGAATATGGGGATCAGGCAGGAAAGTGGAGTTGAGGTCGAAGATCAGCCATGATCTGATTGAATGGCGGAGCAGACTCGAGGGGCCGTATGGCCTACTCCTGCTCCTATTTCTTTTGTTTTAATGTTCATATCATGACTAACGCATCAACAATTTCTTTAGCTACTTCTTTAAATACCCTTTGCATGAAGAAGTGCTTCCTGACATCACTCCTGAACGGCCTAGCTCTAATTTTAAGGTTGTGCCTTAAGATTAGGGTCCTTGAGATTTGTCTATCTTTAACAACATTAGTTTCTCCATCGCCATTTTTAAACTAATATTGAATCTAGTTAGCTCCTCTATTGTTTTTTTTAGTTTTTCTTGTATCTCTGGTATTTTACCTTCATCCTCTACTGTGAAGACCAATACAAAGTAACTATTTAGTAAGTCTGTCATTTCCTGATTCACAATTAGAATATCACTTGTATCTACCATTAAGGGGCCCACATTACTCTTAGCCACCCTTTTTCTCTAAATACATTAAAAAAAATGTTTAGTGTTGTCCTTGATATCCTGCGGAAACATTTTCTTGTATCCCCTTTTTGCGGCTTTTATCACTTCCTCTGTATCCCTTTGCTGTTCATTATATCTCTCTCAGTCCGTGGGATCGTTACTGTTCTTTGCCTTCATATAAGCCCTTTCTTTTAGTTTTCCACTATCTCTCACTTCCCTTGTTGACCAAGGTTGTTTAATTACACAAGTAGAGCTCTTGCCTTTTAAGGGTATGTACCGGTCTTGTATTCGACCGAATACTTTTTTGCTCACCTCCTGCTGTTCATCTATAGTTTTATTCATTAGTAGTTCTGCTCTTTTGTACACAGCGAGTGGTCAGGATCTGGAATGCACTGCCCAAGGGGGTGGTGGAGGCAGATTCAATCATGGCTTTCAAAAGGGAACTGGATAAGTACTTGAAAGGAAAAAATTTGCAAGGCTACGGAGAAAGAGCGGGGAGTGAGACTAGTTGGATTGCTCTTGCATAGAGCCGGTATGGTCTCGATGGGTCGAATGGCCACCTTCCGTGCTGTAACCTTTCTATGATTCTACGCTCAGTCTATTGTGGTCAATTTCTGCCTCATCCCTCCAAAGTCAGCCGTACCTAAATTTAAAACCTTGGTTCATGACTCCCCTTTTCCCTCTCAAACCTAGTATCGAATTCTATTATATTATGGTCACTGTTAGATAGGTGTTCCCTTACCGTAGGATTATTGACTAATTCAGGCTCATTGCTTATTATTAAATCTAAGATGACATGTTCTCTTGTTGGTTCAGGAACATATTGTTCCAGAAAACTGTCCCGAATGCACTCAAGAAATTCACTGTCTTTGGGACTCGAGCTATTCTTCTTCTCTGAGTCTGTGTGAAAATTGAAGTCTCCCTTCTACACTGTTCTTGCAACAAGCTTCTCTGATCTCCACGTTTGTGTATCCCGCTACTTTATTACTGCTATCTGGTGGTCTGTAAACAACTCCCACTAACTGAAGCACTGGCGTTCTTTGAAGGCATAACTAATATGAGGCAATGATGAGTGACTAAAACAAAATAGCAGGTAAAGTATAGCACTGTATAGATAATTGGCTTAAAGACAGAAACAAGGGCTCAGCATAAATGGACACTTTCAGACTGGAGAGAGGTTATGAACGGGATATGTAAAAGGTTATGAATAGGATACCCCAGGGTAATCCTTGGGCCCCTTTATTATATATACCAGTCATTTCCCGTGGTGTTGCACAAGGGTAGTCAATGTTTTGAGATCAAGAAGGTTTAGAGAGTGGCGGGGTAATTAGACCAAGATAAAATGGAGTGGAAGGGGAAGGGGGAGGCAGGAAGGGGGTGAGGGGGAATAAGGAGTTGAGGAAAGGGGAAAGAAGAGGAAGGGGAAAGAGGAAGGAAAGGAGGCAAGGAGGGGGTAAACTACCTCAGTCGGGAGGGAATAACCTCAGCAGGGGTCATAAAGACAATACCTATAACATGGTGAGTTGCCTATCTGGAGTTAGAGTAGTACATATTGAGGAAAGGTTAGAAGGGATACTGAAGTGGGCAGGAAGAGAAGCATTCGTCATAGTCCACATAGGGGTAAGTGACACAAGAAGAAATAATACAGGGGCCTTAGATATATACAGAAGGATAGCCTCAAAACTCAAAGATAGGAGATGCAAAGTTATGCTTACTGGGGTATTCCCAATGTTTAGAAAAGGTGGGGAGTTCACAAAAAAAACTGAGAATATTAATCAGTGGCTGGCAACATGATGTGAAAGCGACAATGCTATCTTCATAAATAACTGGATTGGTCTACACTTGAAATACTAATTCATCTGTTCTCTCCACAGATGTTGACTGACCTGTTGAGCCTTTACAGCATTTCATGTTTTTGTTTCAGATTCCCAGCATAGGAACATGAGAATTTCTAGACGAGAAAAGATCCATCTAGTTTGCCTTCTACCATACTGGTAGTCGCATGATACAATGATAATAGAGTTGTTAACTAATCATAGCAATCAATCACTAATAATTTGTCTACAACAGACCCAGACAAGAGGCGAGGAAAACTCCAGTAGTGGAAAGCTTTGAGAACCATAGGTCCAAAGTGACCTGTTCCTCCTACACTTACCACATGCAGTGTTTTACTTTTTGTTGTTAAAGTTTAACATGATCTGTGAGCCATAAATGCCCAAGACAAGGAGCCAGGTACAATGAAACCTGTAAATTATGGACGTCTTAGGGACTGGCATCAGCTGTCCTTTTTTTGCAGGTGTCCTTATTTTCAAAATGGTCATTGTATGTACTGTAAAAAATTTCAGTAGAATAGGGAGTACTTTACCCAACATCTATAGCAGCAGAGAAACCTTTCTATCCCTGGGATAGAGCCGTGCAAGCATTCAATCCCAGAGATAGCGCGGTTTCTCTGCCACTATGCATGTTGGGTAAAGAGCTCCCCATTCCACAAAAGCCGTTTCTTTCACAAAACCCACTGCTGCCTCGCGTTGACTGGCATACACTGACCTCACGAGAATTAGGGGGCAGAAAGCAAGCAAGCTGCAAGGGGAAGCACCAGTGATCCTGACTCAGTGAAGCTTCCAGATACGGCAGCTTTGCAACAGGCTGTGTCCCGTGTTTTAAGTTGTAAAAGGGCTTGGTGCATTGAAAGCTGTCCGTAGTTCGTAATTGGTGAGTGTCTGTGGTGTCAGAGTGACTCTTATATATTTTACCACATAAGTTATTTGGGTGTCTCAATAAGTTTTTATTTTTTGCAGGTGTCCATTTTTTAGGAGTGTCCATTTATACAGATTTCACTGTATATAACATTTAAAGAGCTAAATTCAATGAAATGAGGCAATAGTAATTGTCGGAGCATGTTCAACAACACTTGAGTGGAAGATAAGTGGAACACCTTTAAAAGTACATGAACATGTTGGATAAATACATACATTAGTATCTTTACAGCTATCTGTGCTGAGCTTGAAGATGGGTCTGAGAGATCTAAGAACACTATATTTACCAACTTTGCCAGCTGAAAGCCAAGATAGCTTATTTCCATTTGTTATTCTTACTGTATCAATTGAGATCAGAAATCTAACAGTACTTACACAAAGAAGAATCTTGTGCAGACATGTTCTGTTTGTGGAACTACCCAAATTTCTCCATGTTTGTGCAAATCTGGCGAAGTAATTACTGCAAAAAGAAATATAAAAAGAATGAAAGCAGAAAAAAGATTTTTAATTCACAATTTCTTCTTCTGTATTTATTTGTCTTAGTTATTTTTCTGTTTTTACTCAATTTTGTTTCTTTATCTTTCCTCATTTCTTGAAAGCAGTGCCACGGACACCATCATCCTTCTGGTTCTTAGCCCAAGTAGCCATTTCACATTTGCCATAATACATAGCGCTTACTGGCTATTTAAACATGTGGTATATTGACCCACGAAGGATTTTTTAAATCTCCTCTCCCATTCCTGGGCTCTCATCTCTTTGGGTGAGTAGGTGCTTGAAGTGCAGGTTTCCCCTTTACCTCACCACCATACTAAGCTGACAAGGTTTGCCACTCTGCATATACCACTTATCTATTTTTTTTGTTGAGGTATTTATAATTTTTCCCATATTTTGTCAAAAAAGGTCTCCACGGGCCACATACCATCCTTGGCAGTGCAGTCACTACCAGGCTTCTGGAAATCCCTATCAATAATTCACTCATGAAGAAGTACACAATAGCTGCATCAAGTAACTTCCATCAATTTTCCTTCTTACCCTGGCTCGGAAGTGTCCAGCCTCTATTTGATGCCTACCATGGCGATAAGGTAAAGATAATCAATCATACAGAGAATGGTATGCGTGAACCTACCCCCTACCTGTCTGTGCAGTACTGGCAAAGGCTATGCTTCTGCATGCCACCCCATTACTCACTCAAAGCTCCACTACAGGCGGCAGTGTATGATGAATGATTCATTGACATTTCCACAAAGCTTCAAATGATGCTTCCTGAAGGTGACAATGTAAGTGGCATCACTCAAGTTGGTTGTCCACTTTCCTCTCCCAAAGCAGAACATTTTACCTCTGTGCCATGCTCCCATCTATTGTCCTCATTAAGGGACAACAAAACTCACCCAATTCAGAAAGTGATATACAACCTTGAGCTTAAACATTCAACATTCTGCATTACCAAATCAGCCACGTGAGAACTGACACCATGGGCATGATTTTAACTCCGAAAAATGGGTGGGTTGGGGGCAGGGGAGGGGGGGGGGGCAGTAAAAATTAAAAAAATCTGAAACCCGCCCCCAACCCGCCCACTTCCAGTTTTAACAGAGGCAGGATGAGGGGCGGGCAACCAATCCGCACTTAGGAGGCAGGCCAGTCACTAAAAGCTTTCAAGGAAGCTGCGGCTCTCCATTTTAACAGCTTTTTGACTTCAGCCCCTGGGGACCGGGATTCTTGGGCCTTCTCCTCCACACCACGTGAGAGGAGGCGAGAAAGCCTGAAACTGCAGGTTAGTGCCTTTATAGCACAGCATGTGGGCCAGGAAGAGCAGGAGTGCGTCCCCCAGGCCCAACAAGCCTACCTGCAGCGACTCCTCTCACAATCTCCGATCTCCCCACCCTCCCATGATCTCTGACCCCCGCCACGATCTCTGACCCCCCATGATCTCTGACCTCCCACAATCTATGACCCCCCACAATCTACAACCACCCCCACGATCTCCAATCTTTCCATGATTTACGACCATGACCCCAATCCCCCAATGACTCCTGACCCCAAGCTCCCTGATGACCCCCGATGACTCTCGACCCCGACAACCCCCGATCCCCCTGATGACTCCTGACCCCGACAACCCCCGATCCCCCCGATGACTCCCGACCCCCAGTGACCTCCTACGACCCCCAACCCCGATTCCCTTCCCCGGTGACCTCAACTGTCCCCACCATCTAAGATTTACTTTCTCCCATCCTCTTCGTTCCTCTTCTCCCGTCCGACTGAAGCGAGTCTGTCAATCAGGCTGGCTTGTCCAGCGGGAAACCGACAAAAAAGAAAATAAAAGACGTCCTTACGTCAAAATCCTAAGGACGCCCTGGACACCCGTACTTCCAGGTTTTCTGTCAGGGATTCCTACCCCCCCACCACCCCCCGACCGCTGTCTTCCCAGCTTGGAGTTAAAATTTAACTCATCAGGTGTGGCTTGCAGATGGAAATATCAACCACTGGGTCTCCAAGTTAAGGAATGGGATGTAAGAGGTATTTTAATTGTCCAACATATACTGCACGCCTGAGATTCCTAACTATTTCCTATGTTATACTACATGACTAGTGAGCAACAAGAAAAAGCCAGGACAGTGACAAACTATAAAGTGAGTTTTACAATGTGATGGATTATCTTAGCCAACAAGCAGCTGAGAATGGACAGGGTTCATCTTGACTCTTAGCTAGAAAGAGACGAATGTGGTTTGGAGGGGCAAGTGCGAAAGTGCTCTTCCATCCCTTCTGGAATTTCTATCCCTCATGTACACATACTCGTGCATGGGCTAGGGAGTTAGCAGTACAAAAATGCCAATGTGTTGCCAAGAATGGGACAGAGCAGTGCTTCTTGTCACTGTGCACGTTTACCTCTCAAGTGCCACACTTGGGGGTAATTTTGATTTTGGGCAATAGTGTAAAATGGGCAAAATCAGATCAGCTGCCCGTTATAGAGTGGCCCTCGATTAAGTGTTAGTAAGTGCTCCTGGTAAGATTTAAAAGGACCTGTGGTTAGATTTTACAACATCTTCAAATACTTAAGGCAAATTAGTTGTTCTTCCACTTTTTATCCATGTTTTGGAAAGTCTGCCTAGCTAATGATGGAGAACACCATACCTTCACATAAGGCTATACACTTCAGGTTACGACTCTGCAAAAACTGCGGTTGCTGTCCTTTTTTCTGTGACTGCAAAAAAATAAAATGGATTAATTTAATTGATCGAATTTCATCTCCTTACCAGACATTTCTTTGAAAGCTGAAATCTAAACTCTCCACACTTTTTTTTATTCGTTCATGGGATGTGGGCGTCGCTGGAAATTCCAGCATTTATTGCCCATGTGGTGAAGGTTCTCCCACAGTGCTGTTAGGTAGGGAGTTCCAGGATTTTGACCCAGTGACGATGAAGGAACGGCGATATATTTCCAAGTCGGGATGGTGTGTGACTTGGAGGGGAACGTGCAGGTGGTGTTGTTCCCATGTGCAGTGGGTAAATTGGATCCCTTTTCGACACAAGTTAGTTCCAAGGTAATACACCGGGAAATGGGAGATTAGAACTGAGTCGATCCTCAGTGGCAATCCGGTAATTTGCTACACAAGCCAGGCAGGTCCCAGTACACCAAACACTGTTGATGGCTAATGAACTATCCTGCCTCATCAATGGGACCAGTGCTCTGTGCTGAAACCCCTTGGGACATTTTACTACGTTAAAGGTGCTATATAAATGCAAGTTGCTGTTGTTGTTGACAAGTTGTATGTTTTGTTAGTTAAGTGTAGCGATACCCTGTGCACACTTGTGGGTCCCTAATTCTTGGCTCTTGCCAACCTGTTCCCAAGTTCTCTGGGCTCAGGCAAGTGTCCTGGAGAGATATAAAACTGCCGACTTGCTATCGCCCATTTTACACTATCGCATAACGTCAAAATCTACCCCCTTGACTCTTCTCTCTGATTTTTCTCCCCCCTCCTGGAAGTTAATTTAGGCTTTGATAGTTGCTTCACACTTGAATTGTCTCAGATTAGAAAATGAGCAGAGCAGGAGTCAAACCTTTTCCTGCCTATGCTCCAACAGGGAGAGATTGAGCACTCCATGTTGGGCAAACAGAAACTCTACTTTGTGGATTTTCCAGTGGTTTGGTGTGGAAACTCTTAAACACGGTAATAGGTTTCAAGACCAGCTGACCAAAAAAAAGAAATTTAGCACTGACATCCTGTAGTGGATCTTCATGTATGTTATTTGATGTATGGTGAACAATATGTACTGGATAGTGCATCATGAGAATCATCCCACCAGCATCTCTATACCTGTAAGGTGGCTGCTTTATTGTTTGAAGGCTGTTCATCCTTAGCTGCCACCTTCTGCTGCTTTTTATTCATCCCTAGAGGGTATGCACAACAGAAGTGTTTTACACATCATAAACGAGAACATTGTTCACCCAATCACAGCGAATCTCCATCAAAAGGAGCGTTCAATCAATCTCTCTGTCACTGTTGTAAATAGATTTTTAACATATCAAAAACATGATTTAAATATGTCAGTATAAAACAGTTCTTGTGACAATTTACAGAGTGGTACTTTCAGGGCTGAACTATCCCAGTACTTTAGCCAGTTTCCCTTATTGTCCCGTTTATACTGTAGGGTGAATTTAGTAACAATGGAAATGTTTTACACATGACCAATTGCTCTGAAAATGCAAACATGACTGTGTCAGTCTGGCTGCTACTTTCCCTGATACTGAGGAAAGACCAGCAGGGGCCAGCAATGTGGAGAGTGCACTGCTGCTTTGTAGAGCTCAGTCTGCCACAGGCAGACTAGAAATGGTAGACATGAGCTAACTGCCACCAGTGGCTGTTTTATTTGCCATCACTGGAATCCTGCAGTCAAAGGTATTTGTCAAAGTCCCTTCCAAGGAGACTTTTGGGGCCTCTGACACCACTACCATTGCTTTGTTTACTTTCCAATGTTGCCTTCAACAGTGCTGCTGCCATCAGAGATAACCCTGGAAAGTAGCTCAATAGCTACCAGTCTATTCAAAGATACCTCTCTTCTCTTTACATTTTGAACCTGGGAGTGGAATTAAGGAGTTAACTCAAATATCACAGCAATAGGTTAATGACTTTGTTGAAATAGTGGACAGAGGAATTTGATACAAATGTGTTCATTCATTCATTACTAATTTATGATTTTAATCCCAAATAACAGAAAATAAATGTCAAAGATTTTTTAGCATCAGGTTAATGATTTAAACTCTACACATATGGCAAT
Source organism: Heptranchias perlo (assembly GCF_035084215.1). Lineage (NCBI taxonomy): Eukaryota > Metazoa > Chordata > Chondrichthyes > Hexanchiformes > Hexanchidae > Heptranchias > Heptranchias perlo. The sequence goes on along the minus strand of NC_090325.1, from coordinate 60,881,602 downwards.
TTGGCCCCGAAATTCTGCAGATTTTACTGCATATTCCAACTCTGACTGTGGCAGGAGTCCGCTGGAATGTCTGGAATCTAGGCTGGGACCCAGATATGCCGAGTTCTAGACTTTAGTTGAAATTTTTTCTATGGTCTGTTGGGGGTGGAGCCTCCACCCACCTCAAACATGGTCGTTGACATGATAGGGGGAGAGGACAAGAGCGGGGACTCAACATGTCAAAGTTTGCACATCTTGGGCCTTCAGTGGGACCTGACACATGGTCTGTGGAGGTATGCCAGATCACGTGTACTTCACCGGCAGTTGTGAAGCCCGTTTGGGGGACGAGGCTGGGATCGAGGCTTAGACCTAACAAGGTGATAAGAATTTTTAAAAAATTCATGTGGTTCCCTTACAAAAGGCACTGCTGGAGCGCCGTCAAGTTACTTCTAGGGGTCTCTGGCACCCTCCCTATCGTCCATGTCAGGCTGGATTTTCTGGTGTGATGGCTATAGTGGTTGCCCAAGATGCAACCCTACTGGCACAGGCACCCACCATTGATATTGAAATGAAGGGGTCTCTCCTGACTCTACAAACTTTGGTGGGATCGAGGGAAGAGGCCCTAGGCGGGTGAATCCCAGCAAATGGACACACCACCCTCCCCGCCTCATGGATTTTCAGGGCCTTTGTGTTTAGCCAGAAATTTTGCTGGCTGAGGAATATTCTATGATTGCTGCGATGGTTACTGCTCCTCAAATGACTAAGAACATAAGAAATAGGAGCAGGAGTAGACCATACAACCTCTCGAGCCTGCTCCACCATTCAATAAGATCCGGGTGATCTTCGACCTCAACTCCACTTTCCCGCCCGATCCCCATATCCCTTGATGCCCCTAGAGTCCAAAAATCTATCAATCTCAGCCTTGAATATATTCAATGAATCAGCATCCACAGCCCTCTGGGGTAGAGAATTCCAAAGAGTCACAATCCTCTGAATGAAGAAATTCCTCCTCATCTCAGTCTTAAATGGTCGACCCCTTATCCTGCGACTATGCCCCCTAGTTCCAGACTCTCTAGCCAGGGGAAACAACCTCTCAGCATCTACCTTGTCAAGGCCCCTCAGAATCTTGTATGTCTCAATGTGATCACCTCTCATTCTTCTAAATTCTAAAGAGTATAGGCCCATTCTACTCAATCTCTCCTCATAGGACAACCCTCTCATCCCAGGAATCAATCTAGTGAACCTTCGTTGCACCACCTCCAAGGCAAGTATATCCTTCCTTCGATAAGGAGACCAAATCTGTACACCGTACTCCTGGTGTGGTCTCACCAAAGCCCTATTCAATTGTAGTAAGACTTCTTGTACTCCAACCCCCTTGCAATAAAGGCCAACATGCCATTTGCCTTTCTAATTGCTTGCTGTACCTGCATACTAACTTCTTGTGTTTCTTGTAAGAGGGCACCGAAATCTATCTCAACACCAACATTTAATAGTTTCTCACCATTTAAAAAATATTCTTTTTTTCTATTCTTCCTACCAAAGTGAATAACCTCACATTTCCCCACATTGTACTCCATCTGCCACCTTCTTGCCCACTCACCTAACCTGTCTATATCCTTTTGCAGACTCTTGTGTCGTCCTCATGGTTTACTTTCCCACCAAGCTTTATATCGTCAGCAAACATGGATACATTACACTTGGTCCCTTCCTTTAAGTCATTAATATAGATTGTAAATAGCTGAGGCCCAAGCACTGATCCTTGTGGCACTCCACTAGTTGCAGCCTGCCAACCTGAAAATGACCCGTTTATCCCCACTCTCTGTTTTCTGTCTGTTAACCAATTGTCTATCCATGCAAATATATTACCCCAACCCCATGAGCCCTTATCTTACACAACAACCTTTTACGTGGCACCTTATCAAATGCTTTTTGAAAATCCAAATATACTACATCCAGTGATTCCCCGTTATCTACACTGCTAGTTACATCCTCAAAAAATTCTAATAAATTTGTCCTATGGTTCTTCAAATTTCAATAATCTTTTATATAACATTGAGTTTTGAAAATGCATTGAAGAAAATTCAGTGAGAAAAGGATTTGGGGACCTACTACATGAGAAGAAACATGCACGAAAAGGAAATGGTTTGATTTTTGTTTCAGTTTAAAACGTTGAATAAGGTTTGGGTGTTAACATAAAGATAAGATATACTTGCCTGAGTAACCAAAAGAAATACTTGACAATGGGCTAAGATAGATGCCATTCCCATACACTGCACCATGAAGCTGTGGAAATTGGAGGAAAAAAGTTAATAAAATAAGAAGTAAATATTAGATGTTTAATATTATCATTAAGAGAATATAATTAAAAGGTGCATCCGTGTAACCTGAATAAAATGGGCAGCTTATTTTTAAAAAACAATTGGCAGAACATTTTTTTCTCTTTTCATAATGGTGTAAATTTCATTTGAATGAACTATTGCAACACTTTGTGTGTGATAGTAACGTAGGGAGCAAGGCACACAGCATTTCTAGCTCTCTTCCATTCCCAAATGGAGAAAATGTTTTGTTAATCACTTCCACAGACAGGCAGATTTCCCTCAGTGGCGACTCTACCACTGGACCTGTGCCAGGGCAGACTTTCTGCATGCCCGACTGATCTGGTGCTGGCCCCAGTGAATTTTCTGGGGTTGGCCTGATTAGTATTTTCAGGTGGGCCCCTGATGGGTATTCCCACCTGCATGAGGAGCCTGCCTCGCCGGGGGTAGGGTGGGGTGGTGGGGGTTGAAAGATATTTCTGTCTGCAGGCCTCAGCCATCTGCAGTAGTGGAGCAGGGCAGGTTGCCTAGGGGGCAATATAAGCCTTTTGAAGGTAAAATTTAAATTTTGGGGCGATAGAACTGAATACGAACAGGGACAGGAAAAGACCCTCTGGTCCATCCAGCCTGTCCCACACAATCGTGATACCTTGTGTATCACAATATATACATTCCCCATCCCACGCCATGTGATCTCCTGGGACAGGTGAAAAGCCAGACAAAAACCCCAGCCATTTGGGGGAAATTCCTCTCCGATCCCTTTGGCAATCAAAACTAGTCCAGGAGGTCTACCTTTTGTAAGAGGTGATCTCTGCCCCAACCAGAAACAGGTGCAGCTCTTGCTTGAAGCAATTCAGTGAATTGGCGTCCACTGCACAAGCCGGCAGCCTGTTCCAGAGGTCCACTATTCTCTGGGAAATGAACCACCTCCTGGCATCGAACCTAGATCTGGCCTATACAGCTTAAAATTGTAACCTCTGGTCCTCTCTAATGTATTTAATTGGAACGAACTGTCAACTGGAACACAATCTATTCCTTTCATCATCTTATAAACCTCAATCAGATCACCCTTAAGTCTATGCTTCTCTAAAGTATAGAGTCCCAGTTCTTTTAGCCTATCTTGATAACTAAGATGCTTTAAGCTGGGAATTATTCTAGGGGCCCTCCTCTGCATCCTTTCCAAAACGTCAATATCATACACCATGTAAAGAGGCCAAAACTGGACACAGTATTCCAAATGAGGCCTGACCAAGGTCTTGTACAAAGACAAAATAGTATGCTTTGTCTTATAGTCAATTGTCCTATAAATGCACCCAACAACCTATTTCCTTTAGTTATCGCTTCATGGCATTGCTCATGAACTTTTAGAGACCTATGCACTAGAACACCCAAATCTCTTTCTTTGTCCACCTGCTTTAATACTTTTCCCAGAAGTGTGTATGTATGTTGAGCATTTGTCTTGCCCACATGCATAACAGTGCACTTCTCCAAATTAAACACCATTTGTCAGTCACAAGCGCAGTCCCCCACGATTGCCACACGGTCGATTCTGCTCCTTGGGGAGGGTTTAAAATTTTAAAGTTCTTAGCAGCAGTGTCTTTCAAATTTAAATCCACCCCAGAGAGTAGAAATTGCTCGCCCATATTTAGGCAGTGTCTTCTGGTGGAAAATCCCAGCAGTGGCCACGGTCGTCAGGAAGCCAACAGAATGACTCCCACACCCGCCCACCCTAGTACCACTTGAAATTGGGAGGTAAACATGAGGAAAACCCAGGGCAGTGCCTTTTTAATGCTGACATTCAGAATCAAGCTGTATTATGCAATAGACCTGTGGGTATGTTTTATTTCAGATTTCCAGCATTCGCTGTGTTTTTATTCTTATATTGGTGTAAATTCTCTTTAGAATGACTCTGTCGCAGCACCATGACATTTACGTTGCTTTTAATCTCTAGTATTTTCAAACTACATGAACAACTGAGAGAAAATCAGAGGCCGCTGGCACCTACATTTCAACTGTTGATGCAGAATAAAGGCAAGCATATGCATACATCAGACTTTTGCGAACGCTTATGCAATCCATCTAGATTGTTTTAAACGGAGACCAGTGAAACTTCAGCCCTGTTTTATCAGACTCATTGTGGAATAACTTGACGTAATCAGTCTTGGTGCTGTGGGCAAATTGAACGGATTCAAAAAGGGAAGTTTGGGAGAGGTGAGCACAGAGATGAGTGGCAACAATATGTTCAAGGACCTTTGAGAGAGATAGGGTGGAGTGATGTTGTTGCATTGATTCCATTGATAAGAAGTGCAATCAAAGAAGTGCCATCAATAGAACATTGCCCAGATGCAGGTACAATGATGATAATGCTGTTGACACATTGATTGAGAATAGAATTCAGCCCAGGATTTATTTCATAGTACAGAAGCTTTATAAAGAACTACCGGAGTGAATATGTATTCTGAGAATCCCGGTGGGGTGAAGCACTCACTGCGAGCACATCTCGGGAAATCGCAGGTGGGCAGCTTATCATAGAAAGTTACGGCACAGAAGGAGGCCATTCGGCCCATCGTGTCCGTGCCGGGACATGGTTATGGATTTTCCCCCACTAGAATTACCAGATGAAAAATAGTGGGTTGCGTGGCTGTGATCTGAGAAGCCCTCCCTGCGAGTATCACACTGAACCTGGGGTCGCCGGGATACAGAACCACCCCTAATAGGTACACTTTTCATCGATGCTTGACCTTACCTGTAATCGTGTGTTTGATGCAACAATTAAACCATTCCTTAAAATGGAGTGCCAGTTCTCTATATGTGAGCCACTAGATATAAAACAAACAGTTTCAGTACCTGAAATAACATTGTGGAACATGATGCAAAATAAACATTCGCTACCAGTTTCATTGGGGTTTCTCCCCCTCTGCCGCTGTAACTTTGATGGAAGTTTGTGCGCGTAAATGGGGTTTCTGCTGTAAAACGAGGTTTCTGCTGAACTTCCACCAAAGTAAGGCTGGAGGAGCGGGAAAATTCCCGGTGAATATGATTGTACTGTCCAAAAGTTCAAAATTGTAGTTTTTATTTCAGCTCCTTTGTAATGTTTGTTGAGCAAGGAGCAGCAGAAGGAATATAGAAAGAAAAATACAGAAAAAGAAAAAAGGAGATACACCAACATGTCCACAGAGAAAAACCATGACAGACCAACACAAAACCCGAGATGCACACACAAAATGCAGAAAGAGATGCACATGCAGGCATAGAGAAAGGCTAACACAGACCTAGTCAAAAACACACACGGTCACATTCATTGAGACACACAGACTGAGGGAGAATCAAAGATGCACATGCACACAGAGCAAGAAACCTAGATAGAGAAACATAGGGATAGATGTTCATCTGTACCACCTGGCCCTTAGGAGGAAAATCGGGTGGGTTTCATTACAAGCATGCATCACCACACCCCCGCACCTCACCCAATTTTCCTTTTTGCATTCTGCTAGGCATTAAAGATGAAAATCTAGGAACATAGGAACAGGAGTAGGCCATTCAGCCCCTCGTGCCTGCTCTGCCATTTGATAAGATCATGGCTGATCTGTGATCTAACTCCATATACCTGCCTTTGGCCCATATCCCTTAATACCTTTAGTTGCCAAAAAGCTATCGATCTCAGATTTAAATTTAGCAATTGAGCTAGTATCAATTGCCATTTGCGGAAGAGAGTTCCAAACTTCTACCTCCCTTTGTGTGTAGAAATGTTTTCTAATCTCACTCCTGAAAGGTCTGGCTCTAATTTTTAGACTGTGCCCCCTACTCCTAGAATCCCCAACCAGCGGAAATAGTTTCTCTCTATCCACCCTATCTGTTCCCCTTAATATCTTATAAACTTCGATCAGATCACCCCTTAATCTTCTAAACTCTAGAGAATACGACCGCCTCGTAACTTAACCCTTGAAGTCCGGGTATCATTCTAGTAAACCTACGCTGCACTCCCTCCAAGGCCAATACGTCCTTCCGAAGGTGCGGTGCCCAGAACTGCTCACAGTACTCCAGGTGCGGTCTAACCAGGGTTTTGTATAGCTGCAGCATAACTTCTGCCCCCTTGTACTCTAGTCCTCTAGATATAAAGGCCAGCATTCCATTAGCCTTACTGATTATTTTCTGCACCTGTTCACGACACTTCAATGATCTATGTACCTGTACCCCTAGGTCCCTTTGGACATCCACTGTTTTTAACGTTTTACCATTTAAAAAGAACCCTGTTCTATCCTTTTTTGATCCAAAGTGGATGACCTCACATTTGTCTACATTGAATTCCATTTGCCACAGTTTTGCCCATTCACCTAATCTATCAATATCGCTTTGTAATTTTATGTTTTCATCTACACTGCTTACAATGCCACCAATCTTTGTGTCATCGGCAAACTTAGATATGAGACTTTCTATGCCTTCATCTAAATCGTTAATAAATATTGTGAATAATTGAGGCCCCAAGACAGATCCCTGCGGGACTCTACTAGTCACATCCTGCCAATGTGAGTACCTACCCATTATCCCTAATCTCCGTAGCCTTTCCCTCAGCCAACTTCCTAACCAAGTCCGTACTTTTCCCTCAATTCCATGGGCTTCTATCTTAGCTAACAGCTATCTTCACTACGATCTACTCTATATTCTTTTAATATCTTAAATAGGAAAGATCATATACATATAAAGCAATATAAGGTGTAATTTTATGAAACTGTACTTTCAGGGGAACCTTGAGGAACTCAGATGTGCACTCCCCTTGATTTTCCATCCATTTTCACTCCAGTTTCTCATTACTAACTGTTTGTGCCAGTTTCCGAAGATGAATCTTCCTGAAAACTATCTAGTGCTGTAACACTGCCCCTTCCATCTCCAAATATTTACCATAATAGAGCCGCATTGCTAATACAGCCAGTTTAGTCCCTTAAGCAGCAAAATAAAATGAGCTGCTCTTTTTTAAAATATTCTAATTTTAAAATATATTCAGTAAAAGTTGATGGAAAATCATTGACACAGATGTTGGGTAATGCAAGATTGGTTCATAATCAAGCAGCTACTAAGGAAGCATTTCTATGATGAATGTTTTATAATTCTCTTTTTAATTATGAAGAACGCGATTCAGATCTTTAAAGATATAGAGAATGGAAACTCACTGAAATGCAAAAGTGCTCCCATAAAGTTTCTTTGCTGCCCTGAAATTGGATTCTTTGGCCGGTGGACTGCTGAGGAGCAGGAACTGGTGGGGGGTGTGCATGAACTTGAGTTGCTACATGAAAGAGTAAGGTGACAAGTGTTATGACAATCTTCCCACAGTAAATACATAAGCTCTTTGCTAACACACTCTGATATTGCACAACCTCTGATACACACACATTGCTCACATCTTCTGTGCTAATACAGAAACTCCATTGTAACATGCTATTGACATGATTCCTTAAAACAGCCTCAAAAACAGGATCTTATGGATAAATGATGTGCAACTGTCAGTTAAAGAAGTGCTGTCATCTTATCAGGGGAGCGTTTGAACAGGCTCAGTTCCTTGTTCAGCTTGTTCTTGAAACTCAATTGTGCAACTAGCACAGGAAATTCAAACCTTTTGGGCTCTTACTGCACTAAGCAACTATATAGGTGCTGGGAATCATCTAAGGAGACAGGAGACCAGAAAAAGCTACAAAAACTTAAATGTCTACAGACCAAATGCAGCACCATTGAAGGAGGGAGACTAATAGAGGAGGCAAGTAAGAGAGTTGTGTTCTGTGTAATTGTGATACAAGGGAGAGGGAGAGAGAAACAGACAGAGGCCCCAATATTTATGGGGAGGCGGAGAGAGTGTGGGAGAGCACGATAGCAGGGGGGAAACCCGGAGAGGCCGGAGACGCGGAGGTCCTGCCAAATTTAATGACAGGACCTCATTAGAATTTTCTTCTTCCATTTCCCACCTGGCAGCTGGCCAGGTTGACAGGCTGCCGGGTGGGAAAACCAGCGGCAGGAGGCTGCAGTCAGGGTCCGTTGGGGATGGTCCCCGGTAACCAGGAGGGAAAGATCAGGACTTGTTGGGAGGGAGTGGAGAGGGAAGAGCCCGGCAATGGCGAGGGAGGGAGTGAAAGATCGGGGCTTGGGGGATCGGAAGTCGTCGATCGCGACAGCGAGGAGGGGCTGCTATAGGCAGAAGAGAGGCCAAAGGCTTCCTTAATGGGCCTGGCAGAGCACTTCTGCTCCTCCTGGCCCACAAGGAGTGCTATAACCTGCTGGATCGGGCTGCTCTAATCTCCATTTCACTGCTGGGTTTCCTGAGCCCTGGGAAACCCGGCTGGCAACTATTAAATTTGAATCAGGCTCCCAACTGCACTGCAGGATAATGAAGTGTCTCGCCTCTCCAAGATAGGAGACACGCACACCTTGCAGCCCACCACCGTAAAAATGGTGGCAGGCACATACGTGACAAGTTGGGGACGTGCTCCCCAATTTTTAATTTTTAACTCCCTACCCCGGCCGTCATGGGGATTTAATATCGAGACCAGAATCACTGAACTTGGGGGAATGGAAGAGAGAGAACTGTGCTTGATGTGAAATGGGTACTAGGGACAGCTTGACAAGTAGCAGAGGTACAAGACCATCATGAGTTGGTGAACATGTGGATAATGGAGGCAACAACCTATCCTCCCCTACTAAAAATGTCCTTGCAATGCTCCAGTACAGATTTTAATTTTTGCTGTCATCCCATTCTTCAGCACAATTGTGCACTCTACAGCTTCATAAATTTTCTGATATTTATACCAGTTAAATACCTCGCTGGCTGCTCGATAAGCATTAAAGGATCATTTCTGCAGATGATTCATATTTTTAATTGCTATTAATGGAATCACATTCTCAGACAGCGCATATTTCAAAACTATACAGTCCTACGATTTTGTTAGCCACTTGTTGATCTCAACATAAAATGAACATCTCTTCCATTTCTTGTGGGAAAAATAGAAATTTCAGCCCCTTGATGCAATGGAAGAATTGAGGTGACATAATTTAACTCAACATCTTTAAACCTGTAAAAGTGTACTGGTGAGGAGAGAAAAAATATTAAAAACCAATGAAGAGATTTAGCAGATGGAAAGCCTATTAGCTGAAGTGGTCATCAAGGTAGATAAATCTCCGGGACCTGATGAAATGTATCCCAGGACGTTATGGGAGGTTAGGGAGGAAATTGCGGGTCCCCTAGCAGAGATATTTGAATCATCCACCGCTACAGGTGAGGTGCCTGAAGATTGGAGGGTAGCAAATGTTGTGCCTTTGTTTAAGAAGGGCGGCAGGGAAAAGCCTGGGAACTACAGACCAGTGAGCCTGACATCTGTAGTGGGTAAGTTGTTAGAGGGTATTCTGAGGGACAGGATCTACAGGCATTTGGAGAGGCAGGGACTAATTAGGAACAGTCAGCATGGTTTTGTGAGAGGAAAATCATGTCTCACGAATTTGATTGAGTTTTTTGAAGGGGTAACCAAGAAGATAGATGAGGGCTGTGCAGTAGACGTGGTCTACATGGACTTCAGCAAAGCATTTGACAAGGTACCGCATGGTAGGTTGTTACATAAGGTTAAATCTCATGGGATCCAAGGTGAGGTAGCCAATTGGATACAAAATTGGCTTGACGACAGAAGACAGAGGGTGGTTGTAGAGGGTTGTTTTTCAAACTGGATGCCTGTGTCCAGTGGTGTGCCTCAGGGATCGGTGCTGGGTCCGCTGTTATTTGTTATTTATATTAATGATTTGGATGAGAATTTAGGAGGCATGGTTAGTAAGTTTGCAGATGACACCAAGATTGGTGGCATTGTGGACAGTGAAGAAGGTTATCTGGGATTGCAACGGGATCTTGATCAATTGGGCCAGTGGGCCGATGAATGGCAGATGGAGTTTAATTTAGATAAATGTGAGGTGATGCATTTTGGTAGATCGAATCGGGCCAGGACCTACTCCGTTAATGGTAGGGCGTTGGGGAGAGTTATAGAACAAAGAGATCTCGGAGTACAGATTCATAGCTCCTTGAAAGTGGAGTCACAGGTGGATAGGGTGGTGAAGAAGGCATTCGGCATGCTTGGTTTCATTGGTCAGAACATTGAATGCAGGAGTTGGGATGTCTTGTTGAAGTTGTACAGGGCATTGGTGAGGCCACACTTGGAGTACTGTGTACAGTTCTGGTCACCCTATTATGGAAAGGATATTATTAAACTAGAAAGAGTGCAGAAAAGATTTACTAGGATGCTACCGGGACTTGATGGTTTGACTTACAGGGAGAGGTTAGACAGACTGGGACTTTTTTCCCTGGAGAGTAGGAGGTTAAGGGGTGATCTTATAGAAGTCTATAAAATAATGAGGGGCATAGATAAGGTCGATAGTCAAAATCTTTTCCCAAAGGTAGGGGAGTCTATAACGAGGGGGCATAGATTTAAGGTGAGAGGGGAGAGATACAAAAGGGTCCAGAGGGGCAATTTTTTCACTCAAAGGGTGGTGAGTGTCTGGAACGAGCTGCCAGGGGCAGTAGTAGAGGCGGGTACAATTTTGTCTTTTAAAAAGCATTTGGACAGTTACATGGGTAAGATGGGTATAGAGGGATATGGGCCAAGTGCAGGCAATTGGGACTAGCTTAGTGGTATAAACTGGGCGACATGGACATGTTGGGCCGAAGGGCCTGTTTCCATGTTGTAATTTCTATGATTCTATGATTCTATGATAACTCCTTGACATGAAGTGTCAGGCTGGCTTGTCACCTAAGCTCTCCTCCTTCAATGCGTTGCAAGGTCATTTGAAAGTGTTTGATGTTGAAAAATATAAAATTGTCCATCTTTCCCCATTTGAAATGCATTTCTTTCTAGCTAATCAGGACTGCCATTAATGGCATCACGTGCACATCACCACAAATGCAAGGAATATATGATGAGCAGGGGTCTGTGAAGGGAAGAAAGTATGTGAGAAAAGGGATTTTAAAATGCAGCAATATTTTAAATTATGGCATTTCTGTATATTGTAAAATGCATTAGTTGCAGCGTATAAAGGCTAAGTCAATTCCTGTTAATTCAATTTCTATGTTCAAGCCGAATTGAAGTAATTTAAATAAAACAGCACATGAGGGTTTTTTTTGCACAATTTAAATCGAATTAAGCAACTTCAAATTAAGAGTAGACTGTACCACACTTGTTGTGTAGTAGAGTTCTTTCATTACAGTGATAGACTTAGGCAAAGGGCAGTGGAATTCCACATATCTTGTGAATTGTCTGCACATTTATGAGTTCTTAGGTTTCATTAAATCCAGAAGTCCTTAACTTTAAAATAAAACCAACAAGCTATAACAAACCATTTAGAGTTCTACCTGATTTTGTCTAAATCACATTTCAGATTCAGCACAACCACCTCCCCTACCTTCAATGGCACCACTAATACTGCGATTCCCACCATCAACATACTGGGGTTTATTACTGACCAGAAGATTAATTGGACCAGCCAATCTAGAATGATGGCTACAAGAGCAGGGAGAAGGCTGGGTATTCTGCAATGAGTGGTTCACCTCATGACCCCTCAAAGCCTCTCGACCATCTACAAGACTCAGATGAGGAGTGTGATGAATAATCACCACTCACTAGGATGGGTGCACTGCAACAACGTTCAAGAAGCTCAACGCCATCCAGTACAGAGCAGTCTGCCTGATCGGTATTTCTACCATTGGACTCAATATCCATCTCCTTCACCAATGTATCTGCAGTACACACCTACAGGACATACTGCAGCAACTCACCAAGCATACTTCAAGGGCACCTCCCAGCCTTGCACTCTCTATCACTCTGGCAAGAGCAACAATATTACGGGAACGCCATCACCTCCAAGTTCCCGTCCAAGTCACACACCATCCTGATTTGAACATATGACACCATTTCTCCATTGTCACTGGGTCATAATTCTGGAAATCTCTACCCAATACCATTGTGTGAGCACCATCACCACAGGGCCTGCAGTGAAGAAGACGCACCAACACATTCTCAGGGCAACTAGGGATGGGCAATAAATGCGAACTTGCCAGCATCACTCTATCCCATGAAATATTTTTTAAAATGATTGTACTGTTAAACTTAAAGATGCTATTTCGTCATTACTGGTTAACAGCATAATGTCGAATTGTCATTTGACCTGAACAATTGCCAGTTTCTCTCACAGTTACTAATACTACAGTCTAAATGGTCACTGACTTTGCTCTAAAGCCCACAATACAAAAGGATAGGAGAAAGTTATGATGATCTTCCACATGAATCAAAGAATTTTCTGTTCTCTCCACTACTACATCAAAATGAAGCATTAAAATATTCAATGTACTTACTTTCAAATTCAGTCTCTCCAATGATGATTAAAAGGAGTTAATTAATGTTTTGATTTTCACTTCAGTTAATATTATCTTTCTGAAATTAATGCAACTGCCCAAAGAATAAAGTTAAATACTAATATTTCAGGCTCACTGTTACATCAAACATTACATTTCTCATTTAAGCATGAAAACTATTCATTAAAATCATCTGCATCATCACTTCCTTCATTTGAAACATCTCCTTTTTCTGTCAGTGCTCAGCCTTCATGCAGGAATAAATATGACTTTCTGTACTCATCAAGGTGAGTAATGTCTGTGCTGGGGAACGGGATCACTTTCCCACTCTGGATACACAAATCAGCATCATGCAAACCCAGGTGAGGAATAGCGGGGGCGGACTCAAACTAAAGGTCACCATACTCAAGGGAAAAACAGTGACTGTAAACAGGATGATTAGCATCCATATATGATTTTTTTGTTTCCTTCCAGCCGCCACAGAGGTGAAAATTATATGTAAATATTAGCTAATGCCGTAATGTTGTACAAAGTCCTTTTGAGGCACCTGATGAGCTGAATCTGATTGAAGTTATTTTAAATATTTGAATGAACACTTTATACTTTCTTACAAATAGCCTGATGCTGAAATGCTAACCTAATTTTTTTTTCTTTTCAGATGCTGCACATTTCCAGCATTCAGTTTTTCATACAAACTACTATTCTGTCAGGATGCAGTAAGTGGGTTTCATACAGTTATGGCCACAGTACTGAAGATATCCATCACTGCAATGCTCCCTTCCTACTGCGGTCCATCTTTTTTATTGCATTTCATCTAGTTAGAAGATCAGTGGAGAACTGCATAATGGCTGCCATCTTTATTAGCAGGATTGCAAAAAATATTTCAAAACGGTTTTCTTGCAAAATCACATATTCAAACCACTTACCCTATTTGCAGGTAATTTTACAATATGGGATCTGTTACTGGAAATAATCCTGGTGAAAAACAAACACAGTGTTACTTCATTTCCTTGATTAAAAAATAATTCAGCAATTAAAACATCATAACTCAAAAAATGAATTGATAGTTAAAAGGCCTCCTGGTTATCAATGGCAAATGAAATGAAAGCACCTTGCTGAGCGATTGTAGTGAGGTTACAATGCAACGTGGCTATAAATTCAGAACTAGCTGCTCAGAAAGGAAAGCACCCACAGACCAAACAGGGAAATGCTCAGCAGAGGCAGGTCACTGTGTCTCCTGGCAGGGAGGTTAGGAAAATGCGACTGGAATAAATGACCGTGCATTGCAGTCTATACATTAACACCAGGATCGCGTATAAAAAGAAAAGGGTTGTTCAGGTTTAATGAGTGAATCTGGTAAGACAGATGGCACCACTGAGGGAATGTAGGAGAAGATAACAATTGTGCTCAGATTGATCCAAGCATCTAGATTTGAGAAGACTGAGCTGAACAGGCCTCTCTTGTTCCTTCTCTAAGATTCCATTCTTAAATATTTAAGTAAAAGTACCATTGTAACAGAGGATGTGCCAAAGGATCCTGCTTGTCCATCTGTTTCTTGATTTCCAAGTATGGTGCCTGTCAAGATAAACAAAGATAAACTGCGTTTCATGTGCTACAATTGTGAGCACAACATCACAGTATATTGAAACAAAAATAGGAAATGCTGAATATACACAGCACGTCCAACAGAATAAGAGATAAATGAATGTTTCAGAATTCCAATGAAAGTTCTCTTTCTAAAACATCCCTATCTCTTCCCAGATGCTGACAGACTTGCTGTGTATGAATAGTGTTTTCTGTTTTTATTACAGATTTTCAGATTTTTTTAATTTTTGCATCCATTATAGCAGCCTTCTATTCAGTCAGTACTACACTATCATATTATACAAAGGACATTCCCTGAACAGCTACAGAGCATAAAATTACTGAGACCGCCTTGGGCATGGAAATTAACATCTTAATTCACATCTGACCATGACATGTTCTATTTAATGTCAACTCCAAAATGATTATGTTGTATTTTATTCAATCATGATTTTAATGGACTTATTAAAAACATGAAGATCCCCATCCATAACATTAGACTGTATGAGCTATCTGCAGAAATGTCTGGGTGACATCCTGAAAACCCCTGAATAGGGATTGGTTGATAATTTTGAGTAAATACAGTGTATAGTAGAGACAGAATGTAACAAATTCATGTGTAATTTGTTTTTCACTGCTGTGAACTATCACTGCTAGGGACTAACAAAATAACAGGAATAATATTACCCCCAACCCCATGAGCCGTTACCTTGTGTAACAACCTTTTGTTTGGCCAAATAATAAGAACTGAGATAGGATAGGGAAATCCCACAATTTCCTTTAGGAAAATGTGTATCATTCTGGAAGTATATAGAAACTCAACTAATTGGAAATACCAGTTAGTTATAGAGCACAAAAACATTGCGTAAAACAAACTGGAAAGCAAGATGCAGCAAGTTTGAATGTACAAAACACAAAAATGACTAAAGATAAAGGAAAGTCTAGAACAGCATCTCTTGTTCAAAGTGCCCTCCTCCACCACTGTTTAAGAGAACATAGTGATAAATAGATTTCTCAAACAAAAACAGAAAATGCTGTAAACATTCAGTAAGTCAGGAAGCATCTGTAAATCCTGAATCCATTATTTAGGAAGTGGTAACAGGGCACTTAGAAAATCATAATATGATTAGGCAGAGTCAATATGGTTTTATGAAAGGGAAAATGTGTTTGAAAAATTTATTAGAGTTTTTTGAGGATGTAACTAGCAGGGTAGATAAAGGAGAACCAATGGATGTCGTATATTTGGATTTTCAAAAGGCATTCGATAAGGTGCCACATAAAAGGTTGTTACACAAGATAAGGGCTCATGGGGTTGGGGGTAATATATTAGCATAGATGGAGGATTGGTTAATGGACAGAAAACAGAGAGTAGGGATAAACGGGTCATTCTCAGTTTGACAGGCTGTAACTAGTGGGGTGCCGAGATTGGTGCTTGGGCCTCAGCTATTTACAATCTATATTAATGACTTAGATGAAGGGACCGAGTGTAATGTATCAAAGTTTGCTGACGATACAAAGCTAGGTGGGAAAGTAAGCAGTGAGGAGGACACAAAGAGTCTGCAAAGGGATATAGACAGATTAAGTGAGTGGGCAAGAAGGTGGCAGATGGAGTATAATGTGGGGAAATATGAGATTATTCACTTTGGTAAGAAGAATAGAAAACCAGAATATTTTTTAAATGGTGAGAAACTATTAAATGTTGGTGTTCAAAGAGACTTGGGTGTCCACGTACAAGAAACACAAAAAGTTAGTATGCAGGTACAGCAGGCAATTAGAAAACAAATTGCATGTTGGCCTTTATTGCAAGGGGTTTGGAGTACAAGAGTAAGGAAGTCTTATTACAGTTGTACAGGACTTTAGTGAGACCTCACCTGGAGTACTGCGTACAGTTTTGGTCTCCTTATCTAAGGAAGGATATACTTGCCTTGGAGGTGGTGCAACGAAGGTTCACTAGATTAATTCCTGGGATGAGAGGGTTGTCCTATGAAGAGAGGTTGAGTAGAGGTTGAGTCTGGAGTTTAGAAGAATGAGAGGTGATCTCATTGAAACACATAAGATTATGAGGGGTAGATGCTGAGAGATTGTTTCGCTTGGCTAGAGAATGTAGAACTAGGGGACACAGTCGCAGGATAAGGAGTCGGCCATTTAAGACTGAGATGAGGAGGAATTTCTTCACGCAGAGGGTTGTGAATCTTTGGAATTCTCTACCCCAGAGGGCTGTGGATGCTGAGTCAATGAATATATTCAAGGCTGAGATGGATAGATTTTTGGACTCTAGGGGAATCAAGGGACATGGGGATCGGGTGGGAAAGTGGAGTTGAGGTCGAAGATTAGCCATGATCTGATTAAACGGCACAGCAGGCTCGAGGGGCTGTATGGCCTACTCCTGCTCCTATTTCTTATGTTCTTATGTTCTAATGTAAGGAAAGGAACAGTGTTAATATTTCAGGCGTAGCCCTTCATCAGGACGGGAAGATATAAGAGATGAACAGCTTATAGGAAGGAACAGAGCGTGGTAAAGGGGGGGAACACATACACAAGAAAAGAAAAAGGATGATAGTAAAATTATTAGGTGGAGAACAGGAGATAGTAAATTAACAGAAGTGATAACAGTGTAAGAGGAAAGGAGACCTGATAGGAGAAATTAGAGAAATCAAAGAACGTGCAAATAGCTAAAGCAAGTTGGATAAGTTGGAGATATATTTCTCACTTTGTAAAATATCATTGAGTTTGCTGCCTCATGAAAATTTGCATTTTGATTCTCCTTCCCTCTGAAGATATATAATATAGGGAGGTGCAACATGCATTCTACATTGGTTGTGCTTGTTCTTTAGATTAGAATGAAAGCTAATCTGGAGTCACCTGAATCCTGAAAAATCATATTACTGGCCAAATATTACAACACAATCACTCAGCAGAGATCTTTCCAAGTCTAGACAGTTCAATGTCAGCTCCCAGGCCATTATAAAGTACAGGCCACATTGTAGTGAATGGTGCCTCTCTAGGAAGCTTTTGGTACCTCTCCGTAACATATATCATGAAGCAACTAAAGAGTTAAGGTGACCCAAAATGGTGAATCCCAATGAGGCAATTCATTTGATGATATTTTACAACAGGTGACAAACATATTTTTCTCAGAGACAGGGAATACTTTGAACAGAAAGCACTCTCCACAGACTTTCCCTTCCTTTTAAGGTTTATAATAAATGTAGATTATAGCTGTAGCTTTTAGGGGTGCTATCAGTGAATGCCATGTAATGCTTGGTTACAAACTTTGGGCCTTACCTGGGTCATTTCCCTGATGGATGTAATGCTGTCCAGTGCTTTAACTAATCGTTCATAGTCTTTTTTCTAGTTCAAAATGAAAAAAAATAACACTTTAGAAAAGAGTTTAAAATAAAGGCAACATGATGGTTAATAGTCGTAAGATGAACCCGCCCTACTTAAAATACATAGAAATAGATCACAGTTATAACTCTGAAACAGGCCATTCGGCTCAACCAGTCCATGTCGGTGTTTACCCTCCAACCGAGCAAATAGGCCTAGTCAGATTCAGCTGCCCTATTGATATACTCCTTGATGTTTTTTCTTCATTCACCTATCCAATCTGATCTTGAATGTTGACATAGTCTCTATCTCAACTACCAACCCTTGAAGTGAATTCCACAGACTCACAACTTTGTGTTAAGAAAATTTCTCCTGCCTTCTGTCCTAAACCTTTTACATTTACTCTTGTATCTGTGGCTCCTCATTCTAGATCCTAAACTATTAGAAACAGTCCGCTTCTATCTACCCTGCCCCATCCTTTAATAATTTTTAAAACTTCCATCTTATTGACCCGTGATCTGTGGTGTTCTAACGACAAAAGCCCCAAGTTTTCAAATCTTTCTACATATTTGTATTTCTTCACACTGGGCAGCATCCGAGTGAATCTGTGTTGTACCCTCACTAAAATCTCAATATCCTTCCTATAGTGTGGAGCTCAATACTGCACACAGTCCTCTAATTGAAGTCTCATTAAGATTTTATATAGACTTACCATTCCTCTAGGTCTTTATCTTCTACAACTATTATGAAAAAACTTAGAATTCCATTAGCTTTTTTAACAGCTTTATACAGCCTACACACACATATGACTAACAGTAGTAAGGTGTGTCTGCCTTGCTTTCAATACAATCTATACACAAAGATGCTGAAAACTACTTTTCTCTGTTGAGTGTGAATGGTTTGAGTAAAATGAGTTGTGGACATTTGTTTTAGTTTATGCCTCAAATCTACTTACAGTGCAGATTGTTACATGCAGTTTTATGCTGAGCAATCAGTTTTATTTAATAGTTAAACGTGGCCAGGCTTATGAAGACCTTCAGGAGGTATGGAATGAGAAAAGGCCATTTGGAGCATTTAGCCCGTTCTTTTTCACATTTTATGTACATACTATGCTGCCATGAACTCTAACCTACTTATTTAATATCCTGAGATAAAGTTTTGTATAAATATTTCTGATTCCCAAAGGTAATCAAGAAAAACTGCAGAATAATAATCCTCCTCACAACTCTGTTAATCAGCCCTGGCTTGCTGTTCTCCACAGATACCATTCTCCCCGCAGCACAGGAATTATTGGGCACTAAATTGTGCCATGTAGCACCCGTTGTTTCGGCGCTACGTGGCCTCTCGAACATCCAAGATGGCGTCTTGGCTGCGCACGCATGTTTCCAGCGTGACGTGCGCCGGATGCCATCTTGGTATAGGAGTTAGTGCATGCGCAAATACCGAATGCCAGAAGCATGTAAAGTAGGGAGAAAATGCATGCAATCAGTGTGCAATGCTGATTTAAAGTGAGAGATAGCATTTTGGACCTTGACGTTCAACTCAACGCAGTCTTAACCATGCACACCTGAACGTATCTTAGAGTGCCTGGAGGACCCCCCACCAGCGCTATTTAAAGGGACCACAATTCATGTGCTGCCTGCATAGGGGTCATTGGGTGCGGGGTAATAGCGGATCGCGCTATTCGTGCCCGAAAATGGGCCCTATCAAATTTTTCCCCCATTATGTCCTATGGAACATTTGATCATCTGAGTCTATACCTCTGCCTACAGCCTTCAGTTTTCTATTCCTCATTGGACATTCAACAAACTGCTGCTTTAAGCGCTTAATCGTTGTAGCTGTTAACCCGTAGATATTTCAAAGAAAGAAAAAAAATACATGGTCTTCTTCTGCCTTCTCTTTTCTTTCGTGTTGTCCATAGTTTGGAAGGAGATTCCAGATACTTGCCCCTTGTCCATGTCTCTAAAAAGAGATATTCATCTGTTCTCTTCCTTCACCAAATCTTTGGAAAAGGTCCTTGCTGCCCTTCACCCTTGAAAGTAGACAATCATATATTGCCTTCCATTCCTTCTCCTCCTCCTAGTACCCATACTTCTGGGAGCAAACGACATCTGCTCTATGTCTCTATGCACATTTGCTCTCAAAATGTAATTCTACAGCTATTTGCACTGCTCAACAAGTGTTTAATGAT
The DNA here is from genome assembly GCF_035084215.1 of Heptranchias perlo. NCBI lineage: Eukaryota > Metazoa > Chordata > Chondrichthyes > Hexanchiformes > Hexanchidae > Heptranchias > Heptranchias perlo. Next base: position 60,861,837 of record NC_090325.1, on the reverse strand, counting down.
GGTTGGCATAAGTTTCTGCCATGCTTTCATATTGATACACAGCGGAATTTTGTGGACTGGGAAGGGTGTGGCTTCACACCATGCAGTAAAGATATCAAGATCATTTACTTTCTGGGTGATAAATTTGTTTTCAAGAAGAAAAAACAGGCACTATGATTATTGGAATTTTAAAAACACCTCTATTATTTACAGCATTGTAGGTTAATCTTCAGAGACACAGACAGCATAGCAGCTGAGGCTGGTCCTCTGTAAAAATTAACAATGAAGCAACGGTAGCAGATTATCTAATATACCTAACTCACGAATGCAGAAATACATGATGGATATTTGACCATATTAACTGACCAGCTAATTCACTTTAAAAACTCACATAATAGTTTCTCACGAAAAACACATAAAAGCACAATTGTGTAATTACTTTGAGCTTTCTCATGCTGATAGCTGTCTGACTAACAGAAATGAATGACCATATAGCCTTGAGACTAGCTACAGACCTACTGATAATAAAGACAGTTTCTTGGGGAAAAAGCACTTTCCCAGGCCTGCGTCCAAAATATCGAGACGGCCATGGGAACCAGAGGGTGGGTTCCCTATTTTGATTGACTAACTACCTGAGCCAATAAAGAATGTACGTGTACTCCCATATTCTGTGACAGGTGGGCGTTGTTACTGAACTGTATAAACATGAGCTGTTTCTTGAACTCAGCGAAGACGTAGCCTCTACCATTGTTTTGAGGCACTCTTCCACTTGTACAAGTTTCTTAATAAATTCTCGCTTGTCTTATTTTTGTTTGGGTGTTAATGCTTTGTATAGAATAAGTAATATTAAGTTTAAGTTTTCAACACCTCTCTTGTTGGGCTTTTTAACACACTGGGTAAGAAAGGAGTCTTGCTCATGTTGTAAAAACTCCATTCCCTGTACCCCTTTACCTACCTCTTCTTGTCAGTTTATTTGGGGGTTGTTAAAATTGCCCATGATTATTATTCTATGTTCTTTATTCATTTTACATACTTGCATACATATTTCTTCCCCCATCTCCTTTCCACTATTAGGTGGTCTGTAATATACTCCTTTTAGCGTAATCGATCCCTTCTTATCTTTTATTTCAATCCATATGGATTCTGTTTCTATCCTTCTGTTAGTTATATTCCTTTTTTCTACTGCCATTATGTTATCTCTAATTAGTACAGCTACTCCACCCCCCTTTCTTCCTTCCCTATCCTTTCTGATTATGTTATAACCTGCAATATTTAGTTGCTAGTCCTGTTCTTTATGTAGCCATGTTTCTGTTATTCCTACTATATCTGGTTCCTCGTGACGGATTATTGCCTCCAATTCCCGTTTTATTTGGACACTGTATACATTGCTGTACAAGCAATTTAATTTGTCTATAATAGTTATTCCTTTTACATTATTTTTAACAGTCCTTTTATACTTGTTTTATAACTGTATTTGTTCCTTGACCATTTATGTTGTCTTTATTCCTTATCTTTAGGCTTTTGTTATTGCTACCATATCCCTCCATCTGTCATAATTAAAACTTTATTCGACAAAAATCAGATCAATTAATTTTTACACAGAGGTATTTCAGATAAAAGCTAATCAATAGATAAGAGGTAGGCTGCATGAACCTCAGTTAGAAACAACATGGTCATAGAAACAAGCTTTTTACTCCCAAATTACTTGTGATGCACTTAATTAAACAAGATGCATTAGGAATGTGATGAGGCCCAGCCAGTACAATAAATTAGCCAAGTTTTAAATGATGTAACTAATGTTTAAAAGCCGTAGACTCTCTGAATTGCTATTGGCAATGAGAAACAAAAGACGAAAAGACAAATCAAAGAATGCTTTGGATGGAAGTTGAAACATGAGGATAAATGCTTAGCTTGGTCTTAACATGCAGCATTGCACACCAGGAGGAATGCTGGACATGAAGGATTGTGTGCCCATTATGCAGGATGCCTGATTGTCCATCCATTAATTTAATCAGACAGACAATCGGGTGGACTATATAACGACCATACTATCCTCCATGCCCAATATCCTGATGTGTACTCTCAGTATGCAATGTTTTGTGCGAGGAAGACCAAAGTAGAAAATTATCCATATGATTTTTGTGATTATTTTTAACTCATTACACCAAGTAATAGTTCAGATAGCAATTTTATACTAGACACTCATTAACTAGATGGTTAATTAACAGGAAAATAAAATACCCTTGGGTTAAATGCCAGGGTCCGAGGATCAAGGGGATCCACCACAGATGGATATGGCTCGAAAATGACAACCTTTCTGGGAGATTCCAGAGCGGATCGGCACATGGACACTAACAAATCCACAACCTGCAATAACAGAAGAGAATCAATTGGAAGTGTGGTCACCTGGACAGTGGGCCAAGAGTACAGGAACTAATAAGGGGTAATGTTCTTCCAGGTTGGAGCCTTGTCAGCCAGCAGTGTGCATCCACATTTTTGATTTGTGCTGCCAGTGGGCGAGGCTCCCAGCCTGGTGCGCCAGGTCCAAAAATTACCCCCAATAGTTTATAATCACAAGTATTTGCTGGTCTTGGAAAATTATCTGCTTCGTGTCAGCTTGGCTCAGCTGATAGAATCTTTGCTTGTGAGTCAGAGAATTGTGGCTTCAAGCCCGACTTCAAGACTTGAGCACATAATCTAGGCTGGCATTTCAGTGAAATACTGAGGGAGTGCTGCATTGTCCGAGAAATCAGATACCATGGTGTCCTGGAAAACATCCTTCCCTCAATCAACACAAGCAAAAATAGATTAAGTGGCACTCATCTCAGTGCTGTAAGTGCAAATTGGTTGCTGCTTTTGCCCACATAACAACAGTTAACTGCAATTTATTGTAGAGCAAATTTAGCAATCCTGTGTTTCCAGTATGGAGCCTCAATAGACAGGAGTGCAGGTCAGAGATAGAGCTACAACACTGTAGTATCAATTCTCTGATCCATGCTCCCATTGAGTAAGCAAGGCTCTATACTGGGAGGACAGAGTCACTGAATAAAGCTTTATATGAGACGCTAAATTTTCTTTTACGTTAGGGACATTTCGGAGAGACTTGATATGGCTATATAAGTGCAACTTGATTTGTAATCTGTGTAATGCATTGTTGTCCTAATTTTTAAAAATGTTTTGTAAATTTTGTGCTCATCAAGGATGTTGGTGCTGGGCAATGTAACACTTTCTACTTCAGGCACTAAAGGCAGAAATTGGGCCATGTAACGCCCGTTGTTTCAGCGCTAAGTGACCTCCCAAAGTGCCAAGATGGAACCTTGGCTGCTCAGCAAGTTTACAGCATGGTGTGCATGGGATGCCATCTTGTTATAGGTATTAGCGGGTGTGCAAATACCGAACGCCGGCAGCATGTAAAGTGCATGAGAAAATGGATACAATCAGTGTGCGACACTGATTTAAAGTGATAGACATCATTTTGGAACTTAATGCTCAACTCATCGCACAGTCTCAACCACGACCATCTGAACATACCTTGATGACTGTTTACACCATTTCTCTGGGGTTTCCGCCGATCTTCCGCCAAAGTTACGACGGGAGGTCGGGAAAACCGTCACAGAGCCCTATGCCCTTGTATTTTTAGATGTGGAGTAAAGTTCTATTCTGCTCCAAATGTGTGTCTCTGTCCCAGCGCAGAAAAAGGGTATGGTAGCATAGAGGTTATGTTACTGGACTAACAATCTGGCGTTATGAGTTCAAATCCCACCACGGCAGCTAGGGAATTTAAATTAAATTAATTAAATAAAATTTGAAACAAAAAAAAACTAGTATCAGTAATGGTGGCCATGAAACTATTGGATTGGCATAAAAACCCATCTGGTTCACTAATACCTTTTAAGGAAGGAAACCTGCCGTCCTTACCTGGTCTGGCACTATATGTGACTCCAGACCCACAACAATGTGGTTGATTCTTAATCACCCTCTGAAATGGCCTAGCAAGCCACTACAGTTGTTCAAGAAGACAGCTCACCACCACCTTCTTAAGGGCAATTAGGGATGGGCAAGAAATGCTGGCCTTGCCAGCGATGCCCACATCCCATGAATGAATAAAAAAATGCCTGCACTATTGCACCAGGATGATTTTTTTCCATTTCTTATACCAGCCAACCTGTGGTCTCTCTGAGTGTAAGTGGTAATTTAATGCCAAGTAGTGCTGAATTAGGGGCAATTTTTGGTACATGACCACAAGGAACTTTATTGAGCGTGGCCAAACTCAAGAATCCATCTTGTTAATATTGTGGACCCTCTCTCCTTTGAGATCATTCCTAAATTACATTCCTTATTCTAGCTAGCAACAGCTCTGCAGAACTGGAAAAGTGAGATCGATAGCTGGTAGATCCTATTACAGGAAATAATGATTTTCTGTCTTAAGAAGAAATCAGGGTTCACTCAGTAGGTTGTGGTGGGGGGACCTCTGAATCCAGGAATATTGACATGTTCATTACCTACTTAATGGGAGGAACCCCCTGATAGCACCAATTTTAACCTTTGCCTGGCGAGAACGGATCGGATTCAAATCAGATGCCCGATTTACACTCTGCCCAATTTTACACTCCATTTGAAATGCAGGTTTGCTTGATCACCAGTCATATGTGCTTTATAAAAGCTCAGTCTGCTTCATTAAATGTGCTTTTTAAAATTTATTTTTTCATCTTCAAATTTAAACCCCAGCCCCTCTGTTGAAGGCACAGACTGATGCTGGGGTGTAATTCCACAGGTACCAGCTATCATCCAGTATCTCGACTAAGTAGCTATCGTTCAGACCTGATCATAGACAATAACTGTTGGCTGGCTATTCTTCCAAGAAGTGCAGCACAGTTAAACTCAATCCTAGATTATTGACACTCTCTTTCCAGACAATAATGCTAAGGAGCAGGAACCCTAAGTGATCTTTCCCCAGGGGTGCTGAGGTCAATTTTAGTGCCTCAACCATTGTCTTTGTTAAGATCAGCTAACAGCATTGGATGAAAATTGAACCAGAGACCCTTATAGCCTGTACAGCTCAGTCCCATACTAAGCAGTGCGCTTACTAACTGAACCATTAAAAGAGCCTATTAATATGACTGGTATCATTTCACTGGAATAATAGACACAATTAGGAGAGAAAAAAATTACTGAATTTTAAATTTAAAACATAACAAGCTTAGTAACTCAATATATAATACAATATATAAAAAGATTTTCATTCCTTCTGTCTTGGTTGTGTTTAACCTGGATCCTAGGTGTAAAAGCAATGCCCGAATGCCCTGTGCCACCCATTCCCCTCATTACAACATGTTCATTGTAACTGTCAATTGCTTTAAACAGTGAAGTCTGTGAAAAGGATTTGTCTATTTAACATTTCTGTACCTGGGCCCCTGTTGCTATTTCATCTGCAGCTTCATTCATTACTCCCAAAGTCTGGAAAGCAAATACACACAGCTCCCGCTCACATACTGTGGGCTGTAATAAAAGAAAACAGAGCACAATTAATATATAAACAAGATTTGGACACATCATGAAGGGTGCAAATACATCGGTGAAATAAATGTTTAGTAATGCTGACCCATCACTTTACTGGGCCAAAAATCTGTTTTCCTCAGGTTCTCATGTAAGTATGTGGATTTTGTTTAAATTTTCTGCAGATGGTTCTTAATACAATGAAATCCCACTGGGTCCTCTTTGTAAGGATGTAACATCTTGTGTCGTCCAGTCCTCCAATAAGCTGGTGAGGGATGATTTTAAACCTGCTATTTAGTAATCTTAGCCACCCATTTGCAATAGACATTATGCAGAGTCCAATAAGTCCACCACATAAGGAACAGGGTGGAAACTGTGAGGACAACTCTTTGCGTGCAGCTTTGTTGCCTTCTACTGGTCATTTACAGAATGACATTGGTCAAGGCCTTTTTTGGAGCTCCTGACCAGAGAACAGTAGGTGGACTAGAAGAGAAAGGAGCTGGAAAAGGGGAAAAATAATTTTAAAGCTGGGAAAAAATAGATCTGAATCAATGGACTTTGAGTATTTTTTCAGAATAAGTTAACAAATAAAAAAGATGACGGGTACAGTAGTTTAGGTGGTTATGTTACTGGACTAGTAATCCAGAGAATGTGAGTTCAAATCCCACCAAGCAATTTGAGAATTTCAATTCAGTTTTTTAAAAAAATATAATTTTTTTTTTAAAAAAGCTGACATCAGTAAAAGTGACCATGAAGCTGTTGGATTACTGTAAAAACTCAACTCGTTCACTAATGTCCTTTAGGGACGGAAACCTGCCATCCTTACCAGGTCTAGCCTATATATGAGTCCAGACCCACTCCAACATGGTTGACTCTTAACTCTCCTCTGATGTGCTTAGCAAGCCATTTAGTTGTATCAAACTGCGGCAAAGAATGCACCTTTACTGTAGAGGTTCAAGGAGAAGGTACCTTCCCAAGGCAACTAGGGATGGGAATAAATGCTGGCCTTGCCACTGATGCCAATATCCCAAGAATGGATAAAAAACAAAATTGAAGAAAAGTCCCTGCACCGAATTACAAGACCAGTCAGGGAACTTGTGGCCTTGCCTTTGAAGCATATGGAATTCAGCAATGAATTCCATAACACTCATGTACCATGTACTTCAAACTGATTCCAGAGATGATTCCAGAGATGGGTTCAGGTCTACTTCGGAGTTTTGCTGGTTTAGTATGGAAAATGGATGTCAGATTTGTCCGAATTTGCATAGGAATCTGATAGTGTTTTGTAAATTAAATTAAATAAGGAATGGATACCTCTCTCAAGCAACAACTAGACTCCCAGAATTGTCCAGCAGAATCTCCTGGGTCCTGTAACTCAATTAGTTGCAAGAAAGTAGTTTTGTAAAAGCACTGAAGCATTCATTGCAATACCACCAGCATCCAGCAGTTGGCAGCACTAGCTAATTGGCAGCATCAATTCAACAATAACTATGCATATTAGAGACATAATTAGTGGAGTATTTTTGCCTTTCTGTGCACTCCATAATTCTAGAATACAGTAATGAAATCACACTAACTTATATAAGAATATATCATGCTAGCCTGTCTTCAGACCATGCTACAAACTCCGTTCCCTGGCCACTGTCTGAGGCTGAACCAGGCCATTCGCAATTTCGGCATCCTATTTGACCCCGAGATGAGCTTCCGATCCTATATCCTCTCCATCAAGACCGCCTACTTCCACCTCCGTGACATCGCCCGTCTCCGCCCCGCCTCAGCTCATCTGCTGCTGAAACCCTCATCCATGCATATGTTATCACTAGAATTGACTATTCTAATTCTCTCCTGGCTGGCCTCGCACCTTGCACACTCTGTAAACTTGAGTTTATCCAAAACTCTGCTGCTCATATCCTAACTCGCACCAAGTCCCGTTCACTGATCACCCCTGTGCTCACTGACCTACATTGGCTCCGGGTCCGGCAATACTTTGATTTTAAAATTCTCATCTTTGTTTTCAAATCCCTCCACGGCCTCACCCCTCCCCATCTCTGTAACCTCCTCCAGCCCTATAACCCTCCGAGAACTCTGCGCTCCTCCAATTCCGGCCTCTTACGCATTCTTAATTTTCATCGCTCCACCATTGGCGGCCACGCCTTCAACTGCCTAGGCCATAAGCTCTGGAATTCCCATCCTAAACCTCTCCGTCTCTCCACCTCTCTCATCCTTTAAGACGCTCCTTAAAATCTACCTCTTCGACCAAGCTTTTGGTCACCTGTCCTAATATCTCCTTACGTGTCTCGGTGTGAAATTTTGTTTGATAACGCTCCTGTGAAGCGCCTTGGGACGTTTTACTACATTAAAGGCGCTATATAAGTGCAAGTTGTTGTTGTAGCTGATTTTATAAATGGTTCCTTCTCCTCTGGTACTATCCCCTTCTCTTTCAAATCTACTGTCATCACCCGCCCCTCAAAAAAACCACCCTTGACTCCTCTGTCCTTGCAGATTACCGCTCTATCTGCAACCTCCCTATCCTCTCCAAAGTCATTGAACGTGTTGTCGCCTTCCAAATCTATGCTCATCTTTCCCGCAAACCTCTCTCCAATCTGGTTTCCGCCGCTGCGACAGCACTGTAATGGCCATAATCAAAGTCATGAAGGACATCCTCTGTGACTGTGGTTCACTATCCCTTCTCATCCTTCTTGACCTCTCTGCAGCCTTTGACAGAGTTGACTGCACCATCGTCCTCCAACACTTCTCCCCTGTCGCCCAGGTGAGCGGGACTGCTCTCGTTTGGTTCCACTTCTATCTATCCAGTGATAGTCAGAGAATCTACTGCAATGGCTTCTCTTCCTGTCCCCGCACTGTTGCCTCTGGAGTTCCCCAGGGATCTATCCTTGGCCTCCTCCTATTTCTCATCTACATGCTGGCCCATCCAAAAACACAATGTCAGGTTCCATATGTATGTTGATGACACTCAGCTTTACCTCACCACCACATTGCTCAAACCCTGCATTTCCTCTGTGTGTCAGACTGTTTGTTCGATATCCAGTCCTGGATGAGTCGCAATTTGAAGTCATTGTCTTCGACCCCACTACAAACTTCATTCCCTTGCCATCAATTTCATCCCCCTCCCTGGCCAATGATTCAGGCTGAACCAGACTGTTTGCAACCTCAGCATCCTATTTGACCCTGAGCTGAACATTCGACCCCATATCGTCTCCATCACCAAAACTTGCCTATTCCAATGCTCTTCTGGGTGGCCTTCCATCTTCCACCGTCCATAAACTTGAGCTCATCTAAAACTCTGCTATCCTAAGCAGCACCAAGTCCTGCTCATCCATCACCCCTGTGTTCCCGGTCCACCAATGCCTCGATTTTAAAACTCTCATCTTCGTGTTCAAATCCATCCATAACCTCACGCCTCCCTATCTCTGTAACCTCCTTCAGCTCTCCAACCCTCCAAGAACTCTGCATTTCTCCAATTCTGGCTGATGTTGCATCTCCCACTCCCTTTGCCCTACCATTGGTGGCCAGGCCATTAGCCATCTAGGTCGTAGGCTCAGGAATTCCCTCCCTGAACCTCTCCCCCTCTCCTCCTTTAAGACACTCCTTAAAACTAACTCTTTGACCAATTTTTTAATCATCCATTCTATTATCTCCTTTTAGCTTGGCCTTAATTTTTGTCTGATTGCGCACCTGTGAAACTCCTTGGGACATTTTCCTACATTAAAGGTGCTATATAAATGCAAGCTACTGTTGTCATATCTGTCCTTATTTGCGATATTTCACAATGGCAAAAATTAAAATATTAAGTGTGAAAATATGACTGACGTCTTCTACAACACATTGCATGCATTCTTTACATGTTACCTTAATATCATTAATCACACTGCATGAATATGAAAATATTTCAGATCTACTTGTCAGCGAAGGAAGCTTGCCCACTTTTGTAAAACATCACTAGACTCTCGTTTGTGGCACTTATTATTGTCATGGGGTTTTCAGACTGTTGAAATAAATCCATTAATCTACCACGACCACTGGTGTCTATTTGTATTCCAACAGCTTTCTCAAGCCTTCATTCAGTAACAGTCATGTACTGGTTATTCTAAGCCATTTGGGTGGCTACCACTGCCCCCCCACCTCGCAAATATGAGAATACTCCATGTTGACAAGTTAGGAGTCATTTTTTGAAAATAACACTCCTGGCAGATAAAAAAAATCACAGGTAGCATGTGTTCCAATTCCTGATACATGCTCCTGGTGGATGAGGCTCTGTGCAAGTGAGCAATTTATTCCTGTAATTTCTAAACATGGATTAAGAAGAGACTGTCCAATTTAAGAGGTTGGGATGTACACCAGTGGGAGCCAGGTTCGAAGATTTCCATAAGAACTGTCGAACCATGATAAGGTGCCGGTGTACATTCCTGGATTGGTAAATCTTTTTGGTGGTAGCCACTATCTTGAACGTAGATGCAAAGTTTTTTGAAAATTGCAGGTACACCTAATGGCTTGTTATGTAAGGGCACTATTCAGTCTCCACACAAAGTACCAGCTTTGCTCTGTGCTGAGTTAACTTATCTCAACTGGCTGATGGGAAACCACAACTAGCTTCAGTTCTAGTTGGACTAGGGAGAAAAAAAACAGCCATTGTCCTCTTCCTGATCGCTATGCAGTGACCTCTACTGGAAAGTGCTTACGTGTGAACATCGGATACTAACCGATTCGGCTCAACTGTGATGCTCCTCCTGGTGAATAGCCTGTCAACATTCACTGTGTAAATAAACACTTTAAGAAAGATTACGTGGGCACAGTCCATGAAGGCTACTAGTGCCTGTGAATCTATCTCCAAAAGAGTCAGTGCCTTCAGGAAAGTCGAGCAGAAAATTGGGGGTGGTGAGAAATTGCTGAAATCTTCTGACTTCTAAATGTTCAGGTCAACTACCAAAGCTTCCCAGTATTTACAGCTTTACATGGCTTCTTTTTGATTGTTTCAAGGTTGATTTAGTTTCTTCAGATGTGCAGTATTTGCCTAATGTAGCATTATGTTCACTTACACCCACATTATCCTTCTTCATCTCTTTTGCACCTTCTAGCAGAAAATAATGAATGGGCATCCATTAACATTTTAATGCTCTCTGTAATGTGCGCAGCTCAAACATTACAGGACAGCATGAAACATATTGTGTTATTAACGGCTGCTTTATTGAATCTGGACAGTATCCTGACTTGAAGCTCTTTGAAAGAGCTGTAGGTTGCACAGTCACAATTCATGTATTATCTCTTTCTCTTGCTCTCTTTGACACATAAAAGAATGCTGCTCGGTCACATGCACCAGTCATTGGTGTTACCGCATTATCATAGCAAGCCGACGCATGTTTCAGTGAGTGACTTATGTGGCACATGGTGGATGTTACTGTTGATAATAAGCTAACTCATAAGTGTTGCAGGCACCAATAACTTATGACTTTTTTTGCTTGAGTGAGGGACTGCATTGTACTTTCTGGCATCGATGAGGTATGGCATTCTGCTCACTCTCATTTTACACAATGAACAGCCCCATTTGCCATCTGTGCAAGCAAGGAAAAATAAATCTAATTTATAATAGCTCTTAGATGTGTAAGGCTGAAATTCTACTGCCACTTTTGCGTCAATGTAAAGTGGCTTCAGGTGTACAGGTAGTCTAATTCAGGAGTCAGGTCTTGATCTAAAGGCAAGTATATGAGAGCCACTCCAGGAGTCCATCTAACCTTGACTAGACTTCATACTGGGTGGAGTATAACTTCAGTCCAATGTCAGGATGGATTTAAAAAGTGCTGGTGTGATCTGTTGGGCCTCCTGGATACACTACAAACTTAGTATTACAAGGGCTGAAATTGTTAGGTCCAGTTCCCAGCGTGGGGCCTAACTAGATGTTCGCACGAGTCAGAGATAGGGCTGCAATATTATGGCCCCGATTCTGGGACCTGCACTTGTCACTAGTGAGGCGCATGCCAGCAGGGGAACTTGTAATTTGGGATTTTAAGTTTTTTTAATGCTAATATATTTTAAAAAAAATTGGCGATAGAGCTCACCTCTGTGAACATGCATAGAACTCTCTCCTGGCGGGCGGAGTATGAGCTACATCCTGTCGTGTAACTTCCCTCTTGCCAACTGCACTTGGCACTATATAGTTACCACACTCAGAAATTGTGTAATCTAACTGGATTTCTAACAATTAGTTACTTCCATGGATAATTTAAAAACACCTGTTAATAATAGTCGCCGTATGTGCTGGGTGTCTGATTTTGTTTTGTCTGGTCTGACAGTCAGCTATTTTCCCAAATCTGTATTTACTTTTGCCAGTTTTACCATTATGCACCCCATAGTTACATGCAGAGTAAGAACTGGATTCAGGTGGTCTTGTTAGTGACACCAAAGTGCTGACTTCATAGAGATCAGCAGTATTGGGTACGGGTACAGTGCAAAAGCACACTGAATGCATTATACCATTTGGACACTAGGGGCAGACAAAGTTGGCTAAAAGTTACAAATCTATCAAAAAAATAAGCTTTCACGCACATCCCGAGATTGAGTAAAGCTGGTCGAGCAACTAACAAAGCAACTAATAATAGTCAGTGTTCAATCTATGGTCAGCTTGGTGACAACATTATTAGTATTTATAAAACTGCAAAACACCCATATTGCTTTGTTGATAAAATGTGGAAGCTAAATTTATTTCTCTAATGACCTATGCTTGGCTTTTAGATTTACAAACAATCCCATCATGCCTTGTGAAATTACCTTTGTTTCACTGAGAGAGAAAAAAACAATTTAACTTGTATTATATGAAACTGCTCCTGAACACAACGTGAAGCTTTACTTGCTGGCAGCAATGTTTGAGACAGCAATGTTCAAGCAGTTTGTTGTCTGAGTATTTTATAAACCCTCAGTAAAATACATACTTGAGGACAATAAAATCATGAAAAATGCCTGTAACTTTAGACAATTCCTCAGTAATACATTATATCATGCAATATTTAATTTCCAGCAGTTTGCTTGACTCAAGGGCATGTATTTGTATAATACAGCTAACAAGATGAAAAACTTAAAATCCTGTGACTAGATAAAGAAAAAGAAAGAACTTGCATTTACATTCATGACCTCAGGACATCCCAAAACGTTTTACAGCCAATTAAATAAGTGTAGTCACCGTTGCAATATACGGAAACGCAGCAGCCAATTTGCGCACATATAATGTATATAAGGAGACATGTTTAGTGTTGGTAAAGAAATAGATTTAAACAAATTAGATTTAGGTTACAAAGCTCCGGATGTCCCTGAAGCAAATCTGCAGTGTAGTTTTGTCACCCATGCTATTGTAACACCACACCCATGACAACTACTGAATGGTTATAGAAACCAGTAATTTACCCATTATAGGGATAGAACAAGTCCAGAAAATCCTCAGGAGAAATCGATGAAAGATGGATTTCACTGTAAAGAAAATCAGGCAGGTTCTACAACGGGCAGGTGATCCACTCTACCAGATTACCACCCAGGTGGCAAAGTTGAAAATGACCCCCATTGTATCACCATAGAGCAAAGCCATGGCTTGTTCATGAATTTGACCCGTGACATAGACAAACATGTAAGCTTTTGGGGCAAAATTGTTTTTTTTAAACTTTTCTCCCATTTCTGGTCTACTTTCCCAAAAGTGCTGTGTCTTGCTGTGTGATAATTCCATAATGTGGAGATGCCGGTGATGGACTGGGGTTGACAATTGTAAACAATTTTACAACACCAAGTTATAGTCCAGCAATTTTATTTTAAATTCACAAGCTTTCGGAGGCTTCCTCCTTCCTCAGGTGAACGATGTTGGAAACAACGTTCACCTGAGGAAGGAGGAAGCCTCCGAAAGCTTGTGAATTTAAAATAAAATTGCTGGACTATAACTTGGTGTTGTAAAATTGTTTACAATTGATAATTTCATAGGTATTGGCATGTGGAAACGTTGACTTCATCCAAGTGCTCATTCTTCATGTGGGAACTGAAATAGTGAGTGCTGGTAGGCTCCATGATCAAGGAGTGGTTCACTGCTGAATCTGACTCTGTTCTCACCTGATATTCACATATAGAATCAGAGAATATTACTGCACAGAAATAGGCCATTCAGCCCATCAAGTCTGTGCCAGTGTTTTTCTCCATGAGCCACCTAGTCTAATCCCATTCCTGTTCACTCTCCATATCATGTATTCCTCTGTTTCATACAAACATATGAAATAGATGGGCCCGAAAAGACCAGCTGGTCCATCAAGCCTGCCCCAAAAGTTTCAAATTTCAAACACCTATCTAATTCCTTTTTAAAATTACTTATGGACTCTGCTTCAACAATGGTTTGTAGCAGAAAATTCCACATTTTAAACACACTGTGTAAAGAATTTTTTTCTAACTTCCCCTTTAATTCCTTTTGTGATGATTTAAACTTGTGCTCTCACATTTCACTGACCAATGGAAACAATTTATCACTATTTATCTTACCATACTCTTCATAATTTTGAAAACTTCTATCAGGTCATCCTTAACTTTCTTACCTCCAGTGAAAAAGCTCTCATTTCTCAAGTCTCTCCTCATAACTTTAACCTTTCAACCCTGGTAACATTCTGGTGAATCTACACTGCATCTTTTATATCACTTCTACATCTTCCCATTAATGTGGTGTTCAAAAATTGAGCACAATAGTTTAACTGCAGCCTAAATGAGGTCTAGTACAAGTTCAACATTACCTCCTTGCTTTTGTATTTAATGCATTTAAATTTTAAAAAAGATGTATGCACTTTTTAGCAGGACTGTAACATTAGTATACTATTGAATTACCCAGGGAGACTTAGATGGCCTGGACATAATAATGGGCTTGTCATTTTCAATATCGAGACAATGTAGAGAAGCAATCAAAAATCAAACAATGCTGGGGTATATTGCAAGAATAATAGAAGTCTACAGAAGTTATGCTATGGCTTTATAAGGTACTGATAGGGTAGATAGAGAGGAACTATTTCTGCTAGTTGGGGAGTCTAGGACTAGGGGATATAGCCTAAAAATTAGAGCCAGGACTTTCAGGAGTGAAGTTAGAAAACACTTCTACATGCAAAGGGTGGTAGAAGTTTGTAACTCTCTTCCGCAAACGGCAGTTGATGCTCGCTCAATTGTTAATTTTAAATCTTAGATTGATAGATTTTTGTTAACCAAAGGTATTAAGGGATATGATGCTAAGGCAGGTATATGGAGTTAGGTCACAGATCAGCCATGACTGACTGGCTGAACAGGCTCGAGGGGCTAAATGGCCTGTTCCTATGTACAGTCTAGAGAGATGATTGGTTCTCATTGAGGAATATAAAGTATTATTAAATGATATAGATCAGGTGAATGCAGACTATTATTTCAAGACTATTCGGGCCAGTAGAACATGAAGACAAATTTAAATTAGTTAAAAACAAATTTAAACTAGATAATAGAAAAAAGATTCTTTATTCAGAGTATGATAAAGTAGGGAGCAATCTTTCAGGCAAGGTAATAAAGTCAAAGATATTAGGGGTATTCACAGTGCAGTTGGATGCTAGACTGGGAGAGTTGAAGTACTGAAGCGACAAGCTTCAATAGGCTGATTGTCCTTTCTCGTCCTTGACTATTTTTATGTTTCCAAAATAGATGGGTCTAGAGGACTGACAAACCTCCTATTATTATTTCTGCAGATTAATTGGTAGCATTGTGCAATAGATCACTATCTGTGGCTCATAATAAGAGACTTTAAGTTGTGTGTTTGCTATGGTATTCCTATTTACAGGGTTCCTTATTGTTGTTGACACTCAGTGACATTTTGCAACGTCATTGCTCACCGTCGATCTGCTGCACACCTGGTTAATTTTCCGACTTCACATTCCTAGCGGGGAGCCCCATCCAGCGGCAGCACACATTGGAAATTCGGGTGCAGATAGTTGGTAAATGTGCACAGAGTATGCCCGAATTTCTCACATGCGCTGTTGGTGAGTGAGGCTCCTCACTGGGAGCATGAAGTTGGAAAATTACCCCGCTATGGTTTCTACTGCTGCACAAGGTACGGTTCAATCAACATGTAAAATTTAGATCATTTTAAAAACTGGAAAACCCTCTGATGCTCTAGATGTACTGATTAACTATCCTGTGTAACCAATTCTTTTTATGTTAAAACTGAGAACTAGAAATGAGTTTCATTGGTAAGTCCATCAATTCTGATCAAGTGCACTCCAATCGTTCTGACAGCGAGGGGAGGAAACATTAACTGCATGTCTTCTCAGGTCGGTGCCTTCGGTTCTACAACAAGCCTCTCAATATACTCTGTTGCCTTGCGGTGGACTGCATTTTCACAAAATGCTTAAGTTACAAAGGCAAAAAACAATGACTGCTCTTGATTTTTGTTTTAACATACAAAACATATGAAAAGAAAGAACAGTTAAAGTCCAGCTAGTCCATTGAGCTTGTCTCATGCCGTCATAGAATCATAGAATCATAGAAGTTACAACATGGAAACAGGCCCTTCGGCCCAACATGTCCATGTCGCCCAGTTTATACCACTAAGCTAGTCCCAATTGCCTGCACTTGGCCCATATTCCTCTATACCCATCTTACCCATGTAACTGTCCAAATGCTTTTTAAAAGACAAAATTGTACCCGCCTCTACTACTGCCTCTGGCAGCTCGTTCCAGACACTCACCACCCTTTGAGTGAAAAAATTGCCCCTCTGGACCCTTTTGTATCTCTCCCCTCTCACCTTAAATCTATGCCCCCTCGTTATAGACTCCCCTACCTTTGGGAAAAGATTTTGACTATCGACCTTATCTATGCCCCTCATTATTTTATAGACTTCTATAAGATCACCCCTTAACCTCCTACTCTCCAGGGAAAAAAGTCCCAGTCTGTCTAACCTCTCCCTGTAAGTCAAACCATCAAGTCCCGGTAGCATCCTAGTAAATCTTTTCTGCACTCTTTCTAGTTTAATAATATCCTTTCTATAATAGGGTGACCAGAACTGTACACAGTACTCCAAGTGTGGCCTCACCAATGCCCTGTACAACTTACACACACCATGATCCCCATCTGTCCTCCCCAACCCCCAACAACCAGCCAAGCACTCTCCTGGTAGTGACAAAAATCCAGAGAAGAAAAACCTTAGGCCAATTTCGGAAAAAAAACTGTGGGCAATTCCTCTTTGACTCCCGAAGGCAATCAAACAATTTCTAGGAGACCACGGTGGCTGAGACACATATCCCCTAATAGCCACCTACCCGTATGTGCTTATGTTGGCCACACTCAGGAACTCTTCCAGCTCTCATTTGAATGCTTACAGCAAATCCGCACTCACTGTATGAGCAACTTGTTCCATAGGTCAAAGACTCTGGAAGAAGTAGCCTGATATCTAAGCTAGTTCCATACTTACCATAACTACATGGACTGAATCTAATAATTTCCTTGTTTTAGAGATCTCAATCAAATATCCTCGAAGTCTAAGCTTTTCTAGAGTAAAACGCCCCAGCTCTCTAAGCCTGCATAGTAACTAAGGTCCTTTAAACTAGCGCTCAGAATTTCTTCAGGGCTTCTCCTGATTGGTTGCCATAACTTCAGCGGAAGATCGGCGCAAACCCGTTTATGTGGCATAGGCATCAATCTAGTGGCCTATTTTCCAAGGCCTCCATATCACTTACCATGTGAGGGGCCAAAACTGGACACAGTATTCTAAATCAAGCCTAACTAAGGCCTTATACATAGAGAGTATAGTATTTTAACTTTTGTATTTAATCGTCCTGGCAATAGATGCGTATGCTCTATTTGCTTCTGCAATAGCCTTGAGGCACTGCTTCAGATATTCATGCACTGAAACAACCAGGTCTTTCGCCCACTCAATAGCATTCAGCATGCAAACTTACTTGATGTACACATGCTTCGCATTTGACCTACCTAAAGAGGTCTTGCTGCAGTTATATAGGGCTCTACCTGGAGACCATACCTAGAGTACTGTGTACAGTTTTGGTCTGCTTACCTAAGGAAGGAAATACTTGCCTTAGAGGGGGTGCAATGAAGGTTCACTTGATTGATTCCTGGGATGAGGGGGTTGTCCTATGAGGAGAGATTGAGTAGAATGGGCCGATATTCTCTGGAGTTTAGAAGAATGAGAGGTGATCTCATTGAAACGTAGAAAATTCTTGGAGGGCTTGACAGGGTAGATGCTGAGAGGCTGTTTCCCCTAGCTGCAGAGTCTAGAACAAGGGGTCATAGTCTCAAGATAAGAGGTCGGCCATTTTAGGACCAAGATGAGGAAAAATTTCTTTTCTCAGATGGTTGTGAATCTTTGGAATTCTCTACCCGAGGTCTGTGGATGCTCAGTCGTTGAGTATATTCAAGACTGAGATTGATAGACTTTTGGGCATTAAGGGAATCAAGGGATAGGGGGATAGGGCAGTAAAGTTGAGGTAGAAGATCAGCCATGATCTTACTGAAAGGCGGAATAAGCTCTAGGGGCCGTATGGCCCACTCCTGCTCCTATTTCTTATGTTCTTATGTACCAACGTGCATAACACTACATTTAACTTTATTAAATTATGTGATGTGGGCCTATTCCCCCATTGCCTGTAATCTTTTTTTCATCTAAGGTCCTAACACCCACACAAATCTTTGTATCATTCACAAACTTGCAGACAGTTTCCCTGACGCTTTCATCTAGATCATTTATAAAGATGGTGAAAAGCAACAGCCTGAAGACCAATTCTGGCTGGATTTTGTTTTCCTTCAGGTCTATTCTATGCCCCCAAGCTCTGTCCCATTTGCTCAGTAGCAGAATTAAAGCCCAAAGAACAGCATCAAAAAGGCAGACAGCAAAATCATCAAGACTAGCAATACCAGTGTCCGCTATTGGTTGCAAACATGGGTTTTTAATAATTCACCAACCTTATATCCTCTCTGGAAAGAAACCCGTACCAGCAGGAGTGAGACTGCGGTAAACTTCTGAGTGAGCTCCAGATTCAGTTTATAAAACACACCCTAGACTCTGAATAACTTAAGTCATATTTAATTCATTCCCAAATAGTCTCCACCATTTCCATGGAGATTCCCTCGGTGTCTTGCTGGAGTTATGATGGGGTGCCAACTTGGTGAAGCTACAACACAGGACTACATGCACACTAAACAGCGGAAGCAACATGCTATAGACAGAGCGAAGCGATTCCACAACCAACGGATCAGATCAAAGCTCTGCAGTCCTGCTACATCCAGTCGTGAATGGTGGTGGAAAATTAAACAACTAAAGGGAGAAGGAGGCTCTGTAAATATCCCCATCCTCAATGATGATGTGAAGATGCCGGTGATGGACTGGGGTGGACAAATGTAAGGATTCTTACAACACCAGGTTATAGTCCAACAGTTTTATTTGAAAATCACAAGCTTTTGGAGCTTACCTCCTTCGTCAGGTGAGTGAGCACCTGACGAAGGAGGTAAGCTCCGAAAGCTTGTGATTTTCAAATAAAACTGTTGGACTATAACCTGGTGTTGTAAGAATTCTCAACGATGGCAGAGTCCAGCACGTGAGTGCAAAAGACAAGGCTGAAGCATTTGCAACCATCTTCAGCCAGAAGTGCCGAGTGGATGATCCATCTCGGCCTCCTCCCGTATCCCCACCATCACAGAAGCCAGTCTTGAGCCAATTCGATTCATTACATTTGATATCAAGAAACGGCTGAGTGCACTGGATACAACAAAGGCTATGGGCCCCGACAACATCCCGGCTGTAATGCTGAAGTCTCTAGCCAAACTGTTCCAGTACAGTTACAACACTGGCATCTACCTGACAATGTGGAAAATTGCCCAGGTATGTCCTGTCCACAAAAAGCAGGACAAATCCAATCCTGCTAATTACCACCCCATCAGTCGACTCTCAATCATCAGCAAAGTGATGGAAGGTGTCATCGAAAGTGCAATCAAGCGGCACTTACTCACCGATAATCGACTCACCAATGCTCAGTGGGTTCCGCCAGGACCACTCGGCTCCAGACCTCATTACAACCTTGGTCCAAACATGGACAAATGTGCTGAATTCCAGAGATGAGGAGAGAGTGACTGCCCTTGACATCAAGGCAGCATTTGACTAAGTGTGGCACCAAGGAGCCCTAGTAAAATTGAAGTCAATGGGAATCCGAGGGAAAACTCACCAGTGGCTGGAGTCATACCTAGCACAAAGGAAGATGGTAGAGGTTGTTGGAGGCCAATCATCTCCGCCCCAGGATATTGCTGCAGGAGTTCCTCAGGGCAGTGTCCTAGGCCCAACCATCTTCAGCTGCTTTATCAATGACCTTCCCTCCATCATAAGGTCAGAAATGGGGATGTTCGCTGATGATTGCACAGTGTTCCATTCCATTCGCAACCCCTCAGATAATGAAGCAGTCCGAGCCTGCATGCAGCAAGACCTGGACAACATCCAGGCTTGGGCTGATTAAATGGCAGCAAACATTCGTGCCAGACAAGTGCCAGGCACCTCCAACAAGAGAGAGTCTAACCACCTCCCCTTGACATTCAACGGCATTACCATCACTGAATCCCCCACCATCAACATCCTGGGGTCACCATTGACCAGAAACTTAACTGGACCAGCCACATAAATACTGTGGCTACAAGAGCAGGTCAGAGGCTGGGTATTCTGCGGCGAGTGACTCACCTCCTGACTCCCCAAAGTCTTTCCACCATCTACAAGGCACAAGTCAGGAGTGTGATGGAATACTCTCCATTTGCCTGGATGAGTGCAGCTCCAACAACACTCAAGAAGCTCGACATCATCCAGGACAAAGCAGCCCGCTTGACTGGTACCCCATCCACCACCCTAAATATTCACTTCCTTCACCATCGGCACACTGTGCTGCAGTGTGTACCATCTACAGGATGCACTGCAGCAACTCGTCAAGGCTTCTTCGACAGCACCTCCCAAACCAGCGACCTCTACCACCTAGAAGGACAAGGGCAGCAGGCACATGGGAACACCACCACCTGCACGTTCCTCTCCAAGTCACACACCATCCTGACTTGGAAATATATCGCCATTCCTTCATCGTCACCGGGTCAAAATCCTGGAACTCCCTACCTAACCGCGCTGTGGGAGAACCTTCACCACATGGACTGCAGCGGTTCAAGAAGGCGGCTCACCACCACCTTCTCAGGGGCAATTAGGGATGGGCAATAAATGCTGGCCTTGCCAGCGATGCCCACATCCCATGAATGAATAAAAAAGCAGTGGAACCACAAAGAATTTCAGGGCCCTAAATCTTCGACTGAAATTAGAAACTTGATCAGATGTATTAGGAATATAGATGCATAGCTCTTAAAAGACACACAAGTTTAATTCCATACACCACTGACTTTAATTGTCTCCTGATGGCCAGAGTGAACAGTTAATAATCTAACTGCTCCTTCAGGAGACACAATATACAAAATGGTTCTGTGACTTCTGATTAAAATCACTGTTACTTTCTTCCCATGCTTTTTGAATACTGAAGTCAGCTATATTAGTGAGAAATTGAAGGGGATAAATATACTTCAACTTACACTTACAAATGGCTGTAATTCAACTCTTTAAGATGGTTGCATTTTATAACTTACAACGTAATGCTGTAATGCCTCCAAAGTTTAATGTCTCTATTTTCTTTTCCTATAGGTCAGTGCCAGTAATGTGACTTTATGTTATTATACATTTGAGCCATTCAAAATGTTGATATTTCAAGGTTGGCCACCTTGATTTCCCGATCCACATTAATGATTTCCATTGAAATATGTATTGGAAGTTACATTGGATAACCCCCAAAAATGGGTGCTGGGATCCTGGTGCGCGATTAACCCGTGCCCGTTGGTTGCGATGCAGGCAGCACGTAACATTCGTGCTGCCTGAAGATTTCAATGATTGCAACCTGCGCTGTTGAGTGGCTGCACGCACCAGCAGGGGGGCTGATATCGCGAGTGGGTAGCACCAATTAAAGGCAGTCTGCACCTCTTAAAGCGGAGGTGCACTGTGGCTGCAGGAAGTGCTTTAAGTCCATTGGGAAGTAAATCTGTGCTGGACTATAGTGAAGAATGGTGATGATGGGAATTCTGGAATTTTTAATGAGCAACAACTTGGCAGCTCAAAGTCTGCAGGACTCTTATATTTTCAAAATATAAGATATGGTTCTGAACGGAGATCAGAAATTGCACACGTAAAACACAGATGCAGGTCTCACCCTTATGATTAAAAACATATATTTTATTTTAAAATATTGTATAAAGGTTTCACAAAACTACATCCCATATCCTCCAATCTGCATGCCAGACCTCACCAATCTGCCGATCTGAGTTTGTACCGGGCCTGCGAGGGAGCGTGCACCAAGGTTCTCTGAAGATGCACTAGAGGCCTTGGTGCAAGAGGTGGACAGAAGGAGGGGCATCCTATATCTGCAGGGGGGCAAGAGACCCTCCAGACATATGCTCCTGAGGCAGTGGGAGGCAGCAGTGGACGAGGTCAATGCCAGGAGCATTGCAGCATGAACATGGATGCAGTGCAGGAAGAAGTTCAATGATTTAACATGAGTGGTCAAGGTGCGTGAGTTCAAGTTTCAAGTGGCATATCGTACCGGCCGTATCCACTGCTCCACGCACTACACCCCCATCACCCACCTACCAACAAACTTTCAATCAGTACTCAACTCTTCCAATCTCACCCTCACACATTATCATTGTTGTAAGCTGCATACCCACAACTCACAGGTTGCACACACCAGCAGCTGTTCAAACTTGACAGGCACATCACTCAAGCATCTTGTAGGACACTCACCGACACAAGTCCCACGTTCTTGCAGGAGAAGGTGGCACATAATTAGAGGCAACAATTGGCAGTGGCTCCATGGAACATGAACCCGCTGTCCTCTCTCAGGATGATAGCATTCCTGTCCCACCCCTGCCACTCCACCAGTGCTCTTGCTGTTGCCTGTCAGCGAGCCAGCCCACTCCCTGTAGAGTATTGAAACTTTATTATAGGAAGATAGGATCAGGAGTAGGCCATTTAGACCCTCAAGTCTGTTCAGCCATTCAATGAGATCATGGTTGATCTGTGACCTGACTCATATAGGAACATAGGAACAGGAGTAGGCCATTCAGCCCCTTGTGCCTGCTCCGCCATTTGATAAGATCATGCCTGATCTGTGATCGAGCTCCATATACCTGCCTTTGGCCCATATCCCTTAATACCTTTGGTTGCCAAAAAGCTATCTATCTCACATTTAAATTTAGCAATTGAGCTAGTATCAATTGCCGTTTGCGGAAGAGAGTTCAAAACTTCTACCACCCTTTGTGTGTAGAAATGTTTTCTAATCTCACTCCTGAAAGGTCTGGCTCTAATTTTTAGACTGTGCCCCCTACTCCTAGAATCCCCAACCAGTGGAAATAGTTTCTCTCTACCCACCCTATCCGTTCCCCTTAATATCTTATAAACTTCGATCGGATCACCCCTTAACCTTCTAAACTCTAGAGAATACAACCCCAATTTGGGTAATCTCTCCTCGTAACTTAGTCCTTGAAGTCCGGGTATCATTCTAGTAAACCTACGCTGCACTCCCTCCAAGGCCAATATGTCCTTCCGAAGGTGCGGTGCCCAGAACCGCTCACAGTACTCCAGGTGAGGTCTAACCAGGGTTTTGTATAGCTGCAGCATAACTTCTGCCCCTTGTACTCTAGTCCTCTAGATATAAAGGTCAGCATTCCATTAGCCTTATTGATTATTTTCTGCACCTGTTCATGACACTTCAATGATCTATGTACCTGAACCCCGAAGTCCCTTTGGACATCCATTGTTTTTAGCTTTTTACCATTTAGAAAGTACCCTGTTCTATCCTTTTTTGATCCAAAGTGGATGACCTCACATTTGTCTGCATTGAATTCCATCTGCCACAGTTTTGCCCATTCACCTAGTCTATCAATATCCCTTTGTAATTTTATGTTCTCATCTACACTGCTTACAATGCCACCAATCTTTGTGTCATTGGCAAACTTCGATATGAGACTTTCTATGCCTTCATCTAAGTCGTTAATAAATATTGTGAATAATTGAGGCCCCAAGACAGATCCCTGCGGGACTCCACTAGTCACATCCTGCCAATGTGAGTACCTTCCCATTATCCATACTCTCTGTCGCCTTTCGCTCAGCCAATTTCCTAACCAAGTCCGTACTTTTCCATTGATTCCATGGGCTTCTATCTTAGCTAACAGTCTCTTATGTGGGGCTTCATCAAATGCCTTCTGGAAGTCCATATAAATAACATCCATTGACATTCCCCTGTCCACTACTTTAGTCACCTCTTCAAAAAATTCAATCAGGTTTGTCAGGCATGACCTACCTCTCACAAATCCATGCTGGCTCTTCCTGATGAACTGAAAATTCTCCAGGTGTTCAGTCACCCTATCCTTAATTATAGACTCCAGCATTTTCCCCCAAACAGATGTTAGGCTAACTGGTCCATAAATCCCCGGTTTCCCTCTCTCTTCTTTCTTAAAAGACCTTATATCCGACTTAGCTCCATATCCCTTAATACCTTTGGTTAGCAAAAATCTATCAAGCTCAGATTTAAAATTAACAATTGAACTAGCATCAACTGCCATTTGCGGAAGTGAGTCACAAACTTCTACCACCCTTTACATGTAGAAATGTTTCCTAACTTCACTCCTGAAAGTCCTGGCTCTAATTTTTAGCTTATGTCCCCTAGTTCCAGTATTCAAGTATAGGACACCTCCAAAAACAGGTACAAATGCATCAGCAGCCAGAAGCAATAATCCAACAACTAAACTGTAACTTCCGCATGATCCTTTTAAATAGCGCTGGTGGGGGTGGTCCTCCATGTCGTTTAAGACCTGTTCAACTGTGCGAGGTTAAGACAGCGCATTGGCTGGAGTGTGGAGTTCCAAAATAGCAGCGTTCCCTTTAAATCAGCGTTGCACACTGATTTACATCATAATCTCCTTACTCTACATGCTGCCGGTGATCGTTAAGTGCACATGAGCAACGCCTTGACCAAATTGGCATCGTGCACACGTCACACCGGAAGCGTGCACGTGCATCTTGGATGCTATTTTCGGGGCTTAGGTGTCCACGTATCGCCTACAGAACGGGTGCAACGTGGCCCAATTTAGCCCCTATTGACTTTCATAAGTGCTGCGAAACAAGGAATTTATGATAGAAGTTTGCAAATATGTTGATGCCAATATATTTGGTATGCCAATAGTGCTATGGAGTGGCAGGGCACAGATTCATGACAACACTTTTTCATGTGTGTGTTCCCACATTTAGCCTGGGCATGAAACAGAGATGCCAAGCAGTGACTCTGTGCAGTATCAGCAGTTCTTTAACAGTGCCCACCTCCAATTTGGATTCTCCTGCCCAGGAGACAGTTCTGTACATGTATTCTTAGATGGATGTGCGAGCTCCCCTTCCAGCATGAAATTTTAAATGTTTTGAAAACACAGGAGACAGCTTCTGCATTCATTTAAATCAACTCCAGGCAAGTTTAAAGAATGCTCAGGAGATCCAAAGGGACCACCTCAGCAATTTTAAAACTAGGTTTGGCTCCGCACTGGAGTTATACTCCATGCAGTGTCAAACCAAGGTCAGATTAGGACCTGGCTCCGGAGGTATTCTGAATGAAAGAATCAAATGAATTTACATGGTGCTTTTTCACATTTTTGAGAAACATCTCAAGTGCTTCACGTGAATTGTCACTTAGTCAAATGTGTCAGCTAGTTCCAATTGCTTACCAAGCCAAGCAATCCAGAGATTTGTAGGAAGCTATCTGTCTTCCCTGAGGGCAGGGAAATAACAGGTGATAAGAGGACATTTAAAGGGGAAGAAAAATACATTTAAAAATAAATAGGCTAAAGCAGAAGCTTTACTGTAATCCTGGTAAAGTTAGTAAGACCATTTCCTGTTTTGCTGATTTGCAAAAGCTCCCTTTAGGACACTTTCCAAGATCAAAAATAGATATGGATAAGGAAGGTCATTCGGCCCATTTTTGTCGATCTGTTCAGGATAACCTACAGGTCTCTCTCCCGCTCCATCATAACTGCTTCTTATGAATCCAAGGTTTCTGCCTCCAGGAACTCCACTTCAAGTATTGGTCTCTCTGTATGTTGAAAAACATCAGTTCTAAATTTGCCTTTTTCCCCTTTGGGCCTGTTCCCCTTGTCCTGCTGTTATGGTTTACATTGAAGCTATGTTCCAGGTTTACCTTTTCTGACAAAAGGTCATTGACCTGAAACATTAACTCTGTTTCTTTCTCCACAGATGCTGCCTGGCTTGCTGAGTATTTCTAGCAATTTCTGTTTATATTACCTTTTCTATCCCATTTACTATCTTACATACCTCTATGAGGTCCTCTCTAAGGGTGTGCTCATACTACAATTTGTCGCAGTTTGTGCATCACAGAGACAATAATTTGTCCAATGCAGTATTGAGAGAGTGCTGCGGTATTGGACTTGCTGTCTTTTGGATGAGATGTTTGGCCAAGATCCCGTCCATCTGTTCAGGAGGACATTAAAGTTCCTAAGACACTTTTTGAAGAAGAGCAGATTCTCTCAATGTCTTACCCAACATATCTCCCTCCACCAACACCAGTGAAAACAAACTATCTGGTCATTCATTTCTTGCTATTTTTGGGACCTGCTGTGTGCAAACTGGCTGACACATTTGACTAAGTGACAATTCACGTGAAGCACTTGAGATGTTTCTCAAAAATGTGAAAAAGCACCATGTAAATTCATTTGATTCTTTCATTCAGAATACCTCCGGAGCCAGGTCCTAATCTGACCTTGGTTTGACACTGCATGGAGTATAACTCCAGTGCGGAGCCAAACCCAGTTTTAAAATTGCTGAGGTGGTCCCTTTGGATCTCCTGAGCATTCTTTAAATTTGCCTGGAGTTGATTTAAATGAATGCAGATGCTGTCTCCTGTGTTTTCAAAACATTTAAAATTTCATGCTGGAAGGGGAGCTCGCACATCCATCTAAGAATACATGTACAGAACTGTCTCCTGGGCAGGAGAATCCAAATTGGAGGTGGGCACTGTTAAAGAACTGCTGATACTGCAGGTACTGCTCTCAGCCTGATAACTGCAGCGTAAACATATCTTTAGGTCACTTCCTTTCAAGAATGACTAGCCCATGTTTTGCAATCTTTTCTCATCACTGAGTTCCCTTGGATTGAAGATCCACCTTGTGGCTGCCCTTCTCTGCATAAGTCCCAGGGCTTGAATGTTTCCCTGTGCCACGGACACAGTATTCAAAGAGAAGTCCGACCAGAGCACTGTACAATTTAGCATGACATCCTCTGACTTGTACTCTACTGATTTGGCAATATAGGTCAGCATTCTATTTGTTCTGTTGATTGCTGCTCTGCAGTGA
Source organism: Heptranchias perlo (assembly GCF_035084215.1). Classification (NCBI taxonomy): domain Eukaryota; kingdom Metazoa; phylum Chordata; class Chondrichthyes; order Hexanchiformes; family Hexanchidae; genus Heptranchias; species Heptranchias perlo. The sequence goes on along the minus strand of NC_090325.1, from coordinate 60,834,897 downwards.
CAGGATATGTTAAGCACCAAGTCTAATAGTACTTCTAGACCTCTTAATGTCATGCTTAGTTATTTTGACATCATTCATAACGTATGAATGTCGTCCATCCTTTTCTGCCACTTACTTTATATTCAGTATATATACACTGAAATTAATTTCCCACTTGTCCTCCATTTACAGAATTTATCTTGCACATTTTGTAGGTCATTGACTGCCTTTTCAAACTTGACTGACTACCCTCTCCACTTTGACATTACAGTCCCCACTGCTTATAGCGGGTGCGCTCATGCAACTGTGATTTGCTATATGCGATGGCCGGTATAACAGGGTAGCGCTATGACAGTGTATGACCGGAACACTGTGTGTCTTTAACATTGGCCCGTGTGTCTGTGTCTAGAGGGTGCTCAACGGGTGGGGATTAATTTATGATAATTTTTCTATGTATTAAATGTGGTGCGTTGAATTAAAAAAAAGAAACTATTAGTAACCAACAATTAAGAGTTCTTGAAAGACGATTCGCACAATTTCAGCGCATTGTTTAATAAACATAAAAGAAACTGTTATGATTTTCCGATTATCTTTGATTAAAGCTCTAAAAGAAAAGCAGGTGACAGTACTGTCACTAAATCTTTTCTGGTTAGGGCTTTCCCCTCTTAAAAGAGTGCAATTGAAATGTGTACCTAATTTCTGAAGAACGTGGAAATTATTAGGGAGTCCATGAATTTACCGTCTGCCGTGTTTAAGCGGTGGGGTCTGTAATTTCTTTTAATCTGAGTTTGGTTTGCAGTGTTTTTCCTTGCGTTTCCTATTATCAGTTGCCAGCAGCTAAAGAGAACCTTCTTTTAAGTTCATCACTGCATCTTGCAACTTCTTCTGAAATTGTTCAGCCTAGATTTGAGTTTATCTGCCCAAAATAAACAGAGCACTTAAAACTCGACAACCGGCAACTTTGAAATTGGCGTCAAATGCAAATAGTTATCGGTTATCCTTTTTGGCTGATATAAACGACTGCCCATTTTAAACGTGGATGATTCAAGTAGTGGGGACTGTATTTAAAAATGTAAACCATTTGCTATGAGTTTCTGAATGGAGTTCATTAACATAATTTAAATAGTAGATGTTCCACAATCCTTCACAAGGCAGTCCACTCAGCATTTCTAGCAACTCAACATCATTCCCCTGATAAATGTCCATTGCTTCCTGCTTTTCAGCCAATTCCTTATCCAATTCCCATATTTTTCTTGAGTTCTGATCGTTTTAAGCTTACTTCAACATGAGTATCTTGAAGTTCAGCCAATATTATTCTTTTGTCAAAGTATATATTGAAGGTTGGTGAAGTACCTCAAAGTTTTAATGAACTAATCACACACTACCACAGGATTTAGGAAAGCTTTCATCAGTGCAGCAGCATAATGCAATGATATTCCATGGTAATGCTAGTCAAATTGCTGTTTGCTGTCCTATAAATCTCCTGAATGTGGAATGATCTAAAGGTCCCACTGTGGCAATATCAATAAAAACAGGCAGAATAAGACCAGCTTTACTGCCTCCTAATTATTGCACCATATTACAAATGTGACAGGTACAATGGCCCCGATTTTCAAAGGAAATTGCGGGGGCGGGGGGGGGGGGAAATTAAAGCCGGTGGGATGATAATTAAAGAACCAAATGTACCTCATTGAGGTACTTAAGGTACTTTATTTCTGACATTGTAGATAGTTAAAACGATTTTAAACTTACCTGGGCGGCCTTCCCACGGCTTCCAATTCATGCCTGGTGAAACAGGCGTGAAGGGCCAGATCAGGCAAAAATAAACAAAATAAATTATATAAAAAAGCATTGCACAAAGTTAAAAATCTAAATAAAATTACCTTTCCACCGATGTCACCTGCACCCCCCAGCTCCAATGTCCGATGTCCCCCTCTCTGAAGTCCCTCTCAGCCCCCGATATCTCCCCCCGATCTTCCCCTTCCCCCCACCGATCTTCAGCACCCTCCACTCTCTGTTCTAGAGTCAGATGACATCTCTCTCTCTCTCTCTCTTTCTCTCCCCCGCCCCACCTCGGCGTTGCAGCTCCTATCGGCAGCCAGCCTGTCAATCAGGATGGCTGCTGGGCGCATAACCCAGAAACAACTTTAATCACCATCAATTACATCGCGATCGCGTCGGAAAAGGTAGGTATTTTTTCTTATTCGGGTTTGCCACGCGTACCTTCACCCCCCCCCCCCACCCTGCTGCCAACCCGCCACCATTTCAAAATTGAGCCCAATGTGTCCATGCATAGTTTAAACTACTCTTCTCTCAGTTTTTCCTTTTTCACAAGGCTGCTAAATTTGCTTACAGATCGATGAAGATATCACTGTCTGAGACACTTAGTTACACAGTGGGGTGGACAAAAAGTGGGCCGGTTTCCAAATCCACACCAACAATGTTTTATTTTCATCCTCCAGAGACTTGACTATGTAAAGAGTATTTGTTGGCTTATAGACAAGAAAGAAATTGAAGGACTCAGATGGTGCCATAAACTGTGAGATTGGATTCCTGACTAAGTCACAGACTACATTTAGTTTTTTCCAATATCTAGAGGGAGACTTTTGTCTTCATTGCATGGGCAGTAAGCTGTCACAGCAGATTGCTCACCCATTGCAGAACCTGCCTGCCAGGCAGTGAAAACAAAAATCTACCCACTAGAATGCAGTAAATTTATGATATTTATAACAAATACTGTCAATGGTGGTTTGGTTGATGTCATAGCTTTTTCTCATTAAAGAATTGGATCCAATCTGGACCTCACAGTTTATAATTCAAGACGTAGATCCTCACAGGTTATAATTCAAGATGTAGATCCTCACAGGTTATAATTCAAGATGTGGAGATGCCGGTGATGGACTGGGGTTGACAATTGTAAACAATTTTACAACACCAAGTTATAGTCCAGCAATTTGCTGGACTATAACTTGGTGTTGTAAAATTGTTTACAGTTATAATTCAAGACATAGATCCTCACAGGTTATAATTCAAGACGTAGATCCTCACAGGTTATAATTCAAGACGTAGATCCTCACAGCTTATAACTCTCATGACGTAGGTCCTCACAGGTTATAATTCTCATGACGTAGGGCCTCACAGGTTATAACTCTCATGACGTAGGTCCTCACAGATTATAATATTTGCAATGTAGAATATCACACAATATCAAGTTATTTCTAACAGTGAATTACATCAAAATTTAATGCGTCATTATGTTAAACTTTTAAAATTCCATTATCTTCTTGAAAAATATTTCGTAAACCTTATTTCCTCTGGGGAAGAAAAGCTAAAAGACTCAAGTGCTCAGTGGAGCAGAATGCAATTCTGCACAAAGAAAACTGAGTGGAGGAATTAAAGGATTGAACAGAACATTTGGTATTTTGTATCTTCCCATCTGATTAACAATTTCATCATTATGACATCGTTTGCAAGTGATGGGATGATGCATTGAACCCTAATTTATGTCGTCATGTTGTCTGTTTGGTAAACTTTTTTTCAGGTGGAAAAGGTGGAAAATTAAACTGATGCCCTTTTAATTTGAGGTTCTATTTAATTACATGCTCATACACAGTCTCAAGTAAATGTTTTGATTTCTTCCGAAGTATGTAGTTTCATCACCGGACTGAACATCACATTCAGTTTATAGAACTCATTAACAAAAGCTGAAACTGTACTAAAGAAAAGTCCACACAGACTACCATAGTATTTCTTATATTAGTTAAGCTCACCAAAGTGTATTCATCTACCATTTAGTGTTGGTTTATATGTAGATCTAACATTCTAAGTATCTCTTTAGCTGAGCATCATACTTTATTAAACAGCTTCCAACCTTCCTGAACTGCTTTTGGCCTCATCAGTGTTAATCAATCAAAAGCAAATGGATTTACAATATTCTTCACTTTGATCAAGATCTTTTATTTTGGCACCTGATATGAGGCAATGTTTTGCTTCTCGATTCCAGCTGGCTACTGTGTAGTTGGAGAGCATAATATCATTTGTGAGATGAATCGTTCAGCTTCCTTACCTGTCTGGATATGAGCCCTAAGCCTGGACTTTAACTCAGGATGCAAATTGAGCAGGTAAGAGGTGGGGCAAGCGGGAAGCTCCCTCCCATGATGTGGTCAGCGTGAGGCCCAGGCGATTTTATCCCTCGGGCCCCATTTCAATACGATTGACAGACTGCCCAGCCTATTGAATGGGAATCATGTGCGCAGTCATGCGCAGGTCTCCCGAGGCCTATTTAAAGGGGGAAAGCCAAACTGCCCCGGAAGTAGCGAAGTGCAGCAGTCTGCGGCCGGGCCCTCTTAGGCTCAAGAATCCAGATGTCATCGGCCATGAGCATCTGAAGGGTCCCCACATGAGGAACAGCAGCCTTACACCTGCTCTGCATGATCACATTCATTTTGAGTCACGATGATCTATCCTCTTCAGAGCTTATGCAGGTGTTTCCTGTTTGTACAGAGTTTTCCTCGGTTAAATCTAATCAGAGATTTCCATCAGGCTGGTTTTATCATTGTGATATGACTCAGACTTCACATCACAGACATGGACCAAGGACATGATGAGCTTCTGCTTTGGTGTGATTGGACTGAGTAACTCCCAGTCATTCCAACATTGCAACAGTGACTACACTTCAAAAGTACTTCATTGGCTGTAAAGTGCTTTGGAACATCCTGAGGTCGTGAAAGGCGCTATATAAATGCATGTCGTTCTTTCTTATTTATACTGGACACCTTGGACAACATTAGCTGCAAAATTCACAGCAAATGTGAATTTACAACTAGTCTGTAAATGGGACTAAAAGGCGCTGAGATAGCGATTAACTGATGTGTAAACAGTCACTTTCCCAGTAAACACTGGCAACTTGCTGCTGTTATTGAACCTGAGAAAGCAGCACATTTCTTCATCCCTACTCATCTGCTTCGCGAGAAAAATAAGATTTATGTAATCTTCAACTTAATTGCTTTGTATTTCTATCTGATGCTGAACAATTATAACTCAAGGCTGACTGAGGGCCAACTGTACAATTTTATGCCTCTATTAACACACTAATAAATTTAATAAATTTAGAAATGCTTTGTCAATTAAGCAGTAAGGACCTCAAATCCATTAATGATTAAAGAACAGGTTTTAATTTAATGATAAGACCAACTTGGAACATGAATTTAATCATTTCATTCTTTCTTTTTAAAATTAAAATAGAAGCCTTCAAGCTTCTTAAATGATTGCTTCCCCTTATAGGCTAATTTGCATATAAACTGAGACCTCACATTTCAGTGACTCTTTTTAATATCCTGCAATACTTACTAGGCTTGACTGGAGAGGATCTATGCCATGGTACGGACAACCTCAGTAACAATATGCTTCAGACTTTAACCAACCTTCATAAGTGACTTTCTCTCAGGTGCCAGTTTCATTTTGAAATGTTAATGCGAATGGGAGCAAACATTCCCATTTTTACCAGTGACTGATTTCTGCTTCTGCACATCTATTTGAGTTGCTTGTAAAGTCAAAGATCGGATCCCAATACCACTGGTTGTCATGGAAATCTCCACACTAATCTGCTAGATAGAAGGACACAAACTTACCTCTATGTGGCCAGCATCGAATGCAGACAGCCCCAATAGCCCAACCAGCAACAGTCTATACTCTGACTTGAATTGCAGGAATATGATTCCACTTAAATAGGTGACTGGGAAAATTGGTTCACTCATACATGAGGACTTGAAGCACTGTCTACCATGGCAAACTACCTGAGGAAATAAACATATACTCACTACTAGATGGCCACACTGGGATGCCAGGGAAATTGATTGTATATTGACCTTTACACTACCAGGACTGGGATGCGGGCATCTCCTCCATCTATCTGCCAATCAATAAAGCAAAACGGGTGTGTGGGGCTGGATATTAACTTGGAACTGGGAAGAGAGCCGGGGAGGATTTTCAGCCGGGAAACCCGGAAGTAAGAGTTCCTGGAAGTCATGACGATTTTGACGGTAGGGTGTCTTTTAAACTTTTTCAACAGGTTTCCCGCCTGGCAGCCAGCCAGATTGACACACTGGCTGCCTGTCGGGAAGGAAAGCAGCCAGGGAGCGACTGGGGTCTTGGGGGTTTGGATAGGGGCTGTGGGTTGGGGGAAGTTAGACATTGTGGGAGGTGGGGGAAGTCGGGCATCATGGAGGGGTGGGGGAAGTCGGACATCGTGGGGTACAATCGCGGCGTGGGTAAAGGGGTTAGTTTGGGGGACTGGGAGCACTCCTGCCCCTCCTGGCCCATAAGCAGTGCTGTAAATGCACTCACCTCATGGATCTGGCCCTTCTCGTCTCCTTTTACCTGCTGGGATTCCCGTGGCCCGGGAATCCCGGCCTCCGTGGGTTAAAAATTTAAATTTAGGTAAAACGGAAGCACTGATTTCATTGCTCCAATACTCTCCTCTCCAGCCTTCCATCTTCCATAAACTTCAGCTTGCCCGAAACATTGTGCTTTGTATTCTATCCCACACTCAATACTGCTTGCCTATCACCCTGTGCCCACTGACCTACACTGGCTCCCAGTGCCCCAATGCCTCATATTTAAAATTCTCGACTTTGCCTTTAAATCCCTCCTGACCTCGCTCCTCCCTATCTCTTTGACATCCTCCAGCCCTACAACTCTCAATTCCTCTGACTGAGGACTCTTGTGGTTCCGCCCCTTGTATTTTCCCCAAAGGTCATTTCCAGTGGCCTTATTGGGATGTTTATTTACAGCAATGAAGATTACAATTTTTGTAGTCGAAAGCAAAATAAAAAGCATGATTTAAGTGGCAGCTGTGCCTTTAGCCACCTAGGTCCCACTCTCTGCAATTCGCTCCCTAAACCCTTCGACCTTCCTCACCTCCCTTAAGACCCTCCTTAAAACCACCTCTTTGACCAAGCTTTTGCCAACCCCTCCTAATATCTCCTCCTTTGATTTGGCACTGTAAAATACCTTGGGTTCTCTAATGTTGCTATATAAATACAAGATGTTGTTATCCTGAGATCCACTGCTCCCAGCAGTAGGAAGCGGTGGTCTGAATTGTTTTAATGGACAAAAAAGCATGGACTGTGGGCCAGTGATTGCCTGACCTGCAGTTCCTGAGAGTGCTGCTTCCTACAGGGAGTCCCTGATCATGGAAGCAACCGTTAATGTAATTGCAGCCTGAATCAGGGTCTGCCCTGACACCACAGCGAAACAGAGTGAGATTCCCTGGAGGAGGGAGTTCTACTCCACTTCACTCCAAAGCCAGGTCAAGCCTTGACTTCAAATGTACACTACACGGGGGTAATTTTGACTTTGGGCAATAGTGTAAAACTGCCGCTATCGGATCAGCCACCCATCATAGATCTTTCCTGATTCTCATTTCCATTGTGGAAATTACTCCACCTGCTTGCCTGACGCAGGCGCTTGTCCCGAATGCAAAATCTGGTGACTTAAAATTGCAGTGGGCGGGAATGGTACAGGAATGGTGTGGGGTGTCCCAAGGTGCAATTTCAACCCCCCCTGCCCACCCGCCCCATTCCCACTGGGCAGGCTGAGTTAAAATTACACCTGAACTGTCTCAGTCTCCCACAGGTTTATTTGACATGCTTCAATTTGAAGTTAATAATGTAGGAGCTGTTGCACAGTAATGTGGTTGCAAATGCTTCTTGGATTGTATGTGTGGAACATTCTGAATCCACAAAACAACCGTAGTCCAGTCTCTTGGTACACTACTTTTGAAAGCAGAAGGAAAGGAACTGACCTCACTGAGCCTTAATTACAGATAGAATTCAAATCACATATGATATGGTTATAAGGGGTCTTACTTGATTTCTGCTGTTGCAACATTACACATTTCATACCAGATCACGTCAGCTTCTCAATTCTGAATCTAATCAGTAACAGCCCCTAGTTAAACTGCAGTGCGACAGAGGGAATTAATGACCCAATCATTTACATTTCATTCACTGGATGCATGGAAATAAATCAGTAGCAGCTACTTCAGAGAAGGCTAACAAAATCATATTTATCACCTAATCTGAATTATCTGCCAGTTGCTACAGAAATAAACTTTTTTTTTTATTTCCCCCCAATTTTCTTCCCCGAAGATTCCACAGGCATTGGATCTACCTCCGAGACTTCATCAAAGTGACTGTTCTTCACATGAGGGCCTAGACAATGAGGGAGAGAAGGCTGTGCGCATCTGTGGGAAGCATCAGGGCCACATTCACTCCTGCTATCACCAACATCCATATATATGTGCACTTTCTAGCAACAGTCAATGGATAATTATTAAGAGTAGGAACTCTGGTTAAATGTTCCTCTCCTTAGTCCAGGGAGGGTTTTGGAACACTATGGTGCTCTGCAATGACATAGGATAATGTGGGAGTGTTGGATGATTAGTTCATTACTTCTAACTTCAGCACTAACTGATAATAATATTTTATGCCATCCCAGCATTAAGTCTTTTTACAATCTTGTGCAGGTGTGTTTTTTGCAGCAGAAGAAAAAAAGAAATCTGAATAAAGCTAGAAAAGATTGAGAATTGTATGGATAGGCACATTTAGGAGTGTTTAAGGTTGATCTCCAGACAGGGGCGGATCGAATGTTGAAAGATTGGGGTGAGGGGTCGAAGTCCAGATTTGGCTGACCTGGCACAGCACAGCTACACTGAAATCCTCCAATGCCGCATTGCCGTTTCCATCAAGCTTCAAAACGGCAATGCGATCGGTAATTTAAAAGTTTTGGCCGAGTCCTGATATACAAAATTGTCCAACCTCAGTGATTTGGGGGGCGACACATGATCCATAACCCCCCCCCCCCCCCACCGCCAACAACCTGTGGCTCCGCCACTGTCTCTAGACATAACACAGTAATGAATGGAACAAAAAAAGGCTATCTGGTCCATGGAGATCCACAACCGTGGCACACACTATTGGACTGAATGCATGTCCCAGCATGGAGCCTCACCTTCTGGGAGCACATCTCAGGAAAACAGTGCTGCATCTTTAAGTGTAGACTGACATGGTTATTTTTCAAACGTTTTAAAGGTATCTGAATAATTCTAGAGCCTTGGCGATCTTCATTTTAATTTCCTTTGAAGCATTGTTGTCAGAAGTAATTTCTGATTGAAGTATTTGAAATTACAGAGAAGTACTAAAAATGTAGGCCTAAATTTTAATTAGTAGGCGGGACCTCAGCGGGGTGCGAGGGGGGGTCAATAAGTGAGTGGGAAACCCGGAAAAAATTTCTTGCATGGTCCAGAGCGATCGCGACTCAATTGAAGCCACTTAACTGAACTTCCGGGTTACGCGCTCTCAAGCTGCGGAGCGGGCGTACTGCATACCCGCATGACATGTTTAAAGCCCACTATTTATAGGGCCACTCCAACAATGCATTTTGAAGGAGGAAGGAGGCAAAATGAGTAAGGAACGTCCCAGAGCCAAGCCAGCAAACAGGTTCTCAGATGCCGCCCTGCAGACATTACTGGGCGCTGTGAGAAACCGGAGGGGGGGCACTATATCCACTGGACAGGAGGAAGAAACCTGGTTCTGTCACAAAGAAGGCGTGGCTCAAGGTGGTAGACCAGGTAAACAGCAGGAGCACGGTGTCCCGGTCGTGGCTGCAATGCAGGAAGAGATTTAATGATCTAACCAGGTCAGTTCAAGTGAGTACCGTTACTGATTCGCCTGCATTCTATGGTAGACATTACCCCCCTCACACTGCCCTGCGAAGCCTATTCCATCACATCACTCCTCACACCCACTTAAGGCTCAGCGTCAAGTTACCTTCACTTTCTGTGTACTTCTTCACCCCCCCATTTGTGCACCCACCTCTCCCAATCCTGATGCAATGTGATTAATCTGACTTATAGTCTGATGCATCTGCTTCATTGTCATCCTGACCCAAAGCAATGTATCCATCGGGTGACCACATCACCCTCACTCACTCACACGTCTGTACTTTCTCTCCTTGTAGGAGAAGAGAGTGCAAAATGCAAGGGAGAGGGTGAGGACTGGAGGGGGGCCTCCACTAATAGTGGCGGAGGAGGAAGCCTTGGATATAAGCCAGATGGTGGAATGCCCGGCCATCGGGGATGCCGAGACTGGCACCCCGCAAACGTCTCATGACAGAACTTTAACATCCCTCACACACAACATGGATTGATGTTATCAATGATTGACCTGCTGCACACCTCATCACAACATTACTTCTGTGATGATTCTTAATATTGCTGTATGTTCTCTTCCAGGGGCGTCACGATCTGAAGATGTGGACGAGGGCGATTCCTCAGGGGAGCTCCCTGCCTCTGAGGGTGCACCGTCACATCTTAGTGAGCCAGGCACCACTGCAGATACTCGCACCTCGGTGGGTCCTATTAGAGAGGTAGTTAGGTTGTCACCTGGTGAGTCGCCACACACAAGTGAGCACGAGCAGACACTGGTGGCAGGGGCAGTGATGGGGTGTCCACGTCGGTGGGCGCACTCCTCTCCAAGCTCTGTTCAGCTTGGCACAGATGCTGAATCCCAGGGGCCACCCTTGAAAAGGAGAATGATAGAGGTACGGATGCACCTTTGCGATGTACTGGAAGACTTGTCATGTTCAGTCTCCACATTGATACAGAGGCTGAAGGATTCCACCTCCAGCATTAGTGGACAGGTGGTGCAGGTGAGTGTGGCAATGTCTGCGATGGAGAGAATGGCAGCCTCCATTGAGCTTCAAGCACGGCTCACAAATAAGTCCACTCAGGCCCTGGCAACAGCCTTGCGGACTCTGGGCGAACAACATTCTGCTGTCTTAAACAGGCAGACAGATACATTAGCACTGGCCTTACAAGGCATCACACACGTCCTCCAAACTGTTGTCCAGCAGCGGTAGAAGTGATGTGGCCATGGCCCAGGAGAGGGATGACGGTGAAAAGGGGCATGGAAGTAGGGACACCACTCAAAGCGCTCCCACGTCTCACCTGTTGCCCCCCCTTCAATCAGTACCCGCAATGCTGCCTCCTCACCAGATGGCCGGGTCTGCCCCTGCACAGGTGCAGGAGAAACAGTCTTTGGAGGTGCCCTCAAGGGCTCCAAAACCCAGAGGTCATAGGTCAAAAGCATCTAAGCAGTCCAGGCATGAATCTGAGCAACCTGTCACTACATCTGCTGCAGCCACAGGGGATGCTCCACGCAGAAGCTGCGGAAAGAGGAAATGGAAGGTTTTGTAATCACCAAGGGTATGCACAAGGGTGTCTGACAGAATGTCATATTTTTCATTTATATTTGTTATTTATTAAATTCACATTAAATGTTATGATTCTCACCACCCCTGCCACATCTTGTCCATTCTTGAGTCAATTTTGTGAAAGCGTTCTTTCATGTCCTTCATCATGAATGGCGAGACTTGATGACACCCATTAGGTGCGTTTACAATGGGTGTACGTGTAGTTGTAGGACTGTTTTGCGCAACCTGGAGGGGGGGGCGGTGGGGGGTGGTGCTCATTCCAGGTGGTCTGGGTACTTGACTATTGTCACTTTACAGATCTCCCTGTGAGAATCTATCAAATATGAGTGACTCCCTTGCATGACGAGCAACCAGGTGAGACGCTGTTCTGCCGATGGTTCACCATCGCTCCCTCCTCCTCCTCATCTTCATCTTCAATGTTGACGGCAGGTGCGGCTGCTTCTTCAGCGCATGGGACATCTCTCTGTAACTCTCTCTATTGAGCGATGTTGTGCAGGATGCAACACACGACTATTCTACACACCATCACTAGTGAGTACTGAAGGGCTCCCCCAGATCGATCCAGGCACCTGAAGCAGATCTTCAGCATTCCTATGACTCGTTCAATGACAGACCTGGTGGTGATGTGACTGTCATTGTACCGCTGCTGCGTCTCGCTGGTGGGGTTTCTCAGAGGTGTCATGAGCCACATCTGCAGGGGGTATCCCTTGTCTCCAAGGATCCAGCCCTTTAGTATGTTTTGTGCGTGGAAGAGGGCCGGGATGTTGGATTTGTGCAGAATGAAGGAATCATGGCAGCTGCCAGGGAATTTGGCCCACACCTGCAGAAACCTTTTCCGGTGGTTGCAAACAAGCTGCGCATTGATGGCGTGATATCCTTTTCGGTTGATGAACAGTCCTGGCTCATGTGCAGGTCCTTGGATTGCTACGTGTGTGCAATTAATTGCACCCTGTACCTGTGGGAAGTCAGCCAGAGAGTGGAAACCCACTGCCCTCTCAGTCTGGCTGATGTCGTTGATGGGGAAGTTGACGTAGTCGGATGCCCTGGAAAACAAGCCATCCATGACCTGTCGTATACGCTTATGGGTAGACGACAAAGAGATCCTGGTGAAGTCACTGGTGGCGCCCTGGAAGGATCTGCAGGCAAAGAAATTGAGGGCAGACTTCAACTGCGACAGCATTACGTGGTCACCAGGCCCATCCGGGAGTAGCTCGGCATGAAGGAGCCTGCAGATGTCTGCGGCCACCTGCTGACTCAATCTGAGCCCGCGTAGGCACTGCTCCTCAGAAAGGTCCAGGAAGCTCAGCCTCTGCCTGTAGACCCTCTCACGAGGGTAGTGCCTCCTCAATGTAGCGATGTCAGCCCCTCTGTTGGTCCCCTCTCTGCTCTTCTGCAAGTCGTTATGGCGCACCTCTGTGTTGTGGAGCTGCAACTGCCAGAACTGCACACCGTGCCAGCCGCGAATGCTGATGTGCCTCCTCCTCAGATGCACTGCTGAATACATCCGTTGCGCCACCCCCCAAACCTGATGGTGTCAGTTCAAGGAGGGTCCAAATTGTAGTAAATATGTCTGAACACAAGAATTCTGAGCCTGATCCAAGAAATCTCAATCTGAACACAAAGAATTCCCAGCCAAAGGTTTGTCTGAGAGAACTGATTGCCCTGCTGCAAAAACTCACTTTTTCTTCACATGTGTCAATCACTGGTTTGGTTTAAAGGTCTAAATGAAGACTGGCTACAATGGCTTGTTTCAGATACCATGGGAGACATGTTCAGGTAGAGTTAAAATTGTTTGTCTTCCTCAATCCACAAAAATGTAATTGAGTTAACTACTTGAACGATCTTAATTGCCCCTTAAATGTTATCCCTCCGGCTTTAATTGCCCCTTTAAACGTCATCCCGCCGGCTTTAATTGCCCCTTTAAATGTCATCCCACCAGCTTTAATTGCCGGCGGTACTTACGTGTTTCTGAAGAGCGCGCGCACCCAGATGTGTCTGGGTGAAACGCGTTTTTGGCAGGTTGGAGCCGCGATTCGTTCCCACTCCAAACTATTACAATTTTTACTGCCCCCTGCCCCCAGCCCACCTGTTCTTCCGGGTTAAAATTTAGGCCATAATGACAAGCGGGGGGACAGATTTCCTCTGGTTGCTATGTGTTTGCCAATTTATAAACATAGCTGATAGATTTCCTCTGATTGCTTCTAATGAAATCGTATCCATAGTCTTTAAGAACGTTTTTAAGATTTAGTTAGGAATAGCAAATGTAGGAAACTTTTCTGTTGTGTTTTTAATGTCGAGAACACATAGTTACCAGAGAAAATCCTCCTCCCAGGAGACCTATCAAAGAAGAAGTGAAAGGATTAGATTGAGACGGCATCTTAATTCTATGGCTGGAATTGTAACTAAACAAACAGATTCATACGCATTTACAACAAATCGCAGCACAAATCTGACTTTTCTGATAATTACTTCCAGCTAACACATGTTCTATTGGTCAACTGCTGTGAGAACAGAAGGCATCATTTTGTTTTATTTGCTACAAGTACAAGCAGCCCGAAGCAACTAATTGGGGTTGGGAGGAGGGGCAAACATTTCTGCACTTCAAATTGCAAGTTATTCTTTGGGAAAATATTACTGAGTAACAGAAAACAGCTGCTAGATTTGTAAAAACAAAATAAATGTGTGCTATGTGGCAAAATGCTAACTAAAATGGCGTGGTTAGAAAGAATTCCTTGCTTGTTGTGCCCTAATTCCGTTTTTTCTTTCAAGCAAAATTGGGAATTTTGGGAAGCAATCCAGAAGCTAAAAATAGCTGCACTTGGGCTTTCATAACCGGAAAATTAACACACAAGCAAAATCATACCCCAAAAAGCAGGCTTCACAATCACATCAATAAAGACATTTTTCCTACTTTTTTTACTGCAATCTGGGAACTTCTGAAAATTTGTACTAATAACAATAACTCATATGTTTAAGGATTTTTATAACAAACTATTAAACATGGGCCCTGGCTATATCAGTATGCACCAGTTTTGAAGAGCTCCTATAAACTAGCACATTGACTTTCGACACAGTAAATGCAAACTCTTGGTGCCAACAACAAGTTTAACCCAGCAAGTGCAGCTTTAAAGACTCTTGTCCCAAGTCTAGACTTCCAGCAATTTTATCCAAGTTTGTAAGAAAATGCCTCATTCAAGAAAAAAGGGGATGAAATTGGTCGTGGGTGGGAGCGCAAAATTGGTGATAGCAAATCGGCAGCTTGTTTTACACCCCGCCCGATTTACAGCCCACCCAATTTACACCCCTGCCCGATTTACACCCCCACCCAATTTACACCCCTGCCCGATTTACACCCCCACCCGTTTTACCCCCTGCCCGATTTACACCCCCACCCGTTTTACCCCCTGCCCGATTTACACCCCCACCCATTTTACCCCCTGCCCGATTTACACCCTGCCCAATTTACAGCCCACCCGTTTTACCCCCTGCCCGATTTACACCCCCACCCGATTTACACCCTGCCCAATTTACAGCCCACCCGTTTTACCCCCTGCCCGATTTACACCCCCACCCGTTTTACCCCCTGCCCGATTTACACCCCCACCCGTTTTACCCCCTGCCCGATTTACACCCCCACCTGATTTACACCCTGCCCAATTTACAGCCCACCCGATTTACACCCCTGCCCGATTTACACCCCCACCCGATTTACACCCCTGCCCGATTTACACCCCCACCCGTTTTACCCCCTGCCCGATTTACACCCCCGCCCGATTTACACCCCCGCCCGATTTACACCCCCGCCCGATTTACACCCCCGCCCGATTTACACCCCCGCCCGATTTACACCTCATCCAATTTTCTTTTCCATTGCCTTCATATCAGTAAAAGTTACCATGAAGCTGTTGGAATGTTGTAAAAACCCAATGGGTTCACTAATATCCTTTAGGGAAGGAAACCTGCCGTACTTGCCCGGTCTGGCTTAAATGTGACCGCAGTCCCACATGGTGACCCTTAACTGCCCTCTGAAGTGGCCTAGTAAGCCATTCGGTTGTATCAAACTGCTCAGTGGTTTGAGAAGAAGGCCCATCACTACCTTCTCAGGGCAACTAGGGATGAGCAATAAATGCTGGCCTTGCCAGCGACACCCATATCCTAAGATTGAATTTTTAAAAATCCATATACAATATAGGCAATGTACAATGCAAAATATCCAGTTTTATAATTTGTTCCAGCATCTCCAAAAATATTTCCTTCTCCCCCCTCAATTCATTTATCGATAGTCAATACAAGCACAGTGAAGATCTCAAGAGGATCTTATAGTTCGTAGATCGTATCGTAATAGTTCAAAAGGTTCAAATGATATCCATTTACTGATATTTCCTGTGCTACTGGGACGATGGCATAATTGCATTAGGATTCATTAACTGGAAGGGCTGTTTGTGGAAGATTACCAAGGGTTACTTTGTAATGGCTGATGAAAAGACAAGCAGATACCACTTGTCAACTGAAGATTATAAAACAATACATGTTTTGATCATTTTTCTTATAAATTCTAGTCAATCTAGAGACCAATGTAACTATAAATCTTGTGATCAACATCGCTGCCCCTATCTGTACTATAGTATAATGTACCTACAGACCCTATGATCGTCTCCCATCTACACTATAGTTCAGAGATGTCCAAGGTTTTGTTTGCATGGGCCACATAAGTACACGCTATGTCAGGAAGTGACCCTTCAGCATCTACGAAAATTATAAATAGGGCAGGTTACTAATCTGTAGTAATCTATACGAACATACAAAATTAACGGGTAGGAAAAGACCAGCTGGTCCATTAAGCCTTCCCCACACCATGATGGTTGGACCATCATGACTAAAAGCTTCCTCTCTAACTCCCCACCACCTCTCTCCCACCGCCCCCCCTCCCCCACCGCCCCCCCCCCCCCCCCACCACCACCACCCCCTCACCCCAGCCCCACTGTCATGTAATCTCTGGGGAGAGGCAAAAAACAGAAAAAACCCACCCAGGGTCAATAAGGGGAAAAAATACATTGGAGATTTCCTCTTCGGCCCCTCAGGCGATCAAAACCAGTCCAGATCACATGAATCAGTGTGAAATCCAAGAAAGATTGAGTTCATAAAGCAGACTCATGGCAATATTCTTTTTTTTTGAAGTGTTGTTACTTATGTGGTTCTCAGTAAAGCCGTGCTTCATACTAAATATGGTGAGTGTTTGATTAAGTTGTTGCTCTGGAGGTCACCATTTCCTGTGACCTACAAATTCAGCATTTTGTGTTAGTTTCGGTCTCATGAAACCACAAAGCAGTGGTGCAAATGTCTGCAAATTATATACAGCTTGTTGTGCAAAATATAAATACAATATATTGGTAACAGCAACAGAAAGATACTTTTCAAAGACATTCCATTTTTATGCTGGCTGGCTGGTATCACTGGGGACACATTTAACTGCGACCACGACAACAGGAAGAAGTTGTTACATTTAGATAGTGCCTTTTACATAGAAAAAAATACCCCAAGGCGCTTCACAGAGACATAAGGAAAAAATGGATGCTGATGCAAAGAAGAAGATATAGGTGTGGTAACTAAAAGTCTAGTCAAAGAGGTGGGTTTTAAGGAGGATCTTAACAGAGATTAGGCAGGTAGAGTGGCAGAGGGGTTTGGGAGGGACTTCCAGAGCATGGGGCCTAGGCACTGAAGACACAACTGCCAGTGGTGGCATGAAGCGAGGGGGACCTACGCAAGAGGCCAGGGGAACAGAGAGTTAAGGAGGTGGGAGGGTGTAGAGCAGCAGGAAGTTACAGAGATAGGAGGGGCAAGGCCAGGAAGAGATTTTAAACAGAAGGAAAACAATTTTAAATTTGAGGCGTTGGGGCATCGGAAGGCAATGTAGGCCAGGGTGGTCAGAAGTTATGGATGAGCAAGGCTTGGTGTGAGATAGGATATGGGCAGCAGAGTTTAGAATATGCCGAAGTTTACAGAAGGAGGAGGACAGGAGAGCATCGGAATAGTCGAGTCTGGAAGTGTCAAAGGCATGGATGAGGGTTTCAGCAGCAGATGGACTTAGGCGGGGGCAGAAGTGAGCAGAGGTGAAAGTAGGTGGAAAGGATATGGGGTCTGAAACTCAGCTAAGGGTCGAATAGGAATCCAAGGCTGTGAACCATCTGATTCAGCCTGAGACATTGGCTGGGGAGGGGGGGTAGAATCGTGGGCAAAGGTATGGAGCTTGTGGGGAAGGCCAAAGATGATGACTTTGGTCTGACCAATGTTTAGCTGGAGGAAATTGCAGCACAACAATGTCGGACAAACAATCTGACAACACAAAGATAGTGGAGGGGTCGAGGGAGTTACTGGAGAGGTAGAGATGAGTGTCATCAGCATACATGTGGAAGCTGACCCCCCGTCCACAGATGATGTTGCCAAGGAGCAGCATTTAGATGAGGAAGAGATAGAGCTAGGGTTAGATAGAGATTGTGATCACTGAGGATGAGGAGTGCTCAGTACAGAAACAGAGGGAGGAAAGGAGAGAGGATGTCCTGGGGAGAAAGTCGGGGGGGCTTTAGTGGGGCAGTAAGCAACGAGGATTTTGAAGAAGAGGTGAGACAGATGGAACAAATACACAACAACAACAACAACTTGCATTTATATAACGCCTTTACTGTAGTAAAAATGTCCCTAGGCACTTCACTGGAGCATCTGCAGACAAAATTTGACACCGAGCCATATAAGGTGTTATTAGGACAGGTCGGTCAAAGAGGTAGGTTTAAGGAGCGTCTTAAAGGAGAAGAGAGAGTTAAAGAGGCCAAGAGGTTTAGGGAGGGAATTCCAGAGATAGGGGCCGAGGCAGCTGAAGGCATGGCTGTCAATGATGGAGCGATTAAAATCGGGGATGCACAAGAGGTCAGAATTGGAGGAGCGCAGAGTTCTCGGAGGGTTGTAGGGCTGGAGGAGGTTACACAGAGATATGGAGGGATGAGGCCATGGAGGGATTTGAAAACAAGGATGAGAATTTTAAAGTCAAGCTGTTCCCAGACCGGGAGCCAATGTAGGTCAGCGAGCACAGGGGCGATGGGACTTGGTGTGACATACGATACGGGCAGCAGAGTTTTGAATAAGCTCAAATTTATGGATGGTGGAAGATAGGAGGCCGGCCAGGAGAGCATTGGAATAGTGAGTCTTGAGGTAACAAAGGCATGGATGTGGGTTTCAGCAGCAGGTGAGCTGAGGCAAGGGTAGAGACAGGCACGTCTGTTCAGAATCTTAGTAGAACTTAGCTTGTGTTGAATGGTGAACTCCAATGTTTTGGTATATATTCCTCACATTTTAGGTCCTCACAGACCACAGCATTCCACAACCATTACAGTGGGCAGTGGATCAGCTCCCCAGCCTTTTCACCTTTCTGATTCAGATTAAAATTCTCCGTTTCTTTTAAAATGGCAGTTTTACATCAATTGGAAGCTAATTTCATTGTTGCATTCAAGGAAAAGGACAAACTACAAGCTGCCCAAATGGTACAGTTGGCAGCAGCCAGTGTGAAACTGAACCACACGGGTGAGGAACACCACAGGTGTGATCCCCAGTGAGTACTACATCAGGTAGGTGAGGAGGCACTACAATTGGCCTCAGTCCCCTGGGCTTGGAAGGGAGAAATCATCTCGAATTCTTGATCGGTACTAGTGATCTCTATTGCAAAATACATGAGGCTGATTTTAATTTGGCCAAATCGGCATTAATGAGGTGGCAACGGCCTCAAAATGGCTCCGGTGGGCTTACTGCCTGTAAATGCCGACGCTCTGGCCAGTGTATTTTTAAAGGGGCTTACTATTGGGTGGCTGAAGTGCAGTTTCAGGCGATAAGTCCTTTACATTTACAAATCGGGGTCCTATGATGTTTTAGGACAGAGTTGAGGGGAGGGTGTGCCGCTCACCCTCCGATCTGCTTTACTAGCAATACAGCAGGTGAGGTCCCAAAAAGGGGTGGTGTAGCAGTTATGTTACTGGATCAGTAATCCAGCAGCCTGGATGAATCAAACGTGAGTTCAAATGCCACTATCGTAGTTTGGGAATTTGAATTCAGTGTAAAAAACCTGGAAATAAAAAAAGCTGGTACCAATAAAAGTGACCATGAAACTGTCAGATTGTTGTAAAATCCCAACAGGTTCACTAATGTCTTTTAGGGAAGGAAACCTGCCGTCCTTACACGTCTGGTTTATATGTGACTCCAGTCCCACACCAACGCAGTTGACTCTTGACTGCCCTCTGAAGTGGCCTAGCAAGCCACTAGTTGTATAGGAGGCTCACCACCACCTCCTCAAGGGCAACTAGGGATGGGCAATAAATGCCGGCCTTGCCAGCGATGGCCACCATCCCAAGAATACATTTTTACAAAGGTAAGTATTAAATTATTTTAAAATAATCTGGGCTGCAGCTGCTCGGGCTCCTTTCTCCTCAATCACACCCATCTTCCCCACCGACGCCCCCCCCTCCACCAACTTACCTTGCTCCCAGCTGGGTGGCCTCTGGGGTGCCTGATATTGTGCCGGCCTGAATCTGACGGGTTGCAGTAGGATGCCCATTTGATACCCACAACTCATCATTTCAATTTAAAGGGCTTCGAAATGGCTCCAGCGTCTTCGCTCCTGGCACATGTGGCTGTTCCAGCGATTGCCGACGGTCGGCTGTCCAAAAGTTAAAACCTCTCCCCGAATGTGGAAATTGGCTGAGGAGAGGATTAAGTTGGGATGCTCCCCTGGAAAATCCAGCCGAAAGAAACGCAAGGTCCAAGCTCCCGGCCGAAGTGGGACCTAGAGGTTGAAGCCTGTGGAATCATAGCCCAACAAGACTCTGCACCTTCAGGAAAGGAGGAGAAAACTGGAGGGGGGGAGGGGGGGTGCAAACTACACTCTTAAAAATTGAGCTTGCCAGGAAAAATAAACATTGTGAAATCGTTTCTGAATTGCTTAAAGATCAATGTTAACTAGCTGGGTAGCCAAGACCAGTGGTGCTTTAATTACCAGCTACTGGGCTTTGACATTAGCTCAGTGAGAAAATGTCTGAGTTGTTGGCCAAGTGAAACTGCTGGAAGATTGCCCGTTAGAACTGAAATGTACTGATCATTGCAAATAATATCAACAACATGGAACCCTATGAGTTGAGGCCTTGCCAAGTGGATTTGGTTGTTAGAGACAACTAGTCTCTACGAGTGGTGATCAGCAAAACCAGACTTGGTTGTTAGGATGAAACATTAAACTGAGGTCCTGTTGAGGGGAACATTAAAATTAACATTAAAAGCTGGTATGGTTAGTATTCTAGAAGGGTGAAATTAAATGGACCTCTATCTTGTGTAACCCAATGGTCTGTTGGTCTCCTGTCATGCAAAAGGGATAAGTGAAATGTGGATAATGGAAACATGGATAATCGCAGTTCCATTGCACATTGATCTTTTGCTAACAAAAATATTGAATGATCATCTTATGACTTATAAGCTGAATTTCTGCCTGACATCTGCATTCATACAGCAAACAGTGTCAGTTCTAATCACTTTGGATTTCTGACCAGTTTTAACCCTTTGATCCTGTACCAATTCAAACTATTCTTACAATGCTCATACCTGAGAGACTCATGGCACTGTTCCAAGCACAATGTCCTTTTACCTCTAGGTTGTGGATTTGAATTCAGCTCAGATTGATGGAATGAATAGTATCTTTTCTCTGCAGGTCATAAAGGTTCTACTGCAAATAAGTTTGAATAGCTTCAATACAGTTCCCAGTTGGCATGAGTCCACAGCAAAAAACTGCCAATTATGTGGCACTAAACAGTATTAAATTGTCTCTTAAATGTCAACACACTGACTGATGTATGAAATGGGATAATAGGAGCAGGGATAATCGAGATTCCACTACACATTAATCTTTTGCTAATAAAGTTAGCAATTCACACAGAAAGGGTGCTCTTCTGAAGTTAGGGTTAAGTCATATTGCTTTTAGAGCCGAGCAGAAGCAGTTTTACTTTGCAGCTGTAGCTGATCTGGGAATGCACTGCATACTGCTGACACTGGGTGCAAAAAATGGGTGGTTCTATTTCACAGTATTGATGACCAGAGCACAAAAAAACCCTTTAAAAGGAAAGAATGACCATCAAAGGTCAACCTGAAGCTATCTTTATCACACACACACACACACACACACACACACGCGCGTGCTAACGCACGCACACACTGGATGAACAAACAAGAGAGGAACCATCGCCCATGGATGCTGAGGCCACTTGTAAATTATTTATTCACCATGGACTCGTTATGAAGCCTGGAATTTTCCTTGTTTTCATGGTTCTGCTGCATACCATTTGGTGCATGTACTCACTTAACCATCACAGAATATATATTTCGTATACTTTTGTTGTTTAATAAATACTAATACATCTACATTTACTGTGGATACGATGGATATAATATATCCTCGATGATAAAGTTGTAATGACTGAATTATTTTTATATTTCCAGAGTGGGAAGTGTTGTACTGCATCACCTTCATCATTACTGTATATTGAAGAAAAACCCTCTGCTGCTATTCTGAAGATGACAATACATCCACAAATGACTTTAAGTTACAAAATATTAGTATCTACACTTTACTGAATACACTCTGAAGCTACACCAACACCTGACAAAACCATAGTTGACAGTATAACAGTGAATCATATTCATTACTTCCCAGGTAACATACTGCCCTTCACATGGACAAAAAGACAAACTTAAGCATCAACAGTTGCTTTCAGCTTGCGGTAATTTGCTTGAAAGAATACTTGAAGAATTAATGGAACCTCAAGAAATGGTTCCTGATAACACACGAAGATTTGGTTTTGATTCATTCTATACTGTGACATTAAATTACCAGGACTTGAACAGGTGATTTAGGGTGACACTTCAATGCAGTTCTGAGCGAATGCTGCACTGTCGAAGGTGCCATCTTTCAGATGAGACATTAAACCGAAATCCTGTTGCCCTCCGGGTGGACATAAAAGATCACAAGGCACTATTTTAAGAGCAGGGGAATGCTCCTGATGTCGTGGACAACATTTATCCCTCAATGGAAACTACTAAAAACAGATTGTCTGGTCATCTATATCATTGCTGCACAAATTGAGACTGCACTTCAAGAGTAATTAATTTGGAGATGTGAGAGGCGCTGTATATGGTGGGAGGGGAGGTGGCAGAAATTGTGGCAGAACCTGGATCAGCTGGGCTTCTGCCCCTCCAAAGAAGCCCAGAAAATGGCACTGCAGAGGGGCCGGCATTCTATCATTCTAGGGGTATTCCTGCGCTATCCCAGGAATTATGTCCAAAGCGTCTGATTGGCCCAGTGGGACCAATGCCTACTGAAGGCCACAACAATGCATATAGTATATGGACTTCAATCAACTTTGTATATAAGGTTAAAATAAATGGGGTAATGCTCTCCTGTTAAAAGAACGGACAACAGAACATCAAATAAACTTGTTAAGGTTTCCTTGGCTATTATCCCTAGCCTACGTTGCGCTTTTGAACCTGTTAAAAAGGTTTATTTTTCTTCGGCAGGGAATAAAAATCGCAAAACGACTATAATCATTTAAAAAGTAAAGTGGTTTCCAGGCACAGGCTTGGGGAGTTAAACCTTGCGCTCTCAGGCACACCTGATTGATTACCTCCAGCCGATAATCTAGCATAACTCTTACTGAATATTAATGTCACTCTTCACATTCCCCTGAGGTGCTGACAGCTCTGATACAGGCAGTGTGGGCTCTTTTCCTGATTATTTCACGGTAACAAAAGGGACCTCAACTAGGTGTCCATAAGCAACTGGAAACAGCTCAATTACAGAACGTAACCTGGCATTTCGACTCAATCACAAACAAGTCAAGGGTCCACGCCACACATCACAGCAGCATACTGTAGTAAAATGATAAAAATTAGAATCTTAGTGTAATTTGTTTAAATTAAGTACAGCTCATCATTACTCCTATCCCACTCTTTATTTGTAAATCCTGGCAATTCCACCAGTGCAGTGACAGGAATACTCAATAAAGCAGTCACACCAGGAAACATCCTCCTAATCTCAAAAAAACAGCTGCAACTAGTCATGAAGAGAATTAACCTTTACAAAAGGCAACAGCCCGGCATACCCGAGAAAGTTGTTTTAGGGGAAATGATTTTTTTTTAAAGCTGCATTTAGCAGTTTATTTGTTTATCTATAACTTCATTGAGAATAAACAACATTAGTAACTGAGACTCTCAGAAACCATCAGCTCATCTTAAAACTTTTCTGCTCCAAACTTGTGTGCAACTAATATTGGAAGAAAAAAATAGTTCCAACAGCTTTCAGTTCTACCTTCCAACTGATCTGAATGGTTTTGATGGCTTCCCGTTGTGCCTTTCAATTGATCTCATTGGTTCATACTGATAACCTCTAATCACAAGGGAAAAAAGCTGATGAAACACCGATAAGTTAACACGTGGGTTGAAAAGCTGATGTCAGCTTCAAAAGCTGATGGTTGACATGTATGTCCACATCCTCACTGATATATAGTGCTTTCAATGTTCCTCACTGAAGCACGTCACTCACCAAAAACTGCACTTGCAGTGCAACAAAGATTTTTATATTTTGTGCCAGAAGCTAGAAACCTGAAATGTACAAAAGATCTGCCTGTACTACACCAATAATGGTTGACCCTGTAATTGGCAGAATCCAGCAATGGAGAGCAAAGACCAGTCTTCATTTCAATATATGGTTGACTTTAAAAACACGATGGGCGGAACTTTCAGCGTCGGCCGGGGCATAAAACCGACAGGATTAGATTGGCTGCTGTTATTCACCCTATCTGATTTTCTTTTCCATTAAAAAATGGAAAGGAAATCAGATAGGGTGTATAATGGGCAGCCTATCCCATATTGCCAGTTTTATCCACCTGCCAAAGTTGATAGTTCCGCCCAATTTTTTTTAAGGATGAGTGCATTAATAGATATTAAGCAAAAAAAACAATGAGATCTTATTACATACTTGGTTGTGCAGGACTGGAGGGTTTTGAATACCACGCAATCATAAATGTGAGTAGTCTGAAGAACAAATTATTGGTTTTCAAATGGAGATCCCCAGATTCTAGGGGTCCTGCAAGGTCATTGCATTTCTGTCCTGTTATCATCAGATTTCTGTATTTGTTAACTTATTAGCATGTTATTTCTCTTGCTGTATACTAACAAAATACATATATTCTGCAATGACAGTACTGTTTTTCTTTAGGCAGCTTATACTGTCTTTTGGAACTTTGGACAGAGGATCCCCAGGAATGTGTTAATATTTTCAGTGAGTTCCTCACACAGAAAGGTTTGAACACCACTGCACTAAATAGAAAAGGTTTCCTTAATACACAGTAATCTCATTGAGAGTTTCAGATGACATGATAAACCCTGAGACTGAACAATTGCCAGAGTACCTATTTGTTTGCAAACAATATATCCTGTTAATTTGACAGTACTGTAGGACTAGTTAAATGGATGATGTAAAAAATTCACAAGATAGGTGGGTGAATGATAAATCTAAGTTTGCAATTCAAACAATGTCTCCATACACTCTAGTTTGCAAAAGTATATTTTCATGGTTGGGCTGCCTGGTGGAAAGTGCACACTTAAATTTACCACTAATCAGTTTGAATATCTTCATCTGATTCCTTTTATTTTCTTCATTTTATTCCATGTTGCTCGACTCTTCCCCCAAAAGCTGACAGCTCAGCCAGTGTCCCTCCTTTTAGGTGACATGGCTGCCCCATCTGAAACCCATGATATATATGAAAACACATCATGTAAGCTTACCGTGAAGCTGACGACACAAATACGTGCGATGTCAGCCAAATCTTTTGTTATTTACCATCATTTAGTACTAAATATTAGTTTAGTTCTTCCCTTTGTCTGCACTCTAATCATTGAGTACACACTCACTACATCAGATTGCATAAACAAGTTCAAAATAAAAGGCGTAAAGGTTCTACTCACTCGGAGCATCGGCCCATTCTGAAAGACATGGGGCTCGTCACACACCACACAGTACTCATTAAGGATAGGTATCCGCTGCTCTGCGTACTCAATGGTCTGCACAAAATAAAGGGTCTTTAATTATGAAAAAGCAAGAGCCTGGCTAATGGCTGAAGCAGTGATGCTGATGAACTCCTTACCTGCACGAGAAACCCATGCTCCCTTGATACTAGTGTTCTTGCATTATAGCCAGACTAATGGGAAAAAAGGATGGAAAGAGAACATTAGTCATAACAAAAAGGATCGACAGGTATCAATTTATCAGCATTTTGTTTCTCAAGACTCCAGGAAAAATCCACAAAGTTTGCTGACACTATTATTACTAAAGGAGTAGTGTCATCGTGCTGAGGGGTTTTCAAATATGCACAGTTATTTGGAATAGCCAGGTAGAGCCTGCTAACAAAACACCCTCTGGAGCCACCATCTTAGATGGTATAACATGTTCACACCAATGCAGACACTATGTCAGCCAAAGCACCAACTCTTCAGTGTGGTTTCTATCAAAACCTTGAAAACTTCAATTAGGTCAACTTGAAGTCTTCTCTTTTCCAAAGCTGATGTTGTTGTTATAGCCACAGGGACACTCTCCCATCCCTTCCCCCACCCAAGACATCTTCCTTCCCCTAACAACTTCTTTTCCCCATGGCTAGCGGTCTTAATTCTTCAATGTCACAGATGTCCTATCTTGCCATAATAGATATAGGTTTGAAAACTTGCAATTGGGGGGCAGAATTGGGTCATGATCCAGGTGAGATGGGGAACTTTCAGATGCAACCCATTTGCACTGGGTTTCTGCCAATTCATGACAAAAAAATTGCACTCAGGGGAGGGGGGAGGGGGTTAGGGTTAGGGTTAGGGTTAGGGGTTCTTCTGCCTGTACCCTGTCACATTGGCCCAAAAGTTTAGGTGTGCCTCAGGGGTGCTCCCAGGTTTTTCCAAGAATTCTGCCCTAAGCACTCCATTAGGCCCAATGGGACCCTTCTTGGCTGAGAACAGGCGTAGTTTCCTTATGGGCCTAAAGTGGAGTCTTAGGATCTAAAAGTGAATGCCAACTAACCCCAGAAGACTTAACTGCCCCTTTTCAACTAGCACCTTAACCTCCTGACTGGAGGATTTAAAAATGTGCGCTTTTTCTTGGACCCAATCTGGGTGACAGGTGCCCCATCTCACTTGGGTGGGCACTCCTGTTGTTTTGCTATGGGTGCTGGTGTCCGCACAAATGTTTAAAAGACCCTATCCCTGGGACTTTGGATGGGGTCATCGATTGCTCACAGTAGCAGTTCTGCCCTGCCACACTTCCATCCCCTCTGAATTGATCGTAGGATTTCTACCCTTATATTTTTAAGAGTTTTAAAATAGGGTTTTAGAAGTATTTTATCATTATATCTATTTTGTTTAATTAAAAAAATATTTTCTATTGTATTTGCTCTCCTGGCTGTCCCCTCATCTTCCATCCTTCATAAAGTTAAGCTCATTCAAAACTCTGCTCCCGCAACCTAACCCGCACCAAAAACCACTCACCCATCACCCCTGTGCTTGCTGGTCTAAATTGGCTCCTGGTCTGGCAAACCCCTTGATTTTAAAATTCTCATCCTCATGATCAAATCCCTCCGTGGCCTCACCCCTCCCTATCTCTGTAATTCCTCCAGCCCTACAACCCTCTGAGATCTGTTTGCCTCCAATTCTGGCCTCTTGTGCACCCCCCATTTCCTTCAACCCGTCTAGGCCCTAAGCTCTGGAATTTCTTCCATAAACCTCTCCTCCTTTGAGAAGCTCCTTAAAACCTACCTGTTTGACCAAGCTTTTGGTCACCTGTCCTGATGTCTCCTTCTTTGGCTTGGTATCAATTTTTGTCTGATTACCCTCCTGAGAAGCTCCTTGGGATGTTTTACTATGTTAAAGGTGTGATAAAAATGCAAGTTGGTGTTGTTGCATTAGTGTGCAATATTAATGATTAACGTGTCAGTTTGGCTCAGGTGGTAGCATTCTCACTTTTGGGTCAGAAGGTTGTGGGTTTGAATCCCATAATATGGTTTGAGCGCATTTGAGTACAGTAATAAGGGAATGGGGCATTGTCTAAGGTGCTGCCCTTTGGATAAGATGTTAAACTACAATCCATTTGCCTGTTCAGGTGGGTGTTAAAAGGTTTAATGGCAGCATTCAAAGGGGAGCAGGAGTTCTTAGGATGTGTCATGGCCAACATTCTTCCATCAACCAAATTTCCAAAATAGATTAAGTGGT
The DNA here is from genome assembly GCF_035084215.1 of Heptranchias perlo. Taxonomy (NCBI): domain Eukaryota; kingdom Metazoa; phylum Chordata; class Chondrichthyes; order Hexanchiformes; family Hexanchidae; genus Heptranchias; species Heptranchias perlo. Next base: position 60,807,321 of record NC_090325.1, on the reverse strand, counting down.
CATTCATCTCACTGCTGTTTGTGGGTTAATGCTGGCACAGAACGTCTGCTATGTTGCCTATATGACAAGTCAGTGGACTTGTCTTAGGACTGCACTGGAACATCAGTGTACACCATGTGCTCAAGTGGAGCTTGATGCCCACAGCCTTCTGTCTCAAAAGCATTAGAACCAATAGTGCCAGCAATGAGTCAGTTGACCCTAGTGAATAGTAGGTTTATCCTTGGCGGTGACTCATCATTGCGTGCCAAAGGGGAAATTCAGGCCTGTGCTGTTTTCAAACGTCAGAAATATTCTTCTCAAAGGTTTCACTCTTGAAATGCGTTTTCTGCTTGAACAGTGATACGTTCAACATATTTATATTACAGGTTGCTGCCTGTGTCAACACACAAGATTTATCAAATTCATAAAACAACGTGAATAACATGCAAAAAACCCCACAATATTGCAGAATATGAGAGTGGGATAATGGCGTGGATTCTGTGGGTTGAAATCATGCTCCATGATATTAATAATGAACATGTTATGTGAGATTCTTCTGTTCACCATTTTAACAAAACTGCTTCTTCATTTTAAACCTCTTAATGACTTTGCTGGTGATGAAAATTAACTGAAGCCCTTAATAACTAATGCTTCCACGTGAAAAGACAAAGCAGTAATTGAAAAAAAATTGCTTTCCTATTTCAAAAACAGTGGTCTGGTTTACTTTTTTTAATCTTAGAAATTTCCAGATGCACCCTACTCAGAGCCCAGACTGACCAGTCCAAAACTGAACAGGTGGTAAAGTTGACGCTTAGTCTCTCAATCAGCATTTTGCCCACAGCTGTGAACATGTTCCTCTGCAGTCATTAAGGATATGCACTGATTCTGGCTGTGTGCACAGCGTTTTACACAGTGTGAGACCAGCCAACGAAAAATCTGCTGTAGAGAGAGAAAGACAATTCACAGTCCATTGGCTTACCGATATTGTCGCTGTGACAAATACTATGGTTCAAGTGTAATAAGGTTCAATGTGGGGAAGTGTGAGCTCATCTACTCTGGATCCGAGAAGGGTAAATTGGAACATTTTCTTAATGGTGAGGGTAGGAGCTGTGGAGGAGCAAAGGGATTTTGGTGTCCATGTACTCAAATCACTAAAAGCTATTTTTAAAAATTAATTCTTGGGGATGTGGTCATCACCGGCAAGGCCGGCATTTATGGCCCATCCCTAGTAGTCCTTGAGAAGGTGGTGGTGAGTCTTTTTGAAATACAATTGAGTGGTTCAGCCACTTCCGAGGGAAATTAAGAGTCAATCATGTTGATGTGAGACTGGTGTCACATATAGGCCAGACCAGATAAGGATGGCAGGAAAGGACATTAGAGAACCAGATGGGTTTTTATGACAATCCAACAGTTTCATGGTTACTTTTACTGGTACTGACTTTTTATTTCCAGATTTTGTTTTAAAACTGATTTCAAATTCTCACACGGCCATGGTACAATTTGAACTCTCATTGTCTGTATTACTAGTCCAGTAACATAACGACTACACTATCATATTCATATCACATGATACCCTTATCACACGAGACCCTGAAGGGCCTACTCCTGTTCCTATCTTCCTATGTTCTGCTGATGCTGGGGCATTCCTGAGCCTTGTTCCAAGATGAAGTTCTTTCAATAACATGACTGCTACTGTAATTTCAAAGAGAGCTGGTTACAACTCTGATTGGTGTGACAAGAAAAAGTTTATATATGCTTGACATTACTTAATTGAAAATAATTGGAGATTATAGTAACAATCTATGTCACTATTTCTGAAACTAGGTTCTGAAATGTGAACCATGTCATCCAGTAACTTTTGTTCCCCCCCTCCAGCTGTCTCATGGTAAGGTTTTTTTTGATTAACTTCCAGTTCTTTTTGATGATACAGAGGAGTGTCTTTTTGAGATAAACACTTGAAGATGAGGCCTGTGTAAGATTTTATCTTCAGTATTTCTTTCTTTGTTGGCCTTTCACTTAAAGGGATAGTTTGAAATATGTGGTGTGTGTCTGACTCATTTGTCATCTTCTAATAGAATAATAGGACATGGCAGCAGTATTTTTCTTTAATTCTGGTGAAAAGAATTGGGGCTTTATCAAAAAATGAGAAATGGAAAGAAATTATATTTAATAGAATTGACTCTATTGGTCCTTTTCTCTAGTGACTATTCATTTTATCTGAAGTTCCTATAATTGAATTCAAAATCATCCTCATCTTCAGTTCCCCACCCACTTTATAAAAAAAAAATCTATCTTCAAGGTTTCTTAACTCTATGCAATTAAGCAGGCAAACTGTTACCTAATCTTTGAATGGTACTGTTTACACTGCTTGTTTGAGTCAATAGAAGGGATGCTTGCTGTAGAGGGGAGATGGTCAAGGTCAGATTTCCTCCAGAGAGAATCTCTGTCACAATGACATTCCAAACAGCAGCCCAGCTATGACCTCTGAATACTCATCACAAATATTCAGTGACAGTACAGAACCTTGCTTTGCTATAGGAACACTGTGATTTATAAAATGCCTACAATGTTAATGGTTTAAGATAAAGACAGGACAGTTCTAGTTGAAAATATTTCATGTATCTGCAGCACAGATCTAAGTCCAATGTAAGACTACTGCAGTCTTGATTTGCAGGTTCTAACTTCAATGCTGCAACTCAATTTTAAACTAGATGTTGGTGGCACTCATCCTGAATATAAATGTTTGTGATCAGACTAGTTTTAATTTTCTGTGCTCCTCTATCTTTCGTTAATGTTAGTCTTTGAAATGTATGAAATCCCATCATTAAGTTCACACTCAGGAAAAATAAAAAGAGAGAAATTAAAACTAGAAATTTACATACTGTAGGCTGTGATGAAGAGGAAGGTGCTAAAATGCCAATGAGACCTGAGGTAAGTGAGAGTCTTCTACCCTCAGAAATGGGCTCTTTGCACAGCTCCGTTTTACCCACTTTGGCATTGCTGGAGTAGGACCTGCTCAGCAGTTTGTGGTGTTTCAGTCCATCTGAGTCCTCTGTCTTCAGAGTGCTGGAACAGGACTTGCTCAGCAGCTTATGTGGCTTGGGGGCACTGTTGTGCTCACATCTGGGGTCACCAGAACATGTCCTGCTCAGTAACTTATGGGGCTTCAAAGGAAGATTTTCATCTAGCCTCATGGTACCAGAACACGACCTACTTAAAAGTTTATGTGGCTTTGTAGAATTAGCCTGTTCAGCTCTGGGGTCACTGGAGAAGGAACGGCCAAGAGGTTTGTGAGGTTTGGAGTCACAACCATCTTCCACCTTGACAGCATTGGAACAGTTCCTCTTTAACAGTTTCTGTGACTTGGGAATCCCATCTTGTTCCGGTTTCAACTTTGATTTGCTTTTGCCACATCCAGGTGGAGGATAACTTGGCGACCTAGGATTGAAGCAATGCTTTATTCAGTTTTAAATTTTAAGCTACTTCTATGAATACAATGGACAACAACTATTAGGAACACTTTTGCATTCATTCAACTTTAGATTAATTCAAGCACATTAATCCAATGCATTATGGTTCTAGCAAGATTATGAATACTTTGTAAATTAGAATCATGCACTCAATCACCTTTGTTTATAGACTGAAAGCTGATTGACTTACAGGTATTCTTGTTGTAGGCTATGGACAGATCAACTCAGTTGATAACTGCATTTACTTTACAGGGTACCTCTTATGATAAGAGTGACATAGGAACCAACCTAGTAAAGTAAATGGCTCATCAACACTGCCATGAGAGGCACTGACACCCTTCTTGGGAGGAGGTATTTTGAGGTGCATTCAACAGCTGGGTGCTGGAACTTGCATAGTGCCTGGATGTGGGTGGGCTGAGCTCTCAGGCCAGCAATGTGGTTTTGAAATCTTACCCCAACAGCAGGAAACATTCCAGTCAGATTGAGGGTCATGACTTCTGAGCAACTGTGCATATTCAATTTTTGCTGGTGATATTGATAATAAAACCACTAAATGAACAGGTTATGAGAGCCATTAGGGAGAATGCAATATAATGGACAGGAGGAGATTATGGGGTGAAAAAACAGTACAGACCTTGTTGAACAGAACTGAAAGGTAGAGGCCTTGGGTTGAGATCTGGCAGTCTCCTTCAAAACTGACCCTGCTAGAATTTACGGGGTTAGTGGGAGTGCACCTCATTAGCACGGGGCGCATGAGTGCAAAGGGCTCACTGTCTATGGAATTTCAGCCCCATAATATTTAAACCTGTGACTGTTAGGGCAATTTTACAAATTTGTACTCCCATTGTGGAGCTTCATCTGCGGAGAGCGTGCTTTGGGAATTTGGTCATGGAGATCAGCAGAATTTTACATCCATTAAAATTAATTTGCATGTTCATAAAATATACCCTATGGTACACTGTCTTTCCAAACTGGGTAAGCTCTAAAATTGACAGATTTGTCCTTTATTATCATTAATGGCCAAAGATTTTGGAAACTCTAGTTATGGAGATAGACTTGAGATACTAGGACTATTTCCACTGGAGCAGGGGAGGCGAAAAGGAGATTTAATAGAGATTTTTAAAATTACGAGGGCTTGAATAAGAAAAAAACTATTTCCTCTTATTGGGGAGACAGTGACAAGGGGTTATCAATTTAAAATTATCACAGAGTGAGATGAGAGGTTATGGGGAAATTACTCGATGCAGAAGGTTGTTGGAGAATGGAATGCTTTTCTACAGGAAGTGGTTGAGGGACAGATCATTGCATCTTTTAATAGAAAATTGAACAGATATTTGAAGCAGAGGAAGATACTGTGGGGAAATGTCAGGGCAGGGAGATTAGTTTGGATCACACTAGGAAAGAGCCGGCACAGACAAAATGGGCCGAATGGCCTCGCTCTATGCTATAAATTTCTCTGGTTCTATGGT